>NC_138755.1:498318-1217635 GCF_965113315.1 Podarcis vaucheri
CTTCTGGATGTCACTGTGAAATAGCACAAAAACGATACAGTAAAAAGTACTGTAGTTCTTAATTATGGCAGCTCTTGCTTGTTTCAGGGGCTGTTGCTCTTTAGACATGATGAGTGGACTAAATGTGGATTAGGCAGTCTACTGGAAAACCTATACTAGGTGCTTTCACTTATTACAGTTAAATTTCAACTGCATCGCAAATTAATCTTTGCAACAGGGAGCCCTTTTTTCAAAAAGCTTGGGGCCTGGGGGCATCTTCCTGCTAGCTTCCTGTTTCTCAGACTGTCTTCCCTTTCCCTCAGAGTCTGCAAATTCCATTGTCTGTATGTGTCCAGAACAAATCCACACATAAAGAAACAAGCCCTGAAGTTTACAAACAAAAACAAGCTAGGGCATCATCACCTCTGGACACAGAAGGAACCACTTAAATCCAGGAAAAACTTGGGCACCTGCTTGTAAATGCTGACAAATCACAGGTGATTGCCAAGCCACATAATTGTCCATTTAAAATCTACAGCCCAAAATTTGGCCCAGATTGACTCTCATTATGATTTATAGCAAAGGGTATCCAAAATCTACTGTTCGTTTGTAGAACTCAAAATGAACAAGCTCCAGCCAGGGTGCAAAATAATGACTAGAGGAAGCAGAGCCAGCTACAAAATGATGACTTGCAAGATCATCCTCCATTGAAAGTAACCAGTGCAACACCAACTTTTTAAAAAGGGGATTCAGGGGGACTCCTGGAAATTACAAGCTGGTTAGCATGTCTGTCCCAGAAAAAAATGGTGAAAAGCATTGTTAGGATAAAATAACTAAGCATATAGAAGAACAAACCAGCATGCCTTCTGCAAGGGCAAGTTCAGTTTCACAAACTTATTACAGTTCTTGGAGAGTGTCAATAAGAAAGTAGATAAAGGTGATCTGGACTTTCAAGAAGCTTTCAACATTAAAGACTCGTGAGTAAGCTTAGCAGTCTGGGAATATGAGGAGAACATATTGTGAATCACAAATTGGTTAAATTGCAGAAAATGAAGAGCAGAAATTATTTGGCAGTTTTCTGAATGGAGAGATGTAGAGAGTGAAGTCCTCTAAGGATCAGTATTGGGATTTGTGTTTTTTTAACTTGCTCATAAACAGGGATTTGCCACATCCACAGGGATGAGTTGTCAAAGTTTGCTAATGATCTCGAATTGTTCAAAAAAACAAAAAAGGATTGTGAGGAGGTCCAAAAGGACCTCTTCAAATTGAGAGAATAGGCAGTAAAATGGCAAATGCAAGTCAATGAAAACAAGTGAAAAGGGATGCATGTTGGGTTCCCCAATTGTTTATTTATTTATTAATTTATCATTGTTATTTACATATGTCCCCTATACATTTATGGGGTCTGACCAGGAATGAGACCTTGAAGTTGTAGAAGATAATGAAGGTGTCGACCCAGTGTGTGGCAAATTCTATGCCAGGGATCATTACAAAAGGAACGGTAAATAAAACTGCCGATATAAATCTATTGTGTGAGTGCATTTGCAATCTTGTGTACAGTTCTGATTGCCTCAGCTCAAAAAAAGATATTGTAAAGCTGAGAAATGTTCAGAAAGGCAACCAAAATTATCAAGGGGCTGGAGCAACTCCCCTATGAGGAAAGATTACAGCCTTTGGGACTTTTTAGTTTATAGAAAGGTCAAGTAATAAGAGGAATGATAGTAAAGGTAAAGGTAAAAGGACCCCTGACCATTAGGTCCAGTCATGACCAACTCTGGGGTTGCGGCACTCATCTTGCTTTATTGGCTGAGGGAGCCGGCGTACAGCTTCCGGTCATGTGGCCAGCAGAAACCAGAACAGCACACAGAAACGCCGTTTACCTTCCCGCCGGAGGGGTACCTATTTATCTACTTGCACTTTGATGTGCTTTCGAACTGCTAGGTTAGCAGGAGCAGGGACCAAGCAACGGGAGCTCAGCCCATCGCAGGGATTCGAACCGCCAACCTTCTGATTGGCAAGTCCTAGGCTCTGTGGCCACCCACAGAGGAATGATAGTAGTCCATAAAATGATGCAAGGCATGGAGAAAGTAGACAAAGTTTTTCTTCTTCTCTCATAAGACTGGAACTCATGGCTGGCCAGTGAAGCTCATATACTGTGCAGTAACATGTACAAAAGTGTTTTACACGGAGTAATATGCACAAGATGTCTATGAATGTGGACTTCTTTCTTTCCAAATTGCAAAATGACAGAAAGTTGCTAGTTCACATAATACAAAGCAAAAACATGTCACTCACGCTGACAGAGCATGTTGCAGACATTACGTGATGCTATGGTCCCATCACTGCAAAAGTATTGATTGTCAATCCTGAACAGCCCATAGTATCGGCGCATGCCCATGGCAATCACTGGGGGGTTAGTGCTAAAACCGCCTCCAGCACTGAGCAGACAAATCCCTGGCAGGGGAAAGAAAATACATACATGGGTATTAGAAAGCTGGCGAAAAAACATACAGTACTTTTTTAAGAAGAAAATTTGCACAGATTGCACACCAGAAAATGCTGTAGTACAAGCATTGTGGTTAAGAGATTTGAATCATGGTCTTGAATACACTGGATTCCAGGGCTTTGGCCAAGGCCCAAGCCAAATCCAGTCTTTTCAAAGGCATCCTGGCAGTCAAGTCAGGTAAGGCATCCACAGATGACGGCAGGTCAGCTTGGATGGCCCAGATCAATCTGGGGCTGTCAGGTGTTGGGGCATCATGCAGGAAGGGAGAGGCAGATAATGCACAGGAAGGACTATGAAAACCCTAAAGCACCATATGTAGAATATTCAAATCACTAACTTGGTTTTCCATTCCATTCCACCAAACTTCAATTATGTCAACACTTTTTTATTAACTATTTTCAGTTTTGACATTCTTTATTTTGATTATAATTTTTGCAGTCTTCATTTTTTTCTGAGCAGAAAACACTACATGTAAACATTTCACAGTATCAGTACCATCAGTACCACTTTGTTTATTATTTCTCATTATTAATTTATTTTAAATTTATATATCATCAAGGTGGTTTATAATAAGATTAATCAAGAATACACAAACAATAGTAAAATATATCCAGCAGTGTTAACAGTTAGTACAAAATGTAACTGAAAGGTTGCCTAAGCAAATTATTGACATCAGTGGCAAGGGAACTAGTCAGTGAGCATGTCAGTTTTCAGCATGTACCATGACTGTGTGCCTTCTCCAAAGAGTGGGGGCCACACTTGGAAAGACCCTGGTTGCCAATAGGATGAGCTTCTTTAGGCAGCAGCGCAAGCAAGAAGGCAGCATTTTTATGGGGATGCTAGCATTTCTCCTTTCCCTAAGAGGTCATACAAGAGGGTTTCAGATTGTAAGATTCAAAAGCAAATTTTGAAAATGAGAACACTGGAAAGAGCAGCTGAAAAATATCAAAACACTCCCTGAAAGCCTGCTGCCCTCCAGATGTTGTTGGGCTACAACTCTTATCATCTATGTTCACTGGTAACACAGGATGTGACCAATGGGAGTTGAAATCCAGCAACACCTGGAAGGTACCCCATTGCAAGCATAAATCCATACAAAGAACTCCAATGAAGCTGTGCACTCAGCAAACAAAACTCACAGTCATTCAGGGTGTAGCCTCCGAATCCATCTAGCCCATATCGTCTCAAAACGCCTGCTAGCTCACAGCGCTCAAACAAACGGGCCTCATTTGCCACAGCGAGGAGGCTGAGTATGGAAAGGATAAGAACTTTCATGGCTGCAGCTGTCTGGAGAGTGATGTGACAATATGCCCCAAGAACCAGCCTTTTTATTATCTGGGGACTTGGGCTGAAAATGAGGATGTCTGTTTTTGGAATTCTTATTTCATCAAGATAGATGATAGATTCAGCAGTCAGCTGAATTTACAACCAGAACAGGGAAATAAGAGACAAAGCAACAAGTGTGGGTTGAACCACAGTGCAGGAAACTAAACTAAAAATTGTTTTGGGAGGGCCAACTTCTGCCAGGGCAAGGGGAATGAATGCCGTCATTCATTGCCCTTTGCCTCAGCCGGCTAAGGTCAGCTTGGTGGCCCTGGGTCCCCACAACTTCGGTTGTATTGGGCAGCTTAGCCTCAAATATGTTCTGAATGAAAGGGTAAAACACTGGTGCAGTCAGATTCTGTCTGGGGGCTTCTTGTTTGGGGTTCACTGGCCTGATCCAGCAAGCTCTGCTTATCTTCTGTATTTAGCCCAGACATTTCACAAGTCCTTAGCAGTTGGCCTCTGCAACACCCATTAGTAAATGGTGCCTAATGGTGCTCACCGGATCCCTCCCCTCAAATTAGTCAACATTCTGCATCTTCCCACCACAAAAGACAGGCAATCCTCTGTTTAGTCCTACTACCTCAGCCTGCCCGGGATCCTGCAGATCCCACCCACAACTATCTCTGCCTTATCACCCTAAAATACCTATTTGCTTGCAAAATGCATGTTTGGGTTTTATAACAAACTCAAATCATTCCCTCCCAAGTGCAAAACTAAAACTTGGGCTGACTGTTAAAATTTGCCATATTGGAATACAGTAGGCAGGTGTTGGGGATGTAAGAAGCCATCATTTTCTTGTCCATCCCATATTCATCATGGATAGTGCTGTTTATAGTCTGCTGCAGTTTGCCTTCTGCAAAGAACATTGTTTGTCTCACTGCCCACTAATTCCAAACATATTATGTCATTAAATAACCATTACATCATGCTACACCTTTCATTTCAATGGAAGGAAACATCAGGAACATGTGGGGGGCACTGTATCATAAAAATACAGTGAACATCTATCATATTCGCATACCAAATTCCTGTTCCAGGTTGAGAAAGAACACATAAGCTGACGTAATTTTGGGTACTGTTTCCAAATTCATCAGTATTCTCAGCCATTCCTAAAGGAGATGATGCCATGTAATCAGGCTTTTATACCCTAATTAAACTCATGGGCAGGAGGAGGAGAGAAAGAGATACACACAGGTTGCCTATGCATCCCCATGCCCTTTCTGCCAGAACAATGCCCCTTCTGGGTAGTCCTGATCCAACCTGGGCTGATCCAGGATTGCACCAACCTGATCCAGCCAAATTCTGGGTCGACTTAAATTGCATGGCCAACATCCCATGGCCAAGACCCTATCAAAGTAAAATCAACCTTCAAATGAGACAGAGCCCTCATGTCCCAAGGAAGAATCATAGAATCATAGAGTTGGAAGAGACCACAAGGGCCATCGAGTCCAACCCCCTGCCAAGCAGGAAACACCATCAGAGCACTCTTGACATATGGTTGTCAAGCCTCTGCTTAAAGACCTCCAAAGTAGGAGACTCCACCACACTCCTTGGCAGCAAATTCCACTGTCGAACAGCTCTTACTGTCAGGAAGTTCTTCCTAATGTTTAGGTGGAATCTTCTTTCTTGTAGTTTGGATCCATTGCTCCGTGTCCGCTTCTCTGGAGCAGCAGAAAACAACCTTTCTCCCTCCACTATGTGACATCCTTTTATATATTTGAACATGGCTATCATATCACCCCTTAACCTCCTCTTCTCCAGGCTAAACATGCCCAGCTCCCTTAGCCGTTCCTCATAAGGCATCGTTTCCAGGCCTTTGACCATTTTGGTTGCCCTCCTCTGGACACGTTCCAGTTTGTCAGTGTCCTCCTTGAACTGTGGTGCCCAGAACTGGACACAATACTCCAGGTGAGGTCTGACCAGAGCAGAATACAGTGGCACTATTACTTCCCTTGATCAAGATGCTATACTCCTATTGATGCAGCCCAGAATTGCATTGGCTTTTTTAGCTGCCGCGTCACACTGTTGGCTCATGTCAAGTTTGTGGTCAACCAAGACTCCTAGATCCTTTTCACATGTACTGCTCTCAAGCCAGGTGTCACCCATCTTGTATTTCTGCCTCTCATTTTTTTTGCCCAAGTGCAATACTTTACATTTCTCCCTGTTAACATTCATCTTGTTTGTTTTGGCCCAGTTCTCTAATCTGTCAAGGTCGTTTTGAAGTGTGATCCTGTCCTCTGGGGTGTTAGCCACCCCTCCCAGTTTGGTGTCATCTGCAAATTTGATCAGGATGCCTTTGAGTCCATCATCCAAGTCGTTGATAAAGATGTTGAATAAGACCGGGCCCAAGACAGAACCCTGTGGTACCCCACTAGTCACTCTTCTCCAGGATGAAAAGGAACCATTGATGAGCACCCTTTGGGTTCGGTCAGTCAGCCAGTTACAAATCCACTGAGTGGTAGCATAGTCAAGACCGCATTTTACCAGCTTCTTTACAAGAATATCATGGGGCACCTTGTCGAATGCCTTGCTGAAATCAAGGTAGGCTACATCCACTGCGTTCCCTTCATCTACCAGGCTTGTAATTCTGTCAAAAAACGAGATCAGGTTAGTCTGCCATGACTTATTTTTCAGAAATCCATGCTGACTATTGGTGATCACAGCATTCCTTTCTAGGTGCTCACAGACTGTTTGCTTAATGATCTGCTCCAGAATCTTCCCTGCTATTGATGTCAGACTGACTGGGCGGTAATTATTTGGGTCCTCTCTTTCCCCCTTTTTG
Organism: Podarcis vaucheri; assembly: GCF_965113315.1. Classification (NCBI taxonomy): domain Eukaryota; kingdom Metazoa; phylum Chordata; class Lepidosauria; order Squamata; family Lacertidae; genus Podarcis; species Podarcis vaucheri. Next base: position 504,912 of record NC_138755.1, read on the forward strand.
AAAATAGGGACAACATTTGCCCTCCTCCAGTCTGCCGGGACTTCGCCTGTTCTCCAGGAATTCTCAAAGATGACTGCCAGTGGTTCTGAGATCACATCTGCCAGTTCTTTTAATACTCTTGGATGCAGTTCATCTGGCCCTGGAGACTTGAATACATCTAAACTAGCCAAGTATTCTTGTACTATCTCCTTAGTTATTCTGGGCTGTGTTTCCTCTGCTGAATCATTTGCTCCAAATTCTTCAGGTCGGGCATTGTTTTCTTTATCGGAGAAGACTGAGGCAAAGAAGGCATTGAGTAGTTCAGCCCTTTCTGTGTCCCCTGTTTGCATTTCACCATCTTCTCCTCTGAGTGACCCCACTGTTTCTTTGTTCTTCCTTTTGCTACGGACATACCCATAAAAGCCTTTTTTGTTGCTTTTAACCTCTCTAGCAAGCCTGAGTTCATTCTGTGCTTTAGCTTTTCTGACTTTGTGTCTACATGTGCTGGCTATTTGTTTGAATTCCTCCTTGGTGGTTTCCCCCCTTTTCCATTTTTTGTACACATCCTTTTTTAATCTTAACTCAGTTAAAAGTTCTTTAGATAGCCACCCTGGCTTCTTTAGGCACTTTCCATGTTTCCGTCTCATTGGTATTGCCTGAAGTTGTGCTTTTAGTATCTCCCTCTTAACAAACTCCCAACCAACATGAACTCCCTTTCCTTTTAGTATTAGTGTCCATGAGATCTCACCCAGCACTTCCCTAAGTTTTATGAAGTCGGCTTTCTTAAAGTCAAGGAATTGAGTCCTAGTATGCTTGGCTGCTCCTTTCCGCTGTATAGTAAACTTCAGAAGAGCATCATCACTCGCGCCTAATGATCCTTCCACTTCTACCCCACTAACCAGGTCATCAACATTGGTTAGGACCAGATCTAAAATGGCTGTTCCTCTTGTTGCTTCTCCCACTTTCTGGACAATGAAGTTGTCTGCAAGGAAAGTGAGGAATCTGTTTGACCTTATGCTCTTGGCTGAGTTTGACGTCCAACAAATATCCGGGTAATTGAAGTCCCCCATTACTACTGTCTCCCTTCCTTTTGCATGCTTGGCCATCTGTTCCAGGAAGGCATCATCTATGTCCTCCGTTTGGCTTGGGGATCTATAGTATGTGGGATGTAAACACAGGAGCAGTCAATGACAACATTCCTAGAGTGTACATGTTAGAACATGGGGAGGGATGTCAGTCCAGCAAGCAGGTAAACTTCCTGGGGACGGACTTCCTCCGCATGTGACCAGAGGTGGGTGTGGCCTCGCCTGTGCAGGTAATGACAAAAGCACAGGGCAGGCAGCCACTCTCTCTCTCTGCCATTTTCCTTCGATGAGGAAACATCTAAGGATGCTCTCTTGGCTCCCAGCCAAGAGAGGAGATAAGGACTATCTTGCTACAAGATAGATTCTGAATGTATGTAACCTTTTTAAGCTGTCTGCCTTCTGGGATCATATTGTGAACAGAACGTGAGTAAACTCTTTTATACTTTTATAAAGACTGTGTCGTGTCTTGTATTTTAAGAGGGAACAAAAGGGGAAATTACCAGAGTAATTATTATAGAGGTTCTAGCGAACCTGTGCACATGTTACCGTTGCGAACTTAAAGGGGAATGTTTATAAACTCTGCTGATATTTTGGGAACTTGTTAGCACAAGTTGGATAAGGACATAATTAGTCAATATATCCTCTCCTGCACCCCAGAACATTCCCACATAGTAAACTCCCACAATGAGGTCTCTGTTATTCTTCTCTCCCTTAATTTTACCCAAATGCTCTCACTTTGGCTTTGAGGTTCTAAATCTTGGGTCTCTTCACAGGTATACACATCCCTGACATATAACGCCACTCCTCCTTTCTTGTCTGGTCTGTTTCTCTGAAATAGATTGTATCCCTCCATTATTACATTCCAATCGTGGGACTTATCCCACCAGGTTTCAGTGATGCCTATTATGTCATATTTAGTTTGCTGTACCAAGAGCTCAAGCTCATCTTGTTTATTTCCCATGCTTTGCGCATTAGTGTACAGACATTGAAGTCCATTAATCATTCCCCCGTGTCTCTTATTTAAGGATTTTTTCCTCCCACCACTAGGTCTGCGTGCTGTTTGCTCCATTTGGTCTATGACATTTGGATGATCATCTTCATCAATTGATAGACTCCTACCTTCAGGAGCACTGTCTCCCTCCCCCACATTAGTCAGTTTAAAGCCCTCCTGATGAGGTTTCTGAGATTTTTGGCAAAAACATTCCTCCCAACCATTGTGAGGTGCAGCCCATCGCTTGCCAGAAGTCCATCTTCAAGAAACTGCAGTCCGTGATCTAAGAATCCAAACCGTTCCTGTTTACACCATTTGCGAACCCAGCTGTTCACTTCCACTATTTTTCTCTATCTCCCTGGGCCACATTGTTCAACTGGGAGGACAGATGAGATGACAATTTGTGCATTTAATTGCTTCAATTTCCTGCCCAGAGCCTCGTAGTCTTTTTTGATCTTTTGAGCCTCGTAGTCTCTTTTGATTGGAGGCTATTGCTTGCAGTGTCATTGGTTCCCACATGAACCAAGAGGAAGAGGTATTTGTCAGTGGGTTTTATGATTCCTTGCAGTCGTTCAGTTACATCTTGGATCTTAGCCCCGGGGAGACAGCACACCTCCCAAGACATCTTGTCAGGCCCACAGATCACTGCTTCTGTTCCCCTCAGTAGGGAATCCCCTATCACCACTACATGCCTCCTCTTAGGTTTGGTTGGGGTTCTTCAGTGAGCTGTCCGTTCCAAGGTCGCCTGCACATTCCCTGAGGACTGACTTTGCTGCTCGTCTTCATATACCTGATCGACTGTGACGAGGGAGAGATCCTCAAATGGAGTCTGCTCTTCGTCTTCCATGCTGGGGGAGAGGACCTCAAAGCGATTGTGTATTTCTAAACAATCAGAGCGAACCCTGGGCCTCCTACTTCTTTGAGTCACGTTTCTCCATATATCTGGCACCTGCGTTGGTGAACTAGCCTCCTTCTCAGGGGTGTCCCCTGTCTCCTCCTTGGTGGAGACGGTGTTCTCTGTTGCTTCCAAGAAGAGCTCCAGCTCTCTAATTCTTTGGAGCGTAGCTACACGTTCCTCCAGTTGCTGGACTTTGTCTTCTAACATACATTTGCTGCAGGTAAAGTAGCCTGCAACCTTTGGCAAGATGGCAAACATTGCGCAGGAACCACAGGCAACTGCAGCTGTTCCCTCACCCTCCATCTTGAAAACGTGTTGTTGGGGGTGGCTACAGTGGTCCTCCATCTTTGCACAGGGAGAGCAGCTAATCAGCCACAAGAAACACACACACAAGAAAACTCTTTTGCTCCTCCTTCAGCTGCTGCCCTGCAAGAAGGTGGGGAGGATGCTTTGCCGGAGGTTGGATGGTGTTAGACCTTCCCTGTCCTTTCTTGGGTCCCATAGTAGAGTTGAGCTGGCATTCATCTGTCTCAAGAAACAATGGAGGAGTGTACCTTTGAGGGTGAAGGCAAACAATAGTAAACTAGGCCTAAGAGAACAGCATAAAGGTAAAGGGACCCCTGACCATAGGTCCAGTCGTGGCCGACTCTGGGGTTGCAGTGCTCAGCTCACTTTATTAGCTGAGGGAGCTGGTGTACAGCTTCCGGGTCAGCATGACTAAGCCGCTTCTGGCACGGAAACGCCGTTTACCTTCCCGCCGGAGCGGTGCCTATTTATCTACTTGCACTTTGACATGCTTTCGAACTTGCCCAAGCAAAGCAGCAACCATGCCTCAATGCAACTAAGCACTGGACACCCGTGTAGGTAAAATGCCCTGGTCAAATACCATTCCTCAACCACAACCACCAAAGCAAGCTCCAACAAGTTGTGAGGGTATCTCCTAAGTAAAGATCTGAAACAAATCCCAAACAAACATAAGGGTCAGGAAAATTGCTAAGGAAGCCTGATGAAGAGGATACTAGACAGTTGGGGGGGGGGAGACCATATATTATGATTGGCTATGAATCTACAAGCACATTTTGTTCAGCAAAATTAAGACCATGCAATGCAAGAGGTCTGAATCTTCCAGTGAAACAAAAGGAATGGTTGAAATATAGAAATAGCACTGAAGAATTGCAAAGGAGCAACTGTTAAATTCACAATGCTATCACTAAAATCATGCCAGTAGTTCATTTCCCCATAAAGTCACAAAACAAACTCTGAGAAGTCCTCATAACGAAGAGTGATTAATTGTGAAGAATTATATGTGACTTATAGGGACACTTTGAAACCATCAGCAATAATGCAATGATTCAATGTGAGCTGTGTGAACCAACCACAAGATTCAGTTCAGACCCTGAATCAGCCCTTTAGAAAGCAGCCCACCTCCATACAAGACACTTGTACACTGCCTGGTTCACTCCATTCACTACTGTGACATTTTAACATAACTATAACTTTTCCCCCTTGATAGTAGTGGATGAAATTTGCAGGCAGAATAAGCCTCCATTGCAAATTACAAGCTAATAGATTCAGAGACTTCTGCACAGGACACCCCTAAAGTTTATTGTATTTTTTTTCTTAAGGGAACCTCTATAACTTTTTGTTTTGTGGCAGAATTGAATCTGAGAGTAAGGGCTCACACTTTCTGAGGCCATGTATCCTTCCAAATATCAGAATGATAGTAAAGTGATTTTCCTGCTAGGGTGGCCTTTACAGTTTTCAGGTTCACTTCATTTCCCCACCTCCATTATTTGGAAATTTAAAAATGTCTATAACAACTTTTCCCTTTTGACAGAAGTAGATGAAATATGCTCCTCCAGAATAGGTAAAGCTTTGTCAAATTACACTTTCTAGGTGAAATCAGGTTCAGCTGCTGCTATTTACATTTCAAAAATAATGCATGTTAAATGTTGGTAGAACAATCCTATGGTGGGCAGAAAGAGGAATCGGTGGCATAAACAGGCCTGCATCAGCCAGGGCAGGACTTGGGTACACCAACTTTCAGGCTTACATATATTACCACCCTTGGATCCTACAGGTACAAAGCCTCTCTCATCGCACTCTGAACATGCTTTTCATCCCACCCAGCAAAGTGCCAACAGATAAGGACAGATGGATATGGAAACTTCTGCTCTAGGACTGATGTATTTTGTATGTTTGGGGCATGTTGCGGGGAACTTCTCCCAACACACCTCTTCCCCATGGATGACAGAGGAAGAAGTCCTACAGAAGTTTCCACAACCACAATGAAGGATGAGGGGGTGGGTGTCCTTCACCTCTGGTGGGCCTCCCTCTCCACTGCAGCAGATGAATCTGTGGCCCTTTAGCTGTTGTTAGACTACAACTCCCATTGCCGTCTGCAAGCATTGTAAAAGGTTACGGAGTGTGGGAGTTGTAATCCAACAATTACTCCCCATAGCTTAGCCCTCAGGGAGGAAAGTCTGCAGTGCCCTATGGCCTTAGGACACATTTGCAGCAGGGAACTTCCCAGAATCACCTTGTAGTAAGAGTGCTCTGAGTTAAAAGATGCACATGGCAAAATATAAGTGACCTCAAATAATGAATGGGTTCTTTCTTTGATGCAACAGCAATAAGTCAGTCTCTAATAGCCTAGACAGTCTGTATGCAGAAGAGCTGATATTTCCTGATTTATTCGATTCTCAGAACGAAGGAAGGCCAAGCAAGTTCATTGTGTAGAGAGCCACATCATGAAGGTTCCTGTCCTTTGCCTGCTTACAATGCTGGAGTGGTTATAAAATTTCTTTTTTTAAAAAATAATAATATTTATTGCATATTTTGAACAAAGAAAAAACAAACCAATAAACATACAAAGTACCATCACCATACACCATAACAAAGACAACAGAAAAAGTTTAGAAGATGAACATAAAATAAGAAGAAAAAATACAACAAAATCAATTTATCCTCAAATCTTATTTTCATAATCTTTGGACTTCCTCACATCACCCTTTCCTGCGTTCTCAGCCATATAGTTATAAGCAGCAAATTATTGCCTTATTTCAATTCTTATTTTATCTTTCTCAGATATTATGTCCCAAATTTTCAATAATTTATCATATATAAAACTGCTTTACTTAAACATAATATTACTTCAAGTTTCATCCTTTTCTTTATCATCACTTATTCATACATCATACAACTAGAATTCTGATGCCATGTTGTTTTCTATCATGCATTCTCTTAGCATTCATATAGCTTATAATGTTTTTGTAAATAGTCCTTGAACTTTTTCCAGTCCTCTTCCACCGTCTCTTCTCCCAGATCCCGGATTCTGCCAGTCATTTCTGCCAGTTCCATGTAATCTATCAGTTGCATCTGCCATTCTTCCAGCGTGGGCAAATCTTGTGTCTTCCAGTGCTTTGCGATAAGTATTCTTGCTGCTGTTGTTGCGTACATAAAAAAGGTTCTATCCTTCTTTAACACCCCTTGGCCTACAATGCCCAGAAGGAAGGCCTCTGGTTTCTTCAGGAAGGTATACTTAAATACCTTTTTTAGTTCATTATAGATCATTTCCCAGAATGCCTTAACACTTGGGCATGTCCACCGGAGGTGAAAGAATGTTCCTTCAGTTCCTTTGCATTTCCAACATTTATTGTCGGGCAAATGGTATATTTTTGCAAGCTTGACTGGGGTCATGTACCACCTATATATCATTTTCATAATATTTTCTTTCAAGGCATTACATGCCGTAAACCTCACTCCGGTCGGGTCCATAACTTTTCCCAGTCAGCAAACATAATATTGTGCCCAATGTCCTGTGCCCATTTTATCATAGCTGATTTAACCGTTTCATCCTGAGTATTCCATTTCAACAGCAAGTTATACATTTTTGAAAGTACCTTGGTCTTAGATTCTAACAGTTCTGTTTCTAATTTAGATTTTTCCACCTGGAAACCTGTTTTTTTGTCCAAATTAAAAACCTCCCTAGTCTGAGCGTAATGTAACCAATCTCGCACTTTTTCCTTTAATTTCTCAAAATTCTGCAGTCTCCAAGTATCTCCTTCTTTTTCTAATATTTCCCAATGTTTCGGCCATACGGCCTCCATATTGAGTCTTTTCTGAGCCTTGGCTTCCATTGGTGACAGCCACCTTGGGGTCTTGTTCTCTAATAAGTCTTTATATTTTGTCTAGACATTAAACACTGCCTTTCTGACAATATGGTGCTTAAAAGCCTTGTGAATTTTAACCTTGTTGTACCACAGATATGCATGCCATCCAAAAGCATTGTTAAACCCTTCCAGATCTAGGACATCAGTGTTCTCAAGAAGAAACCAATCTTTCAGCCAGCAGAGAGCTGCAGCTTCATAATATAGCCTCAAATCTGGCAGGGCAAACCCCCCTCTCTCCTTAGCGTCAGTTAGTATTTTAAATTTTATTCGGGGCTTTTTGCCCTGCCAGACAAATTTAGAGATATCTCTCTGCCACTTTCCAAAACATTCCACTCTGTCCACAATCTGTAGGGTCTGAAATAAAAACAGCATTCTTGGCAATACATTCATCTTTATAGCAGCAATCCGACCCAACAAGGAAAGTTTCAATCTTGACCAGCTTTCTAGATCCTTTTTGATATCTAACCAGCACTTTTCATAATTGTCTTTAAATAGGTTCAGATTTTTAGCTGTCATGTTTACCCCTAGGTATTTCACCTTTTTAACCACAATTAAATCTGTCTCTTTCTGAAACCTTTCTGATTCCAAAGGTGTCAATTTTTTCCCCAAAACCTTAGTTTTTTGCTTGTTTAATTTAAATCCCGCCACCCGACCAAACTCATGAATCAGTTCTAGAACTCTTTTCGTACTAGATTCTGGCTCCTGTAATGTCAAAACCAAGTCATCTGCAAAAGCTTTAAGTTTGTACTGTTTGGCTCCGACCTGGATCCCTTCAACCAACCGGTCCCCTCTAATCATATTCAAGAGCACCTCCAGGACTGAAATAAACAACAGAGGGGAAATAGGGCACCCTTGTTGTGTTCCTTTCTCAATCTTAAACTCATCTGTCACCACATTGTTCACTATCAGTTTAGGTTTTTGTTCTGAGTAGATTGCCTCTATACCGTTTTCAAACCCCCGTCCCATGGAGTGGTTATAAAATTTCTAGTCTCTCCCCAATGGCAATTTGGGCCCTCCTCCAAAGAGAGCTACTCTAAAGAAAGCACAAACAAAAATTACTCAGTTTTACATGAATAAGGAAAATGAGGCGGCGGCTAAGAAACAGCAGGAGCCAGATACTATTATTGACCTTATAGGGCCTCTCAGCAGCTATGGTGAAGAGCAGAACGATCAGAAAGAGGTTTTGGGCCCAGCCAGCTCAACTCCTGAGTCATCTCTTGCATTGAGCACAAGTAACTCAAGTAACTCAAGGACTAATCCAGGCTAAACAAGTGGAGGAACTAATGTTAAAGCAAATTTCATCAGGAGCAAGTATAAAAGAGTCCTACTTCCAACTCTCTGAAACAAATGAGGAGGGATTATCAGTCACTGGGTGGCTTGTACTACTAACATTGAACACATAAAATCATTTTTGGCTGACTATAATAAAATTCTTACCATCTTGATAGGTACTTGTAGCAATACAAAAAACCAACAGGCTACTATTCTAAGCACCTATGCACCAACACTGGATGCCGATGAAGACCTTAAAGAATTTTTTTACTCTCAGTTGGATACCATCCTATCAGAGACACCTGAGGATAAAATTACCCTCCTGGGTGATTTTAATGCAAGAGTTGAATGAGATTTCGATTGTGACCTGCAACTATTGGGAAAGAAGGAACTGGCAACAGCAACCAGAACAGAATCTTACTTTTTACTATATGTGCAGCGCACAACTTTGTTATTACCAACACACACTTTCAACAAAAAAAATTAAAACATCATGGAGGCATCCTCGGTCAAACCACTGGCACCTCTTAGACTATGTCCGAGCAGAAGATAGCTGTGATGTACTCCTTACAAGTGACAATGACTGCTGGACAGATCACCAATTAATACGCTCCATGATGGCTATAAAGATTATACCTCAACACAGGCTTCAAGGCACAAAATGAACACTCAATATCCTATTAAGCAGGGACTGCTACCAAATGACTCTTAAGTTCCCTGATAACATCAAGGAACACTGGACCAAGCTAAAAACATCCATTATTACAGCCTGTGAACAAACTATTGGATACCAAACCAAGAAACACCAGGACTAGTTTTATGAGAAAGACAGTGAGATTGAATGCATCATTGACAAGAAAAGGAAGGCCTTTCAGATATCACAAAGATTGAAATAATAATAGTAATAATAATAGTAATAATAATAATAATAATAATAATAATAATAATAATAATAATTTATTTATACACCGCGCATCTGGCTAGGTTTCCCCAGCCACTCTGTGTGGCTTCCAACAAAAGATTAAAATAAAATAATAACTGCGCCACTAAGAAAAAAACCTATGCCAACACCAAGGCCGAGGTTCAAAGAAGAACCAGAGAACAAAAGAACACCTGGTGGATAAAAAAAGCTCAAGAGACCAGCACTTAGCTGGCACTCAGGATGCACAGAGTTTCTTTAAAGCCACAAGAACCATCTATGGGCCAATAAATCATGGCATATGCCCCCTATGCTCAACAGATGGTACCACACTTCTAAAAGATAAAAAAGCTATTGCATTGCGCTGGAAGAAACATTGCCAGCATCTCCTTAAGCGCAACTCCCCACAAATCCCACAAAAACAAATTAGAGATGAGCTTGCAGTGTCTCCAAATCTTGGAGAGTTGTGTACAGCTATTAACCAAATGAAAAACAACAAAGCCAGCGAACCTGATGGGATACCTGTTGAAGTCTTCAAAGTGAGTGGAATTGAACTTATACAACAACTTCACAAGCTCATCGAAAACATATGGGAGATTGAGGAGATCCCAGCAGACTTTAGGGATGCCAAAATTATCATGATCATGAAAAAGGTGACAGAACGGATTGCAGAAACTATTGAGGCATCTCTTTATTAGCTGCGGCTGGCAAAATTATTGCAAGGATCTTAGCAAACTGTCTCTTAACAATATCCGAGGTGACCCTTCCTGAATTCCAAAATGGTTTTTGACCTTCTAGGGGGACAGTGGACAAGATTTTCACCTCTTGACAGCTTCAAGAAAAATGCAGAGAGCAAAACCAACCCTGTATATGGCATTTATTGACCTGACTAAAGCCTTCAACACTGTAAATTGCAATACCCTATGGACTGTCCTTGTGAAAATTGGCTGCCCAGATAAATTTGTGAACATCATTTGGCACCTTCATGATAATATGACAGCAACAACTGCAGATAGCAATGGCTTTCAAAGTGAACCATTCATAGCGGGATCAGAAGTTAAACAGGGTTGTGTTATCGCTTCAACTCTATTCATTATTTTCATTGCCATGATCCTACATTTTGTCAAAGGGAAACTCCCCACCGAGGTAGAAATGATATACATGATATACAGTGGTACCTCGGTTTTCAAACAGCTTAGTATACAAACTACTTATAACCCGAATGCTTCAAACCCTGAAGTGAGTGTCCTGGTTATCGAACTTTTTTTGGAATCCAAAGGTACTCTGTTCGGAGGGTGCACTTACGTTTTGAGTGCCACACTTCCGTTGCCTGCTCACTTGCCACCAGACCTGGGCTTCCCTTACTCAGCACCGGCTATGCCAGCCACTGGCGACACCCGGAAGCGGGGAAGGGGAGCATGGATGCTGCAGCCACAGCAGCGGCAGAGGGAACCAGTGGCGGGGAGCAGCAGCAACATCCTTTGCCTGCGCGGCACAGCCTTCCCTCGCTCAGTAACGGCCGCAGCAGGACATCTGGAAGTGGAGAAGCACTGTTCTGCAGCGGCCGGCACCAAGCGAGGGAAGGCCGTGCCACAGCAGCAACCACTCCCTTCTTCGTAACTGGGTGACACCTGCAGCCACCGCTCTGGGCCCCAGAGCAATGGCAAACAGCTCGCCCCCAGAAGTGACTGCCACGGCATCCCCTCACAGGGCACAAGACGGCGTGGGCAGGATGCTGGTGTTCATCGCTGCAGTAAGAGTTCTTCAGTGAGGAGAATACACTCAAGTGGAGGGCGCTGCTTGTGCTCTGAAGAAGGTGAGGAATGTTTGTGGGGAAGAGATCCAGAAAGGCTGGCCTGGGGGGCGGGGAGAGAAGCTGACTGGCTCCTCAGAGAGAGAACTTTTGCCTTCATAGAATAGAATCATAGAATCATAGAGTTGGAAGAGACCACAAGGGCCATCGAGTCCAACCCCCTGCCAAGCAGGAAACACCATCAGAGCACTCCTGACATATTGTTGTCAAGCCTCTGCTTAAAGACCTCCAAAGAAGGAGACTCCACCACACTCCTTGGCAGCAAATCCCACTGTCAAACAGCTCTTACTGTCAGGAAGTTCTTCCTAAGGTTTAGGTGGAATCTTCTTTCTTGTAGTTTGGATCCATTGCTCCGTGTCCGCTTCTCTGGAGCAGCAGAAAACAACCTTTCTCCCTCCTCTATGTGACATCCTTTTATATATTTGAACATGGCTATCACCCCTTAACCTTAACTGGGAGGGGTGGCTAACACCCCAGAGGACAGGATCACACTTCAAAACATATGGCTTGACAACCATATGTCAGGAGTGCTCTGATGGTGTTTCCTGCTTGGCAGGGGGTTGGACTCGATGGCCTTTGTGGTCTATTCCAACTCTATGATTCTATGAAAGACCCTCTCAAGGCAAATCTTTAAAAATGCAGCATAAACACCAACAATTGGGAAACACTGGTCTGCGAGTGATCTAGCTGGAGAACAGCCTTTACCAAAGGTGTTATGGGCTTTGAAGACACTGGAACTCAGGACGAAAGGGAGAAATGTTCTAAGACAAAGGTACGTTTGGCAAACTCTCACCATGATCAACTCCCGTCCAGAAAACTATGTCCCCACTGTGGAAGGACGTGTGGATCCAGAATTATTTGACCTGGAGGTGATCTTGTGTACACTATTTTAGAGTCTGATTCCAAACCATATAGCATATAAACACCCCACAAAATCTCTTATCCCAGACAGTGAAAACTGAGCTGGAAAAAGAACATGACATAACAAACATTGTGTGGCATGCACAAATGATTCCAGTTATCAAGAAAAACATGGAAATACGTGTTTGTGTCACCAAAGCTTTTAAGCATCCACACAGTTAGTTTTGTTACATTTATTTACGGTGGGGGGGGGGACCTGCAAAGTGGGATCTGGAACAGACACCCTTGTGTCAGCTCCATTCACAGTAGCCAAACACTGGAAGGATATGAAGGGAGGGACAGTCGATCACTGGCATCACAAAGTTTCATTTGTTGCCTTCCTTAGTTGAAGGGTTGACCTAAAGGAACCTCAGCAAAGTATGAGTCCAAGGACAAGGCAAAAGAAAGAACTAATAATATGGTGAGGAAGAGAAGGGTCTAGACTGGAGGTAGAGCATTAAGCAATGAAGGATGCTGGCCAGAAGCCAGAGCAGCTGGTGGAAGCGATTCTAACTAGGCAATGAGAGAAAAAGGAGGGCTTTGCCGAAACAATGAGTGGCAGAAGCTAAAGAAAGGGGGAGAACAAGGGGAGAAAGAGGGAGCAGAACATATTCTGGAATTCTCTGCAGTTGGCAAGGCTAACATGGCACATCATCGGGTGTCCCATAAAGCTAGGGAGTTTAGTTTAGTGGATTCCATCTAGGAGAGGAAGAGGAAAGAAAGATGCATGGCTGCAACTGCATACAGCCCCTACCTTGCCTAGCCCTGCCCTGTTTGTTGTCATTTGAAGACATGCAGAACTATCCCAGAGTCTTGGGTCATCAGAGCCATTGTTTGTGCCCATTGGGCTGGTTCTCTCCCCAGCAGAGTTGGCTGCCTCCATGAGGCAACAACAAAACCTTGGCTGAACAATCCTTATTCCGGGATTCTTCCTCTTAACCCAAGAGTGCCCAAAGCTGCTATCCCCAAGGCTTAAGGTCCCTCTGTTCAGACATACAAGCACTATATGCCAGGCCTTCTCTCCCCACCGCTTCTCCTTTCTGTAGAACCATTCTGCCCTTAAGCTCTCTCCCTTCTTCCCTCTCAAGAGAATTTCTTTCCATCCTTCAATCGGGGAATTATCAATCCATAGTTAATGTCTCAAAGAGAAATTCAGCAGACAAAGCAGGGATGAGGAACCTGTAGTGCCCTCCAGATCTGGTTGGACTCCCATCAGCCCCAGTGATTCTGCATTCAGGTTGCAGTCCACCAATATCCAGAGGTCCACAGGTTTCCCATCCCTGCCTTAAAGGTCTCCATGGTTTGCAGGTTCCCCATCCTCAGGCTCAAGCCTCTCTAGAAGCTCTGTCCTCTGATCCTCCCATTGCCCACTCTCCATCTATTAACTGTAGTTAAAAGATGAGGATTGTTACACCTGCGACAAAACCCTGATGGCTCCTGGGTTTAGTATTTTACCAAAAACAAGTATTGTACAAGAGTGGTAAGACGTTGTACACATTACATCACAATCTGTCAGGGGGAAAACTGCTGCACTTTGTACCCGTGAAAGAGGCTGGCATAAGACATTGCACTTTCTCAGGCAAAGTACATGCACCCAAGACTGAAAATTCCAAATTCATCTCCCCTACAACTAAACAACAACAACAACCACCCCAGTTTATAAAGTGCCACCATTTGCTGCTGTTGCATGACACTCCAGATCATCTCCCTGAGCCAACTGCCTCACTCTGTTTAATCGCAGGGCCAGCCAGGATGTGTCAATATGGACAGAAATCCTCATTCTATGTAACACAGTGATCTTTGAGGGGGTTTTCCTTTGATTTCATTTCTTCAGCAGCTGGGAATGAAACCTGAGCTGGAAACCCAGGACAAGGGGAAGTGTGGTTTCTTACCCTTTTCCTCCACTGAAAATCAGCTCTCTCAACTGCTTTGACTCCCTCCAAGGAAACACATATCTTTACTGAGCAAAATAAAAATGGCAAATGTGTTACACATAGGTATGGATGAATCTGTCAGTTTTGCTTTCTCCCTATTTCTGTTTTTTTTTTTCCAATCTGAAGTTCAGTTCTCCATGTTTCTGTATAGGTTTGTTTGTTTGTTTGTTTGTTTGTTAGTTAAAGTCCATGTGGAAATACCTCAGCATTTTAATGCAAAGTTCTCTTTATATATACTTGTATACAATTTTGCCTAATGTACACATTTTTGCAAAGCAATATCCCCAATATAATGTATTTTATATATTATGTGCATGAATATATGCATTTTGTAAACACTTTACTCTAGTGTAAATTTTGAAGGGTGGCTGTGTTTCAGTGTGTGTATTGTTTTAGAAAGTAAAATTTTGGTAGGTTCACCTTTAAATGTGAATGGAATTGGTTTTTTCTCTCATCCCTCACTATGCATCAACTCATAAGAAAGCCTTCTGGATTTTGGGATGCTAACTATGAAATGCTCTCCTCATGGACTTCCCAATGCAGATCCAGATGCTGCTGACTTTGATGGCTAAAACAGTGTTTCCCAACCTTTTTTGGGCAAAGGCACACTTGTTTCATGAAAAAAATCTCGAGGCACACCACCATTACAGCCCCGTGACGTCAGCGCGCAGCGTCACGCCGGGAGGGACATGAATTGCTAGCAAATTACATAATCACCTCCTTGAGGGCTGGCTCATCTTCTCCGAAGGCAGAACCCCATTAATTAACAGCACAGACTCACACCATAGCCAAGACGAGGGGGGAAAACCTCAGTCATGCACATGTGGGGGCTAAATGAGGACGAAGACTGGGCAGAGAGCAGGGTTCAAATCACCCCACCTGGCCAGGACAATCCCTGGGTGCTCCCTTGGGCCACTCGCCTGACCCACCTCGCAGGGCTGTTGTTGCGAGGATAACACGGGGAGAACCACGTGCCCCCCCGGGAGCTCCTTGGAGGAGAAAGCGGGCGATGAATGCAATGCACGAAATATATGAGAGGCGACCAGGTTTTGCTGGTGAGGGGCCCCTGCCAGCCTCTGCTTCCAACACCCGGCGCAACGACGCCGAAGTTTCCCCCCGGGCTCGGCTCGGGGAGCAGCGCTGCTCCCCCCCGGCTCCCCTTCGCCCTCCCGGCTCTCTCTGCCGCCCACTGGGGACCCCCCTCACCTGCCAAGTCCAGAGCGCCGGTGGAAGTTGCATGCATGCATGCAGGGTGCTGCGTTGCCATTGCATTGCACTGCACTCCATGCAACGCCTGCACGCATGCATTGCCTTGCACGCCCGCCAAGGGGTCTCCCCGCGGTCTGATGCGTCCCCTCCGGCGCGGATGCAGCATTGCAAAAATACCCCCCCCCGACGCAGCCCTACCTGGGGGGCAGCCTCTGCCTCCGCCGCTCCGCCTCCGCGGGGATCCCCGGGCTCCATCCTGCCACCCGATCTCCGCGGGGGCGCAGGCAGGCTGCGCGGGGTCTGCGCGGAAGAGCCCCTGCCCCCCCGGCCGCCGCCGCGCTCATTCCATGGCCGGGAGAAGAGCGCTTCAAACAAAACGCCCGGCCCGCCAGGCCACGCTGGGAAACGTAGTTTGCGCACCCTGCGCGGGCGCGGAGCCCAAGGGCGAGGGGACTACGGATCCCGGCAGCCCCCGCGCCGGGGACGGAGGGGAAGAGGCCGGGTGCAGGGATGGAGGGACGGGTGGGCGAACGAGCGAGTGAGTGAGTGGCAGCCGCCAAGCCTTGGCCGAGAGCCAGGAAGGGCCTCCCCGGAGGAGGAGGAGGAGGAGGGAGGCGCAGAGAGGGAGGGAGGGAATCCCAGGGGTCATCTAGTGACGGCGCCCCAATCGAAAAGTTGACTTTTTTAAAAAAAAAAAATCTTTCGAATTTTTTAATTTTTCCCGCGGCACACCAGGCAACATCTCGCGGCACACTAGTGTGCCACGGAACAGTGGTTGGGAAACACTGGGCTAAAAACATATGCCTTGACCAAAGCTTTTGGCTAACTGGAGATGGGAGTTGAGTGCCCTGCCCTCACTGATGTGATGATTTTTTGTCAATTTGCTGTATTTTGATGTTTTTCTGTTTGATTTTAATGTCATTTTGGTTTGGCAATATTATATTGTCTATGCTGTTTTATTGTAACATGCATCAGTCTGTAGTCAATGTAGCTTGTGGGATCAAATCAACCCCGGGGTAATGGCACCTCAAAGGAACTTGAGCAGCAGCTCCAGCCAATTAGGACATGGCTTGAGTGGAGATCCCCACCCTATATGCTGGCACACTCTTGGGAGCGAGATTATTCTGTGCAGAACAGTCAGGGCATATGGTGCCCTTTATCTTTGCACAGAAGGGAGGGTCTCTGCAACCTTGCCTTTTCTTGCGGGACAAGCTCCACCTGCCAACATACAGCATACCTGTTAAAGAGGCTAGGACCTGTGTCATAAACAGATGCTGAAGCTATGCAAGAAACTTGGGGGGATTCATACTTGGCCATGCATTTTAGTTTGCTGTCCTAATATAGACTTTAGCAGCTTATTCTACTTTAGGCCTTTTATCTCTTTAACAGTTGCACAAGGCAGAGATGTTTGGCAAGTGTTGGGTTTTCAAGCCCCAGCAGCAGTGTGAGTGACATGACAATTAACACTTGCTACAATCTCCCTCTACAAGGTACAAGGTCCAGTAGGACTAATGCTCAATGGGTTGGCCAGTGTTGGGATTGCCTTACATGACAATCACTTGGGGTTGTTTAGCAGAGAAGCACTGATGCATTGGACTGTGTGAGTTTTGACAGAGTGGATGTGTGTTCTAGGACTCAGTGATTGGAACTTGCCATTTCCAGGGGTTGAGGTGACACTAGCATTTAGCCTATTCCATCAAGAGTCTATTGGGCAGCTCCTCCTCTGCTTTGCAGGGTATAAAGGACTGTGTTGTACTTGCATAGCTGCCACTGTCAAGATGGTGACACCCAGCTTGGCTCTTCTCTTCCTTGGCATCATAGCGGCCAAGAATGATGCCATTATCATGGAGAGATGCAAACTGGCAGCCATCCTGAGGGACGAGGGCATGGAAGGCTTTGCGGGCACCAGAATAGAAGAGTGTGAGTGTCCCTTGTATTGTTCCGTGTGTGCATGGGTGCACGCAGGAATGTAGATTTGTGGGTGGGGAGGGGGCAGAAATTTGGTTGGGTTCACATTATAATGAGAACTCATACTTCACTTGCACTTTCCCCAAACATGTGAACCAAATAGCAGCCAGACTGAGAAATTCGCACTTCTCCAAATTTTGCATTGCAGTTCTACAACTGACAAATGAGTACAAAATAGCTTATGTTGGGGAAAGTGAGCCTAAAAATGTGTATATACATGAAAATAAATTAGCCAAGGTTGCTTATAAAATGTGCTTATTAGGAGAAATGTGCTCTAAAATGCTGGTGATTCTTCAGGGTTTATTTAAGTGAATGAAGACGTAGAAATCTGGTAAACTGAACTGTAGATTGGAAAAAAATGATAAATCAGTAGATTCACCCATCCCTGATCAGTAGCCCCTGCAGTCCAATATTGCCTGGCTGGACCATCCAGTCAGCCTCCTCTTCTCACAGTGGCCAACCTGATGCCTGTGGAAAACCTGAAAGCAGGACCCAAGCACAAGACCACCACTCTCCCCTCCTGTGGTTTCCAGCATTCAGAAGCATCGCTGCCTAGGACTGTG
This sequence comes from Podarcis vaucheri, assembly GCF_965113315.1. Classification (NCBI taxonomy): domain Eukaryota; kingdom Metazoa; phylum Chordata; class Lepidosauria; order Squamata; family Lacertidae; genus Podarcis; species Podarcis vaucheri. The sequence continues at coordinate 522,615 of NC_138755.1, forward strand.
ACGTGAAGCCACGAGGCTTCCTAGCCGCCCTTGGGATCTCTTTCCGCCTTCACACATTCGTCTATTCCTCTTTTAAAGCCATGTCAGCTGGTGGCCATCATGCTTCCTGGGGGAGCGAGTTCAAAATTATAGCTATGTGCTGTGTGAAGTACTTTTTTAAAAAAAATCTGTCCTGAATCTTCCAACATTCAGCTTCACTGGATGACCACGACTTCTAGTGTTGGGGGGGGAGACGGGACCTTTCTCTATCCACTTTCTTTGTGTCATGCAGATTTTAACTACATTTGACATGGTTCTCCCCTCTCCATGTTATCCTCACAACCACCCTGTGAGGTACGTTAAGCTGAGAGACTGTGGCTAGCCTAAAGTCACCCAGTGATGATTGTGGATGAGTGATGATTTGAACTCTTGTCACCCAACTCAAGAACTATATGCCAGTTTCATATCATGAGTAAGAATTTCATCTATTTCTATACAGTGTTTACTTCCCTTTAGGCTACCCAAAATTATTATCCAGGGGCAGCTGCCTAATCCCCTCATCCCTTCCATTACCCTTCCTTAACCCTATACATTTGTAATATTTGTCAATTGATTTTCAAAACAGCAGCCTTTTAAATAACTCATCAATCTGTAAGAGCCTATCTTAAATGCTACGTCTGGGACCCGCTCCAGTTCTGTACAATGAGGAATCCAAAGTTGAGATGTTTTACCTGCCTCAGGTGAACTTTAATCTGTTTGCTCCTGCCTCTAGGGATTTGTTTGGTGTCTCACACAAGTGGCTTCAACACATCAGCCCTTAACGTGGGGCCAACGGCCAGCAATTATGGGATCTTCTTACTCAGTGGAAGGTGGTGGTGCAGAGATGCCAAGACCCTGGACACACGCAACCATTGTAACTTGAGTTGTGGTGGTAAGAAGTTATATCCTTACAACCTCAATCCACTTTTTGTGGGCTTGTGGCTTCTGGATGGAAATATAGCCAGTGCTGGAGATTGGTGAGGGAGCAGAGCTGCCCCAGACTTGTCAAGGGGCCCACTAGTGAAGTTCCCATATTGACTCTCACTTGCTAATGGGCCCAATGCCAAGGAAGAAGAGCTCCAGAGATCCTTTGCAATGGTGCAGGAAATCCTGGAGCACCCCGCCAACCTTGCCCATGCATAGCAGCTCACATACAATGTCCATGCCTCTGAAAAGATTGAGTAAGTTCTTGGCTTCCTAGCCCTGTAAGTAATCAGTGTGTAATAAGGATAAAGTGGGACAGCTTTTGCTAACCTGTAGTCCTCCAGAAGTTTTGGATGACAGCTCTATCAGCCTGGCTAGATGGGAGATGTCTTCCAAAACATCTTGAGGACAACAGGTTGGCAAAGACTGGAGCAGGGGATATCAAGATTCACACGGGCTGAACTTTTGTTCCCCAATCAGCAGAAAGTAATTGGACAAAAAGTACTATCTTCGTACTCCTCTCAACTCCTCAATATAGCCAAAGATCAGGGGTGATGGGAGTGATTTATGGCTCAAAACATTTGGAGGGCACCACATTGGCTCCCCTTGATCAAATGCACTTTGAACTCAGGATGACATAAATTGGGAGAAGGAAAGCTCATCTCCCCACTGAAAACACTTAGAATAATATTTTTTAAATAATAATTTTATCATTTATACCCTGCTATTTGGGCGTTAGATCAACTTTCTGACCAATTGTTATTCAACAGTCTATCACAACTTTTCTACGATAGTCCCTTCTGCTTGCTGCAACCTAAACATGAGGGTCCTTCTCTCATTAGTTAACTCACACCATGTGTTTAATGATAATTACTTTTCAGCTCATTCTCCGACTCTTCCCCCTCCCCCGACTCTCATCTTTCCTTCAGCTCTCCAGGATGACAACATTACAGATGACATTGACTGTGCAAAGAGGGTCGTGCAAGGAAAGAAGGGCTTCAAAGCATGGTAAACAGATAGTCTTAATCTAGGTCAGCTGCAGGATAGACCTATGGGACTTCAAACTCTGCTAGATACTCATCTTTTTCCATAGGTGCCTGGAGATCTTGTCTAGGCTTAGGAGCCAATCCTTATTTATGGTTGTCACCAACCCTGTTCTTTCCCCCACGTCCTCAGACACATACAAGGAAGATGTATATGCCTATCCTCTGAGCTGGGAACTTTGGCAAAAGGTGGGGCATTGCTGCTGACTGTAGACACCAAGGTTGTCTGCACCAAGTCAATAACCAGTGTGGTGTAGTGACTAAAGTGCCGGACCTGGGATTTTGTGGGGATTAAATAAGGAGGGGGAGAACCATGAGCTCCTTGGAGAAAAAGTGGCTAATAAACATATTTTACTCAGAATATTACTCAGAGTAAACATATTTACTCAGAATAAATCCATTGAAATTAATGCGGAAATCATAACACAAGGAAATAATGCATTGGAGAACACCTACAATGGAAGAGAATCTGTGCCTGATCTTAGCTAAGAACATAAAGGATAGCTGAGCCAGAGATGTCATCCAACTCTGTAAATGAGTGCCACCAATGCTGTTCCCACAGTGTGGCAAATCAGGACAAATGTCCCAAGTCCCATGCTTTGGGGGGGGGGGAGCTTTATGCAGAGCTGCCAAGGTGGGGGACTGCTGCTCCTACTCCTCCCGCCCTAGATTTAAAAACATTTTGCTGCTGCTAACGCAGCCTGTTCTTCCTCAGAGTGCTGCATTCTGGGCAAGGTGGCTGTGCTGCTGCCACTTTGCCATGGGGGCTAGACATTTTTGTTTTAAAAAAGTCAAAAGTTTGGTTTTATTCTTGAAAAGATTTTCTAGCTGCTGCAGCAAAGCATAAACAGTATAGACACTCACCCAGAATGCAGCATTCCTAGGAAGGAACTGGCTTCCTCAGAGTACATCTACTTGTTACATGTTTTCTACCCCAAAGTACAAAAGGCTTTTTGTTTGCCCACCACTTTCCCTGGAAAATCCTGCTGTTTATTGCTGTATTAGAAGAAAAATCAATCCACAGAAAACCTGACTGGCATTTGTTCCAATTCTGCAGGAAACAGCAGCTTTTCCCAGGGGAAAGTGGCAGGCCAAGCTGAAATGTGGATGAGCCCAGAATGGCAGCAAAACTATTTTAATTAGGAAGGACAGGATGGAGAGTGGGAGCAGCAGCAGGAGGTGGCCCCATACGGTGAGTGCCCTGGAGAGCCCCACAGAAAGGCAGGCAAGTGGGCAATTGAGTGTGATTTGCCCTGGGTACCAACCCTACCCAACCAGATAAATAACAAACAGCAATGGACAAAAATATTCCAACTATAGCATAAACACTTGTTTTATGGCATTCATGCAGGAGCAGGAGCAGCACTTTTGTCTCCCTAATTATGCATCTTTTGAGTTGTTTGACCAAGGATTTCTCATTACAGGAGAGCTTGGGGAAAATATTGCAAGGGACAAGAAATGAAACAATATGTTGCACACTGTGATCTTGAAAAAATCACCCCTATGACACTGGTCCCAGCAACAAAACTTCATCCAAAACCTACCACCCCCCCAATGAAGAAGGATCAAATCACCCCTATGACACTGGTCTCAGCAACAAAACTTCATCCAAAACCTACCACCCCCCCAATGAAGAAGGATCAAATCACCCCTATGACACTCGTCCCAGCAACAAAACTTCATCCAAAACCTACCACCCCCCCAATGAAGAAGGATCAAATCACCCCTATGACACTCGTCCCAGCAACAAAACTTCATCCAAAACCTACCACCCCCCCAATGAAGAAGGATCAAATCACCCCTATGACACTGGTCTCAGTAACAAAACTTCATCCAAAACCTACCACCCCCCCAATGAAGAAGGATCAAATCACCCCTATGACACTGGTCTCAGCAACAAAACTTCATCCAAAACCTACCACCCCCCCAATGAAGAAGGATCAAATCACCCCTATGACACTGGTCCCAGCAACAAAACTTCATCCAAAACCTACCACCCCCCCAATGAAGAAGGGTCAAATCACCCCTATGACACTCGTCCCAGCAACAAAACTTCATCCAAAACCTACCACCCCCCCAATGAAGAAGGATCAAATCACCCCTATGACACTGGTCTCAGCAAGAAAACTTCATCCAAAACCTACCACCCCCCCAATGAAGAAGGATCAAATCACCCCTATGACACTCGTCCCAGCAACAAAACTTCATCCAAAACCTACCAACACCTCATTGAAAGAAGATCGGCCGAAGACCACTCTCCCAGCAAAGGGTCCCCCAAAACCTACTGTCCCAGTAAAGGAGCCCACAAAAGCCATGATCCCAGTCAAGGCTCCCCCAAAACCTACCATCTCAATCAAGGAGCCTGCACGCTCCACTCTCCCTGAAAATGGTCTCCCAAAATTCACTGCCTCATTGAAGGAAACACCAAACTCCATCATCCCAGCCAATGGACGTCCCAAACTGACTGTGCCAGTCAAGGAATCCTCAATCTCTACTCTCCCAGCTGACATTCGTCCCACACACATTTTGAACCAGGACGACAAATAGTGGCAAGACTCTGTGCTTTTAAGTTAAAAGCCCCAAACTTCCACATACATGTCATGATACTGCCTCAGTTTTCCAGATATGGATCCACCCTCACACCTACTTCTTTTTTTAAAAAAATGCTAAGAACTGAATTTTAATCTTTCAGACTATTTGCTTGTAAATTAATGTTTTCTGCGTCAAGAGAATGTTCCCAATAAAATTTACCATCTATTTTGAAATTCTCCACTTTCTTTACCTTCTTTCCAGAAAATGATGGTTTTATTTTTTCTTTTTTATCTCTGTTTTTGTCTTTTTTTCTGTAATTTTCTTTTTTTGTGATTTTAAAAATTCTTTTTTCAATAAATATCATTAAAAAATTTTTTTTAAAAAAAAATACCATCTAATTTCATATGCACGTCTACAGACAGCAAACTTACTGTGTTGGACTCAGTTATATTGTGTGGGCCAGTAATATTTAGATTCTCCCTTCAGCCCCACAAAAAGCCTCTTCAGGAGATCTGGAACAGCAAGGAAAATAGTGCTGCAGAGGGAACTGGTGAAGATTTCCACCTGGCCCTCTTCCTCCAGTCTTCATTTTTCACAGTCATCTTTTTCACAGAGGGGCAAATCCAGATTACACTCAAGGGTGTGAGATGTTCACAATGTAATAGGAAATTTATTGTCGTTTAATTGTGTCCGACTCTTCGTGACCCCATGGACCAGAGCACACCAGGCACTCCTGTCTTCCACTGCCTCCTGCAGTTTGGTCAAACTCATGCTGGTAGCTTCGAGAACACTGTCCAACCATCTTGTCCTCTGTTGTCCCCTTCTCTTTGTGCCAACCGTCTCGTCCTCTGTCGTCCCCTTCTCTTTGTGCTCTCCATCTTTCCCAGCATCAGGGTCTTTTCCAGGGAGTCTTCTCTTCTCATGAGGTGGCCAAAGTATTGGAGCCTCAGCTTCACAATCTGTCCTTCCAGTGAGCACTCAGGGCTGATTTCCTTCAGAATGGAGAGGTTTGATCTTCTTGCAGTCCATGGGACTCTCAAGAGTCTCCTCCAGCACCATAATTCAAAAGCATCAATTCTTTGGCGATCAGCCTTCTTTATGGTCCAGCTCTCACTTCCATACATCACTACTGGGAAAACCATAGCTTTAACTATACAGAGCTTTGTTGGCAAGGTGATGCCTGCTTTTTAAGATGCTGTCTAGGTTTGTCATTGCTTTTCTCACAAGAAGCAGGCGTCTTTTAATTTCGTGGCTGCTGTCACCCTCTGCAGTGATCATGGAGCCCAAGAAAGTAAAGTCTCTCACTGCCTCCATTTCTTCCCCTTCTATTTGCCAGGAGGTGATGGGCCCAGTGGCCATGATCTTCGTTTTTTTGATGTTGAGCTTCAGACCATATTTTGCGCTCTCCTCTTTCACCCTCATTAAAAGGTTCTTTAATTCCTCCTCACTTTCTGCCATCAAGGTTGTGTCATCTGCATATCTGAGGTTGTTGATATTTCTTCCAGTGATCTTAATTCCGGCTTGGGATTCATCCAGCCTATCTTTTCGCATGATGAATTCTGCATATAAGTTAAATAAGCGGGGAGACAATATACAGCCTTGTCGTACTCCTTTCCCAATTTTGAACCAATCAGTTGTTCCATATCCAGTTCTAACTGTAGCTTCTTGTCCCACATAGATTTTTCTCAGGAGACAGATGAGGTGATCAGGCACTCCCATTTCTTTAAGAACTTGCCATAGTTTGCTGTGGTCAACACAGTCAAAGACTTTTGCGTAGTCAATGAAGCATAAGCAGATGTTTTTCTGGAACTCTCTAGCTTTTTCCATAATCTTATTAAATCACCTTAAATAAATATACATGCAAGTGGTTCATTATAAAACTGTTTATAAATAAGGCAAGGTAACAATCTCTGAAAAATAATTTTCTAACTATCACTGACTTCATATTAAACACACAGCATCAAAAATAAACTTGAAAACTTCTTGTTTGCTAATTTAGTTTTATTGGATATAAATATAGCCATGGTGATATTTATCCAGTACCTGTGCCTTGAGGGCTAAATTAGGTGTTGTCTTTTAACATCCAAGGTTTTTTTTAGAATAGAAATTCCATCAGCTGGACTGCAGTGGGCATGGGGAAGCGAAGTCCTTCCTCCCTTGCAGCATTCCTGATAAAATCCCTCTGGAACTGGCATTTGCATTGGGAGGAAATCCCCCATTAGCAATGCACCTGGTCTGACACTTAGAGGAGCACTCCACTTCCTGCATTTTTAGCCAAAAATATATACCCAATGTATAACCAAGTTAACATTGTGAAAACTTACAGCTGCCCCCAAAGGAACCGAGAACTTGCGGTCATTTGCACTTTGGTGCCACCCCCTGCTAACTTTCTAGTATAGTTTCGCAATGTGTTTTTAATGCATGGCACCCAAGGGCTGACAAGTGCACAATAAAGGGAAACAATTAGATTGCAAGCTGCATTATACTAAGGCACTGGCCCAAGCTTGGTATTACCTACAGTGACTGGGAGCAGGTCTCCAGAGTCTCAAATAGGGGACATTCTGAGCTCTACTGGGAAAAGATGGGGACTGAATGCAAGGAAGATGTTCTGCTAGCATGCAGGTTAGTTGAATCTAGGCCTTAAGTAATTTGCTTCCAGAAAGAATAATCTACATCCCAGCTTCATTTGATTACTTTCTCCACTTACCTCCCCCCCCCACCCCAAGTACTCTCCACAGGGCTCCCTGTGTGTGCGCTCCCAGAAATCTGTGAAAGCAGACCAAAGTGTAAGATTATGAGTACAAGATGTTTTGCCTAAAACAAAAAGGGGGTTCAAGGAGGGGTGTCTGAAGCAAGTCACATCACAGCAAGACTGAAGTTCACAATCAGAGGTGAAACGGGTGCAGGATCTGGATATTTAGTTTGGTTTTAAGCATGATGTGGCACTAAAGAAAATAAGGTATGACTAAGCAACTGGTTGTTTTGAAAATATTTTAATATGAGTGCAAAACTGAATTAAGATAATTGCAATCAAGTGGTACTTACTGGAGTTGTTGACATTTAAGGGCCACACTTTGCCCCTTCCTCCTCTATTCTGGCCAGCAGTTTAAGTGCCTTTGCCTTATGGCTCTTCAAATAAATTATGACTTGACCTTATAGAATTATTCTTTGCTTCTGCTAAGCAGTTTGCTTTTGGGAGTTATGTGGTTTATCTTTTCCTTTGCTCTTCACCCATTTAATATTCTCTCCACTCCATCCACGCATGACCTTGGGCCACTCACTGCATCTCAGCCTGACCTACTTCTTTCCCTCCCTCCCAGGGTTATTGTGAGATAAAATGAGGTGATGGGAGAAGTGGCTATGCTCCTGTGAGCTTCTCGGAAGAAAGGAGTATAGAAATGTAATAAAAAAACAACAACGCATAGATCACATCTATTTTCCTTGGTTGTCTGAGTGACGGGCTCAAGATGTCAAAGTGAGGGAAGAAATAATTTAACACTCACCCTTTGTCCAAGCCGAAAATTTATGTGAGACCTCAAGCAAATACACTTTACAATGAAGAAATAAAATGGGACACAATGTAAGTACTGAAATCAGTGCTGGATGCAGAACTCTCTCTTGTATAGCGATTCTTAAAAAAATTCTAATTGGCAAATGGGGTATTTTTTCCTAAGCCTAATTGCTGCATCAGGTGGTGGGTATGGATTTGGAACAGAAATGATGAAGGGGGAAAGGGGTGGCAGAAAGCAAATGGGCACATTGCCAGTTCTGGCCTTACCCCCCCCCCCATGTGATCCCCAAAGATTCCCTCAAGGAAATGTAGCCCATCCCCTAAGAAAGGTCCTTCCACTCTACTGCTCTAGACTTCCAACTGCTGGACACAAGTTTGAAATGCTGTCGACAGCAGTTGGAGGAAGCCACTGAATTCAGGTGTGTAAGCAGACTTGCCACGTATGTCTTGATCTTCTCACTAGTTCTCTTCTTTAATGAGTAGACAAGGCAATGGTTGCAAGTACAGCTGGACTAAAAGGGGTTTTAAAAGCAGATGAAATGGGAATGTGTATTCCATACCTCACTTAACACTTCTTTCCCCAGCTGTGAGAGTTAAAGTACTCAGGAAGAAATCATTTCTGTAAATAGCAGAAGCTGAACAACACAGATGTACACATCTGCTTTATAGTTAGGCTACTTTTAATTTTCATTTGTTAAGCGAGGGTATCCATAGTTCTGGCCAGCCCTTCCTACTTCTGCTACATACTCTGGCCACATACTCAGTGGACAGTAGGTCCACTGGTTCTGAAATGGGACAAACATCCTTCAGGAAAGGAGACAGGGTGCTCTGCTTATTACTTTCAGAGCATTATTTGGGATACCTTGGTTCTGGTGTCTCTTTATGCAAGAGCCCATTTTCTATTCAAGCTTTGGGGAGGTGAGTGGGGGGGAGAGAACATGAGGCATACAGACAGACAGACAGACAAACAAACAAACAAACAAACAAACAGACAGACAGACACACACGCAGACACTCTCCTATTGGCAGCATATCCTGAAGCCAACAAATGATCAATTTTGTGTTGTAAGACTCAAGCTTGCCTGGAAGCCAAGTGTGGAAAAAGTGCTTATGCAAGGATGAAGAAGCTGTGCTCTTCCAGCTGCTGTTGGACTTCAACTGGCCTCAGCTCCAGCCCTCAGGGCCAATAGACAGGGCTGAAGGGAGCTGCAGTTCCATAACATTTGGATGTCTACAGCTTTCCCATCCCTGTCCAAAAGTCTCAGCAGTGGGCAACTATTTTCTGGGCACCAGCAATGGCAAAACAGCAGCCAGCCCCCAAAAAACTTTGGGAGGAGGAAGGCAGCACCAGGTGGCAAGGAGTCATGAGGCCCCTCCAATGCCGTTGAACGCATCAGGACATGGAAGACATTCTTGTAGTCCTTCCATGGTGACTGGAAGCCTGCTCCTAAAAACAAAGCATTCCAAAATAGAGGAGCTTGGAATTCTGCAAATGAAGTGTGCATTTGTCAGTAGGGATTTGCGGTTTGGGATTTTACGGTTTGCTCTTCACTTTTCCCAAACCTCTCTTCCCTTTCTACCCTCCCCACCCCCCGCCCCGTGATGGGGAATAAAGCCCCACCTTTTTACCTTTCCAAGGCATGTCATCTCCCACTAGTGCAGTGCTTCTATGAGAAGGTCTTAGTGCTCAGGAACAAGAAAGGAGGGCTGCTTCCAGTTTCCTGAGTATCAAGACCTCTTAAGCAATGGGGATGCACCTGAGTCTGAAAAGGGACCTGCAGAGACAGGGGCAGGCAGGCGATTTGGAAGTGGTTGGTGAGCAGGATCCAGGCGACAGCTTCACCACCCCTGTTCTCACCTGAAGGGAGACATGGAAACCAAAGCAGAGCTTGCTTATTAAAAAATTTAATACATTAAAAAAAATAGAGACCAGTTCTGATTTATCCCCCCCCCCCGAATACTTTCATTATTTTATTCTGAGGGAAAAGCAGCACACACACAAAAACTGACGGTGAGAGGAACAAGGGAAAGGCTATGGGGCATTTGCTGCTGCCGCCACCACCACACTGAAGGAAGACACAAGACAAAACCAGGAGTCAGCAAGTGACATGCAGCTATGGCTTCTGTAGAACCTTCCCTGAACAGGACAGCCCAGAATCTCTCAGCCTCCACTCCAGCGACATCCATTTAGTCTTTCCCGCTGCCCGAAACAAAAATCTTCCTGGTCCTCAGAAACAGAATAACTCATCTGAACTCAGCAACCTTGAAGCAAAGGAAAGACATGCCTGAAGTGGCACAACCAAGTTTTAGCTGGATCTGGGGCAGGAAGCGGCAGGTCCCCGCCAGAGGAACTTTTTTTTAGAGAGAGAGGGGGAGATAGCAAAAGAGATGCTTTGCTTAAATCCCATGCTTCCTGTGTTTGGAGATGACCATACTGCAGGTCTAGGAGTCGCCAGGACAATGCTAAATTGAGCGGGGCAGGCAAGTGGGAGAAATGAAAGGTCCACACTGATACATAAGCTGCCTCCACATCAACCTGGGAGGCTGTACCAGCACAGGGAACTGGGAGCAGCACAGGCTACGGCAATGGACCTTGAGCTCCCACTGCAACTCTCTGGCAGGAGACAAGCAAGCGACTGAAGACAGGAATCGAGTCTCTGAGAGGAATGTCTCTCTGTGCCAGAAACATAGAAGCAGCTCACCAGTAGAGAGAGGCAGAAGACAACAAGAGGAATGGGACTTTCTGTGCCAAGCTACTGAACAAGAGAGGAAAAAAATAAAGCTATTTATGGCAAGGAATGATCCCTTTAGATATTCCAAGCCATTTCCAGTGTCAAAATAAAACCTCTTCCCATTCACTGCCCCACAGGGCCAAGTCCTCTCCCCAAATCCCCCCTCCCAACTCAGTTCTCAGCGAGCGCCTCTCCCTGATGGCCAAGGGTTGAGCCGGCACTGTGGGCAGCAACCAGAATAGACAAGAACGTCACAGGCCTCGGAGCGTTCACCGGCGTGCCAGCCTGCAGGCCAACCAGAGCAGAGCCGATAGGCCTCCAGGTCGCAGATGAGTTCCACCACCTCGTCCACCGTGGTGAGGCGGGCAGGGTGGCTGGCATAAAGTTCATGCTCAGGGGGCACGGGCAGGTTTCGCACCACCACATGGAAGAAGAGGCCTGGGCGGATGTAGATGACAGCTGAGGACATGGTGGAGTGTTCTGAACGCTGGACGAGACGCAGGTCGGGGCCGCAAAGCGGAGACAGCACCTCCCAGTGAGCAGGGAGAGGGATCTCATTCAGCTCAGCCAAGAACTCATGCAGGACGCTGTCCAACTGGGCAAGGGGCTGCGCACCACCCAGGCTATAAATCTCCATTATCTGTGGAAGGAGAGACAAAAGAATGGCTTCATACCATCTCCCTCTCTCCTTCACAACATATGAGCAACGCGGCCCCCATGAGTTGAGCTGTTTTGTGAGGGCTGTAGCAAAATGTGCTTTGTTTCACTTACCGGCTCAAAGTTTGGGACTCCAATGGAAAAGGGGGCAGTATGCAACTGCCCCCAAACCCAGCACTCCTGCCACCCAAAAATCCCTACATGAGTTGCCATTTTCCCCCATTCACAACAGATACTACCTAGTCCCCTGAATTCCAGATGCATTTCCAGTTGTGTGACAGTGCTATGGGTGCAGAGCAAAATATTTCATAGAAAGTGATACATTTCTTTTTACAGAAGAGGCAGAAGACTTGGCTAAGGGATCTCAGTAATTCAGCCTACGGATGTGTCTAGAGCACCATCTAGAGACCATGCTCCTGAGGATGTGGACAGGGAACCCAAAGGACTATGGCCTAACACTTGCCCTCTCAATCCTTGCCCTTGGCTTATTCTGCCAAGCAGAAGGTAGTTTTCTGTCTGGGTTCAGGAGGTAAAAAATGCGCCGTTGCAAGAGATGATTCCCCCATCTGCAATAATCGACTGGTCACAACAAAGCTGAAGTAATGTCAGTGGGTGGCATCTCTGTCCAGGAAGGTCATGTTCCACCAAATCTAGCAGGGACTGCACTCCCCCTGATAAGGCTTGCAATCTGCAGGTGCTCAACCAGCCACACTGTTGTCACTAGAAGCCCAAGTGCTCTCAGTGGCACAGATCATCCTCCACTGGCCAAGAGTGGTGTGACAGCTGAAATCTCTTCTCCAAAGAGAAAGCCAAGCTTTAGCCCTGCCCTGAAAACTTCCATGTTAGAACACATTTTAGTACTATCTGGCGCATGGAAACTGCAGTTAGTTCAAAACACGGCTGTTAGGCTATTTACTAGGAACAGACGTTAGAAACGTATCTATCTAAGGCTTCAAGAGATTCACTCAGTCAGGTCCATTTCTGAGCACAATTTAAAGTACTGGTGCTTATCTTTACAGCAGGGATGGGGAATCTGTGATCTTCTACACAGATTGTTGAACTACAACTCCCATCAGCTACAGCCATGCTGTATGTGAGGGATGATGGGAGTTGCATTCCACCGAAATTTTGAGAGCCACAGGTTCCCCATCCCTGTTTTAAAGCTCTATATGCCCTGGGACCTGGACCTTGACTTCTCCCATTAAGCCTGCTCAGACACTGAGATGTTCTTCAGAGTTCCTCCCATGGGGAAGAGGCCTTTGCTGCAGTGGTGTCTTGCTTATGGAATTCAACCCCCCCCCCTCCCTGCCCTCCAGGGAGGCTTGCCTGGCCCCTACACCAGCATCTCTTAAGCGCCTGGCAAAGACTTTTGACCACTTATTGGGGTCATTTTGAGATCAGGTCTTTTTGAGGTTATTTACTGCTTAATTGCTTTGCTAATTGCCTTTCTTACTAGCTATCACAAAAGGTGCTAGACATTCTGAATTCAAGGGCAGTAGAGAAATATTTTAGATAGATAAATCAATCAATCTCAAACTATATCACACTTCTGCAAATGGCATGAACCTACAAATATCTCCATGTGGTTTTTGCAATGGGGTGCCGTATAAATTGCACCAGAAGACCTCTCCCTCCATGCCTGCCACACTCACTGCATTGTTCCTGCCAGCATGTGGAACAGAGTCCAGTTCTACAAAGTAAGCCTTCTCTTCTCCCTAAGTCAAAGAGCCCAGGGATCTTACCAGTTGCCCCAAACAACTTAATCACTCACCACTGGTGGACGCAATTGCTGCAGGTGCTCCACTTCTTCGTCATCTTCATCATCCAGAACCACCAGCTCCTTGCCCTGCGCTCCCCGCCCCCTCTTACACTGGGGAAGTCCTGCTGAGACCTGGAGGAAAGGAAAATACATGGAGCTTTTTAATATTCAGAAACTTCCCACAGAGCGAACAGCACCACTTGACATACAGGGAAGGATGGGAGACCATGGACAGTGGTGATATTAAGATACAAGGCTAGAAACGTTTTCGTTGCTGGTAGCAACTCTTTTTACATCTGCTGCAGCACAAGGCCAGGATGAATTTGTGGTCAACTTGCTGTGGTGCTCAGTTCTTTGTGACATTGTCCTTACCAAGTCATGACTGCAGCCAATGTGACTAACAGCCTTGGCAATTAACCATATTAAGTTTAGATCACCGTATTTTTCGCTCTATAACACGCACCTGACCATAACACACACATCGTTTTTAGAGGAGGAAAACAAGGGAAAAAACATTCTGAATGAAACAGTGGATGTATCATTTTTGTGCTTCATGCTGTGGCCACAGACATGTGATCTGATGGTGAATTTGGGCTGACCCAATGCAAAGATCCTGAGGATCCATGTGAATCCATGCTTTATAACCATGTTTTTGCACCATTGCAGCCCCAGGCAACAGTGGGTGCGTGATTTTTTTGGTGCAGGCTGTAGCTATGGACATGTTATGTGATCTGATGGTGAATTTGGGGTGACCCAATGCAAAGATCCTGAGGATCCATGTGGATCCATGCTTTTTAACCACGTTTTTGCACCATTGCCGCCCCAGGCAACAGTGGGTGCGTGATTTTTGGGGGGGGCAGGCTGTAGCCATGGACATGCTATGTGCTCTGATGGTGAATTTTGGCTGACCCAATGCAAAGATCCTGAGGATCCATGTGGATCCATGCTTTGTAACCACATTTTAAGTGGGGAGGGAAGGAAAAACACAGAAGGGACAAGGAGCACGAGAGGGGTATGCAGAGAAGCAGCTGGCTAAGAATGCAGGAGAGGGATATAACGGGAGGGAGGAAAGGAAGGCAAAAGTTTCCCCCCACTCACCCACCCAAGCCAGCCAGCTCGCGCGCTCTCTCTCTCTCTCTCTCTCCCATCTGCATGTTTTCCGGCTGGAGAACGGAGAGGAATTAGAAGGAATTAGAAGGAATGCTTTCCCCTCTTCTTGCCTGGAGGGGAGGGGCTTTCCCTGCTCTTTGTTCCGTTTGAGCAAACAGCAACCGAAACAGAACAGGGTGGGCAGTAAGACCCTGAGGCAGAATGCAGGAAAGCAGCCGCTTCCTCTTTTCAGGTTTCCCTTCTCTGAGACGCGCAATTTGATTTTTGCCTGATTTTTGCCTCCACTCGCGCCAGTCGGCTCCAGGGACCACACATTCGCTCGATAACACACACAATTTTAACTGAATTAAGATTAAAAAAGGATGTGTACAAAAAATGGAAAAGGGGGGAAACCACCAAAGAGGAATTCAAACAAATAGCCAGCACGTGTAGACACAAAGTCAGAAAAGCTAAAGCACAGAATGAACTCAGGCTTGGTAGAGAGGTTAAAAGCAACAAAAAAGGCTTTTATGGGTATGTTCGTAGCAAAAGGAAGAACAAAGAAACAATGGGGTCACTCAGAGGAGAAGATGGTGAAATGCAAACAGGGGACACAGAAAGGGCTGAACTACTCAATGCCTTCTTTGCCTCAGTCTTCTCCGATAAAGAAAACAATGCCCGACCTGAAGAATTTGGAGCAAATGATTCAGCAAAGGAAACACAGCCCAGAATAACTAAGGAGATAGTACAAGAATATTTGGCTAGTTTAGATGTATTCAAGTCTCCAGGGCCAGATGAACTGCATCCAAGAGTATTAAAAGTACTGGCAGATGTGATCTCAGAACCACTGGCAGTCATCTTTGAGAATTCCTGGAGAACAGGCGAAGTCCCGGCAGACTGGAGGAGGGCAAATGTTGTCCCTATTTTCAAAAAGGGGGAAAGAGAGGACCCAAATAATTACCGCCCAGTCAGTCTGACATCAATAGCAGGGAAGATTCTGGAGCAGATCATTAAGCAAACAGTCTGTGAGCACCTAGAAAGGAATGCTGTGATCACCAATAGTCAGCATGGATTTCTGAAAAATAAGTCATGTCAGACTAACCTGATCTCGTTTTTTGACAGAATTACAAGCCTCGTAGATGAAGGGAACGCAGTGGATGTAGCCTACCTTGATTTCAGCAAGGCATTTGACAAGGTGCCCCATGATATTCTTGTAAAGAAGCTGGTAAAATGCGGTCTTGACTATGCTACCACTCAGTGGATTTGTAACTGGCTGACTGACCGAACCCAAAGGGTGCTCATCAATGTTCCTCTTCATCCTGGAGAAGAGTGACTAGTGGGGTGCCACAGGGTTCTGTCTTGGGCCCGGTCTTATTCAACATCTTTATCAACGACTTGGATGATGGACTCAAGGGCATCCTGATCAAATTTGCAGATGACACCAAACTGGGAGGGGTGGCTAACACCCCAGAGGACAGGATCACACTTCAAAACGACCTTGACAGATTAGAGAACTGGGCAAAAACAAACAAGATGAATTTTAACAGGGAGAAATGTAAAGTATTGCACTTGGGCAAAAAAAATGAGAGGCACAAATACAAAATGGGTGACACCTGGCTTGGGAGCAGTACATGTGAAAAAGGATCTAGGAGTCTTGGTTGACCACAAACTTGACATGAGCCAACAGTGTGACGCGGCAGCTAAAAAAGCCAATGCAATTCTGGGCTGCATCAATAGGAGTATAGCATCTAGATCAAGGGAAGTAATAGTGCCACTGTATTCTGCTCTGGTCAGACCACACCTGGAGTACTGTGTCCAGTTCTGGGCACCACAGTTCAAGAAGGACACTGACAAACTGGAACGTGTCCAGAGGAGGGCAACCAAAATGGTCAAAGGCCTGGAAACGATGCCTTATAAGGAACGGCTAAGGGAGCTGGGCATGTTTAGCCTGGAGAAGAGGAGGTTAAGGGGTGATATGATAGCCATGTTCAAATATATAAAAGGATGTCACATAGAGGAGGGAGAAAGGTTGTTTTCTGCTGCTCCAGAGAAGCGGACACGGAGCAATGGATCCAAACTACAAGAAAGAAGATTCCACCTAAACATTAGGAAGAACTTCCTGACAGTAAGAGCTGTTCGACAGTGGAATTTGCTGCCAAGGAGTGTGGTGGAGTCTCCTTCTTTGGAGGTCTTTAAGCAGAGGCTTGACAACCATATGTCAGGAGTGCTCTGATGGTGTTTCCTGCTTGGCAGGGGGTTGGACTCGATGGCCCTTGTGGTCTCTTCCAACTCTATGATTCTATGATTCTATGATTCTACAATTTCCCCTTCCTTTTAAGGAGAAAAAATCTGCATGTTATAGAGAGAAAAATACGGTATGCTTCATGCATTAAAAAATGGGGGAGGAGTAACAATAGTTGTGGGCTTTTCCTTACTGGAAATATGGAAGGAAGGGACTAAACAAGCATCTTGTGGAGATATCCAAAACAAAGGAGTGGTTGTGATAGTGTAGGAACCCAAGGATCAAAACTAGCTTCTATGTTTTTAGCAACTCTTGTTTTTATCTGCAAGCCACCTTGAATTCCATCAGGAAAAAAGGTGGGGTATAAATATATATATAAAGAATAAAAACAGCAATATTTGGGAAGGAGGCACACACCACTGGTGATTTTGAACACTCAAGCCCTACAGCCCAGGTGTTAGGATTTCATATTTCTTTTTTGGTATACTGAATCTCTTTTAACATAACAACAGCATTTGGAAACCTTTTGATGAATGTCACCACCCTGATTCCAAGCTGTATTAAAAACACTAAAAAGAGTGGTGCTTTAAAGTTTTATGAATCAAAAGCAGGAACATTTCTGCAGGGCAGCAGCTGAAGGAGGATGTCACATAGAGGAGGGAGAAAGGTTGTTTTCTGCTGCTCCAGAGAAGCGGACACGGAGCAATGGATCCAAACTACAAGAAAGAAGATTCCACCTAAACATGAGGAAGAACTTCCTGACAGTAAGAGCTGTTCGACAGTGGAATTTGCTGCCAAGGAGTGTGGTGGAGTCTCCTACTTTGGAGGTCTTTAAGCAGAGGCTTGACAACCATATGTCAGGAGTGCTCTGATGGTGTTTCCTGCTTGGCAGGGGGTTGGACTCGATGGCCCTTGTGGTCTCTTCCAACTCTATGATTCTATGATTCTATGATTCTATGATTCTATGAGGAGCAAAAGGGTTTTCTTGTGTGTGCGTGTTTCTTTGTGGCTGATTAGCTGTTCTCCCTGTGCAAAGGTCAGAGGGGGCAGGGTTTCTGTTGAGGCAGGTGATTAGCTGTGGGAGGAGCTTATCAGAGCTAGCAGGGCAGCGGCGCGCGCAGTTTGATCCATCTTTTAGATTTAGGGGAGCTAGTCTCAAACGTTTGTTGGGGGAGACCTAGGTTTTTTTTGGGGGGGGGGTTATTTGTCCTGTCTTCACGCTTTTTAATATGGAGGACCACTGCAGCCACCCCCAACGACACGTTTTCAAGATGGAGGGTGAGGAAACAGTCGCCTGCGGTTCCTATGCAATGTTTGCCATTTTGCCAAAGGTTGCAGGCAGCTTTACCTGCAGCAATTGTATGTTGATTGCCCTCTTAGAAGACAAAGTCCAGCAACTGGAGGAACGTGTAGCTACGCTCCAAAGAATTAGAGAGCTGGAGCTCTTCTTGGAAGCAACAGAGAACACCGTCTCCACCAAGGAGGAGACAGGGGACACCCCTGAGAAGGAGGCTAGTTCACCAACGCAGGTGCCAGATATATGGAGAAACGTGACTCAAAGAAGTAGGAGGCCCAGGGTTCGCTCTGATTGTTTAGAAATACACAATCGCTTTGAAGTCCTCTCCCCTAGCATGGAAGACAAAGAACAGACTCCATTTGAGGATCTCTCCCTCATTAGTCGATCAGGTATATGAAGACGAGCAGCAAAGTCAGTCCTCAGGGAATGTGCAGGCGACCTTGGAACGGACAGCTCACAGAAGAACCCCGACCAAACCTAAGAGGAGGCGTGTAATGGTGATAGGGGATTCCCTACTGAGGGGAACAGAAGCAGTGATCTGTGGGCCTGACAAGATGTCTCGGGAGGTGTGCTGTCTCCCCGGGGCTAAGATCCAAGATGTAACTGAACGACTGCAAGGAATCATAAAACCAACTGACAAATGCCCCTTCCTCTTGGTTCATGTGGGAACCAATGACACTGCAAGCAATAGCCTCCAGAAGATCAAAAGAGACTACGAGGCTCCAGGCAAGAAATTGAAGCAATTAAATGCACAAATTGTCATCTCATCTGTCCTCCCAGTTGAACGACGTGGCCCAGGGAGAGAGGGGAAAATAGTGGAAGTGAACAGCTGGCTTCGCAAATGGTGTAAACAGGAACGGTTTGGATTCTTAGATCACGGATTGCAGTTTCTTGAAGATTGACTTCTGGCAAGCGATGGGCTGCACCTCACAACGGTTGGGAGGAATGTTTTTGCCAAAAATCTCAGAAACCTCATCAGGAGGGCTTTAAACTGACAGTGCTCCTGAAGGTAGGAGTCTATCAATTGATGAAGATGATCATCCAAATGTCATAGACCAAATGGAGCAAACAGCACACAGACCTAGTGGTGGGAGGAAAAAATCCTTAAATAAGAGACACGGGGGAATGATTAATGGACTTCAATGTCTGTACACTAATGCGCAAAGCATGGGAAATAAACAAGATGAGCTTGAGCTCTTGGTACAGCAAACTAAATATGACATAATAGGCATCACTGAAACCTGGTGGGATAAGTCCCACGATTGGAATGTAATAATGGAGGGATACAATCTATTTCAGAGAAACAGACCAGACAAGAAAGGAGGAGTGGCGTTATATGTCAGGGATGTGTATACCTGTGAAGAGACCCAAGATTTAGAACCTCAAAGCCAAAGTGAGAGCATTTGGGTCAAAATTAAGGGAGAGAAGAATAACAGAGACCTCATTGTGGGAGTTTACTATGTGGGAATGTTCTGGGGTGCAGGAGAGGATATATTGACTAATTATGTCCTTATCCAACTTGTGCTAACAAGTTCCCAAAATATCAGCAGAGTTTATAAACATTCCCCTTTAAGTTCGCAACGGTAACGTGTGCACAGGTTCGCTAGAACCTCTATAATAATTACTCTGGTAATTTCCCCTTTTGTTCCCTCTTAAAATACAAGACACGACACAGTCTTTATAAAAGTATAAAAGAGTTTACTCACGTTCTGTTCACAATATGATCCCAGAAGGCAGACAGCTTAAAAAGGTTACATACATTCAGAATCTATCTTGTAGCAAGATAGTCCTTATCTCCTCTCTTGGCTGGGAGCCAAGAGAGCATCCTTAGATGTTTCCTCATCGAAGGAAGATGGCAGAGAGAGAGAGTGGCTGCCTGCCCTGTGCTTTTGTCATTACCTGCACAGGCGAGGCCACACCCACCTCTGGTCACATGCGGAGGAAGTCCGTCCCCAGGAAGTTTACCTGCTTGCTGGACTGATATCCCTCCCCATGTTCTAACATGTACACTCTAGGAATGTTGTCATTGACTGCTCCTGTGTTTACATCCCACATACTATAGATCCCCAAGCCAAACGGAGGACATAGATGATGCCTTCCTGGAACAGATGGCCAAGCATGCAAAAGGAAGGGAGATAGTAGTAATGGGGGACTTCAATTACCCAGATATTTGTTGGATGTCAAACTCAGCCAAGAGCATAAGGTCAAACAGATTCCTCACTGGCCTTGCAGACAACTTCATTGTCCAGAAAGTGGGAGAAGCAACAAGAGGAACAGCCATTTTAGATCTGGTCCTAACCAATGTTGATGACCTGGTTAGTGGAGTAGAAGTGGAAGGATCATTAGGCGCGAGTGAACATGCTCTTCTGAAGTTTACTATACAGCGGAAAGGAGCAGCCAAGCATACTAGGACTCAATTTCTTGACTTTAAGAAAGCCGACTTCATAAAACTTAGGAAAGTGCTGGGTGAGATCCCATGGACAGTAATACTAAAAGGAAAGGGAGTTCATGATGGCTGGGAGTTTGTTAAGAGGGAGATAGTAAAAGCACAACTTCAGGCAATACCAATGAGACGGAAACATGGAAGGTGCCTAAAGAAGCCAGGGTGGCTATCTAAAAAACTTTTAACTGAGTTAAGATTAAAAAAGGATGTGTACAAAAAATGGAAAAGGGGGGAAACCACCAAAGAGGAATTCAAACAAATAGCCAGAACATGTAGACACAAAGTCAGAAAAGCTAAAGCACAGAATGAACTCAGGCTTGCTAGAGAGGTTAAAAGCAACAAAAAAGGCTTTTATGGGTATGTTCGTAGCAAAAGGAAGAACAAAGAAACAGTGGGGTCACTCAGAGGAGAAGATGATGAAATGCAAACAGGGGACACAGAAAGGGCAGAACTCCTCAATGCTGCCTTTGCCTCAGTCTTCTCCGATAAAGAAAACAATGCCCGACTTGAAGAATTTGGAGCAAATGATTCAGCAGAGGAAACACAGCCCAGAATAACTAAGGAGATAGTACAAGAATACTTGGCTAGTTTAGATGTATTCAAGTCTTCAGGGCCAGACAAACTGAACTGCATCCAAGAGTATTAAAAGAACTGGCAGGTGTGATCTCATCTTTGAGAATTCCTGGAGAACAGGCGAAGTCCCGGCAGACTGGAGGAGGGCAAATGTTGTCCCTATTTTCAAAAAGGGGGAAAGAGAGGACCCAAATAATTACCGCCCAGTCAGTCTGACATCAATAGCAGGGAAGATTCTGGAGCAGATCATTAAGCAAACAGTCTGTGAGCACCTAGAAAGGAATGCTGTGATCACCAATAGTCAGCATGGATTTCTGAAAAATAAGTCATGTCAGACTAACCTGATCTCGTTTTTTGACAGAATTACAAGCCTGGTAGATGAAGGGAATGCAGTGGATGTAGCCTACCTTGATTTCAGCAAGGCATTTGACAAGGTGCCCCATGATATTCTTGTAAAGAAGCTGGTAAAATGCGGTCTTGACTATGCTACCACTCAGTAGATTTGTAACTGGCTGACTGACCGAACCCAAAGGGTGCTCATCAATGGTTCCTGTTCATCCTGAAGAAGAGTGACTAGTGGGGTGCCACAGGGTTCTGTCTTGGGCCCGGTCTTATTCAACATCTTCATCAACGACTTGGATGATGGACTCAAGGGCATCCTGATCAAATTTGCAGATGACACCAAACTGGGAGGGGTGGCTAACACCCCAGAGGACAGGATCACACTTCACAACGACCTTGACAGATTAGAGAACTGGGCCAAAACAAACAAGATGAATGTTAACAGGGAGAAATGTAAAGTATTGCACTTGGGCAAAAAAAATGAGAGGCAGAAATACAAGATGGGTGACACCTGGCTTGAGAGCAGTACATGTGAAAAGGATCTAGGAGTCTTGGTTGACCACAAACTTGACATGAGCCAACAGTGTGACGCGGCAGCTAAAAAAGCCAATGCAATTCTGGGCTGCATCAATAGGAGTATAGCATCTAGATCAAGGGAAGTAATAGTGCCACTGTATTCTGCTCTGGTCAGACCTCACCTGGAGTACTGTGTCCAGTTCTGGGCACCACACTTCAAGAAGGACACTGACAAACTGGAACGTGTCCAGAGGAGGGCAACCAAAATGGTCAAAGGCCTGGAAATGATGCCGTATGAGGAACGGCTAAGGGAGCTGGGCATGTTTAGCCTGGAGAAGAGGAAGTTAAGGGGTGATATGATAGCCATGTTCAAATATATAAAAGGATGTCATATAGAGGAGGGAGAAAGGTTGTTTTCTGCTGCTCCAGAGAAGCGGACACGGAGCAATGGATCCAAACTACAAGAAAGAAGATTCCACCTAAACATTAGGAAGAACTTCCTGACAGTAAGAGCTGTTCGACAGTGGAATTTGCTGCCAAGGAGTGTGGTGGAGTCTCCTTCTTTGGAGGTCTTTAAGCAGAGGCTTGACAACCATATGTCAGGAGTGCTCTGATGGCGTTTCCTGCTTGGCAGGGGGTTGGACTCGATGGCCCTTGTGGTCTATTCCAACTCTATGATTCTATGATTCTATGATTCTACATTCGAGGTCAGCAGGCGGGAAGAAAATGTGGGCTTACCCGAGAATCATTTGATGGCCGACAGTCCCCCTCCGGTTCTGCATGCTCCTGTTTGTCAACGGGAGAGGTGGCAATGAGGAGGTTGACAGCAGGTAGTCTGGTGTCGGATTGCTATGCAGAAACATGAGGGCACGTAAAGAGAGTGTATTAAAGGCTATGCGCTTCATTCTGTACAGATGTGGAATGTGCTCTCACTCCACACGCTCACTTACAATGGTTCCTATGGTTCAATCCCTGTTTTGCTATATTAGTATCTTTGTTGGTCAGAATAAATGGGCAACAGAAGGAGCCACATGCACTGCACAGGACAAGAAGCCTCTCTGCAACCTCCCCACCATACATTTGAAAAACAAGAGGCAAAATCCCAACAATGCGGGGATGGGACTTCACCTTTCTTCCAGCCCTCTACATCAACTGCCACATCAACTCTGAAGAGCACTCCAAACCTCCAAGATGCTCTTTTGCTGTTCCTTTACTACTGCAAATAATTTCTGCTGCTAAAAATGATTGGTCTGAGTTATTAAGCGGGGAGGGGGGCACCTCCAGTTCTAAATTCAGTGTCCAGGCTGCTGGGTCACTGAGCCTACTGGTGAAGAATTCCCCCTTTTTGCCTGCAGGGTTGCAGCCAAGGAGGAACAGGATGAGGCATGTCTCAAGGTCTGGGCACCTCCCGGAGTTAGGTTTTTGGAAGCTTAATTCCTGCTGTTTGGCAAAGCAGTGGGTGGTGGTGTGGGAGCAGGGGGATCTTTCCTTGATTTCGAGCCCTCTATCCTGACATGTGAATAAAGAGCCAGACTATCTGAATGCTGACATTCGTCCTCTGCAACGTCCTCCCCAAAGGATGTTCACCGAGCTTATTTGTCAAGTCTTTAGAACTTCAAGACTTTGTTTCCACAAAAAGGATCCGGTGCTCCGTGTAAGAAATACTTCAGTATTGGGCATTTCAACTGTCAGGAGAGGAAGGATCAAGAGAGAACGCACTCACTCACCTTCACCAGGACTTGGGAGGGTGGGGTGGGGTGTCGAGGTACTTCTGACTCCTCTTTGACATGCGGCAGGATGGGGCGGTCCTTAGCCAAGTCCTGGGCCAAAATTGAGCCACTCATCTCTGGCTCTTTCTTCCACTTCACTACTGGCTGCTGTTCCGGCTCCTCTGGGCCCTGCAACCTGGGCAAATGCATCTGTTCCCTGCTTGAAGGAGACTCCTGCAGCAACAAGGGGTCCGGGGCAGGAGGGAGAGGAGAAGGGGCAGGTTCAGATTAGGAGCACAGGAAGTGGCCTTAGACCCAGTGTGCCCATCTAGTCCAGCATGGTCTGCTCCGACTGTCAGTGGCCGAGATGGGCAGCCACTTCCTCATCAGCTGTCATTGGATCTTTTTAACTGGAGATTCCAGGGAGGGAACCTGGCTCTTACTGCAAGCACAGTCTCTGCTCTGCTACTCAGGTATGACAGGTGTCTTCCAGGTGTCTTTGCATCAAACCACTGTGGCATTTGGGTGCCAGGTACAGAATTAGGCATCATGAAGATTTCAACCCCTATGGCTACAGAGATTAAAGCTTTAAAATACCAGAGGCATTGATAAAAGCACTGCTTCCAGTCACTGGAGTTGGGAGGATGCTCCTATACTCTACATATAGAGTATGTAGAGTATGCCTGCCCTCTGTGGCCAATGTGAAGCAAATTCATTTGATTCATTTGTGTAATTTCATTCAGCTTGCAGAACCAGCCCCCCCTTTCTGCCCCCACAACACAGAATTTCTTTAAGCAGAGTACCTGAGAATCTTTGCACTCACTCCTGCTCCTGTGCATCCAAGGAGGACCCAAAGAAAACTTGTTTCAACCTGTGCACCACAGGAATGCATGCTTTATCTGACCAGGCTCACTTCTATGGACTAAACCAGTGTTTCCTAATGGGGGCTATATGGCCTCCTGCCCCCCCAGGATATATATGGGGGCCACAGCACAAGGCTAGGAGGCCATAGAGGGAAGTGAGAAGAAAAGGGGGGGGGGGTGATTTATTTATTTATTAAATCTGATTGGTTGGCTATCAGCTTGGCCAATCACAAGCAGGTAAGGGGGCGGCCCACCAGAGGGTGGCCTAGTGCTTCTTTTTGCCATGTGCATTTTCTTGGAACTGTCCTGGTTGGTTTACAGTGGGAGAGGACGGTGCTGGGCCAGGTGGCAGCCTGGGCCTGACTCCGCAAGGCGCAGGGTGCAATTCACCCCAGCACCTAGCAGATCGGGGCCTTCAGATGTTGCCGAGGGGTGCAGGGCTCAATTCCTAAATAGCAGCTTTCAGGACAGGTAGTGCTACAGTCCAAATGGGCAGGGTATAAATAAATTCTTATTCTTAAACAAGGTCAGAAAGGGGCCACAGTAAAAAAAAACCCGTTGGGAAACACTGTACTAAAGGGTTATGTCACGACAGGCACTTGAGAAGCTGCCACAAACATTTTAGTTGCACCAAGTTTTAACACAGCTCACAGTTTGTTGGCTAGCAGCAGACAACACTCTGTGAACCTATTCTAATACAAGCTTGCTACAGAAAGTTAAAACTTCAGAATGCCCTGAAAATTCAATATAGGGACCCAAGACAGTGTGCTGTTGATATTTTTGCCGTTACGTTTTTAAACTTCACTGCAACCAGAAAGGCTAGAATCATGTTTGACAAAACAAAGTAAAAGTAGGATTTGGAAGACTTAGAGTGTTTTGCAAAATGCATGTTGTCCACCCTGTATACTCAGGGTGTGAGAGTGGTGGTCAAGCACTGATTCAGTGTACATAGCAGGTTTTTACAAGTCACGTGCCTCTTGCTCTCATTGCCCAGAAATCTGGGAGCATCACTGTATCCCAGCACGTGTGACACAGCCTTCCCTCTTGGGGACTTTTTCTGTGAGCCACTTTCTTGCCATTCTAGCTCTGAGGTACAGTAGAGACTCATGAGTTGACAAAGCTTCCTGCAAATAGACCCATCAACAGAAAGGATGTGCTCCCAGCTGATCTGTGGGTGCTGAAGCACTATGCGTTGACTCTCTCATTGCCAAATGCCACCACACTAGTAGGCACATTGGGAGAGTCAACTCCCATTCCACTGGAGGAAGACGAAGTGGAGCAGGACCAGAAGGGATTCCTTTACTGGGATCATGACAATAGCGGGCTCGTTGCAAACTAGCTCCGCCAGAGAGAATTCTCATTTCCATTCAGACATTGTGATGCACAATCTTATTCCCCTCACCTTGCAGCCTTCTCTCAATTTAAATAAAAATCAGCCCTGAGACCCTTCATCAATACTTAAAATGGACAGCAGCACTTCACTCAGCTATTCTGCCCCAGCAGGAGATCCAGGTGGGCCAGGTCATAAACCCACTGCCCTAAGAAAGATGAAAATAACGGCAACATGTGCAAAGCAGAGCTTGCTGATGATGCCAGAGCAACAAACAATATTGCAATGCTCAATTCCTAACTAGCAACTTTCCTTGAACTACACATCAATCCCTGGTGGGCAGACCTTGTTCAAATCCCTGTTCAGTCATCAAAATATCTTTAAGTGGTCTGGGCAAGGGCATCTCAGGCTTAACCTTTTAACACAGCAGTCGCAAAAAATAAGTATCTGAAGTGTCTGAAAATCTGCATCAATGATGGTCAGGCCTTTCCTGGAATTAGGCCTCAAATCAGCATTGGAAATAAACTCAGAACAATGACTTGCCTGCCGAAAAAAGAGGAACAGACTACTTGTGCCTGGCAGAGGGGTTGAGCGGGTTCCATCCCTGGCACCCAAGGCACAAAGGAAGGAGGAAGAGAGAGCGCCACCCTGCTCAGCTGCTACCGTCCACTTGCCTGCATGCCACTCCTTGATGCCCAGGGAGGCTTACCGTCAGCATAGTGTTATGGGAAATGTTCCCCCAGCAATGGAATGTCGTCCCCCCCGCTCTCCCTTCCTGTGGACCTCTAAATCTCTTCTAGGGCACACATGGGACAGCGAGAGGCTGGTGAGGAGGGGGCTGCACGAGAAGGAATCCTTGCAGTAACACAAATTTTGAATGCCACTCTCAGACTGAGTCAGAACAGCTGCACATGGCAGCCAGTGGCCTTTAAGCAGCAATTTTTGCCACATCGCATTAATGTTTAAAGTACCAAGAATTAGGAGAAATAATTGAGTACTTGGAATCAAACCAACAGAACCATCTAACTCATCCTCTGGCAACCTGGTGCCCTCCAGATGTTTCATATGAGAAGTCCCACCAGCCCCAGCATCACAGGATGGGAACTGCAGCCCATGAGGAGCACCTGGAAGCTGGTCTGCCAGGCTGGCTCTTGCATTCCTCTCCCATTGCCAGGCAGGTGCCCAGAGCAACTCACGAGCCGCCTTCCCCTGCTGTTTGTCCACAGCACCTGGTACTTGGAGAGGTACTGCCTCTGAACATGGAAATTCCATTTCACCATTCGAGCCTGCTGATGAACTAGTTCCCCCATAAAACTGGTATAAAGGGATCTAAGCTAACAACTCTCAACAGTCGTGAGAACAAGGTGGAATCTAGACATATATAAAAAAACGCTGTGAAAATGCTTTTTAAAAAGCGTTTTAAAAATATATTGAATATTGAATTTAAAACTAGGTGATGAATTTATTTCATCAGATGTTGTAAAGAAAAGAGGTGTAGTTATATACGCAAACTCAAGATTAAAGCCGGAACCCTTATTTAAGGATGAAGAAGGGAGAATGATGGCGATAAAATTGGTGTATCAAAAAGGAAAAAATATTGTCAGAATCTAGGCGCCAAACGAAAAAAAGTCGGAATTTTACCAAAAATTGGAGGATAAACTGCTGGATTATAGTGATGAAAAGATCATTTGATTAGGAGATTTAAATGGTGTTACCTCACTTAATATGGACAGGACAACACAAGAGAAAGAAAGTAAAGAAGGGAGACTACTGCTAACTTTCTTTCAACTAGTAGAAAATTTCAACCTTCAAGATGCATGGGGAGTTAAACACCCAAATGACAAACAATTTACACATTATTCAGAAGCAAAAAAAATTCTGCAGGGAGAATTGTTACAATTTGGGTTTCAAAAAACTTATTACTGAAAATAAAGAAAGCAGTAATTCAGTCAAAAACAGTATCTGACCACAACCCAACTACAATGGAAATAAAAGAAGGAAGGAAAACAACAAAATGGAGAATTAATGAAAATGTCTTAAATAATGATAAAGTATTAGAAAAGGTGAGGGTGACTTTAAGAGAATATTTTGATAACAACTTAAATCAGGGAACCGATATAAATACCGTATGGGATGCAAACAAAGCAGTGATACGAGGCTTTTTCATCCAACAAAATAGAATCCAAAGAAGAGAGAAAGAAAGGAAACTGGAACAAATTTTGAAGGAGATAACCGAAAATAGTCATAGTCAACAAAAGAGTGGCAAAAGCTGTACTGGGATGCAATCTCAAAAATGAAAGAAGGA
Organism: Podarcis vaucheri; assembly: GCF_965113315.1. Classification (NCBI taxonomy): domain Eukaryota; kingdom Metazoa; phylum Chordata; class Lepidosauria; order Squamata; family Lacertidae; genus Podarcis; species Podarcis vaucheri. The sequence goes on from NC_138755.1 coordinate 550,500, forward strand.
TCTCGATACAAATCCAAGGCAGACCCTTTAACATCACAGTAATCCAAGTTTATGCACCAACTACTGGTGCTGAAGAAACTGAAATTGACCAGTTCTATGAAGACTTACAACACCTTCTAGAAATGACACCAAAGAAGGATGTTCTTCTCATTATAGGGGATTGGAATGCTAAAGTAGGGAATCAAAAGATAAAAGGAACAACTGGCAAGTTTGGCCTTGGAGTTCAAAACGAAGCAGGGCAAAGACTAATAGAGTTCTGTCAAGAGAACAAGCTGGTCATCACAAACACTCTTTTCCAAAAACACAAGAGACGACTCTACACATGGACATCACCAGATGGGCAGCATCAAAATCAGATTGATTATATTCTCTGCAGCAAAAGATGGAGAAGCTCTATACAGTCAGCAAAAACAAGACCTGGAGCTGACTGTGGCTCAGATCAACAGCTTCTTATAGCAAAATTCAAGCGTAAACTGAAGAAAGTAGGGAAAACCAGAGATCTGTTCAAGAAAAGTGGAGATGATGATGATGATGATGATGATGATAATGATAATAATAATAATCATCATCATCATCATCGAATCATAGAATCATAGAGTTGGAAGAGACCACAAGGGCCATCGAGTCCAACCCCCTGCCAAGCAGGAAACACCATCAGAGCACTCTTGACATATGGTTGTCAAGCCTCTGCTTAAAGACCTCCAAAGTAGGAGACTCCACCACACTCCTTGGCAGCAAATTCCACTGTCGAACAGCTCTTACTGTCAGGAAGTTCTTCCTAATGTTTAGGTGGAATCTTCTTTCTTGTAGTTTGGATCCATTGCTCCGTGTCCGCTTCTCTGGAGCAGCAGAAAACAACCTTTCTCCCGCCTCTATGTGACATCCTTTTATGTATTTGAACATGGCTATCATATCACCCCTTAACCTCTTCTTCTCCAGGCTAAACATGCCCAGCTCCCTTAGTCGTTCCTCATAAGGCATCGTTTCCAGGCCTTTGACCATTTTGGTTGCCCTCCTCTGGACACGTTCCAGTTTGTCAGTGTCCTTCTTGAACTGTGGTGCCCAGAACTGGACACAGTACTCCAGGTGAGGTCTGACCAGAGCAGAATACAGTGGCACTATTACTTCCCTTGATCTAGATGCTATACTCCTATTGATGCAGCCCAGAATTGCATTGGCTTTTTTAGCTGCCGCATCACACTGTTGGCTCATGTCAAGTTTGTGGTCAACCAAGACTCCTAGATCCTTTTCACATGTACTGCTCTCAAGCCAGGTGTCACCCATCTTGTATTTGTGCCTCTCATTTTTTTTGCCCAAGTGTAATACTTTACATTTCTCCCTGTTAAAATTCATCTTGTTTATTTTTGCCCAGTTCTCTAATCTGTCAAGGTCGTTTTGAAGTGTGATCCTGTCCTCTGGGGTGTTAGCCACCCCTCCCAGTTTGGTGTCATCTGCAAATTTGATCAGGATGCCCTTGAGTCCATCATCCAAGTCGTTGATAAAGATGTTGAATAAGACCGGGCCCAAGACAGAACCCTGTGGCACCCCACTAGTCACTCTTCTTCAGGATGAAGAGGAACCATTGATCAGCACCCTTTGGGTTCGGTCAGTCAGCCAGTTACAAATCCACTGAGTGGTAGCATAGTCAAGACCGCATTTTACCAGCTTCTTTACAAGAATATCATGGGGCACCTTGTCAAATGCCTTGCTGAAATCAAGGTAGGCTACATCCACTGCGTTCCCTTCATCTACCAGGCTTGTAATTCTGTCAAAAAACGAGATCAGGTTAGTCTGACATGACTTATTTTTCAGAAATCCATGCTGACTATTGGTGATCACAGCATTCCTTTCTAGGTGCTCACAGACTGTTTGCTTAATGATCTGCTCCAGAATCTTCCCTGCTATTGATGTCAGACTGACTGGGCGGTAATTATTTGGGTCCTCTCTTTTCCCCTTTTTGAAAATAGGGACAACATTTGCCCTCCTCCAGTCTGCCGGGACTTCGCCTGTTCTCCAGGAATTCTCAAAGATGACTGCCAGTGGTTCTGAGATCACATCTGCCAGTTCTTTTAATACTCTTGGATGCAGTTCATCTGGCCCTGGAGACTTGAATACATCTAAACTAGCCAAATATTCTTGTACTATCTCCTTAGTTATTCTGGGCTGTGTTTCCTTTGCTGAATCATTTGCTCCAAATTCTTCAGGTCGGGCATTGTTTTCTTTATCGGAGAAGACTGAGGGAAAGAAGGCATTGAGGAGTTCAGCCCTTTCTGTGTCCCCTGTTTGCATTTCACCATCTTCTCCTCTGAGTGACCCCACTGTTTCTTTGTTCTTCCTTTTGCTACGAACATACCCATAAAAGCCTTTTTTGTTGCTTTTAACCTCTCTAGCAAGCCTGAGTTCATTCTGTGCTTTAGCTTTTCTGACTTTGTGTCTACACGTGCTGGCTATTTGTTTGAATTCCTCTTTGGTGGTTTCCCCCCTTTTTCATTTTTTGTACACATCCTTTTTTAATCTTAATTCAGTTAAAAGTTCTTTAGATAGCCACCCTGGCTTCTTTAGGCACCTTCCATGTTTCCGTCTCATTGGTATTGCCTGACGTTGTGCTTTTACTATCTCCCTCTTAACAAACTCCCAGCCATCATGAACTCCCTTTCATTTTAGTATTGCTGTCCATGGGATCTCACCCAGCACTTCCCTAAGTTTTATGAAGTCGGCTTTCTTAAAGTCAAGAAATTGAGTCCTAGTATGCTTGGCTGCTTTTTTCCGCTGTATAGTAAACTTCAGAAGAGCATGATCACTCGCGCCTAATGATCCTTCCACATCTACCCCACTAACCAGGTCATCAACATTGGTTAGGGCCAGATCTAAAATGGCTGTTCCTCTTGTTGCTTCTCCCACTTTCTGGACAATGAAGCTGTCTGCAAGGCCAGTGAGGAATCTGTTTGACCTTATGCTCTTGGCTGAGTTTGACATCCAACAAATATCCGGGTAATTGAAGTCCCCCATTACTACTATCTCCCTTCCTTTTGCATGCTTGGCCATCTGTTCCAGGAAGGCATCATCTATGTCCTCCGTTTGGCTTGGGGATCTATAGTAAACTCCCACAATGAGATCTCTGTTATTCTTCTCTCCCTTAATTTTGACCCAAATGCTCTCACTTTGGCTTTGAGGTTCTAAATCTTGGATCTCTTCACAGGTATACACATCCCTGACATATAACGCCACTCCTCCTCCTTTCTTGTCTGGTCTGTTTCTCTGAAATAGATTGTATCCCCCCATTATTACATTCCAATCGTGGGACTTATCCCACCAGCTTTCAGTGATGCCTATTATGTCATATTTAGTTTGCTGTACCAAGAGCTCAAGCTCATCTTGTTTATTTCCCATGCTTTGCGCATTAGTGTACAGACATTGAAGTCCATTAATCATTCCCCCGTGTCTCTTATTTAAGGATTTTTTCCTCCCACCACTAGGTCCGCGTGCTGTTTGCTCCATTTGGTCTATGACATTTGGATGATCATCTTCATCAATTGATAGACTCCTACCTTCAGGAGCACTGTCTCCCTCCCCCACATTAGTCAGTTTAAAGCCCTCCTGATGAGGTTTCTGAGATTTTTGGCAAAAACATTTCTCCCAACCGTTGTGAGGTGCAGCCCATCACTTGCCAGAAGTCCATCTTCAAGAAACTGCAGTCCGTGATCTAAGAATCCAAACCGTTCCTGTTTACACCATTTGCGAACCCAGCTGTTCACTTCCACTATTTTTCTCTATCTCCCTGGGCCACATTGTTCAACTGGGAGGACAGATGAGATGACAATTTGTGCATTTAATTGCTTCAATTTCCTGCCCAGAGCCTCGTAGTCTCTTTTGATCTTCTGAGGCTATTGCTTGCAGTGTCATTGGTTCCCACATGAACCAAGAGGAAGGGGTATTCGTCAGTGGGTTTTATGATTCCTTGAAGTCGTTCAGTTACATCTTGGATCTTAGCCCCGGGGAGACAGCACACTTCCCGAGACATCTTGTCAGGCCCACAGATCACTGCTTCTGTTCCCCTCAGTAGGGAATCCCCGATCACCACTACACGCCTCCTCTTGGGTTTGGTCGGGGTTCTTCCGTGAGCTGTCCGTTCCAAGGTCGCCTGCACATTCCCTGAGGACTGACTTTGCTGCTCGTTTTCATATACCTGATCGACTGTAATGAGGGAGAGATCCTCAAATGGAGTCTGCTCTTCGTCTTCCATGCTAGGGGAGAGGACCTCAAAGCGATTGTGTATTTCTAAACAATCAGAGTGAACCCTGGGCCTCCTACTTCTTTGAGTCACGTTTCTCCATATATCTGGCTCCTGTGTTGGTGAACAAGCCTCCTTCTCAGGAGGCTCCTGTGTTGGTGAACAAGCCTCCTTCTCAGGAGGATAATATATTTGTACCCCGCCCATCATCTGGCTGGGTTTCCCCAGCCACTCTGGGCGGCTTCCACAAAGACCAAAAATGCACTAAAATGTCACACATTAAAAACTTCCCTGCCTTTAGATGTCGTCTGAATGTCAGGTAGTTCAAATGAAAGGAACATTTCGTGCATAATAAAAAACAAAAAGTGGTAAAGACCTAACTGAAGCAGAAGAAATCAAGAAGAGGTGGTAAGAACACACAGAGGAATTATACCAGAAAGATATGAATGTCTCGTACACCCCAGGTAGTGTGGTTGCTGACCTTGAGCCAGACATCCTGGGGAGTGAAGTCAAATGGGCCTTAGAAAGCACTGCTAATAACAAGGCCAGTGGAAGTGATGGTATTCCAGCTGAACTATTTAAAATTTTAAAAGATGATGCTGTTAAGGTGCTACACTCAATATGCCAGCAAGTTTGGAAAACTGGTCAGAGGATTGGAGAAGATCAGTCTACATCCCAATCCCAAAGAAGGGCAGTGCCAAAGAATGCACCAACTATCACACAATTGCGCTCATTTCACATGCTAGCAAGGTTATGCTTAAAATTCTACAACTTTACATAACTTTATGACCACTGCTCCATAGATATTGTTGTTATACAATTCCATTCACCGTATAGATGGGTTTATGGAGCATTTCTGTATCCTTCTGCTGTGCTGAAGAAGAATTCAGTGGGTATATCCGGAATCACTGTTCACTACGTTTGTTTGCGAACCACTTTGGTAGCGTTTGATGTCATAAAACAAAGCTTTAACAGATTTTTTTCATCAGACCACAACCCAAAGGGTGCTCATCAATGGTTCCTCTTCATCCTGGAGAAGAGTGAATAGTGGGGTGCCACAGGGTTCTGTCTTGGGCCCGGTCTTATTCAACATCTTTATCAACGACTTGGATGATGGACTCAAAGGCATCCTGATCAAATTTGCAGATGACACCAAACTGGGAGGGGTGGCTAACACCCCAGAGGACAGGATCACACTTCAAAACAACCTTGACAGATTAGAGAACTGGGCAAAAACAAACAAGATGAACTTTAACAGGGAGAAATGTAAAGTATTGCACTTGGGCAAAAGAAATGAGAGGCACAAATACAAGATGGGTGACACCTGGCTTGAGAGCAGTACATGTGAAAAGGATCTAGGAGTCTTGGTTGACCACAAACTTGACATGAGCCAACAGTGTGACGCGGCAGCTAAAAAAGCCAATGCAATTCTGGGCTGCATCAATAGGAATATAGCATCTAGATCAAGGGAAGTAACAGTGCCACTGTATTCTGCTCTGGTCAGACCTCACCTGGAGTACTGTGTCCAGTTCTGGGCACCACAGTTCAAGAAGGACACTGACAAACTGGAACGTGTCCAGAGGAGGGCAACCAAAATGGTCAAAGGCCTGGAAACGATGCCTTATGAGGAACGGCTAAGGGAGCTGGGCATGTTTAGCCTGGAGAAGAGGAGGTTAAGGGGTGATATGATAGCCATGTTCAAATATATAAAAGGATGTCATATAGAGGAGGGAGAAAGGTTGTTTTCTGCTGCTCCAGAGAAGTGGACACGGAGCAATGGATCCAAACTACAAGAAAGAAGATTCCACCTAAACATTAGGAAGAACTTCCTGACAGTAAGAGCTGTTCGACAGTGGAATTTGCTGCCAAGGAGTGTGGTGGAGTCTCCTTCTTTGGAGGTCTTTAAGCAGAGGCTTGACAACCATATGTCAGGAGTGCTCTGATGGTGTTTCCTGCTTGGCAGGGGGTTGGACTCGATGGCCCTTGTGGTGTATTCCAACTCTATGATTCTATGATTCTATAAATAAATAAAAAAAACTATGATCATGGCCACTGGTCCCATCACCTCCTGGCAAATAGAAGGGGAAGAAATGGAGCCAGCGAGAGATTTTACTTTCTTGGGTTCCATGATCACTGCTGATGGTGACAGCAGTCACAAAGTTAAAAGACGCCTGCTTCTTGGGAGAAAAGCAATGACAAACCTAGACAGCATCTTAAAAAGCAGAGATATTGCCTTGCCAACAAAGGTCCGTATAGTTAAAGCTATAGTTTTCCCAGTAGTGATGTATGGAAGTGAAAGCTGGACCATAGAGAATGCTGATCGCCGAAAAATTTATGTTGATGACCTGGTTAGTGGGGTAGATGTGGAAGGATCATTAGGCGCGAGTGATCATGCTCTTCTGAAGTTTACTATACAGCGGACAGTAGCAGCCAAGCATACTAGGACTCAATTTCTTGACTTTAAGAAAGCCGACTTCATAAAACTTAGGGAAGTGCTGGGTGAGATCCCATGGACAGCAATACTAAAAGGAAAGGGAGTTCATGATGGCTGGGAGTTTGTTAAGAGGGAGATAGTAAAAGCACAACGTCAGGCAATACCAATGAGACGAAAACATGGAAGGTGCCTAAAGAAACCAGGGTGGCTATCTAAAGAACTTTTAACTGAATTAAGATTAAAAAAGGATGTGTACAAAAAATGGAAAAGGGGGGAAACCACCAAAGAGGAATTCAAACAAATAGCCAGCACGTGTAGACACAAAGTCAGAAAAGCTAAAGCACAGAATGAACTCAGGCTTGCTAGAGAGGTTAAAAGCAACAAAAAAGGCTTTTATGGGTATGTTCGTAGCAAAAGGAAGAACAAAGAAACAGTGGGGTCACTCAGAGGAGAAGATGGTGAAATGCAAACAGGGGACACAGAAAGGGCTGAACTCCTCAATGCCTTCTTTGCCTCAGTCTTCTCCGATAAAGAAGACAATGCCCGACCTGAAGAATTTGAAGCAAATGATTCAGCAAAGGAAACACAGCCCAGAATAACTAAGGAGATAGTACAAGAATATTTGGCTAGATTAGATGTATTCAAGTCTCCAGGGCCAGATGAACTGCATCCAAGAGTATTAAAAGAACTGGCAGATGTGATCTCAGAACCACTGGCAGTCATCTTTGAGAATTCCTGGAGAACAGGCGAAGTCCCGGCAGACTGGAGGAGGGCAAATGTTGTTCCTATTTTCAAAAAGGGGAAAAGAGAGGAGCCAAATAATTACCGCCCAGTCAGTCTGACATCAATAGCAGGGAAGATTCTGGAGCAGATCATTAAGCAAACAGTCTGTGAGCACCTAGAAAGGAATGCTGTGATCACCAATAGTCAGCATGGATTTCTGAAAAATAAGTCATGTCAGACTAACCTGATCTCGTTTTTTGACAGAATTACAAGCCTGGTAGATGAAGGGAACGCAGTGGATGTAGCCTACCTTGATTTCAGCAAAGCATTTGACAAGGTGCCCCATGATATTCTTGTAAAGAAGCTGGTAAAATGCGGTCTTGACTATGCTACCACTCAGTGGATTTGTAACTGGCTGACTGACCGAACCCAAAGGGTGCTCATCAATGGTTCCTCTTCATCCTGGAGAAGAGTGACTAGTGGGGTGCCACAGGGTTCTGTCTTGGGCCCGGTCTTATTCAACATCTTTATCAACGACTTGGATGATGGACTCAAGGGCATCCTGATCAAATTTGCAGATGACACCAAACTGGGAGGGGTGGCTAACACCCCAGAGGACAGGATCACACTTCAAAACAACCTTGACAGATTAGAGAACTGGGCAAAAACAAACAAGATGAACTTTAACAGGGAGAAATGTAAAGTATTGCACTTGGGCAAAAAAAATGAGAGGCACAAATACAAGATGGGTGACACCTGGCTTGAGAGCAGTACATGTGAAAAGGATCTAGGAGTCTTGGTTGACAACAAACTTGACATGTTTAGCCTGGAGAAGAGGAGGTTAAGGGGTGATATGATAGCCATGTTCAAATATATAAAAGGATGTCACATAGAGGAGGGAGAAAGGTTGTTTTCTGCTGCTCCAGAGAAGCGGACACGGAGCAATGGATCCAAACTACAAGAAAGAAGATTCCACCTAAACATTAGGAAGAACTTCCTGACAGTAAGAGCTGTTCGACAGTGGAATTTGCTGCCAAGGAGTGTGGTGGAGTCTCCTACTTTGGAGGTCTTTAAGCAGAGGCTTGACAACCATATGTCAGGAGTGCTCTGATGGTGTTTCCTGCTTGGCAGGGGGTTGGACTCGATGGCCCTTGTGGTCTCTTCCAACTCTATGATTCTATGATTCTATAGTGCTGGAGGAGACTCTTTAGAGTCCCTGTGGAGTTTGGAACTAACAGGGTTAAAACTCACTGGTGTCCTGTATCTGGTTCTGGGAGGAGCTGGGAGGAGCTACATGCCGAGAAGTGCGTCACAGGATGTTGTTCTGACGCTCTTCAGATCTGTCTCTGCAACGGACAGAGAAGCAGCCCAACTTAGAGGCTGCTGGGCGAGTGCTTTGGAAAAGCACAAAAACATGCCGGAATGTTCCGATGGTGTCTGACTGATTTATTGCTCTGTAAATAAAGCTACTAGAGATTAGAACGGACCGTCTCTGGACCTGATTTATCCCTATTCTCACACGGAAGCAGGACCGTTGCCGCTACTCTGCTATCTTGCCAGGTCATTTTTTCCCAGCAGAGTTCTCACAGGGAAGAGTGACTGGACGGCAAATTATCTTCACTTTAAGAGGTTACGGATGATCCGCGTCTCCTAATAAGTGTGAGAAGGGAGGAAGGCTGCCAGCTTTGAGTTGCTGTGATCTCCTGCCAGGGAGGGCAGTGAGGAATGCTGGTGATCGGAGCCAAGAGCCAAGAGAGACGGCTGCTTCGGAGGAGGTCCAGCTTGATGGCAAACGTGTGAGTACGCTTGTGAGAAGCCCTGGGGGGAGGAGATGGCTGCTGCTCAGGCACAGCAGGGCCATGAAAGCTTCAACATCCCCTTCGAAAGGCTCAATGGAGCCAATTGGGAGGACTGGTCCAAGCGCATGTATTATTGGCTGGAGGGAAAGCAGCTGTGGGAATGCACACAGGCCGATCCAGTCGTGGCCGGGCCCAATGCAGCAGCTGCAGAAGTGGAGAGGGCTGCAGCAGCGGCAAAGAAAGATAAGAAGGCCATGTCCCATGTGGTGATGGCGATTGAAGCGTCGCAGCTCCCCCATATTGATGGCTTACGTACCTGTCGTCAGATATGGTCTGCTCTGACTAGAATACATCAGAGGACCACAGCTGGGGCAAAGATCCATGTGATACGTTCTCTGTTTGAGAAGCGGCTGTCCCCAGGGGAGCCGATAAGGGATCACATTGCTCAGATGCTGACCATCTTCAGTAAGCTGCGTCAGCTCAATGTGCCCTTCCCAGATGAACTTAAAGCTTATACGCTTTTAAGCTCTTTGGACAGGAGTTATGAGAACTTGGTTCTAACGATGGAAACGATGCCGCCGCAGGATCTTACGATCGAATATATTAGCGGCCGCTTGATTGACGAAGAATCAAAGCGCCAGAGGGCTGTGAAAGAGGGCGCAGGCTGCACCCCAAGAAAGAGCGGGGGGGCAGCAGCCAGGAGTGGCGAGGACTGTGTGAGAGCCTTTGTTTCAAAGAGATGCTATCGGTGTGGCAGCAACACACATCTGGTCCGCAATTGTCCGCTAGAGGCGCAGGATGGCGGCAAGGACTCTGGCCGGCGTGGAATGTCAACAAAGCAGGTTCCCAGGGCTGGTTCTCACCAGAGACGTGGGAAAGCAGCAGGCCACAATAAAGACAAGGCGTCTTATCACCTCACAGCTGCGTTGGTCTCTCTGGGAAGCAGCGAAAGCCCTAGTCGCGGGAAGGCTGTGGCCATGGCAACCAAGAAGGACCAGCAAACCTTTTGAACTGGTCCATGCAGATTTGTCAGGGCCCATGCCAACACCTTCTTTAGCTGGGTCTAAATGGATTCTGATTCTGATTGATGATTTTTCGAGACACACCTGGCTGTTTACGCTTAGATGCAAATCAGAAGCAGCTGCACTGATCAGGGATTGGATCACAGCGGTAGAGCTGCGTTTCTCTACCAGGGTGATTTCCTTTCAATCTGATCGCGGGGGGGAATTCACAGGTTCTGCGCTGCAATCGTTTTTCAGGCAGAAAGGTATCAGTCATCGTTTGACTGCCCCCTACTCTCCGCAACAGAACGGGTTGGCGGAGAGGAAGTTTCGCACTTTACAGGAATCAGCGCATGCTATGTTGGCAGACTCGGGATTGCCACAGCGCTTTTGGGCTGAAAGTTATAAGACAGCATGCTTTGTGCAGAACAGGGTGTTCAATTCAAGTGTAGGAGACACACCGTACTTTCTGCTTCATGGAAAGAAACCGAAGGTGGACTTTCTGCACGTTTTTGGTTCGCAGGCTTGGGTTCTGGTTCCAAAGGCCATGCGCAGAAAGGGTGAGCCAAGGTCTAGGAAGATGATCTTTGTAGGCTATGAGCCGGGTTCAAAGGCGTGGCGTTTCGCATACCCTGCTGGCGACCAGTCTAAGCTGCTTATTAGCGGCAGTGCTGAGTTTTGCGAGCAGAGTGGGTGGAAACGTCTTCACGGAAACCCAGATGTTCTGTTAGACTCAGGTGATGAGGAGGAGGAGGACGAGGCTGAACCTGTTGCTGAGGCGCACGGTCAACAGCCACAGAGTCCAGAGCAGGGATCTCCAAGGCAGAGGCCTCAAACCTCTCCAAAAGGGAGTCCCAAGACCCCTCCACAGGTCTCTGTAAAGTCTGAGCCGAGGAGTGAACCATCCTCGCCAGCAGAACCAGCTGTACGCCCGAAACGGCGCAGCAGGTCAGAGGGGGAGGTTTCTGACACAGGAGATGGTAGGGCTGATCCAGGTGAATCAGGCGCAGGTCCGGAATTCACTCTGAGGAGGTCAGCTAGGTCAACCAAGGGTAAGCCTCCTGAAAGGTATGAAGCCACTAGTGTTTGGGTTGGTGTGGCTAGGTGTGAGCCTGAATCCTTTGAGGATGTTCAGAAGTTGCCTCAGGAAGAAGCTAGCAAATGGCGTGAGGCGATGCAGAAGGAGATGAACTCAATGAAGTCTCTTGGTGTGTTCTCACTAACTCAGCTGCCGGCTAACCAGCGAGCTGTTAGTTGTAGGTGGATTTACCGCTTGAAACCCACAGAAACGGGAGAACCACAGTACAAAGCGAGATTAGTGGCACGTGGATTCACACAGAAAAAGGGTGTCCACTTCACAGAGGTTTATTCGCCGACCTCAAGAGCGGAGACTTTGAGAATGTTTTTGGCGATAGCAGCACAGAGAGGTTGGAAGGTGAACCATTTTGATGTAGATGTTGCCTACCTAAATTCAGATCTCCAGGAGGAGTTGTACATGCTTCCTCCTCCAGGGTTTGAAGTCAGTGAGCAAGGAGTCGTGTGGCGGTTGCACAAATCCATCTATGGATTACGCCAATCTGCCAGGAATTGGAATATGTGCCTACATGAAGCCTTAGAGGAGCTAGGTTTTAAGAGGTCTGTTGCAGACAGTTGCCTGTACCTGAAGAGGTCAGGAGAGACACAGGAAGTGATTCTTGTCTTTGTTGATGATATCTTAATGATGGCACAGACTAGTGAGCAGGAGAAGAAGTTTGCTAGGGAACTTGGAAAGCGGTTCAAGCTGAAGCAGCTTGGGGATGTCAAATCCTACTTAGGTGTTCAGATAGCGAAGACTGAGGATGGTAGCTTTTTGCTTAGCCAGAAAGGTAAGATTGAACAGTTGCTTGAGAAGTTCAGGATGTCTGATTGTGCAGGTGCCAGGTCACCCATGGAAGCTGGATACGTAAAGGAATTTCAGCAAGTAGAACGCGCTGCGTTTGAAAATACTGAAGTATTTCAGTCAGCCCTAGGGAGTTTGTTGTACTTGTCTCAATGGAGCAGACCAGACATTGCGTTTGCTGTCAATCTGCTCAGCAGAGAGGCATCAAACCCCAGTGTGCAAGCCTGGAATGGCATCAAGAGAGTTCTGAGGTATTTGCAGGAAACCAAAGACTTTTGTCTTAGGTTGCCAGCTCAAGGAGAAGTGAAGCTGACTTGCTTTGTGGATTCGGATTGGGCTAACTCTGAAGATCGCAAATCAGTGTCAGGCCTAGTGGTGAAGTTTGGGGACTCTATAGTTGGGTGGAGGTCCCGGAAGCAAAGTCTCATAGCGCTTTCATCTACTGAAGCCGAGTTCAGTGCGCTATCAGATGCTTGCAGAGAGCTGGAGTTCTATGTGTGTTTGGTCAAGGAAATCTGTGGAGAGAATTGTCTGCCTGTTGTGGTGCATGAGGACAATCAACCTTGCCACAAATTGGCTGAGACGGGGCAATTCAAGGCGAGGACCAAACATTTGGACATACGTTTCCGGAATGTATGTCAGAGCGTTCATGAGGGGCTAGTTGCTCTGAAATACTGTCCCTCAACAAAGAACCTCGCTGATGGTTTCACAAAACCATTAACCTTCCAGAAGCACGAGGAGTTCTGTGAGGGTCTGTGTATAGGGAAAGCATTGTTGACTGTTGTCTCCAGATGCAGGACAAGAGGGGGTGTGGAGTTTGGAACTAACAGGGTTAAAACTCACTGGTGTCCTGTATCTGGTTCTGGGAGGAGCTGGGAGGAGCTACATGCCGAGAAGTGTGTCACAGGATGTTGTTCTGACGCTCTTCAGATCTGTCTCTGCAACGGACAGAGAAGCAGCCCAACTTAGAGGCTGCTGGGCGAGTGCTTTGGAAAAGCACAAAAACATGCCGGAATGTTCCGATGGTGTCTGACTGATTTATTGCTCTGTAAATAAAGCTACTAGAGATTAGAACGGACCGTCTCTGGACCTGATTTATCCCTATTCTCACACGGAAGCAGGACCGTTGCCGCTACTCTGCTATCTTGCCAGGTCATTTTTTCCCAGCAGAGTTCTCACAGGGAAGAGTGACTGGACGGCAAATTATCTTCACTTTAAGAGTCCCATGGACTGCAAGAAGATCAAACCTATCCATTCTGAAGGAAATCGGCCCTGAGTGCTCACTGCGGAAAGTAGTGAAAGACAGGAGCGCCTGGGGTGCTCTGGTCCATGGGGTCACAAACAGTCGGACACAATTAAACAACAAAAGCGAAAAAGAAAAAGAACTGGTTAAAAATCCGAAGAATGAAATACCAAAACAAAATATCAAGATATTACAGACGCAGCTCTCTATGATTCTGAATTACAAAACAGAACAAAAGAAAAAATGTTAAGGCAGATTTTTTTTGAATCTGGCAATAAGCCAGGCAGAATGCTTCCCTGGCAATTAAAAAAAAAAAGAGAGAGAGAGGGCAAAAGAGAAATTGATAGGGGAAGGGAAAGTAATAGATAGAATAACCCAAGGAAACGTGAAAAAATTACAAACTACTATTGGAAGTTATCGGCGCTGTGGGTTAAACTACTGTGCCACTTGATCTTGCCGATTGAAAGATCGGCGGTTCGAATCCCTGCAACGGAGTGAGCTCCCGTTGTTCAGTCCCAGCTCCTGCCAACCTAGCAGTTTGAAAGCACACAATGCAAGTAGATAAATAGGTACCGCTCCGGCGGGAAGGTAAGCGCCGTTTCCGTGTGCTGCTCTGGTTCACCAGAAGCGGCTTAGTCATGCTGGCCACATGACCCGGAAGAACTGTCTGCGGAGTGGACAAACGCCGGCTCTCCCAGCCTGTAAAGCAAGATGAGCGCCGCAACCCCAGTGTCGTTAGCGACTGGACTTAATTGTCAGGGGCCCCTTTACCTTTACAGGAGGTTATATCAAGCAAAAGATGAAGATCAAAAGGAGATGGAAAGATATACAGTGGCACCTCAGGTTAAGAACTTAATTCATTCTGGAGGTCCGTTCTTAACCTGAAACTGTTCTTAACCTGAAGCACCACTTTAGCTAATGGGGCCTCCCACTGCCACCGCTGCACAATTTCTGTTCTCATCCTGAAGCAGGAGGGAGGATCCCCTGCTCCCAAGAAACCGACCTTAAAGAGAAAATGCTCAGCACAAAAAATGAAGAAGACCAAAAACATCAAATTGAGAGGCCAAAAGGGAACGCCGACCTGCCGGACTAAGAAAATGAATTTCCAGAAGCTCTTTAAGCTGCTGGAGAATACAACAACAAAGAACTCTGCTCCTACAACCCAAAAGAAAATCACAAACTCATGCATACCATTAAAGCACTCTGAGGAAAAGCCCCACGCCCCAGCGGATCACATACTGCCCTCTAGTGGGGAAATAGGGAAACCAAAGAAAAAAAATTTTTTATTAACAGGCCAATCAGATCACATTAATTCCAAATCACATTAGTTCCAAATTACACAGCCAAATTTTTAAAATTTTGTTGGGGGTACCCATATTTCGAGCTCCGAAAGGGATCCAAACATCACTCTTGCTGCTGCTTTAATTACACAGTTCTGTCCAGATAGTCTTTTTGTTATTTTCCTCATCTTCTTGTTGTTATCATATAATCCTTTCTTTGTGATCTCTGATAGTCTTCACAAGCGGGTTGAAAACAAACATATCCTGTGTGGATTTTACGCTTCTCCAAGAGCCATATCACATAAAGGACAGACGCCATTTCCACACCTCCGTACAGAACATCCCCACAGTCTGTCCGTTGATTTCCACAGGCCTGCCAGTCTCTCATCCATTCTCTCAGGGGGCCCTGCCAGGTCAAACCCACATTCCAATAACCATGGTCCTCCTCCCCCTCGTCCTCCTGTGGGCAGGCCTTTCCACAAATAGAGGACACCCATCATATGCTCAAAGAAAAGTAAATATTCCCGAAAAAATCGGAATAGTCACCAGGGGCCTTGTGACAGCAGAAAATATCATCAAGGTAAAATTCCTCCCTCATGATACAGCCCAAAATAGGGTTATTGTGACTTTTAAGGACGGGCTCTCAACTAAACAGACCCTTTCAAATAAAGACAATTTCCTGAGGGCTGGCTTGCTTGTGCACCGTTTCTTCGAAAATATCAAAGACTCCTCACCACTTCTAGGAGCACATAGGCCAGTTAGACCAAAAACCAAAACCAGCACTGCAGAATCCAACAGCGCCAGAAACGGTAAGCCGCTCTACCCAGAGGCTGGCAATCCTAAACATCCTGGCAGGCTGTGCAAAACCCCACCCTCACCAAATAAGCTAGAAAAAGATTTCTCCTCAAAGGATGAACAACTCCTAACAACCTACCTCGAGCAGATCCTACTTTCCCAGGATGCACTAATTGAAAGACTTTCGACCATAAGGAAGTCACTTCTGGACTTCCGGGTTGGCGCCATCGCTGAATGGCGGACTCCCTCCGAGCTCCGGAGGGAGTCTTCTCGGTAGGGGTTGGGTCCCGCTGCGCCGGCGACGTGGGGACCCTCAAAAACCATGGGCGCGGATGCCCATGGACCTGGTGACTCGGCGGGCACCATTAGCGCCCCCGACCCGCGAAGGAGCCTTTTTAAAGGCTGCGGAGCGGGGGACGGGGGGTGGCGCGGTGCTATGAGTCCTCTGCAAAAAGGAAGTCCGTCTCCCCCCTATTGTAGACAATTTAAAACAAGGATTTGGCAACTAAGGTCGTGAAAAGAGTTTGCTTCTGTTTATGATGAAAGTTATTAATTCCACGATGGGAAATTATAAGTAACTGTGCTGGAGGAGAAGAGTGGTTGGTGAGAGTTAAAGTGCAACCCCCCCCCCCCGGGAACCGGGGTTATTCGTGAGAGAGCCTGGTGAAGAGAGATAGAGACTTCGACAGCTGTCAAAGTAGCTGTCAAAGTTGGAGAATAAAAAGAGGACTTTGTTATGAGGACTCTGCTGGTTAGATTTGTTACAATTTGGATATAAATTGTTGAAAACAAGGAATAACAATTTGACTTTTGGATTTGATTTGGAAGGAAACAAAGTTACCATAATCCCCCTAGAGGGGTTTTGGGACATTACAAGAACGGTTGTAAGTGGAAAAATACTCTTGGAATTGAACAGGACTTTTTATCTCCTGGGAAAGCTGCAAAAACGAAACATTATTTTGTCTACAGAGGTTTCTACACTAAAGGAGACAATAGAAATATCTATTGAAGAATGGAAGGGACTTGATGCAAGTTTTTGTTCCTGAACAAATAATAACCCCTGTAGAGGAACCAAGTTTTTGAACTAGAATGTTTTTGCAGCGGAACAGGAAAAGAAACCTGAGAAAAGCGAGGAAAGAGAACAAAGGACTGGTGATGATTTGGAAGAGAATAAAGAAGGAGCCAAAGGGAAACAAGAACTGGACTAAGTTGGAAGTCAGAGCATTTGGGACACTCAGACTCAAAAGGATTAAGAAACAGAATTTGAGTTTTATTTTTTAAAATATGGAGGTCTGGATGGAAGAAAAATGGACTTTTGTGAGATAGGGCTTCTCTAAGATTGGGCGTTTGAAGCTAAAGACTACCAAGAAAACTAGCAAAGTGGAGCTGAGAAAGATTCGGTCATGGACGTGAGATCTCCAGGCTGATAGCAGATAGACCGATGGACATGGGGAATCGGAACCGGGGAAGGGGGGGGGAGATTTGGAATCCAAAGGGTGTAAAACTATATTTTGAATCTTTTTTATCTTTTTTATCTTGTCTCGACGTGTGTATTAAAAAAGGGAATTCGTGGAAGGGAATTGGGGTGGACCTTGGGGGAATTTTTTTTTTCTTAATGATGAAGGATGGTGGAATTCAAAGGGAAAGTGGTTATATAAGATGAACTAAATTGAATATTGGGTTAAACATAATAAGTTTTAAATTTGGGGTAAGAACTTGTGGAATTAAATTAATGGAAGGGGAATACAACAGGGGGAGGGATGGGGAAGTCCTGGAAAGATGTTAATGAAAGTAAGGTTTTAAATGTAAATGTTTTTTCTTTTTCTTTTTTCTTTTTTTTCTTTTTTGAGTTTTGGAAATTTCAATAAATATGATTTTTTTTTAAAAAAAGGAAGTCACTTCCACCTCTAGCCCCGCCTCCTCCCATGGAATTTAATTACATCAATTGCAAATCAAAGCCTTTAACCAACAAGGAATGGACAACTTGTCGATATCTGTGTCCAGAAGAAACGGGCTCTCCTACACCCCCTCCAATAGCCCAATCCAAATCGCAACAAGTTGAACTGGTGGTGCCAGTTCATGGACTGTCAGGGAATCCTAGAAGCTATTCATGCAGAGGAATGAAATAAGGTCTCAGCGGGTGTCTGCCTGGACGGACAAATTAATACTCCCAAATTAGTCTTCCCCTTAAAAGGCTCCCCCATTCCTCCGCATCGTGGCTCATTCAAGCCAAACTCAAAGGACCTGAGGAATCAGTGGCAGAAAACAGCTATGAGAGCCTGGAATCTAAAAACCCAAGAATCAACTGCTGCCCTAAACATCATCTCCTGGAATGTTGCCAGCTGGTCCAGATGCCTCTCCCATTCTTTCCCTCAAAGCAGGTGTGATCAAACCAAGGTTTATTTGCTGTTATTGGTTTAGTTGGTCTTTTTTCTGTGGTATTAAAAAGATAGGGTTTCAATTGTTGGAGCAGGCTCTCAAACTTGGAAACTGGGTCCTCAGGCCTAGGAATATCCCCAGTTAAAATTGTACGGAGTTTTTCAGAGGTTAGAATCTTCTTCAGTTTGGAATCAAGTGCAGGGGTTTTGCCCCTCAAGCCCTTCTAAGTCTGGGTTTGGACCAGGCAAAAGCTACGGTCAGGCAAAGAATATTAGACACCGAGAGACAGCAGGACTGTGCAAGTTGCCCCAACTATAGAATTGGAGAAATCGAGAGAGATATAGCCGCACCGGCAGCATATCTCTTCTTTCTCATATCTAGGGATGAAAGAAGGGCCTTTACACTCACCAGAAGTTCGGCTCTTCCCTCACCGATCCTGGATGGAGCCTTTAGAAGGGTCCCGTATGCTCAGAGACTTTGCACCTGTCCACTGGGAGAGATAGGAAGCCCAGAACACTTGTTCTTCAGATGCCCCTTTTATAAAGAGGCACATAGTAAGATCATGGATCCCCTACTGGTGAGGCTCGCCGACCTTCCGCAAAAGCAAAAATTTGACCTTTTGCTGTTGGGCAAAGATCTGAAGATGACCTGGATGGTCGCCAGATTCTGTCTACAGATCTGTATGCGCAGACCATCGCCCAACTCAAAATAGTCCCAAACACGGTTCCATGGGTGATTCTGAGTCAACTTCCTGGGACAGTGTATTGCTGTACATTGTTTCTAAATTTAGTGTTGTCTATTGTTTTAATTGTCTGTTTTAACCATATTTGCACAGCAGTTTTTAATGTTGTGAGTGTCCTCTACTTAAGGGGCTTCTGCAGCCTCTTATAGTTGTTTTATCTGCGGGTTTTTTAGTTCTTATGCTCTTACAGTTGTTTTAACTGTGTGTCTTTGTTGGTTTTTAGCTCTTATCTGTTTTAATTATTAGTTTTTTATCCACCCATTATCTGTGTTTAATCTTGTATTTTATTCGGATGTTTTATGCCTGTTTCCTTGTCCTCATTTGCCCTAACAATTATTGGTCAAAAATCCCAACTGCTATTTTATCTATATGCTTTTCTTAATCCTGGTCTATGACCATAATAAAGTTCATTCATTCATTGTTTCATTCATTCTGAAGCAAAGTTCTTAACCCGAGGTACTATTTCTGGGTTAGCAGAGTTTGTAACCTAGAATCATAGAATCATAGAATCATAGAATCATAGAGTTGGAAGAGACCACAAGGGCCATCGAGTCCAACCCCCTGCCAAGCAGGAAACACCATCAGAGCACTCCTGACATATGGTTGTCAAGCCTCTGCTTAAAGACCTCTAAAGAAGGAGACTCCACCACACTCCTTGGCAGCAAATTCCACTGTCGAACAGCTCTTACTGTCAGGAAGTTCTTCCTAATGTTTAGGTGGAATCTTCTTTCTTGTAGTTTGGCTCCATTGCTCCGTGTCCGCTTCTCTGGAGCAGCAGAAAACAACCTTTCTCCCTCCTCTATGTGACATCCTTTTATATATTTGAACATGGCTATCATATCAATCCTTAACCTCCTCTTCTGCAGGCTAAACATGCCCAGCTCCCTTAGCCGTTCCTCATAAGGCATCATTTCCAGGCCTTTAACCATTTTGGTTGCCCTCCTCTGGACACGTTCCAGTTTGTCAGTGTCCCTCTTGAATTGTGGTGCCCAAAACTGGACACAGTACTCCAGGTGTGGTCTGACCAGAGCAGAATACAGTGGCACTATTACTTCCCTTGATCTAGATGCTATACTCCTATTGATGCAGCCCAGAATTGCATTGGCTTTTTTAGCTGCCGCGTCACACTGTTGGCTCATGTCAAGTTTGTGGTCAACCAAGACTCCTAGATCCTTTTCACATGTACTGCTCTCAAGCCAGGTGTCACCCATCTTGTATTTGTGCCTCTCATTTTTTTTGCCCAAGTGCAATACTTTACATTTCTCCCTGTTAAAATTCATCTTGTTTGTTTTTGCCCAGTTCTCTAATCTGTCAAGGTCATTTTGAAGTGTGATCCTGTCCTCTGGGGTGTTAGCCACCCCTCCCAGTTTGGTGTCATCTGCAAATTTGATCAGGATGCCCTTGAGTCCATCATCCAAGTCGTTGATAAAGATGTTGAATAAGACCGGGCCCAAGACAGAACCCTGTGGCACCCCACTAGTCACTCTTCTCCAGGATGAAGAGGAACCATTGATGAGCACCCTTTGGGTTCGGTCAGTCAGCCAGTTACAAATCCACTGAGTGGTAGCATAGTCAAGACCGCATTTTACCAGCTTCTTTACAAGAATATCATGGGGCACCTTGTCAAATGCCTTGCTGAAATCAAGGTAGGCTACATCCACTGCGTTCCCTTCATCTACCAGGCTTGTAATTCTGTCAAAAAACGAGATCAGGTTAGTCTGACATGACTTATTTTTCAGAAATCCATGCTGACTATTGGTGATCACAGAATTCCTTTCTAGGTGCTCACAGACTGTTTGCTTAATGATCTGCTCCAGAATCTTCCCTGCTATTGATGTCAGACTGACTGGGCGGTAATTATTTGGCTCCTCTCTTTTCCCCTTTTTGAAAATAGGGACAACATTTGCCCTCCTCCAGTCTGCCGGGACTTCGCCTGTTCTCCAGGAATTCTCAAAGATGACTGCCAGTGGTTCTGAGATCACATCTGCCAGTTCTTTTAATACTCTTGGATGCAGTTCATCTGGCCCTGGAGACTTGAATACATCTAAACTAGCCAAATATTCTTGTACTATCTCCTTAGTTATTCTGGGCTGTGTTTCCTTTGCTGAATCATTTGCTCCAAATTCTTCAGGTCGGGCATTGTTTTCTTTATCGGAGAAGACTGAGGCAAAGAAGGCATTGAGTAGTTCAGCCCTTTCTGTGTCCCCTGTTTGCATTTCACCATCTTCTCCTCTGAGTGACCCCACAGTTTCTTTGTTCTTCCTTTTGCTACGAACATACCCATAAAAGCCTTTTTTGTTGCTTTTAACCTCTCTAGCAAGCCTGAGTTCATTCTGTGCTTTAGCTTTTCTGACTTTGTGTCTACACGTGCTGGCTATTTGTTTGAATTCCTCTTTGGTGGTTTCCCCCCTTTTCCATTTTTTGTACACATCCTTTTTTAATCTTAATTCAGTTAAAAGTTCTTTAGATAGCCACCCTGGCTTCTTTAGGCACCTTCCATGTTTCCGTCTCATTGGTATTGCCTGTCGTTGTGCTTTTACTATCTCCCTCTTAACAAACTCCCAGCCATCATGAACTCCCTTTCCTTTAAGTATTGCTGTCCATGGGATCTCACCCAGCACTTCCCTAAGTTTTATGAAGTCGGCTTTCTTAAAGTCAAGAAATTGAGTCCTAGTATGCTTGGCTGCTCCTTTCCGCTGTATAGTAAACTTCAGAAGAGCATGATCACTCGCGCCTAATGATCCTTCCACATCTACCCCACTAACCAGGTCATCCACATTGTTTAGGACCAGATCTAAAATGGCTGTTCCTCTTGTTGCTTCTCCCACTTTCTGGACAATGAAGTTGTCTGCAAGGCCAGTGAGGAATCTGTTTGACCTTATGCTCTTGGCTGAGTTTGACGTCCAACAAATATCCGGGTAATTGAAGTCCCCCATTACTACTATCTCCCTTCCTTTTGCATGCTTGGCCATCTGTTCCAGGAAGGCATCATCTATGTCCTCCGTTTGGCTTGGGGATCTATAGTAAACTCCCACAATGAGGTCACTGTTATTCTTCTCTCCCTTAATTTTGACCCAAATGCTCTCACTTTGGCTTTGAGGTTCTAAATCTTGGATCTCTTCACAGGTATACACATCCCTGACATATAACGCCACTCCTCCTCCTTTCTTGTCTGGTCTGTTTCTCTGAAATAGATTGTATCCCCCCATTATTACATTCCAATCGTGGGACTTATCCCACCAGGTTTCAGTGATGCCTATTATGTCATATTTAGTTTGCTGTACCAAGAGCTCAAGCTCATCTTGTTTATTTCCCATGCTTTGCGCATTAGTGTACAGACATTGAAGTCCATTAATCATTCCCCCGTGTCTCTTATTTAAGGATTTTTTCCTCCCACCACTAGGTCCGCGTGCTGTTTGCTCCATTTGGTCTATGACATTTGGATGATCATCTTCATTAATTGATAGACTCCTACCTTCAGGAGCATTGTCTCCCTCCCCCACATTAGTCAGTTTAAAGCCCTCCTGATGAGGTTTCTGAGATTTTTGGCAAAAACATTTCTCCCAACCGTTGTGAGGTGCAGCCCATCGCTTGCCAGAAGTCCATCTTCAAGAAACTGCAGTCCGTGATCTAAGAATCCAAACCGTTCCTGTTTACACCATTTGCGAAGCCAGCTGTTCACTTCCACTATTTTCCCCTCTCTCCCTGGGCCACGTCGTTCAACTGGGAGGACAGACGAGATGACAATTTGTGCATTTAGTTGCTTCAATTTCCTGCCGAGAGCCTCGTAGTCTCTTTTGATCTTCTGGAGGCTATTGCTTGCAGTGTCATTGGTTCCCACATGAACCAAGAGGAAGGGGTATTCGTCAGTGGGTTTTATGATTCCTGAAGTGTCTGTAACCCGAGGTACCACTGTATAGTACAGAATAGACTCCCAAGGACAACAAGCAAAAAAAATTGAAAAACTAAACTCCCCTATAACAATGATGAAGATGCAACAATCAATCAACAAAGCGAAGTCAGGAAAGTCACCAGGTACAGATGGCTTATCTGCCATGTTCTACAAGAAATTAGAAAATGTATTGTCAGAACCGATGAAAACATACATGAACAGAATTTTTTTTTAAAGGGAAAATACTAAAGTCATGGGAAGAAGCTTTTATCACTTCAATACCCAAACAAGGAATGGCCCCAATGCTGATTAAAAATTATAGGCGAATATCATTATTAAAAAATGATTATAAAATATTCGCTGACATCCTGGCCAACAGACTCAAAAGAATACTTAACAAAATTATACGCAAAGACCAGGAGGCTTCTTACCAAGCAGACACATGTGCAACAATATCATGAATGTAATTGATATTTTAGAGTATTTGGAGTAAAAAACTGATAAAAAAGCAATTTTGATGCCGAAAAAGCTTTCGATAATATATCCTGGAATTATATGAAAAAAACTCTAGAACTTACAGGACTCTGGGAAAATTTCAGCAGAGGCAGTGAGGCAATACATCAAGACCAGGGAGCAAAGTTGATTTTAAATAATTAAGTAACAGAAGAATTCAAGATAAGTAAGGGGACCAGACCAGGTTGCCCTTGTCACCTCTACTGTTTATTATGGTGCTAGAATCACTAGCGATCACAATAAGGAAAGACCCAGAAATAAAAGGAATAGTAGTATGAAAGAAATCACATAAAATAAAGGCCTTTGCTGATGATTTGATAATAACTACTGAAAACCCTGAAGAAAGTGTAAAAAATGTTAGAAAGAACTCTTGAATTTGGAAATGTGGCAGGATTTAAAATAAACAAAAACAAAACTAGTATGTTAGCAAAGAACATGTCTATACAAGAAAAAGAAGGACTACAAACAATTTCAGGACTAACAATAGTAAATAAGGCTAAATACTTGGGAATTTGGTTAACAAATAAAAATAGTAATTTATTCAATGATCATTATTTAAAAATCTGGAAGGAAATTAAAAAGGATATAAAAATCTGGACAAGGCTGAAACTATCATTCTGTGGTAGAATATCAGCAGTAAAAATGAACGTGCTTCCCAAAATGATGCTTTTATTCCAGATGACACCAGTGATTGGGAGGACGGGATGTTTCAAATCTTGGCAAAAAGATCTATTGAGATTCATTTGGCAGTACAAAAAAACTAAAATTAAACACAAATTATTAATAGATAGCAAAAATAGAGGTGGAATGGCTCTCCCTGACTTGAAATTGTATTATGATCCAACCTTTCTAAATTGGTTAAAAGAATGTAGACTTACTGGACTTAGAAGGTTTTGATAATCACTACCTCATAGTCAACAAAAGAGTGGCGAAAGCTGTACTGGGATGCAGTCTCAAAAATGATAGAATGATCTCGATACGAATCCAAGGCAGACCTTTTAACATCACAGTAATCCAAGTTTATGCACCAACTACTGGTGCTGAAGAAACTGAAATTGACCAATTCTATGAAGACTTACAAGACCTTATAGAAGTGACACCAAAGAAGGATGTTCTACTCATTATAGGGGATTGGAATGCTAAAGTAGGGAATCAAGAGATAAAAGGAACAACTGGAAAGTTTGGCCTTGGAGATCAAAACGAAGCAGGGCAAAGGCTAATAGAGTTCTGTCAAGAGAACAAGCTGGTCATCACAAACACGCTTTTCCAACAACACAAGAGACGACTCTACACATGGACATCCCCAGATGGGCAACATCGAAATCAGATTGATTATATTCTCTGCAGCCAAAGATGGAGAAGCTCTATACAGTCAGCAAAAACAAGACCTGGAGCTGACTGTGGCTCAGATCATCAGCTTCTTATAGCAAAATTCAAGCTTAAACTGAAGAAAGTAGGTAAAACCACCGGACAGGTAAGATACAATCTAAACCAAATCCCTTATGAATACACAGTGGAAGTGAGGAACAGGTTTAAGGATTTAGATTTGCTGGACAGAGTGCCTGAAGAACTATGGGTGGAGGCTCGCAACATTATACAGGAGGCAGCAACTAAAACCATCCCAATGAAAAGGAAATGCAAGAAAGCAAAGTGGCTGTCCAACGAGGCCTTACAAATAGCGGGGGAGAGAAGGCAAGCAAAATGCGAGGGAGATAGTGAAAGATACAGGAAATTGAATGCAGATTTCCAAAGAATAGCAAGGAGAGACAAGAAGGCCTTCTTAAACGAGCAATGCAAAGAAATAGAGGAAAGCAACAGAATAGGAAGAACCAGAGATCTGTTCAAGAAAATCGGAAGTATGAAAGGAACATTTTGTACAAAGATTACCATAATAAAGGACAAAAGTGGTAAAGACCTAACTGAAGCAGAAGACATCAAGAAGAGGTGGCAAGAATACACAGAGGAATTATACCAGAAAGATATGGATGTCTCGTACACCCCAGGTAGTGTGGTTGCTGACCTTGAGCCAGACAGCCTGGAAAGTGAAGTCAAATGGGCCTTAGAAAGCACTGCTAATAACAAGGCCAGTGGAAGTGATGGTATTCCAGCTGAACTGTTTAAAATTTTAAAAGATGATGCTGTTAAGGTGTTACACTCAATATGCCAGCAAGTTTGGATAACTCAGCAGTGGCCAGAGGATTGGAGAAGATCAGTCTACATCCCAATCCCAAAGAAAGGCAGTGCCAAAGAATGTTCCAACTACCGCACAATTTCACTCATTTCACATGCTAGCAAGGTTATGCTTAAAATTCTACAAGGAAGGCTCAAGCAGTATGTGGACCGAGAACTCCCAGAAGTGCAAGCTGGATTTAGAAGAGGCAGAGGAACCAGAGACCAAATTGCAAACATGCGCTGGATTATGGAGAAAGCTAGAGAGTTCCAGAAAGACATCTACTTCTGCTTCATTGACTATGCAAAAGCCTTTGACTGTGTTGACCACAGCAACACCTAATTTAGCCCTCAAGGCACAGGTACTGGATAAATATCACCATGGCTATATTTATATCCAATAAAACTAAATTAGCAAACAAGAAGTTTTCAAGTTTATTTTTGATGCTGTGTGTTTAATATGAAGTCAGTGATAGTTAGAAAATTATTTTTCAGAGATTGTTACCTTGCCTTATTTATAAACAGTTTTATAATGAACCACTTGCATGTATATTTATTTAAGGTGATTTAATAAGATTATGGAAAAAGCTAGAGAGTTCCAGAAAAACATCTGCTTATGCTTCATTGACTACGCAAAAGTCTTTGACTGTGTTGACCACAGCAAACTATGGCAAGTTCTTAAAGAAATGGGAGTGCATGATCACCTCATCTGTCTCCTGAGAAAAATCTATGTGGGACAAGAAGCTACAGTTAGAACTGGATATGGAACAACTGATTGGTTCAAAATTGGGAAAGGAGTACGACAAGGCTGTATATTGTCTCCCCGCTTATTTAACTTATATGCAGAATTCATCATGCGAAAGGCTGGGCTGGATGAATCCCAAGCCGGAATTAAGATTGCCGGAAGAAATATCAACAACCTCAGATATGCAGATGACACAACCTTGATGGCAGAAAGTGAAGAGGAATTAAAGAACCTTTTAATGAGGGTGAAAGAGGAGAGCGCAAAATATGGTCTGAAGCTCAACATCAAAAAAACGAAGATCATGGCCACTGGGCCCATCACCTCCTGGCAAATAGAAGGGGAAGAAATGGAGGCAGTGAGAGATTTTACTTTCTTGGGCTCCATGATCAGTGCAGATGGTGACAGCAGTCACGAAATTAAAAGACGCCTGCTCCTTGGGAGAAAGGCGATGGCAAACCTAGACAACATCTTAAAAAGCAGAGACATCACCTTGCCAACAAAGGTCCGTATAGTAAAAGCCATGGTTTTCCCAGTAGTGATGTATGGAAGTGAGAGCTGGACCATAAAGAAGGCTGATCGCCGGAGAATTGATGCTTTTGAATTATGGTGCTGGAGGAGACTCTTGAGAGTCCCATGGACTGCAAGAAGATCAAACCTCTCCATTCTGAAGGAAATCAGCCCTGAGCGCTCACTGGAAGGACAGATCGTGAAGCTGAGGCTCCAATACTTTGGCCACCTCATGAGAAGAGAAGACTCCCTGGAAAAGACCCTGATGTTGGGAAAGATGGAGGGCACAAGGAGAAGGGGACGACAGCGAATGAGATGGTTGGATGGTGTTCTTGAAGCTACCAGCATGAGTTTCATCAAACTGCGGGAGGCAGTGGAGGACAGAAGTGCCTGGCGTGCTCTGGTCCATGGGGTCACAAAGAGTCGGACACGACTAAACGACTAAACAACAACACAGGTGGCATGCATATTTGGGATATGAGAAGGTGAAAGTTCATAGAGGCTTCCTTAACCATATCATAAGGAAGCCTTTATATAAAGTATGGAAAAAATATAACGAACTACTAGAACTCAAAACTCCTTGGTGGCTATCTCCTTTGAAGGCTATAGCAGTTAAAAGGAAGAATATGGAAACGTTATGGGCTACATACAAAAATCTCTAAGAAGAAGAAGGCAACAAATTGAAATTGAAAAAATATGAGGAAATAAAACATTACCTGACAGGATGGATCCAAATACCACCAGCTAAACAAAGTGTTTAAGATAAATAATAATTTAAAAAAAAGGTTTTGCAAGAGAAGAATCAACATTAGACAAAGAATTAATACAAAATAAGAAAAAAGTAATTTCTAGAATGTATGGAATTCTCTTAGAATGGAAGGTTAAAGATGAGCAAGTGAAAGAAGCAATGATTAAGTGGGCAATGGATTTGGGCAAAACTATGGAATAAGGATTGGAGATTGACAGCTTGCTACTCAATAAAGGAAAATTTCCTAAAGATGTTTTATAGGGGGTATATAAGGTAAAGGGATCCCTGATAATTAAGTCCAGTCACGAACAACTCTAGGGTTGCAGCGCTCATTTCACTTTACAGGCCGAGGGAGCCAACATTTGTCCACTTCCGCAGACAGTTTTTCCGGGTCATGTGGCCAGCATGACTAAGCAGCTTCTGGCGAAACCAGAGCAGCACACGGAAACGCCGTTTACCTTCCCGCCGGAGCAGTACCTATTTATCTACTTGCATGCTTTCGAATTGCTAAGTTGGCAGGAGCAGGGACCGAGCAAGGGAGCTCACCCCGTAGCGGGTATTCGCACCGCCGACCTTTCGATCAGCAAGCCCAAATGGCACAGTGGTTAACCCACAGCGCCACCCACATCCCTAGGGGGTATATAACACCTAGCAAAATATTCAAAATGAACAAAATGAGATCTAAAATGTGCTGAAGGTGTAACCAGGCAGAAGGGACACTATTTCATATGTGATGAACCTGCAACAAAATGAAGAGCTTCTGGGACACTGCTTATGAGGAGTTGAAAAAAAAATGAAATAAACTTTATAAAGAAACCAGAAGCCTATATTACTCAGACATCCCAAATGAAAATAAGAGAATATTCCTTTACGCATCATCGGCAGCAAGAATATTAATTGCAAAAAATTGGAAAAGTGAAACACTACCAACAAAAAAAGAGTGGCAAGACAGATTATATTATTATCTTGAACTGGCAAAAATGACAGATACAATTAAAGGACAGTCTAACCAAAAATTTCAAAAAGAGTGGGTAATGTACAGAGATTACTTAAAAAATCAGTGCCTGGACTTGCTTTGAGTAATTTTTGCAAAATGAATTATGGTCTACAAGCATAGTATATGGAGAAGGGTAGAAATGATGAAATGAGAAAGTAACAGTTTATCAAACACGAAACCAGAACCGCTTTGAGGAGGAAGGAAGTCTATTAGAATAGAATAAAAATTGGAAAGAGAAAACAGGGCCACGTAAGTCCATATGTAAGAACTTTCGGATTTATGGCTATATGTTTGTCATTTGTGTGTTTTTTAGTTTGTTTCTTAAGTGTAGTCATGTGTGTGGCGTGTTGTAATGAAAAGTTAGTAAAAAGCACACACACACTGCCAATCAGCTTCCCTAGCATTATTACATGACAGGCAGCAGCCACTGTCCAGGGAGGTTCTACCCTTTATTACTTCTGCTAAAGTGAGGCAAGACATGAGTACAGCAGCACTCTTCCTACTTGTGAGACCCAGTAACTGATACAAAATATTGAATGTTTAGTTTCATTCCACAGGTAGGCAGGACGGATAACATCACTGACAAGACAAGTATGTGTGTGTACACATACGTATGTATGGGAAAATACTTTCCGTTTCCCTCTCTTTCCTGATCTTAAGCACCACCCAGGCTTCCCACCTGCTGGCAATAATGCAACTGCTTGCACCGCTCCTGCTCTGCTCCGTGTTCTCTCCCTCTGCAACCATCATAACTAGGCCCTATACCTGCACAACAGTCTCTTTTCTGTCCATATTCCATTCCATGGCCCCATTCTATGTTTTCATTTGATTCCATTCCATTCCATGCTTTCATTTGATTCCCCACCCTGCCCCAATTTTCAAGCGTTAAATTCTTTCCTCCCAAACTGCAGCACATCCCACAATAGCCAGTAGTCCCTGTTACACCACTACCTTCCCCTTTTCATTCGCCTCCCCAAACAAACACTGCTTTGCGTCCCAATGTCTGTGTTGCCTTAAGTTCCAAAATAATGTTTTGTTTTTCAAAAACAAACCCATCCAATGGCCTAATTGTAAAAAATAGTTTATAAAGGTGTTTAGTCGGCTGGTGTTTACTGGGCTATTGCCAACTGATTTGTTTGGTTTTAATGTTGTTTTGTGGCAGTTAACCACATTGTTATAGTTGATATTATAAACTGATGGTAACCCCCTACAAGAAATATTTATTTAGCTGTCAGGATAAAAATCTTGGAATAAAGAAACTTATTTATCTATCTATCTATCATTATATACCACTACTCACACCAAAAATACATGACAGAGCACTCATGAAATAGACATGCATGTCCTCACTCTGAGGTGACCTCTGCTGATCCAGGATTGCATGAAAAGCTAACATGAGAAACAACTATGAGTTTCCAGCACCCATGAGCTTAATGTGTGCCATGTACTGAACTAGCCTATGAGGCCAGAAGGATTTTGTGCAAAGCCCCCAAATCTGCTCCTCCTGTCCTACCAAAACACACTGGAGCCCATTGCACAGAGAGGCAGGCAGTGAGAAGAAAGAAAGCACTCAATGGAGATAGAGATTTATGAGAAGCAGGTGGCTGTGAAGGTGATCAGCCAGGAGGAGACTTGAGGGGGTGGATTGTAAGAAGAAACTTGGTAGTTTGTGGGGATAGACAATTATTCCCAAGTGCATCATGGAAACCGGTCACCCGGCCTGTACTCCACTGCTTAGCGGCAGGTAGGCTAGGGGGTGGGATGAAAGAAAGCGGGGCAGAACAAACAGAGCAGGGAGGCACCCCAGTGATCCAGAGAAGCATCGGGATGCAGCAGGTTGGTTCCAGGAAAGCATCAGCTGGCGTGGGCAGGGCAGGGCAGGAGCACCTGGGATGTGTGTGTGCGTGCAGGGCAGTTACCTCTGGCTGGAAGCTGGCTTTTGCCCGTCGCTTCTGGCCACTCCCCTTGGCTCCCCGCCGCCCCACCTGCTTGATCCTGGTGGGCTTGCGGTTGCCGAAGGCGTTCCTCCTCCTCCTGACCTTCCAGCCCGCTGCCCCTTCCGGGCTGCTCCACTCCTCAGGAAGCAGCCGCTTCTGGGGAAGGGAAGAGAAGAAGGAGATACGAAGAGGAGCAAGCTGTCGAAGCGGCAGGCAGCAAATGCAGAAAGTGGAGCCCCCGTTCCCCAAAAAGCAAGCTGCGCCACAGCTTGACCCACTTTTCCTGGACCATGATCCCAGCACAAGCCTTGCGAAGCCCCTCTCTGCATCTCCAAGCTTGCCACCTGCCAGCCCCACCCCACAAGGCACATTCAAGGCATTAAAAAGCAAATCTTCCCCTCAGCCTCCCACAATCTGCTACAATGCTCAGACATGGACAGACCTAGGATCACAAAAAGGGGCAAAACCTTGAGGATTGCAGGTCAGCACTGCGGTTCTTAGGTCAATTAGCACAAGCAAGAGAGCTGTAGGGAAGGGCCTTAAAAAACCAGAGCCTCAGTGGTATTTCCAAAAACTGAGCAGCATTATTCAATACCAAAGTTCCTGTTGCCATGTGTGTGTTTTTATTTATGGAAAGCAGGTTTCTAGCCCTCAGGGTTACAAAAATGTCAAAATTTTGCTGAAAACTTAGGGTTGGATCCAACTAAGTCATACTCAAAGTACACCCACTGACACAAATTTACTTTAATCACTTAAAGTACTTAAATTCCTCGCACTAGGAATACTGGAGAATTTTCTTCACACACTTCTAATTTGGAACACACATACTTCCCCAATTTTGTGATGCAGTTCTCAGCTCAGAAAAATGTTTACAAAATTGCATTTCCCCTCAAGACTGCACACTTTAAGTGGAAATAAAATGATTTTTTTTTATATTAAACAAAATCTCAGAAGACGGGACACTACAGACTTATGACTGAACATGTGCAAAACTGGCATAGACCACAATTAGGCTGACCCATCCAGCCTTACCACAATCCATGTTTCTCTGGTGACTTTCAGACAAAACCTCTAATTCTAGAAGGAGGAGGAGGAGGAGGAGGAGGAGGAGGAGGAGGAGGAGGAGGAGGAGGAGAAATCCTCCCCAAACTGCACAAAGACACATGCACATTCTGTGAAACAAACAGAGCAAACATGCAGATTTTCCAATGTGCATGATTTATATCATTATAAAGATGCCAAGTGGTTTAGTGTAAAGTTCCTGAGTTCCCCAGCTAGGGATTAGAAGATAAGGAAACTTCAAGAGATGCTATAGAAGACTGGGGGGTGGGGGTGTCCCAAGGAGAATTTTCCTTTGCAACTTGCAGGTTGTGGGCAGGATTCACCTAGCAATCCCCAGCAGAAGCCCTGCATAAGGGCTGTCACTTGTGCAACTGGGCTTTCCCCACCATGCCCCTCAAATTTGGATTGGGGCATGTGTGCTGGAAAACACCCCAAACAGCATCAGGGAAAGAAGAGGAATCATTCTGTCTGACAAGATGAACACTTGCCACAGCGTAATGTCTCCCCACCCAACACACTCTTTGGTCTGTCTTCTACAGTACTTTTGGAAGTTTCCTCCGATTCTTGCTATGCACTGGTATAGCTCTCCTGTCTGTGGTTTAGGGCTGTGCACAGACAAGACAGGAGGCAGAACAGGCCAGGACTGATGTTCAGATATAGGGGGGCAAACAGAGCAATCCTAGCCAAGGACTGGTGAGCATCAAATGAGGCAAAGAGGATGTTTTGATACAGAATATAGGCCCTGGTTTAGGGTCAAGGAAACGACTGCCGAGCCCCAGCTTTACTAGAAAAATGCCAATAGGCCATGCTGTGTTTTTGGAGTTCATGCAATATGCACGTGTCCATGTATCTTTCTATAAGGTAAAGGTAAGAAGATAAAAGACCCCTAGACGGTTAAGTCCAGTCAAAGGCGACTATGGGGTTGTGGTGCTCATCTTGCTTTCGGGCCAAGGGAGCTAGTGTTTGTCCACAGCCAGTTTTCTGGATCATGTGGCCAGTAGGACTAAACTGCTTCTGGTGCAACAGAACACCATGATGTAAGCTAGAGTGCACAGAAACGCTGTTTATCTTCCAGCCACAGCGGTACCTATTTATCTACTTGCACTTGTGTGCTTTCGAACTGCTAGGTTGGCAGAAGCTGGGACAGAGCAACAGAAGCTCACCCTGTTGCGCAGATTCAAACCGCCAACCTTCCAATCGGCAAGCCCAAGAAGCTCAGTGATTTAGACCACAGCACCACCCGCATCCCTCCCTATATCTTTCTGTATCTCCCCATGGCAACACCTCTGTCACGCAGTTCCCACCTCTCATTTCAACCACCTATAAAGATGGTGGAGTGCAAATCATGATGCTGTAAGCGCTCCCCACCCCCAAGTGCAGAATGCTGCAGTGGTACAGAATTCTGATTCCCAAGCCTCTGAAACATTCAGTTTGAATGCATCACGTTGTTTAGTCAAGAATCATAGAATCTTAGAGTTGGAAGATACCACAAGGGTCATCTAGTCCAACCCCTTGCAATGCAAGAATCTCAATCTCAACGCATGACACATGGCCATCCAACCTCTGCTTTAAAATTTCCAGTGAAGGAGAGTCCATCACCTTTCAAGGGAGTCCTTTCCACTGTCAAACAGTTCTTACTGTCAGAAAGTTCTTTCTGGTGTTTAGTCAGAATCTACTTGTAACTTGAATGCTACCCTCCAGAGCAGGAGAAAACAAGCTTGTTCCCTCTTCCATGTCACAGCCCTTAAGATATCTGAAGGTGGCTTACATATCTCCTCTCAGTCTCCTCTTTTCGAGGCTAAAAAATACCCAGCTCCTTCAACCGTTCCTCATCAGTTTTAGTCTACAGACCCTTGATCATCTTGGCTGCCCTCTGCACACATTCCAGCTTGGCAACATTCTACTTAAATTCTGGTGTCCAGCACTGGACACAGTATTTCAGGTGTTTGTCTGACCAAGGCAGAATAGAGTGGTACTATTACTTACCTTGATCTGGATACTAGACGTCTGTTGATGCAGCCTAGAATAGAGTTAGCTTTTTTTGCTGCTGCATCATCACATTAAGCTTGTGGTCTACTAAGACCCTGAGATCCTTTTTCACAGGATCAGCCTTAATCACGCTCACTTCAGACTTGGTATCCCTTCACAAACCAGCAGGACAGGCAGATAGTCAAAGGCCATCAAGCACAACCATGTGTCGCAAGAGAAGACAGATTCTTCACATGTCCACACTTCCAAATCCAAACCACAGGAATGTACAAAGAGTGTTATGTCTCAGGCACTAGTGGAACAGAAAGCTGAGGAGAGTTCAAGAGCCACACACACCCTGGAGGAGGCAAAAGACCCCACCCAGCATGAGAAGATAGTCCACGAGCCATATAGGGCTCCCCAAGAAGACCTCCCCCCAAAAGGAAATTATTTTTGCCTGTTATTGTGCCATGATGCCAAAAAGTTTGTCATCCCCCCAAAACATTGTTCACTTTTTTTAAAAAAATAGGGTTGTTATCAACACTTGTACAACAGGAATCTGCTGCCCCCCCCAAAAGTGTGCTCTATAGGATATCCAAACCCCAAGTGCAGATTCTGAAGGTGTCCGCAGGTGGGGGGAGAAAGGCAAGTTCTATTGTGCAAGCAGAAAGAACAGTACAGTAGTGCCTCACAAGACAAATGCCTCACAAGACGAAAAACTCGCTAGACAAAAGGGTTTTTCGGTTTTGCGTTGCTTCGCTAGACGAATTTCCCTATGGGCTTGCTTCGCAAGACGAAAACGTATGCACTTTTTTCTTAAAGCCGCTTGAAGAGGCGCAGTTGCGACGGACCGTGCTTCGCAAGACGAAAAATATCGCAAGACGAAAAGACTCGTGGAACGAATTATTTTCGTCTTGCGAGGCACCACTGTACATTTTCTTTCTTTCTTTCTTGACTGCTCCCATAGGTCTATGCTGCGATTATGGGATGCCAAAAGGTATTTGTGACCCGCATCCTCAGGCACCCCAAAATGTGTTCCTTTTATTTAGTAAGTAGTCATCCCCTTCATGGATCACTGCCTTGCCGTGGCGAAGGGGCTTGAATAACTCAGAGAAGCTATGAACTACGCCGAGCAGGGCACCCAAGATGAACAGGTCATAGTGGAGAGTTTTGACCAAACGTGATCCACCTGGAGGAGGAACCGGCAAGCCACTCCAGTATCCCTGCCAAGAAAACTCCATGGACAAAGACAACAGGCATATAAAAGTTATGACGCTGGAAGATGAGCCCCTCAGGTCAGAAGGCGTCCAACATGCTACTGGGGAAGAGCGGAGGACAAGTACAAGTAGATCCAGAGCTGATGAAGCGGCTGGGCCAAAGCCGAAAGGACACTCAGTTGTGGATATGCATGGAAGCGAAAGGAAAGTCCAATGCTGTAAAGAAAAATATTGCATAGTGTCAGGGGTTCAGGAGCTGAGGCACAGGAAAGGGAGGAAACGGAGAGCGAAGGGGAGGAATACGAAGGAAACATGAGCGATGACGGCGGCCCGAGATCTCCGAGTCTTTCCAGTGAATCGGAAGATTCACAGAAAGGAGCGCCAGTGGTCAGAGCAAGGGGGGCACCTAGGGGGACACCCCAGGAAGAAGGGACCAGAGGGGACTCAGAGAGCAGCAGTTGGAAATCGGGGCCAGCTTCCCCACCAGAGCGCAGTAGGGAGGAAGGGTCCCAGGTATCGGGATCCGGCGACTCGCCACAGGCGGGAGGGCTTGAGTCAGGATTGGCCACACCTCCGTCGGGGAGTGAGGAAACGGTCAAGAGGAAGGTGAAAAGTTGGGCGCGCGCGCCAAGTTCAAATGCACAGGAAGGCGGCACAGTAAGCAGCCCGGAAAGGGAGCCAGGTCCTAAAGCCCGCCGCAAAGAGGGAGAAGGGTCCGGGGGGTCGGCGTCGGAAGAGTCCAGGAAGGAAGAGACCACGGGGGGCAGAGGGACCCAGAGAAGGAAGGAAAGGCGGAAGAGGTGGAGTAAGGCTAGAGTATTAAGTTGGTGTACAGGAGGCGGGGACTCAGACGGAGCTTCGCCGGTCTAGCTTCTAAGACGTAGAGCTGCACGCTGCAGCTTGGAAATGGAAACTGTAACTCAATAAAGACTTTTATAAAGTGGACGCTGGCTAGCGTGATCCTCTGTGAGCTGGGATCTGGGAGCAGCTCTGACACATAGGAACCTGGAATGTAAGAACCATGAACCTGGGTAAGTTGGATGTGGTCAAAAATGAGATGGCAAGAATAAATACTGATATCCTGGGCATCAGTGAACTAAAATGGATGGGAATGGGTGAATTCAGTTCGGATGACCATCATATCTACTACTGTTGGCAAGAAACCCGTAAAAGAAATCGAGTGGCCCTCATAGTGAACAAAAGAGTGGCAAAAGCTGTACTGGGATGCAATCTCAAAAATGATAGAATGATCTCGATACGAATCCAAGGCAGACCTTTTAACATCACAGTAATCCAAGTTTATGCACCAACTACTAGTGCTGAAGAAAATGAAATTGACCAATTCTATGAAGACTTACAACACCTTATAGAAATGACACCAAAGAAGGATGTTCTTCTCATTATAGGGGATTGGAATGCTAAAGTAGGGAATCAAGAGATAAAAGGAACAACTGGCAAGTTTGGCCTTGGAGATCAAAACATGGACATCACCAGATGGGCAGCATCCAAATCAGATTGATTATATTCTCTGCAGCCAAAGATGGAGAAGCTCTATACAGTCAGCAAAAAGAAGACCTGGAGCTGACTGTGGCTCAGATCATCAGCTTCTTATAGCAAAATTCAAGCTTAAACCGAAGAAAGTAGGAAAAACCACTGGGCCGGTAAGATACAATCTAAATCAAATCCCTTATGAATACACAGTGGAAGTGAGGAACAGGTTTAAGGATTTAGATTTGGTGGACAGAGTGCCTGAAGAACTATGGATGGAGGCTCACAACATTATACAGGAGGCAGCAACAAAAAGCATCCCAATGAGATGCTTTTTCATCCTGGAGAAGAGTGACTTGTGGGGTGCCACAGGGTTCTGTCTTGGGCCCGGTCTTATTCAACATCTTTATCAACGACTTGGATGATGGACTCAAGGGCACCCTGATCAAATTTGCAGATGACACCAAATTGGGAGGGGTGGCTAACACCCCAGAGGACAGGATCACACTTCAAAACGACCTTGACAGATTAGAGAACTGGGCCAAAACAAACAAGATGAATTTTAACAGGGAGAAATGTAAAGTATTGCACTTGGGCAAAAAAAATGAGAGGCACAAATACAAGATGGGGGACACCTGGCTTGAGAGCAGTACATGTGAAAAGGATCTAGGAGTCTTGGTTGACCACAAACTTGACATGAGCCAACAGTGTAACGCGGCAGCTAAAAAAGCCAATGCAATTCTGGGATGCATCAATAGGAGTATAGCATCTAGATCAAGGGAAGTAATAGTGCCACTGTATTCTGCTCTGGTCAGACCACACCTGGAGTACTGTGTCCAGTTCTGGGCACCACACTTCAAGAAGGACACTGACAAACTGGAACGTGTCCAGAGGAGGGCAACCAAAATGGTCAAAGGCCTGGAAACGATGCCTTGTGAGGAACGGCTAAGGGAGCTGGGCATGTTTAGCCTGGAGAAGAGGAGGTTCAGGGGTGATATGATAGCCATGTTCAAATATATAAAAGGATGTCACATAGAGGAGGGAGAAAGGTTGTTTTCTGCTGCTCCAGAGAAGCGGACACGGAGCAATGGATCCAAACAATAAGAAAGAAGATTCCACCTAAACATTAGGAAGAACTTCCTGACAGTAAGAGCTGTTCGACAGTGGGATTTGCTGCCAAGGAGTGTGGTGGAGTCTCCTTTTTTGGAGGTCTTTAAGCAGAGGCTTGACAACCATATGTCAGGAGTGCTCTGATGGTGTTTCCTGCTTGGCAGGGGGTTGGACTCGATGGCCCTTGTGGTCTCTTCCAACTCTATGATTCTATGAAAAGGAAATGCAAGAAAGCAAAGTGGCTGTCCAATGAGGCATTACAAATAACGGGGGAGAGAAGGCAAGCAAAATGCGAGGGAGATAGTGAAAGATACAGGAAATTGAATGCAGACTTCCAAAATATAGCAAGGAGAGACAAGAAGGCCTTCTTAAACGAGCAATGCAAAGAAATAGGGGGAAACAACAGAATGGGAAGAACCAGAGATCTGTTCAAGAAAATTGGAGATATGAAAGGAACATTTCGTGCAAAGATTACCATAATAAAAAACAAAAGTGGTAAGGACCTAACAGAAGCAGAAGACATCAAGAAGAGGTGGCAAGAATACACAGAGGAATTATACCAGAAAGATATGGATGGCTCGTACACCCCAGGTAGTGTGGTTGCTGACCTTGAGCCAGACATCCTGGAGAGTGAAGTCAAATGGGCCTTAGAAAGCACTGCTAATAACAAGGCCAGTGGAAGTGATGGTATT
Source organism: Podarcis vaucheri (assembly GCF_965113315.1). Classification (NCBI taxonomy): domain Eukaryota; kingdom Metazoa; phylum Chordata; class Lepidosauria; order Squamata; family Lacertidae; genus Podarcis; species Podarcis vaucheri. The sequence goes on from NC_138755.1 coordinate 588,051, forward strand.
CCAGCTCAACTATTTACAATTTTAAAAGATGATGCTGTTAAGGTGCTGCACTCAATATGCCAGCAAGTTTGGAAAACTCAGCAGTGGCCAGAGGATTGGAGGAGATCAGTCTACATCCCAATCCCAAAGAAGGGTAGTGCCAAAGAATGCTCCAACTACCGCACAATTTCACTCATTTCACACGCTAGCAAGGTTATGCTTAAAATTCTACAAGGAAGGCTCAAGCAGTATGTGGACGAAGAACTCCCAGAAGTGCAAGCTGGATTTAGAAGAGGCAGAGGAACCAGAGACCAAATTGCAAACATGCGATGGATTATGGAGAAAGCTAGAGAGTTCCAGAAAGACATCTACTTCTGCTTCATTGACTATACAAAAGCCTTTGACTGTGTCGACCACAGCAAACTATGGCAAATTCTTAAAGAAATGGGAGTGCTTGATCACCTCATCTGTCTCCTGAGAAATCTCTTTGTGGGACAAGAAGCTACAGTCAGAACTGCCATGGAAGAATGGCAGATGAAGGTGATGGACTACATGGAATTGGCAGAAATGACTGGCAGAATCCGAGATCAGGGAGAAGAGGTGGTGGAAGAAGATTGGAAAAAATTTAAAGACTACTTGCAGAAATACTGTAAAATTAATGAATGTTAAAGAGATGTTGGATTAAAAACAATGCGGTATTGGTAAAAAGATTAACAAGAGTATGTAAATATGGATTGATAATGGTGGAAAATATATATTTATAATAGGTTAAGATGTTGAGCAAGGACAAATGACAGAGGGTAAGAACTTGCTGAATTAAATATCTGAACTGGAATACAAAAAGGGAGGTGTGAGGAGGTCAGGAAACTAGTAAATGAAGTATAAGATATGAAAATATTGATTTCTTTCTTTTTTTTCTTCTTTTTAACTTTTCTATTTTGCATTTTTCACGTGTTTTGTTTTTGTATATTTGTAGCTCTTTTTTCTTTTATTAGGGTTATTCTTTGTTTTTATTTTTTATGTTTAAACTTTGAAACTCTTTATTGTTTGTAAAATTTTAATAAATATTATTTTAAAAACAAAAACAAATACAGTCAGAACTGGATATGGAACAACTGATTGGTTCAAAATTGGGAAAGGAGTACGACAAGGCTGTATATTGTCTCCCTGCTTATTTAACTTATATGCAGAATTCATCATGTGAAAGGCTGGGCTGGATGAATCCCTAGCCAGAATTAAGATTGCCGGAAGAAATATCAACAACCTCAGATATGCAGATGACAAAACCTTGATGGCAGAAAGTGAGGAGGAATTAAAGAACCTTTTAATGAGGGTGAAAGAGGAGAGCGCAAAATATGGTCTGAAGTTCAACATCAAAAAAACTATGATCATGGCCACTGGTCCCATCACCTCCTGGCAAATAGAAGGGGAAGAAATGGAGACAGTGGGAGATTTTACTTTCTTGGGTTCCATGATCACTGCAGATGGTGACAGCAGTCACAAAGTTAAAAGATGCCTGCTTCTTGGGAGAAAAGCAATGACAAACCTAGACAGCATCTTAAAAAGCAGAGATATAGTTAAAGCTATAGTTTTCCCAGTAGTGATGTATGGGAGTGAAAGCTGGACCATAAAGAACGCTGATCGCTGAAGAATTGATACTTTTGAATTATAGTGCTGGAGGAGACTCTTGAGAGTCCCATGGACTGCAAGAAGATCAAACCTCTCCATTCTTAAGGAAATCAGCCCTGAGTGCTCAATGGAAGGACAGATCGTGAAGCTGAGGCTCCAATACTTTGGCCACCTCATGAGAAGAGAAGACTCCCTGGAAAGTCTTCCCTGGAAAGTGATGCTGGGAAAGATGGAGAGCACAAGGAGAAGGGGACGACAGAGGACAAGATGATTGGATAGTGTTTTCGGAGCTACCAGCATGAGTTTGACCAAACTGCGGGAGGCAGTGGAAGACAGAAGTGCCTGGCGTGCTCTGATCCATGGGGTCACGAAGAGTCGGACACGACTAAATGACTAAACAACAACACACCCACTTGTACACTCCAGTCATAACCACTTCAAACCTGTGTCCCAAAAAAGGTTAGCCAGCCCTGACAGTCACCAGTGAGTATGAGTTAGGGAGAAATGTTCCCTCTCAACTGAACAAGGTGGATCAGTTAGATGCAGATCATGAGGAAGATCAGTTGGATCTTCTCACCGAAAAAAGAATGTTGGGTGGTGGGGAGCAGGGGAGAAAACCTCACACAGCATCCTCTACATGCAAAACAATATTAGTTGCTCTAGAGCAGTATTGCCCAAACTTGGGTCTCCAGCTGTTTTTGGAGCTGTTAGCTAGCAGGACCAGTGGTTAGGGATTATGGGAACTGTAGTCTAAAAACAACTGGAGACCCAAGTTTGGGAAACACTGTTCTTAGAGGGAAAGAATCCAAATAACTTTTGCAGATATGGAAAACTACTGGCTCCCCAGATGTGGCTGAACTATAACTCACATCAACCACTGCCAATGGTGATTGATGATGGGAGTTGCAGTTTGGAAGGCCAAAAGTCTTAACTGAGACACCATAATAAAATCATTTTAAGCCCACTAGATAAAATTCTCAACTCCCCACTCACACTTCTCACATACAACTGAATAAAAAAAAGCATTCCCCAGGGGATGTCTGGCGATTCCACAAGCAGCAGAAACCTTTGCCACATTGGCTTTCTCCTGCTGCATTCTGTTATTCTGACCAGCAGACAAAGAGGTAACAACATTGCATCTCATTGCTACATTTGTATGGTCGGCTCAGAAAAGCAAGTAACATACACAGTGGAGTTGGAATAGAACCTCAAACAGCAAGCCCTTAACCTCCAGCTATGTTTCAACTCCTCTCAATTTTCAGCTTCACAGAAATTCAGTCCAGAATTTACAGGAAGCTGAATGGGCTTTGAATTCATTTTTTCATCAGGAAGATAAAGCTTACTGTTAACTTGGTAAGCAAGCAGCGCTTACCAGAGAAAATAAAGATTCCAGGGTTCTTCAAATCTGAGTGCTCTAGATTCTAGACATAAAATATTACGTCAGCTCTAGATTCAGAAATGGAAGGTTTTCATGTTGAATACAACAGCTCAGTTGGTTAGAGCATGGTGCTGGTCGCAGGTTCAATCCCCATATGGGACAGCTGCACATTCTTCCATTGCGGGGGTTGGACTAGATGATCCTCAGGGTCCCTTCCAACTATATGATTTGCTTCCAGAAAAGTGATAGCTCAAACCTAGGACAGGGAAGGTCATACTGTTCACACAAGAAGCTTTTTGGGTTTTAGCAGGAGGTGGGGAGTGAAGGGAGAACATAATAGAGGTTTTTCAAATTACAACCATACAGAGACAGGGAAATATTTACCATCCTCTCAATGTCAGATCATGAGATGACTGGAGGTAAGTTCAAGATGCACAAAAGCAAAGTCTGTCTTAACAGACACAACACATTTAACTTACGGAATTTGCTATTATTCAACTTACTGATGGCTGTTGCATAGCTTTGGGAGACTTTGAAAAAGGCTTTTGAGAAATGGTTCCCTGCTCTGCTTTACTGCAAACAAATCACAGAGACTTGAAGAATTCAACTTTATCCATTATGATTTACAACCCTGAATATGAATGTGATCAGAGTGGTCGGCTGCTGTACAGAAATCCGCCCCCAACCCAATATTGCATATGACTGCATTTCATTAGACAGGTAGCCTGTAGCTGGATTCTTTACTTGCCTTCTCCCTCCAAGCCCAAATTATTACAAGTTTTGTATTTTGATTTTTAAAATGTGGTTGTGTTCTTCTGCATAATTGAAAAGGGAATATAAAGAGTTTAAAAAGGAAGAAGGCTTTAAAATACAATGCAGCACAACTGTTGAGGCCCACATGATCACTAAGTGGAACTTTAATATACAGAGGCAGCATATATCTGAATGCCAGATCTCAGGAACAAAGAAAAGATCATCAGCCTTGTTGCCCTGCTTGTCAGCAACCCAGAGGCACCTGGATGACCGCGGCTGGAAACGGGATGCTGAACTAGAGAGACTTTCATCTAATCCAGGCCATGCTGACAGGGCCAGATTAAAATCCAGAAGCCATACTATATGCATAAACACCTGCAGCCACCCAAACTGTTTGCCAGAAAGCCCCATCCCAGCATGCAACCCAAAACATGCAGGATTTCTCAGGGGCTTGATGAAACGCAGTTCCAGTGTTGATGTCTGTGGCTAGCAAAAAGATGCAGTGATGGGATGGCAAGACACATCTCATGCAAAGCAAGCCATCTTGTGAGTAAGCAGGAAAGAGGAGGGAAGAAACAAGGAGGCTGAACGACACAACTGAGCAGATGTGAAGAGGCACTAACCATAGCAAAATGCAGACACTGTCTCCAGCGGCACTTCTGGCGCTTGAGGTTCCTCCCACCAAACTTGGGCTTGTCACAGCAAAAATCACAGCGGCCACAATCCATTTTCAGCAGGCAGGCTTCACACTTGCCACACTTACGGTTTCGCCGGCTAGCAGAGGTCTGCTGCAGTGGATGGAAAAACACAGGCAATCAGGAAGAGCCAGGCAGATTGCGCTGTAAAGAATGAGCAATGAGTAATCTCTGTGGGTACCCAAAAGACAGTGAGAACCTTCTATGGTGGCAGGTCTATTCTTTAAGCAACTATTAAAGAAAGTCTATTCTTTAAGCAACTGTTGCCTCCTTTCAAAACCTTTTATCAGCTGATCTTCCACAGGCAGTAACAGGAAGAACACAGCTTGATCCAGGACAACCCCAATTTTTGTGTGCTGTTTGTCATCAGGAACAGAGGCTCAACTCCAAATACAGTTTTCATTCTCAACTGTGAAGTATGAAGTTTTAGAATGGCACTTCTTACTGTCAACTGGTCACGGGGTTCTTGAAAACAGACCTCCACACAAGGCTTGTCAGATCTTTCACAGGCACTCAGAGTCTATGCAGATTCAATGTGTCAGACACACTGCTTTTGAACTGCCCAATATGACCTTAAGATGCTGCCAGAGAAATCTGCTAAGCTTTTGGACACAGATGGACAGTCCACTAAGGATTGCAGCAGCCCACTTTACAGGCATTCCAAGGCCAATCCATCCATCCTGCCTTGTGCTTTATGATTCTGGCAGTCACCTTTTTGTGGTTACGTTTAAATGGGACCTTAGGGTTAAGGGTAGATAATAAATAAATAATAAGCATTTCTCAAGCACCCCTCCTTTTTCCTTCTTTCCCCAGAAGAAGAAGAAGAAGAAGAAGAAGAAGAAGAAGAAGAAGAAGAAGAAGAATAGTAGTAGTAGTAGTAGTAGTAGTAGTAGTAGTTTGGATTTGATATCCTGCTTTATCACTACCCTAAGGAGTCTCAAAGCGGCTCACAATCTCCTTTCCTTCCTAGAATCATAGAATCATAGAATCATAGAGTTGGAAGAGACCACAAGGGCCATCGAGTCCAACCCCCTGCCAAGCAGGAAACACCATCAGAGCACTCCTGACATATGGTTGTCAAGCCTCTGCTTAAAGACCTCCAAAAAAGGAGACTCCACCACACTCCTTGGCAGCAAATTCCACTGTCGAACAGCTCTTACTGTCAGGAAGTTCTTCCTAATGTTTAGGTGGAATCTTCTTTCTTGTAGCTTGGATCCATTGCTCCGTGTCCGCTTCTCTGGAGCAGCAGAAAACAACCTTTCTCCCTCCTCTATGTGACATCCTTTTATATATTTGAACATGGCTATCATATCACCCCTTAACCTCCTCTTCTGCAGGCTAAACATGCCCAGCTCCCTTAGCCGTTCCTCATAAGGCATCGTTTCCAGGCCTTTGACCATTTTGGTTGCCCTCCTCTGGACACGTTCCAGTTTGTCAGTGTCCTTCTTGAATTGTGGTGCCCAGAACTGGACACAGTACTCCAGGTGTGGTCTGACCAGAGCAGAATACAGTGGCACTATTACTTCCCTTGATCTAGATGCTATACTCCTATTGATGCAGCCCAGAATTGCATTGGCTTTTTTAGCTGCCGCGTCACACTGTTGGCTCATGTCGAGTTTGTGGTCAACCAAGACTCCTAGATCCTTTTCACATGTACTGCTCTCAAGCCAGGTGTCACCCATCTGGTATTTGTGCCTCTCATTTTTTTTGCCCAAGTGCAATACTTTACATTTCTCCCTGTTAAAATTCATCTTGTTTATTTTTGCCCAGTTCTCTAATCTGTCAAGGTCGTTTTGAAGTGTGATCCTGTCCTCTGGGGTGTTAGCCACCCCTCCCAGTTTGGTGTCATCTGCAAATTTGATCAGGATGCCCTTGAGTCCATCATCCAAGTCGTTGATAAAGATGTTGAATAAGACCGGGCCCAAGACAGAACCCTGTGGCACCCCACTAGTCACTCTTCTCCAGGATGAAGAGGAACCATTGATGAGCACCCTTTGGGTTCGGTCAGTCAGCCAGTTACAAATCCACTGAGTGGTAGCATAGTCAAGACCGCATTTTACCAGCTTCTTTACAAGAATATCATGGGGCACCTTGTCAAATGCCTTACTGAAATCAAGGTAGGCTACATCCACTGCGTTCCCTTCATCTACCAGGCTTGTAATTCTGTCAAAAAACGAGATCAGGTTAGTCTGACATGACTTATTTTTCAGAAATCCATGCTGACTATTGGTGATCACAGCATTCCTTTCTAGGTGCTCACAGACTGTTTGCTTAATGATCTGCTCCAGAATCTTCCCTGCTATTGATGTCAGACTGACTGGGCGGTAATTATTTGGCTCCTCTCTTTTCCCCTTTTTGAAAATAGGGACAACATTTGCCCTCCTCCAGTCTGCCGGGACTTCGCCTGTTCTCCAGGAATTCTCAAAGATGACTGCCAGTGGTTCTGAGATCACATCTGCCAGTTCTTTTAATACTCTTGGATGCAGTTCATCTGGCCCTGGAGACTTGAATACATCTAAACTAGCCAAATATTCTTGTACTATCTCCTTAGTTATTCTGGGCTGTGTTTCCTTTGCTGAATCATTTGCTCCAAATTCTTCAGGTCGGGCATTGTTTTCTTTATCGGAGAAGACTGAGGCAAAGAAGGCATTGAGTAGTTCAGCCCTTTCTGTGTCCCCTGTTTGCATTTCACCATCTTCTCCTCTGAGTGACCCCACAGTTTCTTTGTTCTTCCTTTTGCTACGAACATACCCATAAAAGCCTTTTTTGTTGCTTTTAACCTCTCTAGCAAGCCTGAGTTCATTCTGTGCTTTAGCTTTTCTGACTTTGTGTCTACACGTGCTGGCTATTTGTTTGAATTCCTCTTTGGTGGTTTCCCCCCTTTTCCATTTTTTGTACACATCCTTTTTTAATCTTAATTCAGTTAAAAGTTCTTTAGATAGCCACCCTGGCTTCTTTAGGCACCTTCCATGTTTCCGTCTCATTGGTATTGCCTGACGTTGTGCTTTTAGTATCTCCCTCTTAACAAACTCCCAGCCATCATGAACTCCCTTTCCTTTTAGTATTGTTGTCCATGGGATCTCACCCAGCACTTCCCTAAGTTTTATGAAGTCGGCTTTCTTAAAGTCAAGAAATTGAGTCCTAGTATGCTTGGCTGCTCCTTTCCGCTGTATAGTAAACTTCAGAAGAGCATGATCACTCGCGCCTAATGATCCTTCCACTTCTACCCCACTAACCAGGTCATCAACATTGGTTAGGACCAGATCTAAAATGGCTGTTCCTCTTGTTGCTTCTCCCACTTTCTGGACAATGAAGTTGTCTGCAAGGCCAGTGAGGAATCTGTTTGACCTTATGCTCTTGGCTGAGTTTGACGTCCAACAAATATCCGGGTAATTGAAGTCCCCCATTACTACTATCTCCCTTCCTTTTGCATGCTTGGCCATCTGTTCCAGGAAGGCATCATCTATGTCCTCCGTTTGGCTTGGGGATCTATAGTAAACTCCCACAATGAGGTCTCTGTTATTCTTCTCTCCCTTAATTTTGACCCAAATGCTCTCACTTTGGCTTTGAGGATCTAAATCTTGGATCTCTTCACAGGTATACACATCCCTGACATATAACGCCACTCCTCCTCCTTTCTTGTCTGGTCTGTTTCTCTGAAATAGATTGTATCCCCCCATTATTACATTCCAATCGTGGGACTTATCCCACCAGGTTTCAGTGATGCCTATTATGTCATATTTAGTTTGCTGTACCAAGAGCTCAAGCTCATCTTGTTTATTTCCCATGCTTTGCGCATTAGTGTACAGACATTGAAGTCCATTAATCATTCCCCCGTGTCTCTTATTTAAGGATTTTTTCCTCCCACCACTAGGTCCGTGTGCTGTTTTCTCCATTTGGTCTATGACATTTGGATGATCATCTTCATTAATTGATAGGCTCCTACCTTCAGGAGCACTGTCTCCCTCCCCCACATTAGTCAGTTTAAAGCCCTCCTGATGAGGTTTCTGAGATTTTTGGCAAAAACATTTCTCCCAACCGTTGTGAGGTGCAGCCCATCACTTGCCAGAAGTCCATCTTCAAGAAACTGCAGTCCGTGATCTAAGAATCCAAACCGTTCCTGTTTACACCATTTACGAAGCCAGCTGTTCACTTCCACTATTTTCCCCTCTCTCCCTGGGCCACGTCGTTCAACTGGGAGGACAGATGAGATGACAATTTGTGCATTTAGTTGCTTCAATTTCCTGCCGAGAGCCTCGTAGTCTCTTTTGATCTTCTGGAGGCTATTGCTTGCAGTGTCATTGGTTCCCACATGAACCAAGAGGAAGGGGTATTTGTCAGTGGGTTTTATGATTCCTTGCAGTCGTTCAGTTACATCTTGGATCATAGCCCCGGGGAGACAGCACACTTCCCGAGACATCTTGTCAGGCCCACAGATCACTGCTTCTGTTCCCCTCAGTAGGGAATCCCCTATCACCACTACACGCCTCCTCTTGGGTTTGGTCGGGGTTCTTCCGTGAGCTGTCCGTTCCAAGGTCGCCTGCACATTCCCTGAGGACTGACTTTGCTGCTCGTCTTCATATACCTGATCGACTGTAATGAGGGAGAGATCCTCAAATGGAGTCTGCTCTTCGTCTTCCATGCTAGGGGAGAGGACCTCAAAGCGATTGTGTATTTCTAAGCAATCAGAGTGAACCCTGGGCCTCCTACTTCTTTGAGTCACGTTTCTCCATATATCTGGCTCCTGTGTTGGTGAACTAGACTCCTTCTCAGGGGAGTCCCCTGTCTCCTCCTTGGTGGAGACGGTGTGCTCTGTTGCTTCCAAGAAGAGCTCCAGCTCTCTAATTCTTTGGAGCGTAGCTACACGTTCCTCCAGTTGCTGGACTTTGTCTTTTAAGAGAGCAATCAACATGCAATTGCTGCAGGTAAAGCTGCCTGCAACCTTTGGCAAGATGGCAAACATTGCGCAGGAATCGCAGGCGACTGCAGCTGTTCCCTCCCCTTCCATCTTGAGATCGTGTCGTTGGGGTTGGCTACAGAGGTCCTCCATCATAAAAAGCTTGAAGACAGGACAAATAACTTCCCCCCCACAAAAAAACACCTAGATCTCCCCCCACAAACGTTTGAGACTAGCTCCCCTAAATCTAAAAGATGGATCTAACTGATGAGCCACAAAGAAAGATGGATCTAACTAATGAGCCACAAAGAAACACACACACACAAGAAAACCCTTTTTGCTCCTTCTTCAACTGATGCCCTGCAAACTCTGATAAGCTCCTCCCACAGCTAATCCCCTGCCTCAACAGAAACCCTGCCCCCTCTGACCTTTACACAGGGAAAACAGCTAATGAGCCACAAAGAAACACACACACACACAAGAAAACCCTTTTTGCTCCTTCTTCAACTGATGCCCTGCAAACTCTGATAAGCTCCTCCCACAGCTAATCCCCTGCCTCAACAGAAACCCTGCCCCCTCTGACCTTTACACAGGGAAAACAGCTAATGAGCCACAAAGAAACACACACACACAAGAAAACCCTTTTTGCTCCTTCTTCAACTGATGCCCTGCAAACTTCCTCCCCCCACAACTAACACTCTGTGAGATGAGTGAGGCTGGGAGACTTCAAAGAAGTGTGACTGGCCCAAGGTCACCCAGCAGCTGCAGGTGAAGGAGCGGGGAAGCGAACCCAGTTCCCCAGATTACGAATCTACCGCTCTTAACCACTACACCACACTGGCAAGGTCTCAAATCTCAAAAGGCAAATTTGATAATTAACTCCGAAATGTTAAAGATTATGTTAACAAGATTAGATATTTAGGTATACAAACTACAATGAAAAATGTAAACCTATTTGAAGATAACTACAGTGGTACCTCGGGTTACATACGCTTCAGGTTACATATGCTTCAGGTTACAGACTCCGCTAACCCAGAAATAGTACCTCGGATTAAGAACTTTGCTTCAGGATGAGAACAGAAATTGTGTTCCAGCGGTGCAGCGGCAGCAGGAGGCCCCATTAGCTAAAGTGGTACTTCAGGTTAAGAACAGTTTCAAGTTAAGAACGGACCTCCGGAACGAATTAAGTACTTAACCCGAGGTACCACTGTATATTAAACTATGGAGCCAAATTAGAAATGATCTTGAAATTTGGCATAGGTTAAAACTATGTATTTGGGGGAGAATAGCAGCAATCAAAATGAATATACTCCCAAAGGTCTTATTTCTCTTCAAAATGATCCCTATATTTAATAAAATGGATTGCTTTGACAAGTGGAGAAGGACTCTATCAAATTTTATATGGCAGGGTAAAAGATCTTGTATAAGATTCAAACTCCTTACAGATAAGAGAGAAGGTGGGGGGTTGGCCTCCCTGATTTTAAGATCTACTTTGAGACCTCCTGCCTCTGTTGGATTAAGGAGTGGATTCGGCTTGAGAATAGCTATATATTAGACCTTCAGAGGTGAGAGATAGAGGGGCAGTGAAGACTTGGACTTGCGAGTCGGTGAAGGGGGGGTTGTCAGACAGAGCCAATCAGCAGACCTTAGTGATGTGGCCCCTTCTGGAACACGTCCGACAGTCTCTGAATCGACACTTGGCACAGGAATGGTTGCCTCCACAGTCGGCACATTCCGGTTGGCCCTTGGACTTCTGTTGGAACTTCCTGCGCTCCCGCTTTGTCTGGTGCACGTCATCGTCTTCACTGGAGGATGCCTCATCACTGCTGGCCTCTTCGTGATGCACTGGAACTGGCTTCCTAGCAAGACGTGGGCTGCTGGCCTTGCAGATCTCCTGGGCCACAGCCTCCACAGCTTCCAAGGCCACAGCCTCCTCAATGGCTTTCTGCAGCGTGAGGTCTGGCTTAGCGAGGAGACGCCGTTGAAGATGGATGTCCCGGACCCCGCAGACGATTCGATCCATCAGGGCATCGTCTAAGTCTCGGAACTCGCAGTGCATTGCAGCCTGTCTGAGGGCAGTGGTGTAGTTGTTGATTGACTCCCCTCTGCCTGGTTCCGGTGGTAAAACGCATGGTGGGCAGCAATCTTGGATGGCTTTGGCGTGTAGTGGTTGTGGAGCTTCTCTTGGATCGTGTCCCATGGTGTTGCCTGGACTGCTTCAGGTGCAACCAATGCTCAGGCCGTCTCAAACACCTCAGGCCCACAGAGGCTGAGGAATAGGCCCCGCTTACGCTCCTGTGATACTTGCGTCAGCTCGTTGGCTTGGAGGTAGCAGTCGAACCAAGCGAGGTAGGAGCCCCATGATTCAGAGGCTGGCGCAAACGGCGGTAGAGGCACAAGTGAAGCCATGATTCCGATGCCGGCGTGAAGAGCGATGGATGGAACACAGTGCTCTAGCCAGAACAGTCAGCTCTGAATTGGTTCTGTCCGGTGATTTCGCTCAGTGATTTCGCTCAGTGATTCAGCTCAGTTCAGAGGATGGCCGCATCTGGCTGTGCTCTGGTGTCCATTGATCCCACCTTCGTCGCCAGTGTTAAGTTGTGGGTTGACATAGCAGACGACACAGCGATTTCTCCAAAGCAGCTCTTTATTTGTAAGCTGGAACAGAACTGAACTGAGGAGCTCAGTCAGCCTGCTTATATAGAGCTCCAGAACAATTGTAACTGTTGCAACTTTCTAAAACTATCCAATCACTGAATGTCACTTTCGATCCTTCAGTTGCATACAAACTATCCAATCACTGAACATCACTTTCGATCCTTCATTTGCATAACTATCTACAGTATCCCCCTGCTGGCCCAGGGTGAGAACTTTAGTACGTAACAAAAACGTTGCAGTAATTTTGAGGATGAAATTTATCACCAACCTTCGCAGAAATTGCTCACGTGCTAGCCTCCATTCTCAGGATGGGGTTACCGTACTAAAATAATCTTATTTGTGTAACATAAAATGAATGTGCCTCATTTCCTCTGTCATGGGTCAGTGGGGATTTAGCTTCACTTAACAGCATAACACTTAACAGCTCGATGACATAACATCAAGCCACACTTGGATTATTTACTTCTGTGTGCTTGTGTATCTGTGTCGCCCTTGTATCAATTTGGAACTATTCTCTCACCTTTCCTTTCATATGTATGCTACTGATTACTTCTGCCATTTTAATTTTAGAGACAGTGTTTAATTTAAAAAGGATCAGTACTATAGAATGGTGGTAGCAATACATTGAAGACAAGTAAATATTTTAGGGAGGGTGGTCCCAGAGCTCTGGCTGCATCCCAGAGCCCTAGTGCCACCATCGCAAAGAGGAAAAAATGGATAGACTTTGGTACTCTTTTGTCCTCCCCCCCCCCCATGTCTTTCTATCTGAGCTGGCTCCTTGCCTGTTATGTTACATGCAGGTGGGGTTCCTCTCTGTGTAAAGTCTTCAAGCTGGCCCTGCATGCGCCTGACAAATCTGCCCCATTGTCAAAATTTATCTTTCCCCCAACCTCCAGTCTCCGTTGTTGTGTGTCCTGCCTGAGGGGGGAAAACAGGAGACGGGTGGCCATCGGTCAGGGATGGTCTAGTTGAGATTCCTGCATTGCCCCTCGATGACACTCAGGGATCCCTTCCAACCCTACAATTCTCTGGTGCAGGTTTGTGCAGAGTTTTAGGTACAAGTGGGACGCAAGGGGTGCAAAGGATAGCAGCCCATCTTATGCACCATTGGCTTGGGAATAAGTCCCACTGATCATGATGAGACTCAAAGGCGAGTAGATTGCTGCTGTGCAGTCCAGTTTTTTAAATAAATGTTTTCCTTTTAAGATAATACAGAGCATGGTGAAATCACAATAAATAAAACCTCCTCTTCAGTTGTTTCAAGCACTACTACACGTTCCACATAATATCTGTACTGCATTGTTTAGCGTGGCAGCACCTGCACTTTGGAATTCCCCGCCTATTGCAATAAAGCACATGCCTTACTAGACTCTTTTCGGGCAACTGCTAAAAGCATTCTTCTTTAGGCAAGCATACCTAGATGCTTAGGAAGTTGAAGCAATTTTAATCTTAATGTTTTGTATGTTTTAAAGTAGGATTCTTAATTTTTCTTGACTTTACTGCTTTGGTGTTTTTTTGTTTTTTGTTTTGGTAAACCACTTTGCAGGTTTTTTAAAAATAAGTAATTAAGTAATAAGTTGGATATCAAACATGTGGTTGAAGGACGTCACACGGGCATTTGGGTATAAGGGGAGGTGGTTGCAGGGTTAGATGTGGGGAATTTGCAGAAATAATATATTCATGTTATGTACAGTGATGAAGGTGTATGGCAATTAACATGTAATGTGAATTACACTGGTACCTCGCAAGACGAATGCCTCGCAAGACAAAAAACTCGCTAGACGAAAGGTTTTTCCGTTTGCGATTTGCCTCGCAAGACGAATTTCCCTATGGGCTTGCTTCGCAAGACGAAAACGTCTTGCGACTTTGTTAAACCATTAAAACCGTGCTTCGCAAGACGAAAAATTCGCTAGACGGCAAAACTTGCGGAACGAATTAATTTTGTCTTGCGAGGCACCACTGTAATTGAAAATAATAAAATTTAATAATAATAATAATAATAATAATAATAATAATAATAGAAGCGAGTTTCCCAAATAACACGCACTGCAGTCTCATTAAATGCTAATTAGATTTCAAGTTGCTTATTGCTCTCTCTACTTCTTTCCTGGGCACATAGCTGATTTAGCTTTTCAAACTACAGTGGTACCTCGGGTTAAGTACTTAATTCGTTTTGGAGGTCTGTTCTTAACCTGAAACTGTTCTTAACCTGAAGCACCACTTTAGCTAATGGGGTCTCCTGCTGATGCCGTGCCGCCACCACGCAATTTCTGTTCTCATCCTGAAGCAAAGTTCTTAACCCGACGTAATATTTCTGGGTTAGCAGAGTCTGTAACCTGAAGCATATGTAACCCGAGGTACCACTGTATTTTCAGATTGCGACACATCCATGGGGGTGGACAGGGTGGGCTGCTAAAGCCCTCACAATCCCTCCCCTTCCCGATTCAATTTCCAAGGCTTCATCAGCTCCCAACACAGTTAATGTTTTCCATTCCACTTGGGAGTGCAGACTTCTGGGTGGACTCCATTGATTCCCATCACATGATGAGAGAAGGGGGAAGGAAATGTAGGTCTCCATTTGTGATACACACACCACACAACTTTGGGCACCTGTACACTGATTAAGATCTTAGAAGAAAATGTGTTTCAAATCACTTTCTCAAATGGCTGTAGAAATAAATTGTAGCTGAGCCACATCCCAGAGACCCCCATGCAGAAAAGCCATATGCTTACCACATTGTTCTTCAGCTGGGCAGTGGGATGCTTGGGGGGACGACCAGGTTTCTTCCTTTCCTTCACTGCTCCTAACTGCTTCTTCTGTTAAGAAGAAACCCACGTGAGTTGGGGTGGTCAAGGAGACCCTTCTAGTCTCAGTTGTTCATAGAATCATAGAATCATAGAGTTGGAAGAGACCACAAGGGCCATCGAGTCCAACCCCCTGCCAAGCAGGAAGCACCATCAGAGCACTCCTGACATATGGTTGTCAAGCCTCTGCTTAAAGACCTCCAAAAAAGGAGACTCCACCACACTCCTTGGCAGCAAATCCCACTGTCGAACAGCTCTTACTGTCAGGAAGTTCTTCCTAATGTTTAGGTGGAATCTTCTTTCTTATAGTTTGGATCCATTGCTCCGTGTCCGCTTCTCTGGAGCAGCAGAAAACAACCTTTCTCCCTCCTCTATGTGACATCCTTTTATATATTTGAACATGGCTATCATATCACCCCTTAACCTCCTCTTCTCCAGGCTAAACATGCCCAGCTCCCTTAGCCGTTCCTCATAAGGCATCATTTCCAGGCCTTTGACCATTTTGGTTGCCCTCCTCTGGACACGTTCCAGTTTGTCAGTGTCCTTCTTGAACTGTGGTGCCCAGAACTGGACACAGTACTCCAGGTGAGTTCTGACCAGAGCAGAATACAGTGGCACTATTACTTCCCTTGATCTAGATGCTATACTCCTACTGATGCAGCCCAGAATTGCATTGGCTTTTTTAGCTGCCGCGTCACACTGTTGGCTCATGTCAAGTTTGTGGTCAACCAAGACTCCTAGATCCTTTTCACATGGATCCCACAAAGAAGTTTACATGTTGGGAAATGCTGCAGTATTCTTTTACCTATGCAAGACTTTCAGGCACCTCATGCCCTGCTGAGGTTCAGCCCCACGTGACATGTCAGAGCTTTCCCAAATGAGTCGGGTTGGTGCTTATCAGGGAGCAGGACCCCAGGTAGAAAAGACAGTGTGCAACACCATGATTTCGTCCCACTTTAGTATTTGCACCGAGTCTGATACAGTGTGTATCCCTTGCAATACAGAAAGGAGTATTCTCCAGGAGCAAAAGCACACTATCTATAAACTTTGGACAAGGAGTCGGCAAGGTTTTTGTGGCTTGGGCCAGTTCACAGCCCCGCAAACGCCATGGTGGACCAGAGTGTGCGTGCGTGCGTGCGCAAACGTTATTTCAGGCGTGTGCAGCTTCGATTCCCATTGGCTGCAGGAACTTCCAGCGTTGTGGAAGGTAGTCCCCGCTCTGCTCCACGCCCGTTTAGTGCGGCACACGGAAGCCGACCGAGTGGGCAGCGGGGGTCCTCGAGCGGGCGGCTGGGTCCATGGGCCAGTTAAATGACCCCCATGGGCCGCTTGTGGCCCGTGGGCCTTAGGTTGCCGAACCCTGCTTTGGACCAACTGAGTCTTGATACAGTTAACTTAATAACTCACACAGACTAAGCCTTATTTCCAGTTAAATCATCAAGTGCTGACTGATTTAGGGGAATACCTTGGGACCTTGGGTCCCAAAATTAATCCGTTTCGGAAGCCCATTCTAAAACCAAAGCGTTCTAAAACCAAGGCGTGCTTTCCCGAAGAAAATAATGTAAAATGGATTAATCACAGGCTTTTAAAAACCCCTAAAACAGCAATTTAACATTAATTTTACTTTCTAACAAGACCATTGATCCATAAAATGAAAGCAAATAAGACAGTATTGTAGATGATAAAAATTAAAATTATTTTTTTTCCCCTAACCTGCACTGATGATAGTCATTGTTTGGAGGGGGCAGAGCTTTTATCCATTTCCACAGTCACACAATCAATCAGTAGCTGAACTGGGTTCCACAGAGTCACAAAAACAAAGTCACAAGCCATAGCCACGAAAAAGTCACACAAACAAAAATGGGAAAAAAGCTCCAAATATCAACTTTGTGTTGCGTGGGACACAGCAGCTGACAGACTCAGCAGGAAGCCTCCAATTAGCAGCAGGAGGACTCAATTTAGAAATGGAACAGACTCAACAGGAAGCGGAACATATTTTAATTCCGAGGCAAAGTTCACAAACCGAAACACCTACTTCCTGGTTTGCAATTTACTATTTCCAAGTTGTTTATAAACTAAGCTGTTATAAAACCAAGGTACCACTGTGTGGGAAATTCCATGACATTTTGACATGAATTTCAAAAAGGGCAGATAAGACTACTCAGAGGGGCCACCCAGCTTCGTGGACCAGGAGGCCAGTGACAGTTTCACCCAGGAAGGACCATGCTCAGCAGGGGCTGCTGGGCACCTTATGAGAGAATGAGTTATAGCTGTAGCCTTTATGAGCCTGCTACATATGCCTTTTCAAGAACGTGTCTTTGAAAAGAGAACCCAAGAAAATTGGGGCAATACAGCAAGTGGACCACAAATTAAAGGTCCACAGTGCAAACCAACCTATGATCCTTTCCTTCTCTGCCCTCTTAAGGAAGGCATTTTTCCATTCTTTTAAAATAAATGCTTCTATAACTCCACTAAACAGTACAACGCATCATCAGAGATCTACAACCTCTCCTGGACAATGACAGTTCTCTTTCTCAAGCTCTGGGAGGAAGACCTTTCATTGCCTACAGACAGCCACCCAATCTTAAAGAACTCCTAACCCACAATAATACTACAACCAGACTTAACACGGACACTGGCACCAGAGCCTGCAATAAACCCAGATGCCAACTTTGCTGCCACATACACCCGGACAACACCATTACTGGCCCCAACAACATCACATATACCATCTCGGGACTATTTAATTGCTCATCGTCTAACATTGTGTATGCCATCAAATGCCAACAGTGTCCTTCAGCTCTCTGTTTAAAGCGAGTAAGGAGGTGTCTGCACATGCGAAGCGCCTGAGAGTGAGAGGTTTGTGTGGCAGGTTATGCTGGGTTAAGCACTGCAGCCCATGTGCTTTGCATGGCACCCTCTTTGGTGGAGTCTCCTACTTTGGAGGTCTTTAAGCAGAGGCT
The DNA here is from genome assembly GCF_965113315.1 of Podarcis vaucheri. Classification (NCBI taxonomy): domain Eukaryota; kingdom Metazoa; phylum Chordata; class Lepidosauria; order Squamata; family Lacertidae; genus Podarcis; species Podarcis vaucheri. The sequence goes on from NC_138755.1 coordinate 605,808, forward strand.
TGACAACCATATGTCAGGAGTGCTCTGATGGTGTTTCCTGCTTGGCAGGGGGGTTGGACTCGATGGCCCTTGTGGTCTCTTCCAACTCTATGATTCTATGATTCTATGATTCTCTATATTGGACAAACAGGCCAAACCTTACACCAAAGAATAAACGGACATAAATCTGACATCAAGAATCACAAAACAGAGAAACCAGTAGGAGAACACTTCAATCTCCCAGGACATTCTATACAAGATCTCAAAGTAGCTGTTTTACTACAAAGGAATTTCAGAAATAGACTGGAAAGAGAAGCTGCTGAATTGCAACTCATTACCAAACTTAAAACCATGGAGAGACCTGGTCTGAACAGAGACATTGGATTCTTATCTCATTATACATGACTTAGCCATTTTTCACCTTCTCACCCCTTGCCTTTTCCTGTAAGACCTATTGCAGTCGTTAAGAGTCGTCAACAGGCTCATCTCAGCTATCTGCCAATCTCCCATTCCCACCACCCTTCTGAGTAATACCCCTCCCCACCTTCTCACTATATAGAAGGATCTGGCAACTTCTGTTTCAGTGTATCTGAAGAAGTGTGCATGCACACGAAAGCTCATACCAAGAACTAACTTAGTTGGTCTTTAAGGTGCTACTGGAAGGAATTTTTTTATTTCCACTCACAAAATATTGTTCTGAATCTGTGGCAGCCCTCTGCTTGCTTTCAGATGCAATGATCAAGAACTGGGACATTTCACTTCCACTGGCATTTTCTGCATTTTATCTCCTAAATCTCCTTAAGAGATTTTCTAGAATAAAACAAACAGAAAACAAACAAAAGTCTTCAAGTGGGTAGGGAGGATCCTAGCAAATCACTGGTGCTGCTTTACGCAGATGACGCAGCAATCCTCTCAAGAACACTGGTGAGGCCTTAAAAGAGCCATGAAAACACTGGCAACATATTGCAAGGAGAGCCAATTGGAACTCAATTACCAGAAAACCAAAATTATGGTTTTTGCCAAGAGGCCCAAACCACATACATGGCACATCAATGGTCACAAGATTGAGAAGGTCACTTGCTTCAAAAGCCCATGGCGACTACTTTGCAGGGAATGCCCAGAGAAGCGCAAATGCTATCCTCAAGTACCTCAGGACCAAAGGTGGACACTATATACCTGCAGCCCTCAGACTGTTTGAGGCTAAATCGATTGCACAGCTGTTACACAGTGCCTAATTAGGTCCCTCTGCCAACTACGCACCACTATAATTGATACAATCCAAATTCTGCTCTACAAGTGCCTAAACATGTCTCCAATGCTACCATATGTCTTGAAACTGGATCCATGAGAATCGAGGCCAGAGTGTGACTCGCCACTTTTAATTACTGGTTGAGACTATCTTTCTTCCTGAGCGGCCTTGCTCCCCTGACTATTAAGGATGATTTCCTTTTTTTTTTTTAATGATATTTATTAGAGGTTTAATAGTTACAGAAAAAAGAAGAAACAATAAAAAATTAAACAAAACAAAACAATACCTTACAATACATCAGAAATAAAAAGAAAAACAAAAAACAATAAAGAAAAACAACAAGAAAAACAAAAACATTTAAAAACACATCCAATGTTTCCATATCTTTACCTTTCAATTACTTGTTTCATCGACCTCCTCACACCTCCCTTTTTTGTATTCTAGTTCAATTAGCTATTTCAGCAAATCCTTTCCATCTTTCTCAATTTTTGTTCTATAATTTATCTTAACACAATCTAACCTTAAATTTTCCACTTTGGCCCATTAACAATCTGTTTTTGCTTAATTCTTTATAACATTTCTGCTAAAGCCATATAACTTCATTCCAGCATCCTTCTAACATATTAAGGATGATTTCCAATCAACATGAAAACGAGCAGTGAAAAATATAACTACTCTAGGCTTCAACCCACAGATTTTACTTGACATAGGGCATGAACAAGCTAAAAAAACAAACAAACAAACATTAAACAGCATGTGGAAGACACAGAATGTCAAGCAGACCTAGCCAGGTCCCCAAAATTTCTAATCAGTGAAACCAGTAGATACCTCACCTCCCAAATGCCATATATAACCAACCTTGAAATCCCAAACAGTGTAGGGCCTTCACTCTGGCCTGTTGTCAGGCCCTCCCCTCAGCCATTCAAGAAGGCCGTAATAGGAAGCCACCATACGAGGAGAGGAAATGCCCCTGTGGCTCTGGGCAGCAGGAAACAACGGGAAATGCCTTTTCCCATTGCCAGTACTATATAGACATACGAGCCAGGTTTATCCTGCCTATCCTGCACAAATTCCCAGGACATACAGAACAACTCAACATCTCCCTACTACTCCAGGATGAAAACCCAGATGTTACATACTCAGTTGCTAGGTTTTGCACTGCCATGATGGATATTCGCTGAAGGATGGTTTGTGCTACAAACCAGTCTTAAACTGAAGGCCCATATTGCAAGACCGCTATTCCCCTAAGCTCCACCCCTTATAGTTGTTTTAACTGTATGTCTTTTAGTCCTTATCTGTTTTAATTATCAGTTCTTATTCCTCAATTATCTATCCTGTACTCTATTCACATGTTTTATCCTATGCTTGTTTCCTTGTTCTTATTTGATTTAACAATCACCTGTTTAAATCTGAACTGCTATTTTATTCATATGTTTCTCTTATTCTGGTCTGTGACTATAATAAAGTTTATTCATTCAACAAATCACTGTTAGTGATCTGTACCCCAACCAATCTGAATTTAAGATTATGGTCCCTTTGCCCTTGGGAAAGTTCCCCATCCATCTACTGTTTAGACAAGAATTTGGTATTGTAAAAACTTAGCAAACACCCTCAAAACAAAAACTTGTTTGTGAGAACTTATAAGCTCCCCAAGCTGTAAGCACCTCCCCTTAACTACATAGACCAACCTTCACCAAGCTGGTGCCCCCCAGATTTTGGACTACAACTCCTATCAGTCATGGCCTTGCTGGCTGAGACTGATGGGAGGGTACCAAACTGGTGTAGGATGACCTGTCCTAGACATATCCCTCTTGCCTCTGAATCAATGCCCCAAATGCACTTTTTCTTAAAAGGTTTTCACATAAAAATTACAAGCCTCACCTATTCCAGTTTTAATTGTTAAAGTCTCTCCCTCCTACCCTTCCTCCTCATTTATCAGACAGCAGAACCTACCTCTACCTGACTGTTGACCTCTGAGCAGTGACAGGTTGACTTGTGTCAATCTGTGGCTGGTTCAAAATCACCCCTGGATAATCACAGAGACTAAGAGTCTGTTGGAAGATGAACCTTCTGCATAGTGTTATCTTCATCTCACAAAGGAACAGGGTAAGCAACTGATATGAGTCGGCCAGAATCCTAACAAAGTAAAACCCGGACTACTACTTCAGAATAAATATTCACCAAAGAAACAAACAACAAAGAAGTGGCATGCACTCACTGACCCCAACCAGAGTGAGCAATGAACATGGAAAATAATAACTGAAATGGGAAGTCTACATTTAGGGTTTGTCTTTCTGTTGCTTCCCAGCCCTTTTAGAGACAAAAGCCTTCTGCTTCAAGAAAGTACAATCTTTAACAACAACAACAACTAATTTAGAGCATGTGTGTATGTCACAGTCACAGTTCTGTGACTGTAGAGTTGGAAGGGACCCCAAGCGTCATTTAATTCAACCCCCTGCAATGCAGGAATCTCACGTAAAGCATCCATGACAGATGGCCACCCAACTTCTGCTTAAAAACCTCCCGAGGGAGACTCTTCCACTGTCAAACAACTCTTACTGTCAGAAAGTTCTTCTTGATATTTAGCCGGAATCTCCTTTCTTGTAACTTAAAGTCATTTGTTCAAGTCCTACCCTCCAGAACAACTTCTGAGATATTTGAATATGGTCATTGTATTTAAACACTGGTTTGGGTCCTAGCCTCTGGAGCAGGACAAAACAGGTTTGTTCCCTCTTCCATGACAGCCCTTCAGATATTTGAAGATGGCTGTCATATCTCCTCTCAGTCTCCTCTTTTCCAGGCTAAACAGACCTAGCTCCTTCAACCGCTCCTCATAAGGCTCGGTTTCCAGACCCTTGATCATCCTGGTTGCCCTCCTCTGCACACGTTCAAGCTTGCCAACATCCTTCTTAAATTGTGGTGCCCAGAACTGGACACAGTATTCAAACAGAATAATGTATGCAGGTTGCTCTAGACTTGTGTAAGATACTTTCCAAGGTGATATTGCTGACTGTTAATGCCGTTATACTGTGTAAGACATAGCTCCCTGTTGCCTACTTACCTTTTGTCTTACTGTAGGGATGCCTCCAGGATCCCGTTCCATGGTAGGTTTCCATTTCTAGAAAAAGGGAGACAAAGAGGTGGTGTGGTGAGTAAACAGAAATGTTCTGCATTTGGAAATTCCCATGAAATTAGTAGAGAAGAGCGGAGAGAGATACAGGAGAGGCATGATTGAACTGGCTTCCCTAACTTGGTCAAATTCATATTTTTTTAAAAAAATGATATTTATTACTTTTTGAACAGTTTCAATACAACACTACAAACAAAAAAAGGAAAAAAAAGAACAATACAAATACAATACAAAAGCACTACATACAAAACAAAACAAAAACAAACAAAAACAATTTAAAAACACCTCAAACATTTTCAATACAGTGGTACCTCGCAAGACGAACGCCTCGCAAGACGGAAAACCCGCTAGACGAAAGGGTTTTCCGTTTTGGAGGCGCTTCGCAAGACGAATTTCCCTATGGGCTTGCTTCGCAAGACGACAGCCCATAGGGAAATATCCGGGACAGCGGGGAAGCGCAGCGCGTCTTCCCCACTGTCCTCGGACCTCCTCCGAAGCCGGACGGTGGGGCGGGAACGCCTCCTCCCGCCGCCGCCGGGCTTCGGAACGCTGCTCCGAAGCCGGGCGGGGGGGGCGGGAACACCTGCCCCCACCGCCGGGCTTTGGAACGCTGCTCCGAAGCCGGGCGGGGGGGCGGGAACACCTGCCCCCGCCGCCGGGCTTCGGAACGCTGCTCCGAAGCCGGGCGGGGGGGCGGGAACACCTGCCCCCGCCGCCGGGCTTCGGAACGCTGCTCCGAAGCCGGGCGGGGGGGCGGGAACACCTGCCCCCGCCGCCGGGCTTTGGAACGCTGCTCCGAAGCCGGGCGGGGGGGCGGGAACACCTGCCCCCGCCGCCGGGCTTTGGAACGCTGCTCCGAAGCCAGGCGGGGGGGCGGGAACACCTGCCCCCGCTGCCGGGTTTCGGAACGCTGCTCCGAAGCCGGGCGGGGGGGGGGCGGGAACACCTTCTGAAGGCGGGCGGGGGGCGAAAGTCTTTGTCCCCCCTGCCTGCCTTCCCAGGGGCTTTTAAATCGTCCCAGACAGCGGAGAAGTCCTCCGCTGTCCCGGGGCGATTTTAAAATGCCGCCCGCCAGCATTTTAAGATCGCCCGGACAGCGGAGAAGTCCTCCGCTGTCCCAGGGTTTTTTAAAATGCTGGGGGTGGGAAGAAAAGCCCTTGTCCCCCCCCCCAGCCTTCAGAAGAGGTCCAGGGACAGACTGTCCCCGGACCTGGTCTGAAGGCGGTTTCCCTAGGAACGCATTAATTGATTTTCAATGCATTCCTATGGGAAACCGTGCATCGCAAGACGAAAAACTCGCAAGACGAAGGGACTTGCGGAACGAATTAATTTCGTCTTGCGAGGCACCACTGTATCTTATCTTTCATTCGCTTATTTCCAACGACCTCCTCACACCTCCCTTTTGTATTCCACTTCTATTAATTGTTTCAGCAATTCCTTTTCATCTTCCTCTTTTTTCTATCCTATAATTATCTTAACACATTCTTGCCTTATTTTTTCCTTTAATTTTCTATTAATCTATTTATACTTAATTCCTTATAGCATTTCTACTAAAGCCATATAACTTCATTCCAACATTCTTCTAACATTCATTAATTTTACAATATTTCTATAAATAGTCTTTAAACTTTTTCAAGAAGCAGCCATTCTCTCAGCCAGCAAAAAGCAGATGGTTCACAACAAAGTTTAGGGGTCTGGCAGGGCAAGTCCACCTCCTTCTTTGACATCCGTCAATATCTTAAATTTTACTCAAGGCTTCCTGCCCTGCCAAACAAATCTAGAGACGTCCCTCTGCCACCTCCTGAAACAATCCATCCCATCCAAAGCTTGCAATGTTTGAAACAAAAGCAACATCCCCGACAACACAGAAGCCCTCATCCCCACCACAGCAACTCGGCCCAACAATAACAACTTCAGATTTATCCATATTTCCAAATCCCCCTTCTCTTCAATCCAATGTCCTTCACAGTTATCCTTGAATAAATTCACATTTCTGGCAGTCATACTAACCCCCAAATACCTCTCTTTCTCAACCGATGTTAGTCCTGTCTCCTCCTGAAACTCTCTCAAGCTTTCCTTTTCCTCAGGTAGGGCTCTGATCCTCAGATTCATCTGTTTCTCTTTAAGTTCAATCATATCCAATGTCAGCTTGTGTTCATCAAGTTGTCCTTGTATGGATGGGACTCTCTCTCTCTCTCCAGTTGTATTGCTTTACATTCAGCAGCAAGGGTTTTCTCCTTGACTTCATCCGCAGTTTGCCGTGTCAAAGTAGATTCCTGTATCAATTTCTGGATGGTTTCTGTATTGGTATTCACCTTTTGTCCCAGATTATTTAAACTTTCTACAATTAAGTCTATTTTAATATTTGCAGCATCCACTTTCACATTTATCGCGTCTGTTTTCTTGTGAAGCTGTTCCAGCGAATCATTTATTTTCACTAATACGACCGCTAAGGCCTCTTCTGTTGACATTCTGTCTGTTTTTTCCTTTCCATTTGCCATAACACTTAAGAGATTCAAGGTCAATCCCAGAGTCTCACAATTTTTAACCTTGCAGCTGGAAATTCCCCTAGCCCAGCTCCTGTAGAGCAACCAATTTCAAAAGCTTCCACTAGGGGAAAACAGTTTCTATTTGTATTAGTCAGTACTGTCCTCTTTTAAACAATGTTCCAATAATCCAAAGTTAGTTTCAGTTTTCAGTTACTTTTGCTCCTTTTTTTAAAAAAAAAACACAGCCGGAGACAGTAGAAACAATGTATTCTCTTGTTTAGCTACCTGTCAATGAACGTTCTAAACGCTGTCAATGAACATTCCAAAAGACATCGATCCTGCTAGCAGCCCGTTTCCAGGGTCTGAGCGGCGGTATTTTAACTCTCTTGACTCTCTCCTACAGGCATATTCAGTCCACCACTTAACCCCCTCTTCTCCTGTCTCCAAAGGGGGGGGGGTTAGTTCTTTGACAATGGAGATTTAGTCTTTTTACAAAAGGCTTTCCAAGACTTCGGCTTGCATGCTCATTGCTTTAGTTTATTTACAAAAGGGGAGGCGGACTTCCTGTATTGAACCTCCCTGTTTCGATGCCAAATTAAACGTTTAAAAATCCAATTCCCCCACTTCAGCTCTACTCACGGGTAATTGCTTTAGAGTCAAATTGTCCACAGGAAAAGGTTAGTGCTCTCCGGCAACAGCTATGCGGCTTCGCTCCATGGAAGAAGCAGACGATTCGAAGCACCGCGCCGCTCACCCCACGTCACTCCGGATCCCCGAAACCGGGTTTCCCTGCGAGTAGGGGAGGCGCAAAAGGTGCCCGCCGAATCCACGTTCACAGGCTTCTCCCGCCTGTGATTTTTACGGGTCTCCGCCTTCGCCGTGGCGGTACAGACCCAAATTCCCACGGGGCAAATTCCTCCCGATCAGAGGAATTCCGCCATTGCCGGAGGCACCAACCCAGAAGTCTCCTAACTTGGTCAGATTCAGATCATTTGCAAAGAGATTCAATCACAGTTGTGCCCATTCCCAAGAGGCAACCACATGAAATGTTTGTGGGACCAATATCAGAAGGATGGAGGATAAAAGCCATCCAAACCAAACAACTCAGTCTGCATGCTCTGCAAAACTTTAAGGTCAATCTGACACACAAACTCCCTAAATTTCTGCAACTGGAACTCATTTGTAGTGGAATTCATCCCAAGCTCATTGGCAAAGAGCATTTCCCCACACTCTCAGCAGAAAGATCAGCCAAATAGCTAACAAGCTGGTCAAAGCCTGGATTCAAATACCCAAGTAAAGCTTAAAATTAGGACAGTAGGGATGGCATAAGTGTGAGGATTATCAGAATATGCCCATATGGGAAGCACCGTATTTTTTGCACCATAACACTCACTTTTTTCCTCCTAGAAAGTAAGGGGAAATGTCTGTGCGTGTTATGGAGGGAATGCCTACGGGTGGCATGCCTACGGATTTTCCTCCTCTAAAAACTACGTGCGTGTTATGGTCGGGTGCGTGTTATAGAGCAAAAAATACGGTACTCAGCATGGGTACTGCTGTTAACACACATATATGTCTACAGCCAAAATCCAGTGTGCTCATGTCTATAAGTCAATGCAGACACGTTATGCACCCCTTGGCAGAGACAGCATCAGAGAAGAAACACAATATGCCTATTAACTGCACCTCGACCCAAGTATTTTACTTTTATTGACATATGGTGGTGAAACATGTCTTATGGACGTAAGAGGAGCCTGCTGGATCAGACCCACAGCCCATTTAGTCCAGCATCCTATTCTCCCAGTGGCCAACCAGATGCCTGTGGAAAACCTGGAAGCAGGACGCAGTGACCTTCTCCCTTCCTAAGATTCCCAGCAACTGGTCTTCAGAGTGTTACTGCCTCTGACTGTGGAAGGAGACTACAGCCATCTTGGCCCTCTCCTCCTCCTCCCTGAACTTGTCTAATCCTCTTTCAAAGCCATCTACAGTGGTGCCCCGCAAGACGAATGCCTCGCAAGACGAAAAACTCGCTAGACGAAAGAGTTTTCCATTTTTTGAGTCGTTCCGGAAGACGAATTTCCCTATGGGCTTGCTTTGCAAGATGAAACGTCTTGCGAGTTCTTGTGAGTTTGTTTCCTTTTTCTTAAAGCCGCTAAGCCGTTAATAGCCGCTAATAGCCGTGCTTCGCAAGACGAAAAAACCGCAAGATGAAGAGACTCGCGGAACGGATTAATTTCGTCTTGCAAGGCACCACTGTACGTTGGTGGCCACCAGTGATTCCTGTGGAAGTGAATTCCAGTTTGACTATGTACTGTGTGCATAAGTACTTTCTTTTACTCTGTCCTGAATCTTCCAACATTCGGCTTCACTGGATGTCCCCGAGAGTGAGAAAAAGCTTTCTCTATCCACTTTTTCCATGCCACGTTTAATTTTATAAACTTCTGTCATGTTACCCATTACTCACCTTTTCTCTAAACTAAAAAGGCCCAAACGCTGCAACCTTTCTTCACATGGGAGCTGCTCCATCTTTTGCTCCCACAGAATACCCACATGACCCACAAAACTTGTGCTGCAACAAAAACATCTTTGTAGGATCCAGCATCAAGCCACTTACTGTGGTAGCAGAGCGCTTTCGACGATGGCAGCTTGCAGCAAGCTGGGCCTTGGGAAGGGGCCCATCCTGGCAGCCAAAGAAAGGAAGAAAGGAGAAAGAGTGAAGATATCCCCACATATTCAGAGTCATCAGAGGCAGACCCAGCCAAAAGCTCAGTCCAGGAGAAAGAAGAGACAACAGGACACCTCTTTCAAAGGAGGAAGATTGTGCTGCAGAAAGGGAAACTCAAGAGATGTATGTTGCATCTCATATCAGTCTTGGGGCACGAAAAACCAAGAGCCTCAAATGAAGGCCTAATGCAGGCAAGATACAAGGAAGATCCAGGTGTTTCTGGACTGCGTCTTGAGCTTAAAATTGTGCCTATTTTCCCTCGGCTTTTTGACTCCATCTTCCTGCTTCTAGGACTATTCTAATCCATAAGTTCCTCAGTTCCTCCTATTCCCAGTTATAGCAACCAAGTATGCTAACAATGTACAGATTCTTAGTGTACTTGGTTGCTATAACTTGGAGATTCCGACTAAACATCAGGAAGAACTTTCCAACAGTCAGAGCTGAAGAATAGTGGAATAGACTCTCACGAGAAGTGGGAGACGTTCCTTCTTCGAGGTTTTTAAAGCAGAGGCTGGATGGCCATCTGTCGGGTATGATCTACTTGAAATTCCTGCATTGCAGGGGAGTGGACTAGATGGCTCTTAGGGTCCCTTCCAACAATTTTATGCTCACTCCTGCCTGCCCCTTCAGTGCTTGTGCCAGGGCCTAGTCTCCAGCTCAGCACTCTAGGAATATAACTAACCAGAATCAGAAGAGGCATATGTTTAATGCAGCAGGCACTAGCATATCACCATGATCTTTAGAGCTCAACCTGCAGCATACTCCGCCAAAAGATGATTGGCCACATTTGCTTTCATTCTTTCATGAAGATCCAGTTGGAGGAAGCCACAGCACACCACACTTGCAGATTATGGACAGCGTAGCCAAACCTGCTTTACTGTAAACTGCATTTCAGTCTCTCAATGAATAATGTGATGGCAGTGACCAGCTAGCAGTAGGTTTGACGATTCTCCCCCCTATTATTAATATCCCAAATGAGCAGGGAATGGGAGACCAGGCTAGCGCATGCCGACATTCTGCAGGCCTTCCAATCATATCAGCTCAGCCAGGACTGAAAAATTACACTCCATTCTGTCTTGACCCCCACTCACTGCAGATGCTGGTGGTGCGGCTGGCAGCCTCTTGTGGTGTCCCCTTGGGGCCCGCTGGACCTTGGGAGCTGGCCCATCCTGGCAAGCAGAGGGGGAAAGAGGCAGGAAATACAGGAACAGATAAAGGCATACACAAAGCTAAGGGACTTCTGACACCAGGCATATAATCCTAAAAGATTATTGATGAAAAACACAGCATTGTGTTCCATCATCCAAGGAAATGAGAGGGCTAACAACCCTCCAAGATGACAAAGAGAATGTGTCTGACCAAAAAAACCAACTTACTGGCCAAGCAGGCATTTAAATCCAGGTCTACCCAGTTCATAAATCAAACTCTCCATTATCTGTCTGATAAATTGGGCATTCTGACACCCACTACGACACACACCACTCCCAGGCTCATGATATGTGGATCTGAGGTGGGGGGAGAACTTGAGTCCAATATCAGATGGACTGTGTGCAGTCACACATTCTTGCCTCCTGCATGAGCTGCATGCAGATTCAGTACCACTCACTGTCACAGGTGCTGACTTCTTCTGCCGGCGCCGTGCTGGTGTAAAGGTCTCCTCCGTGGAGAGGACTTCCTGGTGTCAAGCAGGAAAGAGACAGAAGAGGCCATCAGGCACAGCACAGACTTGCCAAGGGATGAGGAGGAAACGAGACGCCAAGACATCTCCCCAAGAACAAATACAGACCCAGAGAAAGTCATGCCCAAGGTCTCCATATCGGAACTGATGGCTACATATTGCAACACACCAGCTAGTACAGCCATCATCAAAAGAGGAATATGAGATCAGCATGCTGCTGCTCCCAACATTAGCCTGACAAGCTGCAGGCCCTCACCATGACTGATGACTGAACAAGAGGGGGAAACATACCAATGGCAAGAGAGGCGCTTTTCCAGAAACCAAGAGGCTACATGTAAATCTATGAAGCAATATAAATGGAATAAAGGAGCACAACATCCACAGGAATGGAATCAACTAAGAGATGTCAAACCCAGAGAAGGCAACACAGCAGGTACTTACTACTGTAAGCTTCTTCGTGCTGTAGCCATCTTTCTTGGGTGGAATTTTTTTCTGAAAGGATCAAGAGATGGTTAGTGCCAGAGCTACAGGTCACCACCTCATTCAGGATCAATACAAATCTCAAAACACACAACCCAAGAGTGTGTGTGACAGGAAGGGCAAGCAGAATATTCACAGAGCAAGCTAAAGCCTTTTCTAGAAGAAGGATAACCCAGAAGATGGGAGAGCAGTCTCCAGGTGTGGTTAATTCTGCACTGACCATGAAAAGTGACCATTCTCATCAAGGAAAGCAGAATCCAGCAACATGTATAAACAGTACACCTTATTCACATTTCCATCATCCCTTGTTTTATCTAATTTTAAGTATTTCGTAATCATGTTTGAGAGCAAAGAGCTATACAGGCCAATGACCCTCTACCCCTCCTCCTGAAAACCTCTCTGGCTTCTGAGATTTCAGCAAGCAGTACCCTTGCATTTTCAACTGCAAAAAGAAAGAAAGAAAGAAAGAAAGAAAGAGAGAGGAAGGATTGTCAAGGAACTGAATTCTGTGATAACCATGCCACTGGGCTGTAGCAGAACCACCTCAAGATGTTTTAGGTTCTGTGTTTGAGAGTCTAGGGCTTGCTGATTGGAAGATCGGCGGTTCAAATCCCCTCAATGGGGTGAACTCCCGTTGTTTGGTCCCTGCTCCTGCCAACCTAGCAGTTCGAAAGCACGCAGTGCAAGTAGATAAATAGGTACCGCTCCGGCAGAAAGGTAAATGGCGTTTCCATGTGCTGCTCTGGTTTGCCAGAAGCAGCTTAGTCATGCTGGCCATATGACCCGGAAGCTGTACGCTGGCTCCCTCGGCCAGTAAAGCAAGATGAGCGCTGCAACCCCAGAGTCATCCGCGACTGGACCTAATGGTCAGGGGGCCCTTTACCTTTACGGTGAATAGAAACAAGCCTACTTCAAACTATAGTTTATGTGATGGACTATATGGAACTGGCAGAAATGACTGGCAGAATCCGAGACCAGGGAGAAGAGTCGGTGGAAGAAGATTGGAAGAAATTTAAAGACTATCTACAGAAATATTGTAAAATTGATGAATGTTAGAATGATGTTGGAATATGAAAAATGGATTATTTAGGTAAAAATTTAATGTCATAATATTTTAAAATTAAAGACTAGGATAAACAAAGAGGGTAGGGATTTGCTGAACCAACAAACCGAATTGGAATACAAAAAAGGGAGGCGTGAGGAGGTCCGGGAAATAAGCTAATGAAAAATAAGTAATGGAAAGATGGAGTTGGTTTTAACTATTTTTTTTTGTCTTTTTGTCTTTTTGTCTTTTTTTATTTTGTAATACTTTGAAAATCTTAATAAATATCTTATAAAAAAACAAACAAACTATAGTTTATGAAATTGGATTGTTTCCTCTATTCATAGTTAAGATTAAGGTATAATTAAAAGTTTGGACAACCTACTAATCTGTGATTAATAAATCTGAATGTTTTGGTCTCCTCATGGCCTTGCCAATGGAGGACAGTGGAGAACGTGTGAGTTTGGGATGGGGAGAAGAAGGAGGTTAGGCTCATTCCTGTAAGTATTAAGAGGTACTTCTACATGTGCTACATATTTAGGCTGCCCGCAGGAAGGTAAACGGCGTTTCTGTGCGCTGCTCTGGTTTCGCCTGAAGCGGCTTAGTCATGCTGGCCACATGACCCGGAAAAACTGTCTGTGGAAGCGGACAAATGCCGGCTCCCTCGGCCTTTAAAGCGAGATGAGCGCCGCAACCCCAGAGTTGTTCGCGACTGGACTTAATTGTCAGGGGTCCCTTTACCTTTTTAATGTTGCTCTTAGAGCAGAGAGACCAAGTATGGATCATGTCAGGGAACTGACATCGGAGCCAGAGGCGGAGGCAAGGCTCCCAAGTGATGCTGGAGAAGGGCCCAGCAGGGAGAGAGGCAGCTCATCAGCGGGGGAAGGAAATCAGCGTAACACCAGGGATAAAGGGGGGCAGATGGGGGAATCGGTGAGGGGGCTCCAGGACTCCTCGCCGGAGACCAGCGGGGAGAGCACAGGTCCTCCGCTACCCACGCCCTCCCTGCGCAGAAGACTTCCGCGCAGGGAGAGTAGGAGGAGACCTGGCGTCAAACAGCTTTTATGCTGGAAAAGGTTTAAGAAACGCCCACTGACGGATTCTGCTAGCGACTGAAACAGCCATGAAGTGAAGGGCTGTCCAGACAGAAAAGGTTTAACCAGGCAACCTAGCCAGGAGTGGCGGCAGCTTACTCACGAGCAACCCCTATTATTATTACAGATCACATCAAATTGATGGCTATGTCAGGAATTTCAACATATGCAATAATATTTCAAGGGGAGATCCCAAATCATCCTAAATGATCCAGAAGTTGAGTATTCTTGGGAGTAAAGCGAAGCATGGAGTAAAAAAAGTTACTATACCATATGGGTTCCTTCATAGTCTATCAAGGATTCCTCAAGGGGGTGGGGAGTAGCAGTACCCAAGATTTCCCCAAAAGAAAGCTTGCCTGTGACTTTGATTTTTCCCAGCAATATGCAGCTGCAGGAAACTGTTTAAAATTTATTAGGCTACATTGTCAGTTTGCCCAGGGCAACAGCAAGTCTCAAAACGCAAGCCAGTATTTCTGAGGAACTCACTCCACAGACAAGCGGAAAAGAATATCAGAAGGTAGAAAGTGAAAGCAACCAATTTAAGTCTTTGATCCTTCCTTATCCAAGTAGCATACTTCTCATGAGAAGAGGAGACTCCCTGGAAAAGACCCTGATGTTGGGAAAGATGGAGGGCACAAGGAGAAGGGGATGACAGAGGACGAGATGGTGGGACAGTGTTCTCGAAGCTACAAACATGAGTCTGACTAAACTGCGGGAGGCAGTGGAAGACAGGAGTGCCTGGCGTGTTCTGGTCCATGGGGTCACGAAGAGTCGGACATGACTAAACGATTAAACAACAACAACAACAAATAGTACTGGAGAAGATAAAAGCATCCGTAAATAAAAGAGGGAGATCAGAAAAGAGGGATTTCATAGTTGCTGTTGTTGTAAGTTATTTGAGGCAACATCTATGTAAGCTTCATACTGTAAACTCCCACAGAAGGGGATAAGGAGTGAATATTTATTCATTAAATGCCCCAACACCTCAAAGCCATCCAATGAATTCAAGAGGTCTCTTAGTATAACAAATATATATCCTTACCCTACCTGTAGAATTTGTCACCACTTTACTTTTAGATGCCTTTGTGAGCAGAATTTTAAAGTTGGACGGGTTATATCAGCAACTATTATTACTATTATTATTTTATTTGAATTTATATACCACCATATACCCGGAGGTCTCAGGGTGGTTCACAGAAGAAAATCAAAATATAAAACCACAAACTATATAATCAAAATAAAAACAACCCAATACCCCCCGCCCCCCAAAAAACCACACATTTTAAAAGAACATAGGATGTCAATTAAATCAACCAAAGGCCTGGTTAAAAAGGAACGTTTTTGCCTGGAGCCTAAAGGTGTATAACGAAAGTGCAGGGCGAACTTCCCTGGGGAGAGCATTCCAGAGATGGGGGCCACTGCAGAGAAGGCCCGTTCTCGTGCTGCCACCCTCCAGACCTCTCAAGGAGGAGGCACACGAAGGTGGCCCTCAGGAGATGATCTCAGGGTCCAGGTAGGTTCACATGGAAAGAGGTGGTCTTTGAGGTATTGCGGTCCTGAGCCATTTAAGGCTTTATGGGTAAAAACCTAGAATTGGGCCTGGAAACTAATTGGTACCCAGTAAAGTTGGACCAGGATCAGTATGAAATGCTCAAACCATCTTGAGCAACCTGGCCACTGAATTCTGCACTAGCTGAAGTTTCTGAACTGCCTTCAGAGGCTGCCCTACATATAACGCATTGCAGTAATCTAACCTTGAAGTTACCAGAGCATAGGCAACAGTAGTTAGGCTATCCATGTCCAGATAGGGGCATAGCTGGGCCACCAGCTGAAGCTGATGGGAGGCACTCAGGGGCAAGGAGGCCACCTGAGCCTTGAGCAACAGCAAAGGATCCTGGAATACCCCCAAGCTATGTACCCACTTCTTCAGAGGAAGTGTAACCCTATCAAGAGCAGCAGACTAACTTCACTGGATGGCTCAATGAAAAGTACTTTCCTTTTCCCAAAAATATAATCGTCATGAAGACAGAAGCTCTCAGGCAATGGTATTACTCCACAAAGAATATTCATCTACTTTAATTTCAAAGTTGGGAACCTGATAAATTCAATAAGCACCACACAACTGGAATGCAAGCTACATTGTGTGAAACATGACTGTTGCCTTTATGAACGTACAACTAAAAAGAAAGAGAATCCAAGAGAATTTAATTGGATTGACAAAATGCATGTTTTTAGGACTTGGCAAGCACTCTAAACAAAGCACAAAAGGCAATCCTATAAAACCAATGAAATGTTCTGAAAACAGTATAGAAGTCAACCCAACTTGCCGTGGTCCAGTGCAACAGCAGAAGCATGATGCCTAAGATAAAACCACGCCATAACCACAGTTTTGTCCACCGCCCCAATGCCCCCATCTCCTTCCTTTTGTTAGAATTCCTGTTCCATGATTGCAGTCATAGGATTGTTGTCTTTCGCGTGACGGTATATGTTTCGACTCCACAGAGTGGGAAGTGACAGACAGGATGTTTGTGTTATTGTGTTCCGTGAAGTGGGACTATTGTCCTTTGTTCTTTTTCTCTTTGCTGTCTGATGCAAAAGGGAGAGGGAGCCATGTTGCAGTGCTCCGTGTGTGTTTACAGTGGTGCCCCGCAAGATGAATGCCTCGCAAGACGAAAAACTTGCTAGACGAAAGGGTTTTGCGGTTTTTGAGCTGCTTCACAAGACGAATTTCCCGACACCGTGCTTCGCAAGACGAAAAATTCGCTAGACGAAAAAACTCGCGGAACAAATTAATTTCGTCTTGCGAGGCACCACTGTATATGTAAATAAAGTAGAATAGCCAAAATGCTGAGTTGCTGAGGTCTGTCACACTCAAGTTGCACAAACTCTGTGGATCCCTAAGTGTGCCAGTGTCGGTTGGCATCAGTCACTGTGATGTTCAGGCTGAAGAAAGCTTATGAAGCTCCAGAACGATCCAGCAGGAGGGAGAGAACATGCCAGTCGGGCATGTGTCTCTGCCAGGGTCCTACTCAAGTGTAGAATGAACTCCTGACACCTTTCACACCTATCCTGTTTTGCTCCCTTCTCCTTCCTTTCCCACCCATCCTGTTTTGCTCAGTGCCCTGATGGAAGTACAACAGACTCTCATGGGATGCAGAACCTAGTCAGGCCAAGCATACACACCTTGCGTTTAAGGCAGCGGCGCTTGAGACATTTCCATTGCCGCTTCATGCCTGGTTTCTGCCTCCGCAAGCAGATGTGGCAGCTCCCACAGTCTTCAGTTATCTTGCAAGCCTGACACATACCACATTCAAGGCCCTGCAATAGGAAAGGAGTGCGGGGAGAAAGGAAAGAGAGACAAAAGAACTGTTAAGGCTTGAAATGGCTGCCAAGTTCATTTGGGGCAGGGAGGCCAAGAACAAGGAACAGCAGAATTTCTGGAAAGGGACACAAGGGAGGTATAAGCAAGGAGCAGCCAGTGGTACCTTTTTGACAATCTTCAAGCATCGGCGCAGCAGACATTTGATGCCAATGCGGAGCTCGGGGCTTTTGGCTCGCAGGACACACACACTGCAGATGCCGCAGTCCTGAGACATCTGGCAGGCTTGGCACACACCACAACCAATTTGCTGCAAGGGCAGAGGGTAGGGGGTGAGGAGGGATTCGGGGAAGGCAACACCATGAACCCAGAACCTCCAAGCTGCACCGTGAGCCTGTTGGCCATCTTGGCTGACTCAAAGGAGAACACAAGAAAAGGACACCATCTCCAACCTCTAACACAAACTCACCAGGCCATAGATGAAATTACCTTATACTGTAGTAAGTCAAGGTTTGCATAGCCCAGTGCCATCTACTCAAGCAGCAGCTCTCAAAAGGTCTCAGACCATGGTTTTTTTCTGAGACCCTTTACGCAAAATCCTCTGACTCAAGATGCCAGGGATTGAACATGGGACCTTCTGCCATACAAAGCTTTGTCACTGAACTCTGCTTATCACACATCTATCCCAGTCATTTATGGGGCTCCCAGTGGCATATCATCCAAGAGAATACGCAGCTTCAAGTCCTCCACTGCTATCTGAGAACTGGAGACACGTCCCTTACCTCTGCTAACAACCCTAATGCTTTCATCCATCCCAGGGCATGGCCAAGTCTTGGTTGTTCTCTGAATGGGTGACTTGAGTTTTCAAGCCTTTTCCAAAATGAATATCCCATCAATCAACCGGCTGGGAGGGTGACATTTTAAAGCCACCTGTCCCTCTGTCAACTGAAGGCAGAACGTGTTTTTAAGAGAATAAAACATAAATATACACTTATCTCTTAAATCCCTACTGCACAGGCACAGGAGGATTTTAAAGCACTAAAGGGTTAGGCATGTGCAAGTCACTGCAGGCCAGCTGCAGCCAGGGACACTTTTAAACACACACACACACACACACAGGTTAGAAACGGAGATAGGAAAGCGAGGAGCCAAAGGGTACTTCTTAAACCGAGGTTATGGGTGCAACAATGGAATGTCTAGGCATGCTTTTTTATAACAAGAATACAAAGCTGGAAATAAATGAACTGCAGCTAAAATATTATGTTCATTTTTTTCACATGGTCTAGTCCTTCCCCTGCCCACCCCCCTAATATTCTTAAGAGGGTGTCTTCTCCAGGGTCCTTAGAGAGTAGCTGGAAGTGGGGAGGCAGAAAAGGTCTTCCTTTCCTTCCACTCTGCAGTTTTAATCTGAAATCTTAGGCGCAGTACTGCACCCAGAGCTCAAAAACTGCTTGCGCTAATGAAATCCCCAGTCGCAAAATGCCCCCAGAACAATGGGAGTTTCACTCACTGACACCCCCACCTGCAGCAGGTAGACAGCAGGTGTTTGGCAGCGGGGCAGAGAGATTGTCACAAAGTGTAGAACCTGATAATATAAAGCAGGGTTTACACACACAGATCCCATCGCCCCCTACTTCAACTCATATTTCTAAGTAAACAAAAAATGTTGGTAAGCTCTAGATCTTACCTTGTAATATCTCTGCTCCCGATTGAAATCTCTTCTCTGAGCTGAAAAGAGGAACAGGAAGAAAAGATTAAAACCTGTGCAAGAACGAGAAACATTGGCTCAAACACCCAGTGCTAAGGAAGTCAGTCACAAGGAAAATAATTCAACGTTAACCGATAAGCTACCAGGAGTATGAAGTGAGCACCAATCCAATAGTCCCACACCTGGGACTATTTCCCACACCATTCTTCTGAACGGTGATGGGGGGTGGGGAAGAGACTGAATCGCATTTACATGGCTAATCTGGATAAAATTTTCTGATGCCCTAGAGAAGATATTGAGCGCCTGTGGCCCTGCAGGTGCGGCTGAACTATAACTCCCATAACCCTGGAAAGCATGGACAATGGCCTGGGATAATGTGAAATGTAGTTCAGCAACACCGGGCTGGGGTGGGGTGGGGTCAAAAGTTTCCTTCACCTGCCCTAGAGAGTTATCCAATTTAGCATGTCAATTTTGCTTGCACTTAGTAAATAAAATTTTGAAATAGCCAAGCCTGCTTAATATGGCATTTGGAATTTGCATCCATTAATTTTTATTAATGATCATATGAAATGGAAATTTTCCACAGGAAAACAGAAAAACATTCCACTCCACATCACTGCTTGTTAGATGAAGCAGCTGAGGAATGAAGTAAATGAAGGCAAGGAAAAGGTCTCCCAGCCATGTTTCTGAAGCATGAAACCGACCCTCCTCTATGAAAGGGAGCACAGGGAAGGGCTCACACAGGGAAGGCAAACCTGTGACCTCCCAGTTATTGCTGGACTCCAAACCTCATCAGCCCCAGCCAGCAGGGTGAATGGTCAGGGATGATGGGAGTTACTGTCCAATATCTGGACAGCTTGCAGGTTCCGCATCCCTGGGATAGATGAGGAAGAGGAAGGTGTAGTTTGAAAGATACATAGAAAACAAGAAATAAACCTTTAGTATTAACAGGCATCTTCCGCTGTGCAGATTTCCCAAGGATTTGTAATCGCAGATGGAGTGGGGTGAAAGTCTGCTCAGTGTACCTTCTTTAACTGAAGTGAGATCTGCATCAGTGCAGAGCAGGATCTTTTTGGCTACAGCACCTACCCTTTAAAAACTCCTATCCAGGGAAGTGCTCTACTACTTGGGGGTGGGGGATAACTTGCCCTGTCTACTGGTGTTCATGTAATTACTAGCAAAATACCAATTACTGTGGCACTTTGGGTACAGCAGAACAAGAGCTTACACTGCAAAGACCCTGGGTGGGGTGAATTCCCCAAAGGACCATCCCTGTGTCACAGGGTCAAAGGTGGAGTACGTGGTTTGACTCCAACAACGCCATCCTGTTAGCATAAGGACTTCCCATTGTGCAACAGCCTCCAGAGCAGATTTTGGGGCAGAGGGCACTGGACTCCCATCATTCCTGATCACTGGCCATGCTGACTAGGGATGATGGAAGATGGGGGGGGGGGCTAAGGCTCCCTACCCTGCCATAGAACCGAATGGCTGGCTACCAGTCATTAATTACTATGTGAGAAAGTAAATGGATCCTCTGCTAAAATACGACAGAACCTAAATGCAGCCCTTGCCTACCCCAGTCATTAAGAACCATCAGTGCACAGAGCAAAGCAGACTCAAAATTCATAAATGTACATTTTTTTCAATTCCCCAATATATTGTACTTAATGCAGATTGTTTTCCTGTGAGCCACATTGGGATCCAATCATGACTGAAAAGCAGGACATAATAAAATAAAAAGCAAGAATTCTCTGCTTAGCTCTTAATTCATTCAAAGGCTTATCAAAGTCAGACTGCTTTCAGTATACTGCTCCAACCATGCTTTTGGAAAGCAGCAAAAAAGGGGTTGGGGACTTGCATCAATCGACATTTGCAACACTGCTTCACACAATGCAATGTCAAGAGAATCATTATTAAAGAAGTATGACATGAAAATGTTTGGGCAGTAGCTAATGATCAACTGCGCAAAACTCCAAGAAATCAGTGGCTTTGTTTAAACAAGCAGAGCAGAAGCCAAGTGGCAACAGAGCTTAGCTGAGGAAGTGGGAAAGCCCATGTATATGTTTACAGGGTCATGATTCAGCCATCCGGCATCCTTAGCTAGTAGAATTCAATTATTCTCAATTGTGGAGACAGAGCAGAGATCTCCTCGAGCACTTGTGTTTTACTTCTGTGGACATGGGTTTGTGTGTCCTGCTTTTATTTAAGTACAAACCTCTGCAATCTGGGCAGAGCCACCGACAGCGTCTCTGGGAGGGGAGCATCACTCCTGGGAACTGTCCTTGACAGCTGGCACAGCATCTGGAAGAAGAAGAAACAGGAAAAGTTAGGAGCAACAGTCCCAACAAAGCATCTCCAGCCCTATATGTTTCTTATGTGTTTGCTTATATCCCACTCTAAAGGCCCAAGAGGCCCTCAAAATGATTCTTGCAACACAAATGTATATCATTAAATATAGCACTAAGGACTGAAACAACATGGTGTCCAAGATTGTTCCGATAGCTTTCTTGCCATCGTCCCTGGTCTTCCTTGCTAATGCCCTTCAGCCTTCAGACAGCAAAGCCTACCCTGGACCTCCAAAGCAAGGAGAACTCAGCCAAGTGACTGGAACATGATGGAGGCAAGTTTCTTTGCTTCTCAGGCATCTGTGGCTGACACAAACTGGGTAGGAAGTGATGCTACAATTGCCCCACATTTTGAAGGGATTCCATATGCGAGGCCTTGAGCAAGCACTTGGCACTTGGAATAAGAGGCATTCAGGCTTTGAACTGCTCTCACACAACCCTTACCAGGCAGGGTCACAGTGTACTCCAGAGCATACCTATGGAAGGGCTATCATAGTTACAGTCAGCTACCTGGTCAGGCAAGTGGAAGTGGGAGGCGTGTAGTAACTTGGCTTCTGATCCAAGCTTCTCCGTGCCTTTCTGCCTTCCGAGTCCTTGCCTAACCTAATTATTCCAAAAGGAGGAAAGGTCAGTAGTTTTTAGCAGTGTACAAGGAAGAAGACATCAAGTACAGGTAATTTTCGTAGTGCTGTCAAGCAAAATTTCTGATACATGTCAAAAAAATGACAAGTGGGAAAATAAAAGTTTTAAGGCTAATTGTACACTATTCTAGGTTCTGAAGTAGGTCAAGCATGGAAGAACCCATGTCCACCCCAAACAAAAAAAATTATGCTCTTGTATTTAATGAACCAGGTCTCTAATGTAGAAAGGGTGTTGCAAATTCAGTGTTGCCCTATGTCAATTGTGCTTGCCAGACAGAATGATCAGTCTCCCCTCCCCCCCCCCATTCTGGGGGTTCTCTCAACACACCAGGGCCAATTTCAGGGTGTGTGGAGGGTCACACAGGGGAAGAGCGGGGGGGGGGAGGTGCACTGTGCAAGTGGAATAATAATAATAATAATAATAATAATAATAATAATAATAATAATAATTTATTTATACCCCGCCCATCTGGCTGGGTTTCCCCAGCCACTCTGTGTGGCTTCCAACAAAAGATTAAAATACAGTAGCCCATCAAACATTAAAAGCTTCCCTAAACAGGGCTGCCTTCAGATGTCTTCTAAAAGTCTGGTAGTTGTTGTTCTCTTTGACATCTGGTGGGAGGGTGTTCCACAGGGTGGATACCACTCCTGAGAAGGCCCTCTGCCTGGTTCCCTGTAACTTCACTTCTCGCAGTGAGGGAACCGCCAGAAGGCCCTTGGCACTGGACCTCGGTGTCAGGGCAGAACGATAGGGGTGGAGATGTTCCTTCAGGTATACTGGTCCAAGGCCGTTTAGGGCTTTAAAGGTCAGCACCAACACTTTGAATTGTGCTCGGAAACATACTGGGAGCCAATGTAGGTCTTTCAGGACTGGTGTTACGTGGTCTCGGCGGCCACTCCCAGTCACCATTCTAGCTGCCGCATTCTGGATTAGTTGTAGTTTCAAAGGTAGCCCCACATAGAGCACATTGCAGTAGTCCAAGCAAGAGATAACCATAGAATGTACCACTCCTGCAAGACTGTCCAAGGGCAGGTAGGGTCTCAGCCTGTGTACTAGATGGAGCTGGTAGACAGCTGCCCTGGATACAGAATTGACCTGCGCCTCCATGGACAGCTGTGTGTCCAAAATGACTCCCAGGCCGCGCACCTGGTCCTTCAGGAGCACAGTTACCCCATTCAAGACCGGGGAGTCCACACCAGCCCACCCCGTCCCCCAAAAACAGTACTTCTGTCTTGTCAGGATTCAACCTGAATCTGTTAGCCACCATCCATCCTCCAACCACCTCCAGGCACTCACACAGGACCTTCATCGCCTTCACTGGTTCTGATTTGAAAGAGAGGTAGAGCTGGGTATCATCCGCATACTGATGAACACCCAGCCCAAAGCCCTCCTGATGATCTCTCCCAGCAGCTGCATGTAGATGTTGAAAAGAATGGGGTAGAGGACAGAACCCTGAGGCACCCCACAAGTGAGGGCCCAGGGGTCTGAACACTCATCCCTTAACACCACTTTCTGAACGCAGCCCAGGAGTTAGGAGCAGAACCACTGTATAACAGTGTCCCCAGCTCCCAGCCCCTCTAGACGGGCCAGAAGGATGTTATGATCAATGGTATCAAAAGCCGCTGAGAGATCCAGCAGAACTAGGAAACAGCTCTCACCTTTGTCCCTAGCCCGCCTCCGGAGATCATCGACCAGTGTGACCAAGGCAGTTTCAGTCCCATGGTGAGGCCTGAATCTTCACTGGAAGGGATCCAAATGGTCCGCTTCTTCCAGGCGTGCCTGGAGTTGTTCAATGGTTATTCACTCAGTCGCCTTGCCCAAGAATGGAAGATTTGAGACTGGGTGATGGTTTTTTAAGAAGTTTGATAACCGCCTCTTTCAGCGGGTCTGGGAAGGCTCCCTCACAGAGAGAAGCAGTCACCACCCTGCGAAGCCCATCACCCAGCCCTTCTCGGCTAGTTTTTATAAGCCAGGATGGGCAAGGATCAAGGAGACAGGTGGTTGGTTTCACAAGTCCAAGAGGCCTGTCCATATCCTTGTAGCTTCCACTGACAGTACTCCTTTGGTGAATTCCACCCATTATTTCCATATTTTAACTCCTCGTCATCCTCAAACACTGTCACATTCAAAACACTTCAGGAATTTTACTTGGCAATACAACATTCCCTGCACCTGTGGGGTTCTGTCTACATCTCTGAGTTTAGTTACTGGCAACGAGCACAATGAATGATGATGATCATTTTATTATTTATACCCTGCTCATCTGGCTGGGTTGCCCCAGCCACTCTGGGCAGCTTCCAATACGTATAAAAAACAAAATAGTTTTTATATTATTCTCAAAAAATGAGGGAACAGCTATAGTTTCATCCCAGCAGCCTTTGATTATCTTAAAATTACTGTAGTCGCTGCTAGGACCATAACATTATAATTAAGTCTGCTTAGCACTACCTGCCTGCTATCTTAAGATGCAAATAAAAATTCCAGACTTTGGGGCTTCAATATAACATCCAAGCTTTCTCTCTTCCTATAGGACACACACTCCATACCAGTTTTGCTGTATGGAGTTTAAGAAAAGTTCTGGAAACTGCAAGCACTTGCTCTCCATTTTGTGACAATCAATCAATTTCTTTATTCGACCGATAGTCAGAATTAAAACATTACACAATAATTATAAACTATAACATCATAGGAGGTACATAAGTAAGGTAGGGCCACAGTACTAGACCTCTCACAGATAACCCACGTCAAAGGATTCAGTTATACGTTTCCGACACTTGAGTGCCAGGAAAAGAAATTTAGCCACTGACAAGGTTGTTTTCCCAGAAGACTTATTTAGCAGATATGCTGTCTGCTTTCCTCTTTGTCGGGAACTGAGCTGGGGTAAGTATGGAGTTATAAGATACTGTCTTAAATCGTTGTAGAAGGGACAGCTCAATAAAATGTGCTCTGTGGATTCTACCTCACCCAATGCACAGTGGCATAATCTCTGGTCATATGGGACTCCTCCATATCTTCCCTTCAGGACCGCCGAGTCAAGAACATTCAGCCTAGCCGCAGTAAATAGTCTGCGGTATTCCACGTAGTGGATATCCGCCAGGTAGCGAGCTGGAGCAGCCCGATACAACTGCTCCCCCAGAAACAACCCAGGTTTCACACGGGCTATGTCCTCCTGTCTGGCAATATCCCTTAATCTTTGCGCGATCACCGCCTTTGCATGGCTATATGTCATGGACTCTATATAAAGGGAGGACAACCCACACTTCTGCACTTCCTCCACTATCTCCCCTTCCCATGGAGATTTAAAGTTATCCCTCAGAATCAAGGGGGCCAAACCCACCGGTCTGAAACAGAGCTTAAGCCATAGCCATAGCTTCGCTTTCAGGGCCACATACCTAAAGGCTTGATAACCGGTTTCCAGTCTCATGATCGCACCTGCCACAGAGGGGGGGATCCTGAGTATGGCCCTGAGGAATTGGGTTTGGATAGATTTCAATTTTTCAAAATCCCTACGTGAGCCCAAAGCAATGCCCACCACCAGAAGAGGGAGGACTTTCATTTTAAAGAGTCGTAAGGCAACATTGACAGTTTGTGCCTGTTTCTTGGAGTACAGGGTTCTAATCACCAGGGCTGCTTTGGATGCGTTCGAGGCTATGTATTCTCTGTGCGCCAGGAAGGACCTATTTGATCTTACAACCTGACCCAGGTACTTGAAGCAACTGACCTGCTCTAAAGGAATACCATTAATTGACCATAAATTAGGTTTCGGTCGAGCAGCAAAGACCATTATTTTGGTCTTGGCATAATTTAATTGGAGCTCGTGTTGGGTCTCATATTCATGAAGAGCTCGAAGCATCCTCCTTAATCCGATGGGGGAGGTAGCTAATAGGGCGGCATCGTCTGCATACAGTAGGACATTTAAGGCTCGTCCTGCCAGTTTTGGTGGATGGAAATCAGCATTTGCCATATGCACCACTAGCGAATTAATATAGAAGTTAAACAGAGCAGGGGCAAGCAAACAGCCCTGTCTTACCCCCCTAGTGGTGGCAACCGGATTGGAGACTAGCCCCTTACTATCTATCCTAATCCTCAAGAGGGTATTTGTATGCAAATTAATAATCAGCAAGAGAAGGCGGCGGTCGATAGATGTCGCTGCCAATTTTGTCCATAGCTGACCATTTTGTGACATTTTATTGGTCCTAATAAAGCTTTACCCCTACTGTGATTTTGGCACACCCACAATGCTTGCCGTTATTTGTATGTGTTTTATTCAATGGTGCACCTTGTTTTATCTTATTGAACATCACCCTGGGCTCCTTCTGGAGGAAGAGCAATTCATAAATGCAATGAATAAATAGCAGCTCCTTCATAGAATCATAGAGTTGGAAGAGACCACAAGTGCCATCGAGTCCAACCCCCTGCCAAGCAGGAAACACCATCAGAGCACTCCTGACATATGGTTGTCAAGCCTCTGCTTAAAGACCTCCAAAGTAGGAGACTCCACCACACTCCTTGGCAGCAAATTCCACTGTCGAACAGCTCTTACTGTCAGGAAGTTCTTCCTAATGTTTAGGTGGAATCTTCTTTCTTGTAGTTTGGCTCCATTGCTCCGTGTCCGCTTCTCCGGAGCAGCAGAAAACAACCTTTCTCCCTCCTCTATGTGACATCCTTTTATATATTTGAACATGGCTATCATATCACCCCTTAACCTCCTCTTCTCCAGGCTAAACATGCCCAGCTCCCTTAGCCGTTCCTCATAAGGCATCGTTTCCAGGCCTTTGACCATTTTGGTTGCCCTCCTCTGGACACGTTCCAGTTTGTCAGTGTCCTTCTTGAATTGTGGTGCCCAGAACTGGACACAGTACTCCAGGTGTGGTCTGACCAGAGCAGAATACAGTGGCACTATTACTTCCCTTGATCTAGATGCTATACTCCTATTGATGCAGCCCAGAATTGCATTGGCTTTTTTAGCTGCCGCGTCACACTGTTGGCTCATGTCAAGTTTGTGGTCAACCAAGACTCCTAGATCCTTTTCACATGTACTGCTCTCAAGCCAGGTGTCACCCATCTTGTATTTGTGCCTCTCATTTTTTTTGCCCAAGTGCAATACTTTACATTTCTCCCTGTTAAAATTCATCTTGTTTGTTTTTGCCCAGTTCTCTAATCTGTCAAGGTCGTTTTGAAGTGTGATCCTGTCCTCTGGGGTGTTAGCCACCCCTCCCAGTTTGGTGTCATCTGCAAATTTGATCAGGATGCCCTTGAGTCCATCATCCAAGTCGTTGATAAAGATGTTGAATAAGACCGGGCCCAAGACAGAACCCTGTGGCACCCCACTAGTCACTCTTCTCCAGGATGAAGAGGAACCATTGATCAGCACCCTTTGGGTTCGGTCAGCCAGCCAGTTACAAATCCACTGAGTGGTAGCATAGTCAAGACCGCATTTTACCAGCTTCTTTACAAGAATATCATGGGGCACCTTGTCAAATGCTTTGCTGAAATCAAGGTAGGCTACATCCACTGCGTTCCCTTCATCTACCAGGCTTGTAATTCTGTCAAAAAACGAGATCAGGTTAGTCTGACATGACTTATTTTTCAGAAATCCATGCTGACTATTGATGATCACAGCATTCCTTTCTAGGTGCTCACAGACTGTTTGCTTAATGATCTGCTCCAGAATCTTCCCTGCTATTGATGTCAGACTGACTGGGCGGTAATTATTTGGGTCCTCTCTTTTCCCCTTTTTGAAAATAGGAACAACATTTGCCCTCCTCCAGTCTGCCGGGACTTCGCCTGTTCTCCAGGAATTCTCAAAGATGACTGCCAGTGGTTCTGAGATCACATCTGCCAGTTCTTTTAATACTCTTGGATGCAGTTCATCTGGCCCTGGAGACTTGAATACATCTAATCTAGCCAAATATTCTTCTACTATCTCCTTAGTTATTCTGGGCTGTGTTTCCTTTGCTGAATCATTTGCTTCAAATTCTTCAGGTCGGGCATTGTCTTCTTTATCGGAGAAGACTGAGGCAAAGAAGGCATTGAGGAGTTCAGCCCTTTCTGTGTCCCCTGTTTGCATTTCACCATCTTCTCCTCTGAGT
This sequence comes from Podarcis vaucheri, assembly GCF_965113315.1. Taxonomy (NCBI): domain Eukaryota; kingdom Metazoa; phylum Chordata; class Lepidosauria; order Squamata; family Lacertidae; genus Podarcis; species Podarcis vaucheri. The sequence continues at coordinate 633,777 of NC_138755.1, forward strand.
GACCCCACTGTTTCTTTGTTCTTCCTTTTGCTACGAACATACCCATAAAAGCCTTTTTTGTTGCTTTTAACCTCTCTAGCAAGCCTGAGTTCATTCTGTGCTTTAGCTTTTCTGACTTTGTGTCTACACGTGCTGGCTATTTGTTTGAATTCCTCTTTGGTGGTTTCCCCCCTTTTCCATTTTTTGTACACATCCTTTTTAAATCTTAATTCAGTTAAAAGTTCTTTAGATAGCCACCCTGGTTTCTTTAGGCACCTTCCATGTTTACGTCTCATTGGTATTGCCTGACGTGCTTTTACTATCTCCGTCTTAACAAACTCCCAGCCATCATGAACTCCCTTTCCTTTTAGTATTGCTGTCCATGGGATCTCACCCAGCACTTCCCTAAGTTTTATGAAGTCGGCTTTCTTAAAGTCAAGAAATTGAGTCCTAGTATGCTTGGCTGCTACTGTCCGCTGTATAGTAAACTTCAGAAGAGCATGATCACTCGCGCCTAATGATCCTTCCACATCTACCCCACTAACCAGGTCATCAACATTGGTTAGGACCAGGTCTAAAATGGCTGTTCCTCTTGTTGCTTCTCCCACTTTCTGGACAATGAAGTTGTCTGCAAGGCCAGTGAGGAATCTGTTTGACCTTATGCTCTTGGCTGAGTTTGACGTCCAACAAATATCCGGGTAATTGAAGTCCCCCATTACTACTATCTCCCTTCCTTTTGCATGCTTGGCCATCTGTTCCAGGAAGGCATCATCTATGTCCTCCGTTTGGCTTGGGGATCTATAGTAAACTCCCACAATGAGGTCTCTGTTATTCTTCTCTCCCTTAATTTTGACCCAAATGCTCTCACTTTGGCTTTGAGGTTCTAAATCTTGGATCTCTTCACAGGTATACACACCCCTGACATATAACGCCACTCCTCCTCCTTTCTTGTCTGGTCTGTTTCTCTGAAATAGATTGTATCCCTCCATTATTACATTCCAATCGTGGGACTTATCCCACCAGGTTTCAGTGATGCCTATTATGTCATATTTAGTTTGCTGTACCAAGAGCTCAAGCTCATCTTGTTTATTTCCCATGCTTTGCGCATTAGTGTACAGACATTGAAGTCCATTAATCATTCCCCCGTGTCTCTTATTTAAGGATTTTTTCCTCCCTCCACTAGGTCCGCGTGCTGTTTGCTCCATTTGGTCTATGACATTTGGATGATCATCTTCATTAATTGATAGACTCCTACCTTCAGGAGCACTGTCTCCCTCCCCCACATTAGTCAGTTTAAAGCCCTCCTGATGAGGTTTCTGAGATTTTTGGCAAAAACATTTCTCCCAACCGTTGTGAGGTGCAGCCCATCACTTGCCAGAAGTCCATCTTCAAGAAACTGCAGTCCGTGATCTAAGAATCCAAACCGTTCCTGTTTACACCATTTGCGAAGCCAGCTGTTCACTTCCACTATTTTCCCCTCTCTCCCTGGGCCACGTCGTTCAACTGGGAGGACAGACGAGATGACAATTTGTGCATTTAGTTGCTTCAATTTCCTGCCGAGAGCCTCGTAGTCTCTTTTGATCTTCTGGAGGCTATTGCTTGCAGTGTCATTGGTTCCCACATGAACCAAGAGGAAGGGGTATTCGTCAGTGGGTTTTATGATTCCTTGCAGTCGTTCAGTTACATCTTGGATCTTAGCCCCGGGGAGACAGCACACTTCCCGAGACATCTTGTCAGGCCCACAGATCACTGCTTCTGTTCCCCTCAGTAGGGAATCCCCTATCACCACTACACGCCTCCTCTTGGGTTTGGTCGGGGTTCTTCCGTGAGCTGTCCGTTCCAAGGTCGCCTGCACATTCCCTGAGGACTGACTTTGCTGCTCGTCTTCATATACCTGATCGAATGTAATGAGGGAGAGATCTTCAAATGGAGTCTGCTCTTCGTCTTCCATGCTAGGGGAGAGGACCTCAAAGCGATTGTGTATTTCTAAACAATCAGAGTGAACCCTGGGCCTCCTACTTCTTTGAGTCACGTTTCTCCATATATCTGGCTCCTGTGTTGGTGAACTAGCCTCCTTCTCAGGGGAGTCCCCTGTCTCCTCCCTGGTGGAGACGGTGTGCTCTGTTGCTTCCAAGAAGAGCTCCAGCTCTCTAATTCTTTGGAGCGTAGCTACACGTTCCTCCAGTTGCTGGACTTTGTCTTTTAAAAGGGCAATCAACATGCAATTGCTGCAGGTAAAGCTGCCTGCAACCTTTGGCAAGATGGCAAACATTGCGCAGGAATCACAGGCGACTGCAGCTGTTCCCTCCCCTTCCATCCTGAGATCGTGTCGTTGGGGTTGGCTACAGAGGTCCTCCATCATAAAAAGCTTGAAGACAGGACAAATAACTTCCCCCACAAAAAAAAACCTAGGTCTCCCCCAACAAACGTTTGAGACTAGCTCCCCTAAATCTAAAAGATGGGTATAACTGCGCGGGCCGTTAGGCGCGCGCCGCTGCCCTTCAGACTCTGATAAGCTCCTCCCACAGCTAATCCCCTGCCTCAACAGAAACCCTGCCCCCTCTGACCTTTACACAGGGAAAACAGCTAACCAGCCACAAAGAAACACACACACACAAGAAAACCCTTTTTGCTCCTTCTTCAACTGCTGCCCTTCAGACTCTGATAAGCTCCTCCCACAGCTAATCCCCTGCCTCAACAGAAACCCTGCCCCCTCTGACCTTTACACAGGGAAAACAGCTAACCAGCCACAAAGAAACACACACACACACAAGAAAACCCTTTTTGCTCCTTCTTCAACTGCTGCCCTTCAGACTCTGATAAGCTCCTCCCACAGCTAATCCCCTGCCTCAACAGAAACCCTGCCCCCTCTGACCTTTACACAGGGAAAACAGCTAACCAGCCACAAAGAAACACACACACACAAGAAAACCCTTTTTGCTCCTTCTTCAACTGCTGCCCTTCAGACTCTGATAAGCTCCTCCCACAGCTAATCCCCTGCCTCAACAGAAACCCTGCCCCCTCTGACCTTTACACAGGGAAAACAGCTAACCAGCCACAAAGAAACACACACACACACAAGAAAACCCTTTTTGCTCCTTCTTCAACTGCTGCCCTTCAGACTCTGATAAGCTCCTCCCACAGCTAATCCCCTGCCTCAACAGAAACCCTGCCCCCTCTGACCTTTACACAGGGAAAACAGCTAACCAGCCACAAAGAAACACACACACACACAAGAAAACCCTTTTTGCTCCTTCTTCAACTGCTGCCCTTCAGACTCTGATAAGCTCCTCCCACAGCTAATCCCCTGCCTCAACAGAAACCCTGCCCCCTCTGACCTTTACACAGGGAAAACAGCTAACCAGCCACAAAGAAACACACACACACAAGAAAACCCTTTTTGCTCCTTCTTCAACTGCTGCCCTTCAGACTCTGATAAGCTCCTCCCACAGCTAGTCCCCTGCCTCAACAGAAACCCTGCCCCCTCTGACCTTTACACAGGGAAAACAGCTAACCAGCCACAAAGAAACACACACACACAAGAAAACCCTTTTTGCTCCTTCTTCAACTGCTGCCCTTCAGACTCTGATAAGCTCCTCCCACAGCTAGTCCCCTGCCTCAACAGAAACCCTGCCCCCTCTGACCTTTACACAGGGAAAACAGCTAACCAGCCACAAAGAAACACACACACACAAGAAAACCCTTTTTGCTCCTTCTTCAACTGCTGCCCTTCAGACTCTGATAAGCTCCTCCCACAGCTAATCCCCTGCCTCAACAGAAACCCTGCCCCCTCTGACCTTTACACAGGGAAAACAGCTAACCAGCCACAAAGAAACACACACACACAAGAAAACCCTTTTTGCTCCTTCTTCAACTGCTGCCCTTCAGACTCTCAACTCAAGTGTTGCTGAACACTCCTGATGAGAGAGAATGGGGAGCAAATGGACTTCCGGGTTAGTGCCTCCGGCAATGGCGGATTTCCTCTGATCGGGAGGAATCCGCTCCGTGGAAATCAGGGTCTGGACCGCCACGGCGAGGCGGAGACCCACTAAAAACCACAAGCGGGAGAAGCCTGTGGACGTGGGATTCGGCTGGCACCTTTTGCGCCTCCCCTACTCGCAGGGAAACCTGGTTTCAGGGTTCCGGAGCGACGTGGGGTGAGTGGCGCGGTGCTTTGAATCGACTGCTTTTTTCACGGAGTGAAGCCGCATTGCTGTTGCCGGAGAGCGCTGACTTTTTCCTGTGGACAACTGGATTTTAAACAACTACCCGTGAGTAGAACGGAAAACTGGATCTATAAACACTATAATTTGGCATCGAAACGGGAAGGTTTCAAACAGGAAGTCCGCCTTCCCCTTTTGTAAATAGATTGAAGCAAAGACGTTGCAAACTAAAGTCTGGAAAGCCTTTTGTAAAGGATTAAATCTCCATCGGTTAAAACTACTAAACCCCCCTTGGAAGCAGGAGAAGAGGGGGGAAATTTTAGACTGCTTGAGCCTGCAGGAGAGAGAGTGAAAGAAGATAAATTACCACCGATTTGAACCTGGGAACGGGCTGCCAGTAAGACTGACTTTTTGGAAAAGTTCATTGACTGTGAATAACGTATGTTGACAGACAACTAAATAAGAGAAATATATTGTTTCCATTGTTTCCTTTTGCACTTGAAAAGGAGCAAATGTAACTGAAAATCAAACTAACTTTGTTGCTGGATCTGTGTTTAAAAGGACGGATACAAATAGAAATTATTTCCCCTCGAGGGAGTTTTTGAAACTGTTGCAGGAGTGGAGCTGGGGAATTTTCCAGCTGTAGAGATTAAAGACCGTGAGAAACAGAGATTGACCTTGGACAAGAATGTTGACAGAAGAAGCCTTAGTGATTGCGTTTTGCAAGACAAGTGCTTTACTGGAACAGCTTCATAAGAAGACGGGTGTGAGGATTATTAAAATTGATAATATGGGACAAAAAATGACTGATTTGGGACAAAAAGTGAATACTTCATAGAATCATAGAGTTGGAAGAGACCACAAGGGCCATCGAGTCCAACCCCCTGCCAAGCAGGAAACACCATCAGAGCACTCCTGACATATGGTTGTCAAGCCTCTGCTTAAAGACCTCCAAAGAAGTAGACTCCACCAACTCCTTGGCAGCAAATTCCACTGTCGAACCTATACAGAAACAACTCAGGATTTGATTCAGGAATCTGTTTTGACATGGCAAGCTGTGGAGAAGACGAAGGAGAAAGTTGTTGTTGAACCTCAAGTAATTCAAGTGGAGAGAGCCCCGGCCTTTCAGAGGCAATTTGATGAACATAAGCTGTTGCCCTTTACAATTGAATCCAGAGAAAGCCAGATTTGGAGGGATGGAGTCCCGCTTGGATTGGAGAAGGAAAGTTGGATAGATCCCCTTATGCAGGTTTGGGACCTGGATTTGGGTCAGGGGGAGATCGGAGCTGTGGGGGCCTTTAGTTTGGAGGGACTTTGAAACACGCTCTGAAGGAGACTTCCGGGTTAGCGCGATCGGCTAATGGCGGATTCCCTCCGAGTTCCGGAGAGAATCTGCTCGACAGGGGCCGGGTCTTGCCGTGCCGGCGATACAGGGACCCTTAAAAACCACGGGCGCGGATGCCCGTGGACATGGTGACTCGGCGGGCACCGTTAGCGCCCTCCCGACCCACGAAGGAGCCTTTTTAAAGGCTACGGAACGGGTGACGGGGAGCGGCGTGGTGCTGTGAGTCTTCTGCTTCCCCTGCCGAGCGAAGCCGCATGCCATTTGTCGGAGAGCGCTGACTTCTTCCTTTTAAAATTTGGACTTAAAATCAAGAACAACAACCCGTGAGTAATTTGGAAATTGGACTAAAATTATTTCATTTGTGGATTTGGTACGAGCGGGGGAGGTGAAAAGAGGAAGTCCGTCTCCCCCCCATTGTAAACAGTTTAAAGCAAGGATCTGCCAACTAAGGTTGCGAGAAGAGCTGTTTTTTCTTCCTGATTGGATAAAAGTTATTAATTCCACGGATTTAAAAGTCTAAGTTATTGTGCTGGAGGACAAGAGTTTATTTGTTTAGATTAAGTGCCACTCTTCTCGAGACCGGGACTAACCCGTGAAAAGAGCCTGCTGAGGATTTACAGAAGACTTTGACAGCTGTCAAATTAGCTGTCAAAGTCGGAAAAAACTGAAAGCTTTAGTTTTAGCCGGTTATATTGCTACAAAGTATTGAATGGAAAGAAAGATTGATACAAATAAAGTTGACTTTTGGATCGGAAGTGAAAGGAACATTAAGTAACCAGAATCCCTCTAGAGGGGATTCACGGACATTACAAGAATGGAAATAGGTCGGAAAATACTAGCTGATCTGGATGAGCTTGTCTTTCTCATGGGAAAGCTGCGAAAGATGTATGAGCAAGGCCATGTTTTGTCTACAAGTCCTACAAAACCGAAGTCAACAGAAAATATATCTACTGAGTTGGAAAAGGACTTGATGTTTAAAACACAGGCAGCTGGACAAGAAAAGAAACCAAAGACTGAAGAAGAGGAAAAGACACTTGCTGAACAGGAGGAGCAGAAAGGAGGGGTGGCCGAAATGTTACAGAAGACAAACGAGAGCCGGGGACCTGTCAAGACGACTTCAAGCTCGACCAAGGTGGAAGCTGGACTATTTGGGACATATGGATTTAAGAAACAGAGCTTGAGCTCCACCTCTAAACAAGCAGGCCTGGCTGGAAGGATCATGGACAGTATTGAGACCTCCAAAGAAGCCGGCTGAAAGGGACTGAGAGAGATTTGAGAGCCTCGGACGTAAGGTCACCAGGCTAAAAAGATGGACTAATGGACTATGGTTTGGGATTGAAACCGGGGAGAGAAGGGTGGGGTTTGGAAGTCCAAAGGGGGCTTGATCTTTATTTTGCAGTGTAAAAATTTTATGTTGTTTATTATTATAAGAATGGGGAATTCGTGGAAGGGAAATAGGATCAACCTTAGAAAAAGTTTTTTTTTTTTTCATATGATCAAGGTATATAATTTAAAAGTTGTTTTATAAACTGAACTAAATATAATAATGAACTAAGGGATAAAATTTATTATAAAGAAATACATTAACAAATTAAGGTTAAGACATTAAGGATAAAAACTTGTTGAACAAATAATTGGATTTGGAATACAAGAAGGGGAGGTGTGGGGAAGTCGTGAAAAGAAGTTACTGAAAATGAGATCTAAAAGGTGGAACTCTTTTTTGTGTTTTTCTTTGTTTTTCTGTTTTGTCTTTTGTACCTTTTGAAACTTTAATAAATATTACTTTTTTAAAAAAAGAAACACGCTCTGAAATATCTTTTGGACTTTAGTTCTGACATGGAGAATGGGCTGACCTGTCGAGAAGGAATAAAGACATTGTTAGGTTGGAGTTTCCCCGAGATCTACTCCTCAGTGCCAAAGGAAGGAAATTAAGAACAAGATCAGCAGAAGACAAAGTAAAGCACATGTATAAATATGAAGAAGATCTGCAGAAGGGACATGGAAAAGAGTTAAGAGCCTCGGATAGAAGATCACCAGGTTGATGGACCATATGGAATTGATAGAAAGGACTGACAGAATCCGAGACCAGGGAGAAGAGACGGTGGAAGAAGGTTGGGAAAAAGTTTTTAAAAGTTTATTTAGAGAAATATTGTAAAATTAATGAGTTTTAGAAAAATTGTTGGAATGAAATTATACGGCTTTAGTAGAAATGTTATAAGGAGTTAAGTATAAATAGGTTTTAGGGTTTTAATGGTAAGATAAGGTTAAAATAAACTAAGACAATTAAATGACAGAAAACAGTGAAAGATGGAAAGGATTTGCTGAAATAATTAATAACTAGAACACAAAAATGGGAGGTCTGAGGAGGTCGATGAAACAAGTTAATGAAAGATAAAGATATGGAAATATTGGATGTGTTTTTAATGTTTTTGCTTTTGTTTTTGTTCTGATGTATTGTGTCTTTTGTTTTTTTTCTTTTGTTTTTTTATACGTGCTGTAATGTATTGATTTGTATTGTTTACCTTTTCTTTTTCTTTTCTACTTCGTTTTGTAATTTGTAAACTTTCAATAAATATTATTTTTTTAAAAAAAGAGAGAATGGGGAGCAAATGTTCAAAATCTGAAGCCTCAGAGGAGTGGGAATGGAACAGAGATGTCAACCCCTCACAAAACCTCTAAGGTAGAGCAGAAGATTTGCGTGTTTTAAAAAGAAGCATGAGAATACACCAATCAGATTTTTGAGAGCCTCCTACCATTTATAATCATTTGTTTTCTTTAGTCTCTGTGAGTCCTGTCTTGACATTTAAGGTTTCTGAAAGAGCCTGGGCTCTCCACTGCAACAAGAGGAAAGCAAAAGAGGGAGATGCTCACACTACAGGTTCCTCTGGGTTGGCCTCTTCCACTGTCACATTGCCCATTTTTCCCGGAGGAAGGAGGGCTGGAAGCTGCTTCCGACATCGGCGCTTGTGGGGCTTCATGGCTGGCTGGTCTGCAGCAACTAGAAGTTCTTGCTGCTCAGCCAGAATAGCGGCAGGTGCTTCTACTGGCAACTCCAGTTCCATTTGCGGGGGTTTCTGGTCTGGAACCTCCTTGCCTGGAGGCTCTTCAAACACTTGCAAATCAGGAGGCTTCTTGAGTGGAGGGGTGGCTGCTGCCAGAGGTGGAAGATGCCTTTTACTACCCTTTTTGACCTATAGAAGAAGAAACAGGCAGTGTAGTCTAAAGCAATGGTTTACAAAGCATGAGCCCTACCCTAAGGAAGGACAGCTGTCAAGGGGGTTCATCCTTCTCCTCCACCTCAATGCCATGGTTTGGCCTATAAACAGGAGTCCTATCTTTCCCAATACAGAAGGCTCCATCAATTTCCCTATGGGCTAATTAGCAGAAGAGAAGGATGGGGAGCAGCACAGAGCAACCCCCTTTTCTAAACACTTCCTGCTTCCCTAGAGTTTCAAACCCAGGGAACCTAATCCACTCACCAGATCCATTTGGCATTCCTCTTTGCTAAATGCAGGCTAAGTGAACAAGCCAGCATCATTATCACGCAGGCCACTGCCTTTTACTCTTCATGTCAGAGATCATGGCTATAATCTTGTAGCACGTAATTGGGAAAGACTACTAAAGCTGTGGACTCACAATCATAGCTTAGAAACCCTACTTTGTTAATAATTATGCATGAAAAGCAAGGGAGACAACCATCCTTATGGAGCACAACAGGAGGCAACTAATCCGTGTTAAGGGGTCCTGGGAACATGCCTCATTTACCATCTGGGCAAGTTTTGGCTTTGCCATCAGGTGGTTCCACCATTGTGAAGCTTGCCAAAACTCTGCTTGGAAGTTTAAAAACACAATCACACCACAATAATTCCCCTTCCAAAGATACCCATCTGGGAAGCTTCTGCCCAGCTATGCAAAAGCAATCCCCACAGCAAAAAAGGAAAGCGGTTGTGCTGATAGCTTCCTTCTTTCTTCATCCTCCCCCATATAGTTCTTCCAGATGACATTCAACAGCCAGTCTAGATCTGGCCTCAGCAGACAGCACACTCACCCGCTGGTGGCCTCCTCCAGTGGGTGGGAGGGGTTGTAGGAGCTGTGGCTGCAGCAGGAGAAAGCAGTGAAAAAGGAGAAGACCATTAGAAGAAGGGTTTGGATTTGATATCCCGCTTTATCACTACCCGAAGGAGTCTCAAAGCGGCTAACATTCTCCTTTCCCTTCCTCCCCCACAACAAACACTCTGTGAGGTGAGTGGGGCTGAGAGACTTCAGAGACGTGTGACTGGCCCAAGGTCACCCAGCAGCTGCATGTGGAGGAGCAGAGACGCAAACCCGGTTCCCCAGATTACGAATCTACCGCTCTGAACCACTACACCACACTGGCTCTCAGTTCCAAGTGCTACTGGGTTTATGAACTAGCAATTTATAAGCTTAGGGTATCAATGCAGTCCAACAGACAAAGAAGACTGAGGTAGAAGACTTGAACTTTCATGCACATCTAACCCAAGGAACCATCTGTAACCCTAGAGGCCTCCTAACAAAACTGACCAAGAGCAGGTTGCACTACACCAAGGATGGGGAACCTAAGGTCCCCTAGGCAGGAGTTGGAAGCCCAGCTCCCATCAGCCTTAGCCGGCACAACTCATGCTTGGAATCATGGGGAGAAGAGTGTAATTGCATTCATGACATGCTAGATGGCTTCCCATGGGCTGGCCAATGTGAGAAAAGAATCCTGAACTGGATTGGACTTTGTTCCCACAGAGTTCAGCTATGTATTGAGGACTACAGGCTCCCCATTCCTGGACTACACAATCAGTGCATCAGGGCTATTGGTACCTATAGGAACAGGGGAGCACCTTGTCCAGGCATGGAAGGCTTACTGGGTGACCTTGAGCCAGTCACCATTTCTCAGTCTACCCGCCTTCACAGAGCTGTCGTGGGGATAAAATTGGATGGGATGACCACATATGCCACCTCAAGCTCCTTGAAGAAAAGATGGGACATAAAATGTTGTTGTTGTTGTTTTTAAAAAAGGAAGGGTCTCTCCCTCCAAAAACGCACTTAAACATGCATAAAATATGGGAGCATATGCAGGTCACTGCAATCAGTTCACTTCTAAAATGCTACCTCTGCTACCAGAACCAAAACTATTTGGATCAGTACCTCAGCACTTGGGTCTACATAAATCCCTTTCTTGAAATCAAAGTCGGTCAAATCCCGTGATCCTCCCAGTAACCTCAGGAGCTCCACTCTACTGCGGATTTTCTCTCCTCTGGGGCTATGAGGGGGGAAAGAGAGAAGCAGCTGTTAGATGTGTAAAAAAGCAGCACAGTGAAAGTAGGAGTGAGCTGGGATGTTTGCATAACACAGTGCACAAGGGACTCTCTGATCTCAACAAAGGGATGTGGATCAGGTAAGATATCAAGAGTTGCCCAATACAAGGGAGATTTCTCACTTTATTTGAAACTTTTTGGATGTGCACACCACTGACACGGAAGCTAAGAATCCTATTGTTTTGTTATGTACTGCAGTTGTGCTCTACTTGGATGCAGAGGTGGACTGAGGGTCAAGAAACATAGCTTAAATCCTAAAACAATGGAGGCCTTGTGGATGGGTGGTTCCTGTGTCCAGGAAATAGACCCTGCACATGTTCCAGATGGGGTTGCACTCTCTCTGAAGGAGCAACTCAATAGTCGGGGTATCCTCTTTGATCCAGCCCTGTCACTAGAGTCCCCAGTGACCTTTGAGTAGCAGTGCTTTCTATCAGCTCCAGCTGGTCCACAAGCTGCAACCATTCCTGGATCCTGGCAGCTTGATCACGGTGGCCTATGGAATGGTAACCTCAAGGCTTGGTAACTGCAAAACACTTTATGGGAAGCTACCTTTGCAGCTGGCCCAGAAGCTGCAGCAGAATGCAGCAGCCAGTCTGCCCACAGGAGCAGATTAGTTGCAACACGTCAACTCCTCTGATGAGCTGAACTGGTTGCCCAGTTGCTACTGGGCCAGGTTAACTCACAAAGTCCAAAACAACTTGTGCCCAAAAGACCTTAAGGACTGCCTGACCCCTTATGTTCCACCTCCATTACCGAGATCCTCTGATGGAGCTACTACCCAATGCAATTCTGGGCTGCATCAATAGGAGTATAGCATCTAGATCAAGGGAAGTAATAGTGCCACTGTATTCTGCTCTGGTCAGACCTCACCTGGAGTACTGTGTCCAGTTCTGGGCACCACAGTTCAAGGAGGACACTGACAAACTGGAACGTGTCCAGAGGAGGGCAACCAAAATGGTCAAAGGCCTGGAAATGATGCCTTATGAGGAACGGCTAAGGGAGCTGGGCATGTTTAGCCTGCAGAAGAGGAGGTTCAGGGGTGATATGATAGCCATGTTCAAATATATAAAAGGATGTCACATAGAGGAGGGAGAAAGGTTGTTTTCTGCTGCTCCAGAGAAGCGGACACGGAGCAATGGATCCAAACTACAAGAAAGAAGATTCCACCTAAACATTAGGAAGAACTTCCTGACAGTAAGAGCTGTTCGACAGTGGGATTTGCTGCCAAGGAGTGTGGTGGAGTCTCCTTCTTTGGAGGTCTTTAAGCAGAGGCTTGACAACCATATGTCAGGAGTGCTCTGATGGTGTTTCCTGCTTGGCAGGGGGTTGGACTTGATGGCCCTTGTGGTCTAATCCAACTCTATGATTCTATGATTCTATGAAACCTGAGGTTGAGTCAGCCTTTCCTGGGTCCTGAGTTTTCAGTGCAGCAGGTCCTGCACTGTAGGATTCCCTGCCAGCAGAGCTTCTGGCAAGAACTGCCAACCTTGTGATTGGCAAGCCCAAGAGGCTCAGTGGTTTAGACTACAACACCACTTGTGTCCCTCCAGTTCAAATCCACACGCCAGGGTGAGCTCCCGTTGCTGTCCCAGCTCCTGCCAACCTAGCAGTTTGAAAACATGCCAGTGCAAGTAGATAAATAGGTGCCAATGCAGCAGGAAGGTAAACAGCGTTTCCGTACGTTCCGGCACTCATCATGGTGCCCTATTGCACCAGAAGCGGTCTAGTCATTTTGGCCACTTGGCCCGGAAAGCTGTCTGTGAACAAATGCCAGCTCCCTCGGCCCAAAAAGCAAGATGAGCGCTGCACCTCATCTTTGCCTTTGACTGGACTTAACTGTCCAGGGGTCCTTTACCTTTATTTGACAAGAATAATTATTGGATTCATTTAGACATATCCTTAAAATAGTGTTATTCAGACAGGTCTTTGCCATGTGAATTTCTTACCAAGCAGACTTTGCCGATGCCTTTATTGCTCTTATTGGAATTGTGTCCACTGCCTTGTAAGTAAAAAGTCAAGAGAAAGAAGTGCATCTTTTGAGAACGAGCAGAAGCAAGACTGACTGAAGAGAGATTTAAGAATATTTCTCAAGCCTTTGAACTGTCATGAAACCCAAGGTGCTTCTTTCCTTCAGTGGTTGTAAGAGAGGCACTAACAGCTGGCTGCCTAGGGAATAGGACCTGAAGGGAGGGATAGGCAACATGTGCCCTCCAGGTGGTCATGGACTCCAACTCCCATCAGCCCCTGGCAGCATGTACAATGGTCAGGAATGATGAGAGTTGTAATCAAGCAACATCTGGAGGGCACCTCTTCCTACAACCCTTACACTCTTCCAGATGTGACCCCCAAATGGCATTACCTTGTGTAATAGGTATCTGACTGTCCAGGTCTTGTTCCATTTTTGCGCAAGACTTCACGGCGCTGCCAGCCGGGCCCTAGTGCGGGGCAATCCACCCAGCCCTCTGTCATGTTGTTGTTGGATATACCGCAGGGCAAGAACTGAAACAGCAAGAGAGTAATGGAAGGGTCATAGCTATGGGGCCAAAAGGGTTGTTCTTAAAATAACCAAAAACATACACACAGTCGTGCAAGGAAGCACACAAGAAAGAGCAGCAAACTTGAAAGAGATGCTTCCATATATGGTTCCCCCCTCATTTGCAGCCACTATAAGTAAGGTATAATTTGACATCCTAAGAACCCCAACTGGTATTCCTTTAAGGTAGTAATGGTTCTAGGCCTTAGGACTACACAAGATGCACAGACATATTGGTGAAGTCTCAAAAGTCTGAGGAAGGAGCAGCTCCAGGGGACAGAGAGAAGCAACCCTGTGTCTCTCCCATCATGGCTGCTACACTTGCCCAAACAGTCCATACCAGGGGCTGAAGGAAACCCTCCAGTCTCTCTATCGGGCTTTTTGAACTATCTGAAGCTGGCCAGGCCACACCTCTCACTAGCCCTTGCTGAGAGATGCCCTTGGACGTTAACAATATCTCTTTGCTGGTCTGCATGGAGGATAGAGAGGGATGGGAGAGTGCATGTAGAAACTAGCCTCCTGTACAAAGGTAAATTGTACATCCATTGCTCTTCCCATGTTTGCTTCTCCCCCCCCCCCCGCTATGTGGCCTGCAGGAGGAAATGCAGCCCTTCGACTGAAAAGGTCCCCCACCCCTGAAGGAGCTCTTTCCTTCCATCTATTCCAAGACCTTTTAAAAACTGAAACTTACCAGAAGTTGTGACCATGAAAGCAGAGTGTTTACAACAGCTCAATTCCGCATACTACAGCTTCTTTGGGACAGAACACATGCCCCACAAAAGATAGATGGCAGATAAACAGCTTTAAATCTGTGTTCTCTTTACTTAAGTAAACATTAGGTTCTATTTCTGATGTTGCAAGTTTCGCCCAAGATTTCTACATTTGAAATCTATTACTTAGATTTACAAGTTTTAAAGAATGGAGGGAAACAGAAGAAGCTGAATTCTGGACAAATAGCAGAGCTGAATAGGACTGACTAGACAATACAAATTTTAAAATAGTTTAAAAAATAACAAAACAATACAGCAAACAGATAATGTGGAGTGTTGCTCACGTAACCAAGGACAAACCACAACAAATGAGCAAATGCTGTAATATAGGTGACACTGGAATGAGAACTGAGAAGCAGGAGGGCGCCCATAGTCTTTACCCACAGTATTAGATGTAACGAGCTGATATCAAAATTCCACAAATTTATCTGAGTCAATTTCCCATCTTGTCAAGTTAGTTTTTTGACTAGCTCATCTTAATACACTGCTTATTCTGAAGTGGAGACAGCTGTGAAACAATCACAGAGAGGCAGAGAGCAAAGGAGGCACACACCTTTGCACGGGGCTTGAGGAGGTCAGACCACCATCCAGGGCTGAATTCAGGTGCTATGCAAAGGCTTTATCCCTTTCTCTGTACAATTCAGAGACAGGCTGAAATACGCAGTCTCTCGCTGGTCACTGCAACCATGAGGCTGATTCCAGATGCTCTTGACAGGCAAAACACTGCAACAGACCCAAAGCTGCACCATTCTAGCTAGCTGGGATAGATGCAAAGGCAGGCAGAATATTCTCCAACAGCAAGCCCCACGTACAGACAGGGCTGTGTTGACTCTACCGCCCGGGTGACAGGGGGTGGGAAGATCTATAGTCTGTGTATTATTCCTAACTACACAGAGAAGATCACGCACTGAGAACAGAACTAGCTTGCCCAAGGACAGGCAAGCCTTGTGGTGGAAGGAAACTCTCTTGCTAAAATGACCATGCAAGGAGATAAGCACAATTACATCACATTTCAACACAGCAAGGTCAACCATAATTGGGGTTATTTTGTTAATCTTGGCCCTTTCCTCCTTCTCACTGATACAGACTGAGACGAACTCATATGCATACTTGTGAGTATGGCCTCCCAGAGAGATTTTAACTTTTAAAATTTAATTAATACCCCAGTTGTTATAATAAGGGGCAGCCATAAGTCTGTTCCAGCTGGCATTCATCTGCACCCTATTTGGCAGTTATAGGTGAGGGGATCAGGGCCAAATCTTCCCCCAAGAATGCTTAGTGGCGGATCAAGATGCTGTTTGGAGCTTTTTAGTTTGGGAGGTGGACTGGTCAATATGAATGCCATCGCCCCACTCCTGGTAAGACAAACAAAGTCGGGGGGGGGGTGTTATCCATGTATCTTTACCAAGCTTCTTTCACACTTTGTAGAGATGTTCAGACTAACTACAGTGGTATCTCGGGTTACAAACACCTCGTGTTACAAACACTTCGGGTTACAGACTCTGCTAACCCAGAAGTAGTACCTCGGGTTAAGAACTTTGCTTCAGGATGAGAACAGAAATCACACAATGGTGGCGCGGCCGCAGCGGGAGGCCCCATTAGCTAAAGTGGTACCTCAGGTTAAGAACAGTTTCAGGTTAAGAACGGACCTCCAAAACAAATTAAGTTTGTAACCAGAGGTACCACTGTACTGTACTGCATAGCACTCTGAGGGGAGCTGTCCTTGAAGACAGCCCAAAAAGTATCGCTCATGCAAATACTGTTGCTGTTCACCTCCTGACAAGACAGGAAGGAGAGGGTATGTTTTATGGACTGTACACAAGCAACCAGCGTAGCCAAGTAAAATCCAATGTGCTGCTTCTGAGCCATATAAAGAGCGACGAAGCCTAGGTTTGGTATATACCAAGGAGCATTTCTCCTCAATGCAAAGCCTTCATCAGTTGACATCTGCAGCAGCAGCACAATTATTTTAACCATTCATTCATTCATTTTTGCATCAACTTTTGCCTATAAGGATGCAATCCTATGGTTCTTGGAAGAGTGCCCCATGAGCAAATGGACAGAGCCACTTCTCCTAAATCAGGCTTCCTCAATCTCGGCCCTCCAGATGTTTTGAGACTACAATTCCCATCATCCCTGACCACTGGTCCTGCTAGCTAGGGATCATGGGAGTTGTAAGCCAAAAACATATGGAGGGCTGAGGTTGAGGAAGCCTGCCCAAAATGATAGAGCTGGTCTACTTACTTTTCAAACCAATGGGAGGCAAGATCTGGAAGAAAAAACCAACAGTCAATGGAAGGAGACAAGAAAAGCTGGGGGGAAACAGCTGTCCCCACCTTCTACCTTGTCAGCATAAGACTGCCAGGACTTTGGATTTGATGGTTCCTCCACTTTGGATTCTTCCTCCCCTGTCCTCTTTGAATTACTCTGCCCATTTGGTTGGTGAAAAGGGCACTCAAAAAGTTAATACAATAATGTCCCTCTGTTGCACAACACAAGAATGGCAGGAATTCAGCCTTAGTACATGAAGTTCATCACCTGAAGATATATGCCTCAGCCCTTCCTTGCAGCTTTTTAGAAAGAAAGATATAAAAGCTTTTTCTTTATTCCAGCATTTGCTTGGACCCTGAATACACCTCTCTAACTATGAGAGTCCAAGCCTTATTTTAAGCACGTGTCTCAGTTGAGGAAAAAACAGCCTTGCACCATGGTACATTTTAATTAAAGGCTTCCACATTTAAGGAATCTGTTTAATTAAAGCAGAGTTGAGCAGCTCGGTAGCTGTATCCATGACTGAGTAGTCCGATTTAGGATCCACTCTGCTCACCCCGAAGCCCTAAACATAGTCTGCCTCCCTTTTACCCTGACTGGAATACCACGCCTAGGGGGGTCACCACCCAGCGGTCGTAAAAGACAATTGAACTTTGGAGCATGGAATATACAGACTTTGTTGGATAACACAGATAATGAGCGTCCAAAACGCAGAACTGCCATCATTGCAAGAGAGCTGTGGTGTTTTAAGATCGATATTGCAGCATTTCAAAAAACTCAAAGAGCAGGAGAGGGACAATTGAAGGAAGAAAAAGGAGGCTACTCTTTCTTCTGGAAAGGTCTACCTGAACAAGAACGTTGAATACATGGAGTAGGCTTTGCTATCAAAAACAATCTTGAGAAGCTCTTGTAAGAAGTCCCTACCGGCATTAATGAGCGGCTTTCAACCCTTTGAATAAAACTTCCCCAAACCCAACAGGCTACTATTCTAAGTGCTTATGCACCAACACTGGATGCCGATGAAGACATTAAAGAAAATTTCTACTCTCAGCTGAAGGCAAATCTAAAAAAATGTAGTATAAACACCGACAACTGGGAAACACTAGCCTACGAGCACTCCAATTGGAGAACAGCCTTTACCAAAGGTGTCATGGGTTTTGAAGACCCTTGAACTCAGGACGAAAGGGAGAAATTGCAAGTATAATCAAACTACTATATATTTTTCAATTGGGCCCCAGTTTAAGTATTGTAGCATTTTTTGTTAAATTGCACCTTGCAATTTAAACATTGTATTTTGTCTCAGGTTCCTGGGCAGTTGTCATGTTTATTGGTAAAACATGTTTTTGCCATGGCCTTGCTTTGAAGAAACTGGGGGGGGGGGGGACCAGGACCTCGTAAACAGATGCCTGCTGTGTAGTCAGATGGACTTCTGGCAAGCGATGGGCTGCACCTCACAACGGTTGGGAGAAATGTTTTTGCCAAAAATCTCAGGAACCTCATCAGGAGGGCTTTAAACTGACTAATGTGGGGGAGGGAGACAGTGCTCCTGAAGGTAGGAGTCTATCAATTGATGAAGATGATCATCCAAATGTCATAGACCAAATGGAGCAAACAGCGCACAGACCAAGTGGTGGGAGGAAAAAATCCTTAAATAAGAGACACGGGGGAATGATTAATGGACTTCAATGTCTGCACACTAATGCGCAAAGCATGGGAAATAAACAAGATGAGCTTGAGCTCTTGGTACAGCAAACTAAATATGACATAATAGGCATCACTGAAACCTGGTGGGATAAGTCCCACGATTGGAATGTAATAATGGGGGGATACAATCTATTTCAGAGAAACAGACCAGACAAGAAAGGAGGAGGAGTGGCGTTATATGTCAGGGATGTGTATACCTGTGAAGAGATCCAAGATTTAGAACCTCAAAGCCAAAGTGAGAGCATTTGGGTCAAAATTAAGGGAGAGAAGAATAACAGAGATCTCATTGTGGGAGTTTACTATAGATCCCCAAGCCAAACGGAGGACATAGATGATGCCTTCCTGGAACAGATGGCCAAGCATGCAAAAGGAAGGGAGATAGTAGTCATGGGGGACTTCAATTACCCGGATATTTGTTGGATGTCAAACTCAGCCAAGAGCTTAAGGTCAAACAGATTCCTCACTGGCCTTGCAGACAACTTCATTGTCCAGAAAGTTGGAGAAGCAACGAGAGGAACGGCCATTTTAGATCTGGTCCTAACCAATGTTGATGACCTGGTTAGTGGGGTAGAAGTGGAAGGATCATTAGGCGCAAGTGATCATGCTCTTCTGAAGTTTACTATACAGCGGAAAGGAGCAGCCAAGCATACTAGGACTCAATTTCTTGACTTTAAGAAAGCCGACTTCATAAAACTTAGGGAAGTGCTGGGTGAGATCCCATGGACAGTAATACTAAAAGGAAAGGGAGTTCATGATGGCTGGGAGTTTGTTAAGAGGGAGATAGTAAAAGCACAACATCAGGCAATACCAATGAGACGGAAACATGGAAGGTGCTTAAAGAAGCCAGGGTGGCTATCTAAAGAACTTTTAACTGAGTTAAGATTTAAAAAGGATGTGTACAAAACATGGAAAAGGGGGGAAACCACCAAAGAGGAATTCAAACAAATAGCCAGCACGTGTAGACACAAAGTCAGAAAAGCTAAAGCACAGAATGAACTCAGGCTTGCTAGAGAGGTTAAAAGCAACAAAAAAGGCTTTTATGGGTATGTTCGTAGCAAAAGGAAGAACAAAGAAACTGTGGGGTCACTCAGAGGAGAAGATGGTGAAATGCAAACAGGGGACACAGAAAGGGCTGAACTACTCAATGCCTTCTTTGCCTCAGTCTTCTCCGATAAAGAAAACAATGCCCGACCTGAAGAATTTGGAGCAAATGATTCAGCAAAGGAAACACAGCCCAGAATAACTAAGGAGATAGTACAAGAATATTTGGCTAGTTTAGATGTATTCAAGTCTCCAGGGCCAGATGAACTGCATCCAAGAGTATTAAAAGAACTGGCAGATGTGATCTCAGAACCACTGGCAGTCATCTTTGAGAATTCCTGGAGAACAGGCGAAGTCCCGGCAGACTGGAGGAGGGCAAATGTTGTCCCTATTTTCAAAAAGGGGAAAAGAGAGGACCCAAATAATAACCGCCCAGTCAGTCTGACATCAATACCAGGGAAGATTCTGGAGCAGATCATTAAGCAAACAGTCTGTGAGCACCTAGAAAGGAATGCTGTGATTACCAATAGTCAGCATGGATTTCTGAAAAATAAGTCATGTCAGACTAACCTGATCTCGTTTTTTGACAGAATTACAAGCCTGGTAGATGAAGGGAACGCAGTGGATGTAGCCTACCTTGATTTCAGCAAGGCATTTGACAAGGTGCCCCATGATATTCTTGTAAAGAAGCTGGTAAAATGTGGTCTTGACTATGCTACCACTCAGTGGATTTGTAACTGGCTGACTGACCGAACCCAAAGGGTGCTGATCAATGGTTCCTCTTCATCCTGGAGAAGAGTGACTAGTGGGGTGCCACAGGGTTCTGTCTTGGGCCCGGTCTTATTCAACATCTTTATCAACGACTTGGATGATGGACTCAAGGGCATCCTGATCAAATTTGCAGATGACACCAAACTGGGAGGGGTGGCTAACACCCCAGAGGACAGGATCACACTTAAAAACGACCTTGACAAATTAGAGAACTAGGCAAAAACAAACAAGATGAATTTTAACAGGGAGAAATGTAAAGTATTGCACTTGGGCAAAAAAAATGAGAGGCACAAATACAAGATGGGTGACACCTGGCTTGAGAGCAGTACATGTGAAAAGGATCTAGGAGTCTTGGTTGACCACAAACTTGACATGAGCCAACAGTGTGACGCGGCAGCTAAAAAAGCCAATGCAATTCTGGGCTGCATCAATAGGAGTATAGCATCTAGATCAAGGGAAGTAATAGTGCCACTGTATTCTGCTCTGGTCAGACCTCACCTGGAGTACTGTGTCCAGTTCTGGGCACCACAGTTCAAGAAGGACACTGACAAACTGGAACGTGTCCAGAGGAGGGCAACCAAAATGGTCAAAGGCCTGGAAACGATGCCTTATGAGGAACGGCTAAGGGAGCTGGGCATGTTTAGCCTGGAGAAGAGGAGGTTAAGGGGTGATATGATAGCCATGTTCAAATATATAAAAGGATGTCACATAGAGAAGGGAGAAAGGTTGTTTTCTGCTGCTCCAGAGAAGCAGACACGGAGCAATGGATCCAAACTACAAGAAAGAAGATTCCACCTAAACATTAGGAAGAACTTCCTGACAGTAAGAGCTGTTCGGCAGTGGGATTTGCTGCCAAGGAGTGTGGTGGAGTCTCCTTCTTTGGAGGTCTTTAAGCAGAGGCTTGACAACCATATGTCAGGAGTGCTCTGATGGTGTTTCCTGCTTGGCAGGGGGTTGGACTCGATGGCCCTTGTGGTCTCTTCCAACTCTAGGATTCTATGATAGTCAGCCATTGCCTGCTTTGCCAAAACAATCACGGGCATAGGCAGCTGCAGAACTAGCAGTACCTTGGCTCAAGGACAAAACGCTCATGTGGACCTTGTTCTGGAGGGAAGGCAATGGCTGTATCCAAAATTACAATTAAGGTGTACACACTAGTCTGGAAACATCTACTTTTCTCAAACAAAACTAGGCAGCTAGCAGACACTGGCATGTATCTGCTTACCATTTAGCCTGCTTCCATCATCCAAAAATGTCAAAGGATGAGGAATTTTTGGAAAAAGCTGTCTAAAGTGGGAGACAAGACATGGGAGGGGAAGAAATAAAGTGAGCTGCGGTCAGTCCACATCTATGACCCTGCTCTCTTGGACCTGTGATGTTAGCAATAGAATAGACATTTGCCTATCTCCAAGAAAAGACACGGAGGGCAAAATTGTTCTGGAATTCATATCTAGTCTGCCATATGAGCCATGCTATTTACACAGACTGTTAACATACAGCTCCGCCATGCAAAAATTGTGTCCACACCTTTCCCTGTAAGGCAGCAATGGTCTTTTTATGCTGGGGAGCAGGCATCATGACTACACCTCAAGCTTCCCACTCTCTATGCCAAGTAGAAGGAGCCCCCCAGATGTTTCTGGTCAACATCTTCCATCACTTCTGAATATTGGCCAGGCTGGTTCAGGTTGAGGAGGAAGTTGGGAGTCCAATGGCACCTGGTGGGCCACAGGTCCCATCATCCCAGCTCTACTTCCCAGGGAGCCCTTCCACATAATCCATCCTTTTGGGAGACCTGTTATAATTAGTTAAAGGGCAGCATAACCACCTCCTAAATAAAACCAAAGCCCAACAAGAACGCTGGGAAGCTGGTATTTCCCAAAGTGTAACAAGCTCTCTTCAAGGGCTCACCAGTGTCATGGCTCAAGAAATGTTTTTCTCCTTGAAATACTGGAGGCTTTCATCTGTTTTAATCCCAATTCCATTTTCTGGCCCTCCCAATTGGTGAAAATATTTTTATACTATCTGATTTCAGTACTGAGGGCAGTTAGTAAGAACTTCACTACCACCAGCCCAAGCAGCTCCAAACAATTCAGAAGGATCATATCCTGGTTACTTTCAAAGATACTGGAGATGCAAACACTGAACCTTACCTGTCTGCCCTCGGTAGGAATTTGCTAGTCCCTTCAAAGTGGCATACTTTGGGAGGAAAAGTTGCCCGTTTCCAGCACAGTGCAAAGGTCATGCTTTGACTTGCAATCCCTATATTCACAGGACTATAAAAATCAGTTTGCCTTATTTGCAGGTGTTCAAAAGTGGTCATTTTCACTCTAGACTACACACTTCTCAGCTGTGGCAAGGAAGGATGGGCAAAAGGGCAAGAAAGGGTCAGGAGACAATTTGTTAAACAATTTCCTGGACAATTTTAAAGCTACAACCTGACAGTACTCAAAAGTCATCTGCAAATTTTCAAGATGAAAATCCATTCCTCATTTTCTGTTAGCTTTCGTAGTCTCTACTATTTTATTTTTATTTTTTCATTTTCAATTTTACATCAAAGAAAACAAATATTTTTACATCAAATTCCATTATCCAATTTTGACACTCCCCCCTTCCTCCCCTTTCTGCAGTTGCTTATGTTTTAGTATTTTCACTGAATATCTGAGTTAAACCTAATTATTATTTATCCAATATAATAAAAAATAATTTTATATCACTGCACATCTTTATATTAATCCTGCTAATGATTTAATCTCTTTACAATAACTTTTAAAGTAATCAGTAAATGATTTCCACTCAAAACTGAAAATGCTATTTTCTTGCTTTCTTATTCTTCCAGTAAGTTTTGCCATTTCTGCATATTCCAACAATTTTTGCTGCCATTCTTCTTTGGATGGGACGCTGTCTTCGTTCCTTGCTGGGCATAAATCATTTGGGCCACTGTGGTTGTGTACATAAATAATTTTTATATTGTTTGGGTATCTCTACCCCTATTATTCCCAAAAGAAAAGCCTCTGGTTTCTTCATAAAAGTTACCTTAAACATTTTTTTCAACTCATTATATATCATTTCCCAGTAGGTTTTAGCCTTCTTACAGGTCTACCACATATGGAAGACAGTACCTTCTTTTCCCTTAACCCATAACACACTGTAAATTTCAAATCTACCTTCCAGTGTCATTCCCATGCTGTCATTTCAATATTATGCCCTATATCCATTGCCTAGTGTATCAGTGATGATTTCACTTGTTCATCTTTTGCCTGCCATTCTAATAGCATCTGAAATACTTTTTTTTAAATTTACCTGCATGAAAAGAGGGAGTAAAGATATATCTGCCGCCTTGGAAATCTGGGAACGGTCTGCTTTGACAGAGAAAGTCAGTCAGTGGGAAGAGCTGCTTGTATGTCAAGGGTAATGAACATTGTTACTTTGAGAAAGATATACTGAGTATAGACTTGCCTTTGATTACAAAGTAATTCTTTAAAGACATTGGAATTGTGCTTCTGAGGGATATTGGAACTTTTAAGAACTTTATTTGTTTCCAACTGTTGCATAGAGAAGCTGGAAGAGTGTCCCCCTAGAGGAGACTATGTTATAACAACTATTTTGCTACTAAATTACCAAGCTCTGGAAAAGTACTGGGCAAAACAATCTTGCTGACTGTGTGACTGACCTTGGACTTGTTATGGCAGATGGGAAAGGAAGGATAGAACTGGCAAGTGGCGTACAGGAAAAAACTACTACCAGGTCCGGTAGACCATACAAAACTGATACTGCATCTCAGAGAAGGGCTTCAACGTCCGGTACAGCTGGCATAGCAGGAGCTGCTGCCTTGCAAGTAAAACCAAAAGCTATGTCATCTGAAGAGCTATTGGCTCAGGCACTTAGCAAGATTGATGCATCTTTGGAAAAACTTGCCAAACAGGTTGCAGAGACAAATAAGCAAGTAGCTGAGGCCTCAGCAAAAATTGATCTGAACACGACAAGTATTAATGAACTGGGGAACAAGGTGAACTCTAATACACAGTCCATTGAAAAATTACTAGAGGAATCGGCCTCGACTCGACAGATTGCTGAGGAAGCTAAGGAAATTGCGACTGCGGTTCAAGAAAAGATACCACCAGTATACAAGAAATTAGAGGACCACGATTTGACACTGTCTATGATTGAACTACAAAGAAAGGAGAGAAATTTAAGGATCAGAGCAGTACCTGAAAGTGAGAAAGACAACCTGATAGACTTTCTTACAAAGGAATTTACAGACTTTGGGCAACAGGACCTGGGGAAAGATGAATTTAAGATAGTGAGTGCATTCAGACTCGGCAGAAGACAAGGAAGGAACAGAGCAAGAGACTGTTTGATTACTTTAAGAACAAAAGAAGAAAGAGATAAAATCTTGAATCTGCACTACCAAAGAAACTTGGAAATTGAAGACTCATTTGTTGAGAATAAGGTCAGTGAAGGATAAAGACAAGTTTTTGAACGACCACGAGGAGGACTTACAGAAGGAAGTGGAAACAGGAGAGGAGCCGGCAGTATCAGGAAAAGGAATTCTAGACATAGCAAATCTACCATTTGGACTCCTTGGCCCAGGGAAAGACACACTACCGACAGAAGAACAACAACAACTTGGTGCAGTTGGAGGGAAAGCTAAGTAACCCATCATGGCTCTGCAACTTTTAAGTTGGAATTGTAATGGACTGAATTCCCCTCGGAGGAGAAAATCTGTTTTTCATGTATTAAGGAAAGAACAATTGGACTTGAACAATTGGACTTACAAGAAACACATATAATGAGGTCACACAGGAAAATGCTTATTAATAAGAGATTGGGACAAGAATTTATTTCGTCAGACAAAGTCAAAAAGAGAGGTGTGGTGATATATGCAAATGAGAAATTGCTACCGAAATTTATCTTTAAAGATGAACAAGGAAGATATTTGGCAATTGAAATTCAACTGCAAGGAGAGAAATTTCTGATTGTAGGAGTATATGCACCGAACGAAGGGAAATCTGATTTTTTTAAGAAGTTGCATGAGATCTTGTTGGACTATATGGACTATAATGTTATTTTGATGGGCGACATGAACGGAGTAGTATCTACAAATATGGACAAGGCACAAAAACAGGTAGTTACCAAAGATGGTAGACTACCTAAAACTTTCTTTGAACTAACTGACAATATGGACTTGATTGATATTTGGAGGACCAAGAACCCTTTGGGGAGGGAACTTTTTTCTCTGAAGCTAAGATGACTTGGACTAGAATTGACCAAATTTGGATTACTAGAGGAATGGCACCTAAAATAAAGAAAGTGGAAATCTGCCCAAAAACTTACTCGGACCACAATGCTGTAAAGATGGAGATGAACCAGATAACAACCGGCTCTTTTAGATGGAGGATGAATGACACCCTTTTTAGAGATGAAGAAATATATAAGAAGGCCCAAAAAACTTTCGAAAGATTATTTTGAAATAAATATGGCTACCAACGTTGAAAAAAGAGTAATCTGGGATGCAAGTAAAGCTGTGATGAGAGGGTTCTTGATACAACAGAATGCATTAAAGAAGAGAAGTCGAAGTGAGAAAAAAGATAAAATTTTGGAGAAAATAAAAGAAGGGGAGAAAAAACTGAGAGCAAAGCCAAAGTCACAGGAGATCTTGAGAGAAATAAAATTATACGAAGTACAGTATATGGAATTAATGAATCAAGAAATAGAATGGAAAATTAAACAAATGAGACAGAATACTTTTGAATCTGCGAATAAATGTGGGAAATTACTGGCTTGGCAATTGAAAAAGAGACAAAAATTAAATACCATCACAAATCTGGACGTAGACGGGAAAGAGGTACATAACCCAAATGAAATTAGAAATTGTTTCCAGAAGTACTTTAAGCAATTGTATGCACAAGGGCCACAGAATGAAATGGACATTGACCGTTTTTTGGAAACAAATGGATTACAAAAAAATTCACAAGAAAGTAAGCTAATGCTGAACTGTAAAATATCTGATCAGGAGATAGAAGGGGCCATTCAAAACATGCAGTTGGGCAAATCTCCAGGGCCGGATGGTTTGACTTCCAGATACTATAGATCTTTGAAGGATTGGTTAATACAACCTTTGAAGGAAGTCTGCAACGAAATTTTGGAGGGGAAAAGGGCACCAGAAACGTGGAAAGAGGCTTATATTACACTCATACCGAAAATAGAGACTGAAAAGACTCAACTTAAGAACTACCGTCCCATATCCTTATTAAATGTGGATTACAAAATTTTTGCTGATATTTTGGCTAAGAGGCTGAAAAAAGTATTGATTGAAGAGATTCATGAGGACCAAGTGGCCTTTCTCCTGGGAAGACATTTATCTGATAATCTAAGGAATGTAATTGACATTTTGGAAAAGCTAGAAGTGAATATAAACACTAAAGCAGTTTTGATATTTGTGGATGCGGAGAAAGCCTTTGATAATATATCTTGGAGCTTTATGAAAAAGAATCTACAGGGTATGGGGGTAGGCCAAGGTTTTGAAAATGGTATAGGTGCAATATATTCTGAACAAAAGGCTAAACTAATTGTAAATAATGTGGTTACGGAACAATTTAAGATAGAAAAAGGGACACGACAGGGGTGCCCAATTTCCCCATTACTTTTTATTTCGGTCCTGGAGGTTTTGCTGAATATGATTAGAAGAGTTGGTTAAAGGTATACAGGTTGGAGCTAAGCAGTATAAATTGAGAGCATTTGCAGATGATTTGGTTTTGACGTTACAGGAGCCAGAATCTAGTACTAAAAAAGTATTAGAATTAATTCAAGAGTTTGGTCAGGTGGCAGGATTCAAATTGAACAAACTAAAAACTAAGGTTTTGGAGAAAAATTTAACATCGACAGAAAGAGAGAAGTTTCAGGATGAAACAGGTTTGACTGTGGTTAAGAAAGTGAAATACTTGGGGATTAACATGACAGCTAAAAATGGAAATTTGTTTAAGGATAACTATGAAAAATGTTGGACGGAAGTTAAAAAAGATCTAGAAATTTGGTCAAATTTGAAGCTTTCCTTGTTAGGCCGAATTGCTGTTATAAAGATGAATGTATTGCCAAGAATGTTGTTTTTGTTTCAATCATTGCAAATTTTGGACAAAATAGATTGTTTCAAGAAGTGGCAGAGAGAGATTTCTAGATTTGTCTGGCAGGGCAAGAAGCCCAGAATAAAATTTAAAATATTAACTGATGCAAAAGACAGAGGTGGATTTGCCCTGCCAGACCTTAAACTTTATTATGAATCAGCGACATTTTGCTTGCTGAAAGAATGGCTGCTTCTTGAGAACACAGATGTCAGAGCTGCTTCAAGATCCTAGCTCACAGAGGATCACGCTAGCCAGCGGTCACTTTGTAAAAGTCTTTATTGAGTTACAGTTTCCATTCTCAAGCTGCTGCGTGCAGCTCTACGTCTTAAGGGTTAGACCGGCGAAGCTCCGTCTGAGTCTCCGCCCCCTGTACACCAGCTAAGTACCCTAGCCTTACTCCACCTTTTCCGCCTGACCGTTCTTCGCTGGGTCCCTCTGCCCCCCGTGGTCTCTTCCTTTCGGGACGCTTCTGACGCTGACCCCCCGGACCCTTCTGTCTCCTTGCGTCGGGCTTTAGGACCTGGCTCCCTTTCCGGGCTGCTTACTGCGCCACCTTCCTGTGTATTTGAACTTGGCGCGCGCGCCCAACCTTCCACTTTCCGCCTGACCGTTTCCTCGCTCCCCGATGGAGGTGTGGCCACTCCTGACTCATGTCCTCCCTCCTGCTGCGAGCTGCCAGAACTCGGTACCTGGCGCCCTTCCTCTCCACTGCGTTCTGCTGGTGATGCTGGCCCCGATTTCCAACTGCTGCTCTCTGAGCCCCCTCTGGACCCTTCTTCCTGGGGTGCCCCCCTAAGCTCCCCCCTTGCCCTGGCCACTGGCGCCCCTTCCTGTGAATCTTCTGATTCACTGGAAAGACTCGGAGATCTCGGGTCGTCGTCATCACTCATCTTTTCTTCTGCCTCCTCCCCCTCGCTCTCTGTTTCCTCCCTTGCCCTCGCCTCTGCTCCTGAACCCCTGACATCCATCCCCCCCTCGAAGCCCGCCCTTCCCCCCTCCCCTCCTTCCGGTGCGGGAGCTGGGTGCTGCAGTGTCACGGGGACTAATGTCGGATACAGTTCGCTTCCCGTGGCGGGCCTCCAACTGAAGACTTCCGGTTCTTCCTCCCTGCGCTCGTCGACAACGGTCACCTCTGCCTCCATCTCTGTGCCGCCGTGCTCGAACCCAAAATCCTCCCCGTACATGTCCGCATCCGTCTCCGCCTCAGGCGTTCCCGGGTCCGTCGCTCGACTTGGAACCTCCAGCCACTTCCTGCGCCACTGTTCCTCTGGTCTATCGTCCCACCAATACGAGGGTTCTGAGGCAGATTCCGCTGTCGACCCCTCCGGGGAACGAGTGTCCATTGTCGGTTCCTCATCCGAGTCGAACCTCCGAAACGTGCTGGCTGAAAGCGTCGGTGTGAAAAGCCAATCGTCGAAAAAGTCTGCTGGCATGGGCCTGTGTGGGAAGAGGGCATGAAACTCGTCTTTGAGCAGAGGTTCCTCCAAAGCGTAGCCCAGCACCCAGCTGTTGGCACTGGCCGGGGTGCCCTCTCTGGCGAGAAGGTATTCTACTCCCTCTTCCCCCCCATCTCGAGTCCAAAATCTCTGTGACCTCGTTGATGGGCTCCTCCTGTGGCACTCCCCTTTGCTCGGTTCCCTCTCTGAGCGGACTCGGCGCCGTTCCTGGTTCCTGAAACCTGTGAGGTGTCTTGTAGGGAGTGAGCACCGATCTGTGGAACACCGGATGCATCCTGGAGCCTTCCGGAAGCGTCAGCCTGAAGGCTACCGGGTTGACCTGCTCTTCGACTTGGTAGGGTCCCAGCTGTTTATGTCCTAGTTTCTTCTTCGCTAACGACCTAGCCGGCACTGCGTGGGCTGCCAACCATACCCAGTCGCCCACACGGATCTCTTCGCCAACCCTCCTGTGTTTGTCCGCTTGCACCTTGTATGCGTGCTTAGCCAGCTCCAGGTGCCGCCGAAGCTGATCGTGGACCTCCTGCAACTCCGACGCGAACGCGTCTGCTGTCTGCGGCTCCCCCTCTCCCATTCTTTCCAGTCCCGGGAAGGTTCTGGGGTGCCTTCCGTTGTTGGCGAAGAACGGCGTCACCCCCGTGGACACGTGCTTCGTGTTGTTGTAGGCGAACTCGGTGAGAGGCAGGTAATCCACCCACGTCGCGGGCTGTTGATTTGCATAACACCTCAGGTACTGCGGCATGATGGCATTGACCCGCTCCGCTTGTCCATTGGTCTGCGGGTGTCTAGCCAAAGCCAGGTTGATTTTGACGTTCAGGAAGCCCATCAGCTTCTGCCAGAAATTCGAGATGAACTGTCGCCCCCGGTCGGACAGAATAGACCGCGGCAGACCGTGGACCTTGAACACGTGATCTATGAACAGTTTGGCTGTTTGTTCCGCCGTGGCCACCTTCGCACACGGAATGAAATGTGCCATCTTGGAGAACAAGTCCACCACCACTAGCACAGCCGTTTTGCCCCTCGAGCTGGGCAGATCCGTGACGAAGTCCAGGGCGACTCTCTCCCATGGTTCGAACGGAGTTTGCAGCGGTTCCAGCAGTCCGGCCGGCGGTCAGTGCACTGGTTTGGCCCTCTGGCAGGTGTCGCACCTCGCCACGTAGTCCGCGACTTCCCCCCTCATTCCGGGCCACCAGAAGTCTCTGGCGACTAATTCCACCGTCTTCTCCTTGCCAAAGTGCCCGGCAGTGGGCGCGTCGTGCAGCTGCTGCAGTACCTTGGCGCGAAGTTCGTCTCCCGGCACGTAGATGGCCCCTTTACGGATGAGCAAGCCATCCCGCACTTGGAACTCGTCGGTTGCAGCCGTGCCCCTGTGCACCTCTGCCATCTTGGCTTGCGCGAAGGAGTCATCCTGCAACGCTCGTCGCACCGCATCCAGGTTAACTGTCGCCGAAGCGCACGCCCACACGGTCGGTGCGAAGATGTGCATGGCGGCCGCTGGCGTTGCCTCCTCTAGATACTGTGGTTTACGGGATAGGGCATCCGCCATGACGTTGGTGTCTCCCAGGACATACTCTATTCGGAAGTCGAAGTTCGCAAAGAACTCAGCCCAACGTATCTGCCTCTGGTTCAGGAACTGCGCCGTGCGCCAGTGCTCTAGATTCTTGTGGTCCGTGCAGACCTGCACCGTGTGCTTGGCGCCGATCAGGAAGTGCCTCCACGCCTTGAATGCTGCATGAATGGCCAGCAACTCCCTGTCCCAGATGGTGTAGTTCTGTTCAGACTTGCTGAGCTTCCTGGAGTAGAACGCTGCCGGCCTCCAAGCCCCCTGCGGGTCTTTCTGCAGCAGGACTGCTCCCATGGCTCTGTCAGAAGCGTCCGTCTCCACCCTCATCGGCCTGCTGGGGTCGACATGCAGTAGCTGCTCTTCCGACGCGAAGAGACGCTTGAGGGCCTGAAAGGACTGCTCCGCCTGCTCCGTCCAGGTGAACTTCTTTTTCTTGGAGCTGAGCGTGTCCGTGATGGCCGCTGTTTGCATCGCAAAGCCCTTGATAAACTTGCGATAGAAGTTCGCAAAGCCGACAAACCGCTGGACCTCCTTCCGGTTGCGCGGGCTTTTCCAATCCAACACCGCGCGAACCTTGGCGCTGTCCATGGCGAGCCCCTTGTCTGACAACTTGTAGCCCAGGAAATCCACCTCCGTCACGTCGAACTGGCACTTCTCTAGCTTGGCGTACAGCCTATGCTGCTGTAGCCTGCTCAGCACTTCCTTGACGTGCCTGTCGTGATCCTGCTGCGATTCCGAAAATATCAGGATGTCATCCAAGAAGCAGACGCACGTCTTGTAGAGGAGCCCCGCTAACACGTGGTGCATGAAAGCTTGAAAACAGTGGGAGCCATTTTGTAGTCCAAAAGGCATAACTCTATATTCGTAGGTGCCTAGGGGCGTGAACATGGCCGTCTTCCACTCATCTCCTTCCCACATGCGAATGAGGTTGTATGCCCCTCGCAGGTCCAACTTGGTGAACACGCGACCCTTGCGTACCGTTGCGAGGAGGTCGTCGATTCTGGGCATGGGGAAGTCCGATGGCTTGGTCACACTGTTTAAGGTGCGATAGTCCACCACAAGCCTTTTTTGGGGCGTGTCCTTCTTCTTAACAAAGAATACAGGACTGCCCCCCACTGCCTCGGACTCTCGGATGAAACCGCGCTCCAAATTATGATCTATGAACTCTTTGAGTTCCTGTAATTCTTCCTCAGACATGGAATACAGCTTCCCTTTGGGCAGCGCCGCCCCTGGCAGCAGGTCAATTTTGCAGTCATATGGTCTGTGGGGGGGTAGCCTGTCCGCCTCCTTCTCGCAGAAGACCTCCAAAAATCCCGCGTATTTGTGGGGGATCGCTTGCAGCGTCCCCAGCTGCAGCTGTGCCTCCTCCCCCTCTCCCTCTTGCCGGGGCAGAATGCAGTGTTCAGCGCAATATGATGAGCCGGAGACCAGCTGCCGCTGGTACCACGCCAACGTCGGACTGTGTCTGTCCAACCAACTCATGCCCAAGACAATAGGCGTGTCCGACAGCCTGGTGACATTAAAGCTGATGACTTCCTTGTGATTTCCCAGTCGCATCACCATAGGCGGCATTTGCTTCACCACCTGCCCCCCTAGCAGCTCTCTGCCATCCACTGTGACGACCTGCAGGGGCAGCGTGGCAGGCAGCAGCTGTATAGCGTGCTTATCAACAAAGTCCTGCCCTATAAAGTCAGCATTGCTTCCTGAGTCAACGGTGATTGGCACGTCCAGAATGAGGCCATTGGGTAGCTGGAGCGATGCAGTGAGCTGCACTACCGGTTTGGGTGGGAGGGGATCCATGGGCTGCAAAATCTCTGGGGAATGCTTCACTGACTCGTCTGGCTGGGCCCCAGTGCCTCTGTCTCCAGCCAGACTCCGTCGTTTCCCTGCTGTGATTCTCCGTGCTGAGGAGCTGCAGTCACTGTTGCAGAGGCTGCATTGAGCTTGTGGATCCTCTGGGGACACTCTTTCGCCATATGCTGCGGACTTTCGCAGATGTAACACTTCCGGTTCCCTCTAGGAGGCTTCGCTTTGACTGCTCCCGGTGCTAGGGCTCTGGTTGCTGACTGAGCCCTTGCACCGCCAACCTCCATAGGTTCCGCTCCCCCTCCTGGCGGAGGTGTGGATTGCGCACATGCAGCTTCCCTGGGAACGAAGGAGAACCCTCTCGCTGGTTCGCGCCCTCCACGCCCTTCGTCCCTGCTCCATGGACGTTCCTCCAGCCGCACCCCAACAGCCAGCGCCCTCTGAACGACTTCCTGCGTGGTCCGGGGTCTCTCCCCCCTTGCAATTTCGTCCTTAACCGCGCTGTTCAATCCTTCCCAAAACAGGTCTCTGACTGGAGCCGAATCTCTGTCCCATTCCAGGGCACTGACCAATGCAAAAAAGCGGGCGTGGTACTGTCTTACACTGGCCCTCCCTTGCTTCAGCCCATGTACCTCCTTCCGGGCAAGATCCACGTCTATGCATGATAAAAAGCACCCATCCATCGCTTTAATAAAGGCATCCGCATTTCGGAGCGCCGGATCCTTATCCCTCCACAAATTGCGCAGCCACGCTTTAGCATCTCCATGCAAATGGGACATGATGAATCCCACCTTCTCTTGCTCATCTCTAAAGTCTTTGTCCAGCAGTTGCAGTGCACACTTTACATCTGCTCTAAAGTTGGGGTACTGTTGCAAATTCCCATCGAAGTGAGAGACCAGACCGCCTGTTCGTCTCCCCAACCCAATCCCCTCCGGTTTGGGTGTCAGTTGCCCTTGCTTCGTAAGCATTTCCAACCTGACCTGGAGATCCCTGTAGGCAGCAGCTGCGTCCTCCTCTCTCTTCCTGGATGCAAGTGCCTCGGCATTCAGTCGTGTCACTGCTTCTCTGAGTTCCGCTATCTGCTGTTCGGCCGTCATATTGTCTGCCGTTCGTGAGCTCGCAAGTAGGCACCCGCTTTCTCTCCTCTCCGCGAGGCCGTAGATGCCCACAATTGGGGACGGAGCTTACTGTCAGAGCTGCTTCAAGATCCTAGCTCACAGAGGATCACGCTAGCCAGCGGTCACTTTGTAAAAGTCTTTATTGAGTTACAGTTTCCATTCTCAAGCTGCTGCGTGCAGCTCTACGTCTTAAGGGTTAGACCGGCGAAGCTCCGTCTGAGTCTCCGCCCCCTTTACACCAGCTAAGTACCCTAGCCTTACTCCACCTTTTCCCCCTAAGCTCCCCCTTGCCCTGGCCACTGGCGCTCCTTCCTGTGAATCTTCTGATTCACTGGAAAGACTCGGAGATCTCGGGTCGTCGTCATCACTCATCTTTTCTTCTGCCTCCTCCCCCTCGCTCTCTGTTTCCTCCCTTGCCCTCGCCTCTGCTCCTGAACCCCTGACAACAGATATTTTGGATTTAGAAGGCTTTAATAACGTTTTTGGGTGGCATGCATATTTGTGGTATGACAAGGTTAAAGCTCATAAAGCATTTAAAAATCATATTGTTAGAAGAGCATTGTTTAATGTCTGGATAAGATATAAGGATTTATTGGAAAATAAAACCCCAAGGTGGTTGTCACCGATGGAAGCAAAAGCCCAGAAAAAGCTCAATATGGAGGTCAAATGGCCAAAATATTGGGAAATCTTGGAGCAAGAAGGAGATAAATTGAAACTGCAGAGTTTTGAGAAACTAAAAAACAAAGTGAGAGATTGGCTCCATTATTACCAGATAATGGAGGCCTACAACCAGGATAAAAGAATTGGCTTCCAGGTGGAAAAATCTAAATTGGAAACAGAACTGCTAGAACTCAAAGCTAAGATTTTGTCAAAAATGTATAACTTGCTGTTGAAATGGAACACTCAGGATGAAACGGTTAAATCGGTCATGATTAAATGGGCACAAGATGTTGGTCATAACATTATGTTTGCTGACTGGGAACAGTTGTGGACCACCGGAATGAAATTTACGACATGTAATGCCTTGAGAGAAAATATTATGAAAATGATATATAGGTGGTACATGTCTCCAGTCAAGCTTGCAAAAATCTATCATTTGCCTGATAATAAATGTTGGAAATGTAAAGAAACTGAAGGTACAGTGGTGCCTCGCAAGACGAAATTAATTCGTTCCGCAAGTTTTTTCTTCTTGCGAGTTTTTCGTCTTGCGATGCACGGTTTCCCATAGGAATGCATTGAAAATCAATTAATGCGTTCCTAGGGAAACCGACTTCAGACCAGGTCCGGGGACAGTCTGTCCCCGGACCTCCTCTGAAGGCTGGGGGGGGGGACAAGGGCTTTTCTTCCCACCCCCAGCATTTTAAAAAACCCTGGGACAGCGGAGGACTTCTCCGCTGTCCGGGGCGATCTTAAAATGCTGGCGGGCGGCATTTTAAAATCGCCCCGGACAGCGGAGGACTTCTCCGCTGTCGGGGCGATTTAAAAGCCCCTGGGAAGGCAGGCAGGGGGGACAAAGACTTTTGCCCCCCGCCAGCCTTCAGAAGAGGTCCTGGACCTCTTCTGAAGGCTGGCGGGGGCGAAAGTCTTTGCTCCCCCCGCCTGCCTTCAAAAGCTGTCCGGCCCAGGCTTCGCGGATCTCTCCGCCAGCAGCGGCAGCGATGCCGCTGCTGGCGGAGACTTGCCGGCATGCAGAAGCCTGCGCGCAGCGCGCCCAGGCTTCGCGGATCTCTCCGCCAGCAGCGGCAGCGATGCCGCTGCTAGCGGAGACTCTCCTGCCTTCAAAAGCCGTCCGGGATAGCAGGAAGCGCTTCCCTGCTATCCCGGACTGCTTTTAAAATGCTGGCGCTGGGGAGCAAAGCCTTTCGGCCCCCGCCAGCCTTCCTGGACCTCTTCTGAAGGCCGGAGGGGGGGGAAAGGCTTTGCTCCCCACCGCTAGCATTTAAAAGAGGTCCCCGGAGATTTCCCTATGGGCTTTCGTCTTGCGAAGCAAGCCCATAGGGAAATTCGTTTTGCGAAGCACCTCCAAAACGGAAAACCCTTTCGTCTAGCGGGTTTTCCGTCTTGCGAGGCGTTCGTCTTGCGGGGTACCACTGTACATTCTTTCACCTTTGATGGACATGCCCAAGGATTAAGGCTTTCTGGGAGATGATATATAATGAACTGAAAAAGGTATTTAAATATACCTTCCTCAAGAAACCAGAGGCCTTTCTCCTGGGCATAGTCGGCCAATTGGTGTCAAAGAAGGATAGAACATTTTTCATGTACGCTACAACAGCAGCAAGAATACTCATTGCAAAATATTGGAAGACACAAGACCTACCCACCCGGGAAGAATGGCAGATGAAGCTGATTGACTGTATGGGACTTGCAGAAATGACTGGCAGAATCCGGGACCAGGGAGAAGAGTCGGCAGAAGAAGATTGGAGAAAATTTAAGGATTATTTACAAAAATATTGTAAAATTAAGGAATGTTGAATGATGCTGGATTGAAATTAAGTGGTTTCAAGCTGTAACTTTGATAAAACGACTTTCTTTTTGTAAGCAAGAATTTAAAGTTATAATAGTTTAAGAGGTTGAGATAAGGATTTGCTGCACAAACAACTTAAACTGGGTATACAAGAAGGGGAGGCATGAGGAGGTCGGGGAAATAAGTTACAAGAAAGTAAGTTGTGAAATTTAAGTGTTTTTAATATTTTTATGTTTGTTTTTTCTTTTGTTTGTAAAAAATTGGAAACTCTAATAAATATCTTTTTTTAAAAAAGCATCCGAAACACTTTTTACATTACCGTAGATTCTGGCGTATTAGGCGACTGGGTGTATTAGACGACCCCCCCAAATTAGCAGCTGCAATTTAGGGATTTGTTTTATAAGCCCAGTCACCTACTATGCTAGGCAGCTCTGCACCGGGAGAAAGCTGCCCAGCATGGAGCTGAGCTTGCTGCTCGCTGCTTCGGAAGAAGCAACGGCAGCGGGGGGGGGGGGGGCCTCCGCTCCACACCACCCATACCCAGCCTACAAGGTGACCCCTGACTTTTTAACCTCTTTTCCGGGGTTAAAAAGTCACCTTATACGCCAGAATCTACGGTACTTTAACGACTAATGTTACTATTGAGCAGATCTCTTTCTAGTTGAGAAGTTTCATTCACAAACCCGACCTT
Organism: Podarcis vaucheri; assembly: GCF_965113315.1. NCBI lineage: Eukaryota > Metazoa > Chordata > Lepidosauria > Squamata > Lacertidae > Podarcis > Podarcis vaucheri. The sequence continues at coordinate 669,902 of NC_138755.1, forward strand.
TTTATCTATTTTATATAATTAATTAAGTTAATAATATTGTAACTCACTCACTAACATTCCTGACATTTCTTCAAACTTATTTAACTGAGTCTCACCACTTACGTCACTTAATAAGTTTCTGTAGTCTCTTTTTTTTTAAAAAAAAAATGCTTTTTATTGACATTTTCAAAAAAACAAAATAAAAAAATCTTTACAACCATTCTTGGTGTTATCTTATTTACATTGCGTAAAACAAGCCTCAACTTCCTACCTTCCCAGTTGCAGTTTTCTTAATATACATCTTCTCTTACAGTTTCTTCTACATTTCTATACGCGTCTGTCAGGGGTTCAGGAGCAGAGGCAAGGGCAAGGGAGGAAACAGAGAGCGAGGGGGAGGAGGCAGAAGAAAGGATGAGTGATGACGACGACCCGAGATCTCCGAGTCTTTCCAGTGAATCAGAAGATTCACAGAAAGGAGCACCAGTGGCCAGGGCAAGGGGGGAGCCTAGGGGAACACCCCAGGAGGAAAGGGCCAGAGGGAGCTCAGAGGGGAGCAGTTGGAAATCGGGACCAGCGTCACCAACAGAGAGCAGGGGAGAGGAAGGGCGTCAGGTATCAAGCGCTGGCAGCTCACAACAGGAGGGAGGGCACGAGTCAGGAGTGGCCACACCTCCATCGGGGAGCGAAGAAACGGTCAGACGGAAAGTGGAAGGTTGGGCGCACGCGCCAAGTTCAAATGCACAGGAAGGTGGCGCAGTAAGCAGCCCGGAAAGGGAGCCAGGTCCTAAAGCCCGGCGCAAGGAGGCAGGAGGGTCCGGGGGGTCGGCGTCAGAAGAATCCAGGAAGGAAGAGACCCAGGGGGGCAGAGGGACCCAGAGAAGAACAGTCAGGCGGAAAAGGTGGAGTAAGGCTAGGATATTAAGTTGGTGCACAAGGGGCGGAGACTCAGACGGAGCTTCGCCGGTCTGACCCATAAGACGTAGAGTTGCACGCAGCAGCTGGAGAATGGAAACTGTAACTCAATAAAGACTTTTACAAAGTGATTGCTGGCTAGCGTGATCCTCTGTGAGCTAGGATCTGGAAGCATCTCTGACAGCGTCACAAGAATTATATTAACCCTGCTGTAGATCTTAAACTTCTACAGTTAATTCCCATATATGTTACAAATTTACCCCATTCTTCTACAAACTTTGCCCCTTTTTGGTGTCAGATTTTATATGTCATTTTCGCTAATTCCGTATATTCGAAAAATTTAGCCTGCCATTCGATTACTGTTGGGATCTCCGATGACTTCCATTTTTGGGCTACAAGAATCCTAGCTGCTACCATGGCATATTGGAATAATTTATTATCCTCTTTTTTATTTCGTCCCCTATTATCCCTAATAAGAATGCCTCCGGTTTTTTTTGGAAATGTGTACCTAAGGAGTTTCTTAAGTTCACTATATATTAGATCCAAAAAAAAATTCATTTCATCACATACCCACCACATATGATAGAGATCCTTACGTTTACATTTCCAACATGCTTTGTTACCCATTTTGTATATTTTCGCCAATTTGACCAGGGTTATATACCACCGGTACATCATTTTTTCCAGGTTTTCCCTTAAAGTGGAACACGCTGTCAATTTCATCCCTTTGTTCCATAAATTTACCCATTTATCATACTCTATGTTATAACCAAAATCGATTGCCCACTTTACCATCACTTCTTTTATTAACTCAAGGATGTGTTTCTGTAGTCTCTTAACTACTTCAGAACAATTAACCCAACATTCTAGTTCTACTAGCTTAAAGTTATAGCTCTGCTTAACATTTCATGATTAGACCACAAGCAGCTATCACAGGAAGTCACTTGGTTCAATGCAGAGGAGGGCAGTTCTTTTATTTGTGAACCAGATTTCCAATTTAGTTCTGAAGCTTTGGCTCTCCAAACATTGGCTCTCCCCGTAGTTTCATAAGTGGGAGAGGGAACAAGAGTTCCATTCCTTTTCCCCAAACTCACGGATCACCCACTAACCTGCCCCTTGCTTCTTCTGTGGCAAAAGCTTTTTAGACAAGATTGGTTTCCAGAATGACACAAATAAATAAATAATAATAAATTTTTATTTGTACCTCCTCCCTCCCCGGCCAGAGCTGGGCTCAGGGTCGCTAACGTCATAAAACTAACAAAGTATCCAAAGAACATAAAACAGGCGATCAATTAATTAAAATACATCTTAAAATTAGTTTGGAGTAAATTAAGATCTGGACAGGTGGCAGTCCACACGTAAAATTGAGAGTGGTTAATATTCTCCAGGGCCAACTGTTATCACTGGTCTTGTAAAGGATCTGTGAGCAGGCTAGGAGGCCTCTTTAATACTTGTTCTTATACAGAAAGAAGACTCAGACTGAACCCCGACCAAAGGCCTGGTGGAATTTATTATCATGATTGTGCAAGTTAATTATGCTTCATACTTAATGAAATCAACTCACATTTGAACAACATTATATACCTGTTGTTAGGTATCACGATGCATACTAACTGAGTTATCTTAAAACATTAACACTGAAACAAAGTTAGGAGCATAGTAACTACACTTGCCCAAATATTATTCAAGTAAACCGCTCATAAACAGAGTGGGCAGATCACCAGGTTGTGAAGTTTGCATTCCTGTGTCCAAAAGGAAATGCTACCTTTTCCCAATGACAATTTTACATACTTCCAGCTGTTAGGCAGCTCCAAAGCACTCTCATTCAAATAAGCTCAGCAGACACATCAACTTTCTATAAAATGAGACTTCTGAAATCCCATGCAAGCCTGATTTTTCTGACACTACCGCTATGTTAACCAATTTACCCTAACCCTAAACCCTATACCTAACCCTAACCATTTTACTCTGCTTCCAAGCACACAGTCCTAATCCCCGCCCCCTTCAGGCACAAAGCCAGGGGACCTCCTATCTCAAGAGCTTGCAATCATAACAGAAAGTGCTAGGCAGTAACTGCCATGTTCCAGAGGTTAAGGAAGACAGGACTAGCCAAGATCTTTGGCTAGACCAGCCTTCTCTGACCTGGTGCTCACCAGGTATTTTCGACTGTAACTCCAAGTAGCCCTAACCGCCGGCCATGATGGCAGGGGTTGATGAGAACTGGAGCCCAGCAACATCTAGAGGGCATCACATGTGGGATGAGAGAGTTCTGCCAAATCTTCTTTTCTTTTTTAACTGCAGAAGTATGCTCTTCGACAGAGGGCTCTGGACAAAGCAAAACCAGTTTTGGAAATGAGCTGATGATCATACAAGCAGCCAAAAAACCCTTTGAGGTAAGGAGGATGACATCAATGATACTTTCAACAATGGCACATTGCTTGTCACCTTTCACTGCTTATGTCTCCCACTTGCTAGAATTCAAGCAGCAATACAAGGCACTATTTGCTTGCTGCAGCTTTCACTATGCTGAGCAGGTGTTGTCATGTGACTCACACTCTACTGAAACATTAGGAACAAAGATGAAGAAAGCCATGTCTGGAAACATTAAAAACCAACACCGCTGAGAAGCACCAAACTATGGCCAAATAGTAGAGGCAGAATTTGCTTTCCTTGCAGATGACCTTTTATTTAAACCAACAAAGGAATTCCTACTTCCCGTCAAACAAATTGGCAAACAAGATGCTTCAATTGTCATTAACATTTCTGGTGGTCACTCATTATCTGTTTGTTTAGCCATAGGTTTTTTTACATCAAGGAATACATAAACAATTTAATTGACATGGCTTCCTCCAAAATAACTTCATGAATTATGAAACAATGGTGTAGGGAGAAGGGGTTTGAATTTGTTAAGTACTGGGGGATATTCTGGGACACCACGGACCTGAGCAAGAGGGATGCAGTCAACTTGAACTCGATTGTTGACAATTAACATTAAAAAGGTGGAAGAGCAGCTTTTAAACTGATTACAGGAGGAGCCAAGAGGAGCCGAAGAAAATCTAGTTCAGAACAATCACTCTCTAGGATGAAAATGGAGAAACTGAATGAAAATTTAAATGTGGGAGGCATGGAACTAGACACTGTGAGTGCAGCCTGTGCAGGGGCAGAGATGCAAAAGAACTGCAGGCCAAAACACAAGAGAAACATTGTACAGTCATACCTCGGGATAAATACACTCTTCAGGTTGAGCGCTTTCGGGCTGCGCTCCGCGGCAACCCGGAAGTAACGGAACGCGTTACTTCCGGGTTTCGCCGCTTGCACATGTGCAGTCAAAATGACGTCACACGCATGCGCAGAAGTGGTGAAACGCAACCCGCGCACACGTGCTGTTACATCTTACGTTCTGTTCGGGATGCGAACAGGGCTCGGAACGGATCCCGTTTGCATCCCGAGGTACCACTGTATGCTAATGCCAGGAGCCTCTGTGCCAAGATGGGTGAAGTGGTGTGCTTGGTCTTTGAGGTTAGCCTTGATATAGTTGGTATAATGGAAACCTGTTGGAATGGAGAGAATCAGTGGGATAATGTTATCTCTGGATATGAACTCTATAGGAAGGACAGGGAGACACATACTGGAGGTGGATTTGCTCTTTACATCAAAGAGGGCAATGTGACCCAGCAAGCCAAAATTCCCCAAAGGGAATTCTCCTCCACAGAAACACTGTGGGTGATGATACTGGGCCCTAAGAGTAACTTGGTGCTAGGAAAATGCTACCATCCCCCTGTTCAAGGAGTTATCATAGAATCATAGAATCATAGAGTTGGAAGAGACCACAAGGGCCCTTGAGATGATGAATGAAATGAAGGAAACAACCTGGAGAAGAGGAGGTTAAGGGGTGATATGATAGCCATGTTCAAATATATAAAAGGATGTCACATGGAGGAGGGAGAAAGGTTGTTTTCTGCTGCTCCAGACAAGCGTACACGGAGCAATGGATCCAAACTACAAGAAAGAAGATTCCACCTAAACATTAGGAAGAACTTCCTGACAGTAAGAGCTGTTTGACAGTGGAATTTGCTGCCAAGGAGTGTGGTGGAGTCTCCTTCTTTGGAGGTCTTTAAGCAGAGGCTTGACAACCATATGTCAGGAGTGCTCTGATGGTGTTTCCTGCTTGGCAGGGGGTTGGACTCGATGGCCCTTGTGGTCTCTTCCAACTCTATGATTCTATGATTCTATGAACCAAAAGAGGGAATGGTGAAACAATGGGTAACTTCAACTACCATCATATAGACTGGTGACATATGCGTTTCAGTCATGACAAAGCGGAAAAAATTCTGATTACAGTGGTACCTCGGGTTAAGTACTTAATTCGTTCCGGAGGTCCGTTCTTAACCTGAAACTGTTCTTAACCTGAAGCACCACTTTAGTTAATGGGGCCTCCCCCTGCTGCCGCACGCCCGGAGCACAATTTCTGTTCTCACCCTGAAGCAAAGTTCTTAACCCGAGGTACTATTTCTGGGTTAGCGGAGACTGTAACCTGAAGCGTATGTAACCCAAGGTACCACTGTACTCCACATGAATATGCCCTAGAACACAGCTGGTCATGGATTTACCCTGGATTTATCTTAAGTGGTGCCAAGGTGCCCAAGATGAAAGTGTTGCTAAAACAGTTGGAAGCAGTGGTCATAGTGCTATTAAATTGAATATACTATGTAAATCAGTGTTTCCCAACCGGTGTTCCGCGGCACACGAGTGTGCCGTGAGACGTTGCCTCGTGTGCCGCGAGATGCCTGGAGGGAGGCGGGCGAGTCGGGTGGCGAGAGGCGGGGCGGCGGCGGCGAGGAGAGGCCGCGCCTCCTGCTGCTGCCTGGCGCTCCTCCTCGCAGCCGGCAGCGCTGCCTGGGCGCCTCCGCGCGACTCTGCCTCGCTGGGTTTGGTCTCCCAGCAGAGACGGGTCACACGCGCACCTCCCTCCCTCCATCAGCCTGCGCGGAGGGAGAGCCAGAGAGAGGCATCGCTCCTGCGCGGCGGGAGAGGGAGCAGCCGGAGCGATGCCCCAAACGAAGGCATGGGACCGGAGGGGATATCCTCTCCGAGGAGGATTGAGCGCAGCTGAGAGAAGCCTTTCGAGGAGCTGCCGTGTCCCCTGGAAACCCCCTTCCCAGCTCTGCCTGCCTGCCTGCCCAAAGCTTGGAGGTTCCCCGGCAAGGGGGAGGGAAAAAACTTTCACTTTTGTGCGTCCCTCCCGGCGTGACGCTGCGCGCTGACGTCACGGGGCGGGGCTTTAATGGTGGTGTGCCGCGAGATTTTTTTTCAGTAAACAGGTGTGCCGTTGCCCAAAAACGTTTGGGAAACACTGATGTAAATGACCAATTGCCAAGAAAATAAACCTGATAACATGTGACTTCAGAACGGAAACTAAAAAAATAAAAATGAGGGGCCTGGTAAAAAGTAAGTTGAAAGGCAATGTCAAGGGCATCAAATCACACCAAAACACTTGGACATTATTTAAAAACACAGCTGGAGGTTATACCTTAGATCAGGAAATGTACCATCAGAGCAAAGTCAAAAAAGCTATTAGAGGCAGGAAGGATTCCTTCAAAAAATGGAATTCTTGTCTAAAGGAGATCTTTGTGGGCTTCCAAAGGTATCTGGCTGGAAAAGCAGGATACTGGATCATTAGCCTGAGCCAGTAAGCTGTTCTTATGGATCTTAATGTTATTTTAACTGGCGATGCCATGAACTGAACTTGGTACTCCAGGCATGCACAACACGTCGATTGTGATCGACCAGTGAATCGTGGGATTGTTTCTTGTCAATTGCAGGGCCTTTCTCTGCAGCCTCGGATGCAGTGGCAGTAGCTGCCGCCGCTGCCAGTCTCCATGGCGATGCAAGCCTGAGCAGCACCGCAAGCCTGAGCGGTGCCAAGCCGGCTTGCCTTCCTGCCCCTGTCCTGCACTCTTGGGGGTTAGAGCGCTGGGGTGAGGGGGATGCGGCGCCCTGAGGGCTGGGGGGTGTATGTGTGTGCCGACTTGCTATCCTTCCCGCTGCCCTTTGAGCGCTGGTGGGGGGGGTGCTACCAGCCCTGAGGGTCTGGGTGTGTGCAGGGGGGGGGTGTTCCTGCCAGGTACTAACTTAGGGGCAAGGGGCATAACATGACTGGACTCCTATTGTTCGAGGCTCTGACTTCCCCCTGGCTGGGGATCTGGGGAGTGCCTCTCCTTCCCTGCTAGAGAGAGGAAGGCAGTCTTGATTTCTGCCGCTCACGTTGATGTGTTTAGGGAGGGAGAGAACTGGCTCCTCAAAGAGAGAACTTTTGCCTCCCTTTTGTCCCCCTCACTTAAACTCCCCCCCCCCCATGTCCAGTTAGCCACCTCCTTCCACACATGCACCCCCACGTGCATATGACACACAAGACAGACCAGTTTGGCCCTGAGGGGGTCTAAAATAAACACACCAAGTACACACATGTTAAGGGGCAGGCGGGGAGAGTTATGTTTAAGTTGAAGGATGACAACGGGAGCGTGTGGTAGATCACTGCCAGTTTTTTATACTGGTTAGTGGATCAGAGCCTACTAGTGGATCAGCATACTCCAACACAAAGCAGGACAACAGCCAGCAAGTTCCTCCAGCCTTCCATTCCAATTTCTATTACCATATTGTTTGTTATGCTAGAATCCAAAACTTAAGGACCTAGAAAATGCCAAACAACTCCTTTTGCTTAAATAAGCCTTCACTCTTGAGCTAGGAGCAGGAAACTGCTTTATACCCAGACAGTCCGTTGGTCCATCTAGCTCAGTGCTGTCAACACTGACTGGCAGCAGCTCTCTGGGGTATCTCCTACCTGGAGAGAACAGAGGACTTTACCAGGAACTTTTTGCAGACAGAGCCTGGGTTGTATTGCGGAGCTGCAGCCCTTCAATATGAAGATTCAGCCCACCCGAAACTTTATCGTACACCCGCTCTCTCACTACCAAGAGGCCGGCCATGATGGAGCTCTTCACCCAGCAGATCAGGCTCTTCGGGGCCACCACCATGGCAGAGAAGGCGCTGTGTCCAGAGGGGAGGCCTCGCAAAGAGACCGAGAAGGGGACCCCGCCCGCCCCCCCCCCCGCCGTGGGAACACCCCAGCTCCGCACAGGAGAGCCGCCCCCGGCAGGCCTGGCCTCTCCAGCACCCGAAGCACACAGAGGAAGCACCGCGGCCTCTCCCGGGGCGAAGGGGGTCCCCTCAGGAGCCTCGACTCGCCTGGGCGGCGGGCGCGGTCCTCGGGGCTTCCTCCGGGAGCGGGCGCAGAGGGGGCGGCGCCGGGCCGCCGGGTTTCGCCTCGACCGCGTGGCCCGCCTCCAGCCCCGCTCACTCACCAGCGGCGAAGGGAACCGGGCCCGCCGGGCTCGAAGGGGGCCTCGAAGAGGCTCTGCCGCCGCCTCCTCACCGGCAGCCGAGAGCAGGAGGCGCACGCGCGGACCCGCCCCCGCGACGTCAGCGACGTCAGATGACCTGGAAGAGGAAGGCGCTTCCAGGGCGCTGGGGCGCACGCGGGATATCCGGGTGCGCGCAACCCCCACGTGATAGAATCTGGGCAGGGACTTCAAGGGTCATGTAGTCCAACGTCCTGTAATGCACAAATCTCAGCTAGAGCATCTACGACACATGGCCATCCAATCTCTGTTTAAAGCCCTCCAAGGAAGCAGAGTCCCCCACCTCTCTTGGGAGTCTGTTCCACTGACAAACAGCTCTTACTGTCAGAAAGTTTTCCCAAATGTTTAGTCAGAATCTGCTTTCTTGTAACTTGAAGTCCTACCCACAAAAGCAGGAGACAACAAGCACGCTCCCTCTTCCATGTGATAGCCCTTACAATATTTGAAGATGGCTATCATATCTCCTCTCAGTCTCCTTTTCCAGGCAAAACACACCCAGCTCCTTCAACCGTTCCTCATCAGTTTTAGTCTACAGACCCTGGATCATCTTGGTTGCCCTCCTCTGCACACGTTCCAGCTTGTCAACATTCTTCTTAAATTATGGTGCCCAGAATTGGACACAGTATTCCAGGTGTTTGTCTGACCAAGGCAGAATAGAGTGGTATTATTACTTCCCTTGATCTGGACACTATACTTTTGTTGATGCAACTTAGAACAGCGTTAGTTTTTTTGTTTTTTGTTTTTTGCTGCTGTATCATGATAAGCTAGTGGCCCACAAAGACCCCTAGATCCTTTTCACATGTACTGCTAGTAAGTCAGGTGAAACACCCCCCCCCCATCCTATTATTTGTGCAGCTGGTTCTTCCTGCCTAGGTGCAGAACCTAACATTTGTCCCTATTGCCATTCATTTTGTTAGCTTGCGCCCAATTCTCCAATCTGTTAAGGTTATTTTGAATTCTGATTCTGTTTTCTGCGGCATTAGCTACCCCTCCCAGTTTGGTGTCATCTGCGAATTTGATGAGCATCCCCCCAATTCCATCATCCAAGTCATTAATAGAGATGTTGAACAACAACGGGCCCAGGACACAACCCTGCAGCACCCCACTGGTCACTTTTTCCAGGATAAGGAACCGTTAATGAGTACTCTTTGGGTTCGGTCAATCAAGCAACTACAAATTGGTAATAAACAGCAGGGGGTGGATTTCTTACAGGAAAAAAGACAGAAAGTGTAGAGTGATGCAGAGCCAAAACACGTCTGCTTGGGAGCAAGTCTCTGAGTCCCATAGCCCCCTCCTGTGAACAAGGTACAGTGGTACCTCTGGATGCGAACGGGATCCATTCTGGAGCCCCATTCGCATCCAGAGCAGAACGCAACCCGTGCCTGCACGTGTCGTGATTCGCTGCTTCCGTGCATGCGAATGACGTCATTTTGAGCGTCTGCGCATGGGCGAGCGGTGAAACCCAGATGTAACACATTCCGTTACTTCCGGGTTGCCGCAGAGCGCAACCCGAAAATGCTCAACCCGAAGCTATTTCAACCCGAGGTATGACTGTATAGTCTCAGCTTTGTAGGGAAGACAGGAGCACAGCCACCAGGAAATGAGACTCCAGTTTCTGCATGCAAGTTTTTAGTTCTGGGGTTTGGGCTGAGCCTCCTTGAAGTGGAAAAGGCCTAACTGAGATCTGTTGCACAGCTGAGCACCTTGACTCACTAGCAGCGAATTCTCCAACAAGCAACATTTTTTGCTTACTGAAACAGAAAAGGTAACAGCAAGCAATTGGGGAAACCAAACAGAGGCTGGAACCTCTTGTTGTTTATATACAGCTGATGTAGTAATGGGGTGTTAGGGGAGGGGTAGTACCTCTAGGGGGACACATTGTGCTCGTTCAGGGGTAGTTTGCCCCTTTTTGGTCCCCCTATCTTGCACTCAGCTCTCACTTGCAGCTCAAGAAGCTGTCAGTATGCAACAGCAGCCACACCCCTAGAATGGCTAACTGCCAGCTAAACCAGGGGAGGGTAGCCGATGGGTCTCAAACCCTGTGATTTAGGGACTTTCCTTGCATGTGAAGAGAGACTCTGGCAGATTGAGCAGACAAGACCAAGAGTGGGTCCAATGGCCAAGAAAGTGGTTTCTGGATGTGCTGTAAAGGGAAGTGGGGCAGGTGAGGTTCCTCCACCTGGAAAAGTAGCCCATCTAGGAGAAGGAAAACTCTGATCCTAAAACTCCACTGCCTTACAGGATATCTTCAGGAGAAGAACAGGCTAAGAAGTAAACTCTACAAAAATCTGGAGTAGAGTCCCTAAAATGGTTGGATGGCACCTTGAACACTTCCTTCCAGCAACTCCTGCAGCCAAGTTGGTGCCAAACATTTTGCTCTGCTTTCCTTTGGACATCAGTAAGGCCGAGAGGGCAGTTGTATCATCTGGGCAGCTCAGGACCTCCACACACACACTGCCCAGACTTGCAACCTCAGGAATGCTGCTAATGCAGTGGTTTGACTTTATCCCCGGAGGCATATCTCTTGAGACAGACAGAGGCCAACAATTCCATGAACAATTCCATTCTTTTTACCAATTAGGTACAACATTTTAAGCTATTTTCCCAAGTAGTAAGATACGCTGTGGTCTAAACCTAGGGCTTGCCGATCAGAAGGTTGGTGGTTTGAATCCCTGCTATGGGGTGAGCTCCTGTTGCTCGGTCCCTGCTCCTGCCAACCTAGCAGTTCGAAAGCATGTTAAGTGCAAGTAGATAAAAGGTACCGCTCCAGCGGGAAGGTAAATGACGTTTCCGTGCACTGCTCTGGTTCACCAGAAGTGGCTTTGTCATGCTGGCCACATGACCCGGAAGCTGTCTGCGGACAAACGCCAGCTCCCTCGGTCAGTAAAGCAAGATGAGTGCTACAACCCTAGAGTCATCCGCGACTGGACCTAATGGTCGGGGTCCCTTTACCTTTACAGTTTTGTTACATCACTTATTAAAGAGACATTTAGATGCATATTGCTTCCATTCCTGCCTCTCCTCCCAAAGCTCTGGTGTCCGGGCAGCCCAGGAGCTCCGTAATAAACATTGATTGATTGATGCAAGCCCAGGACCTCCATACACACTGCCCAGGCTTGCGCCCCAGGGAGGTCACTTCAGTGCTGTTAATGCAGCAGTTTGACTTCACCACTGAAGGCATACTCCATTGTCTCTCAACAGACGGATGCCAGCAGTATACATAAACGTATGCTATCTACAGGTTTTATCATCAAAAGCTGGTAGGAGAATGACCTGTCATTTTATTTCTAAGAAGAAATAGGGAACAGTTAGCAAAAGCTAGCAAAAGCCTTTGAATGTCATCAGGCATGGAGAGTTGTGGAAAACAACAAAAAGGTATCACCAACACATGGCTGTGGCATCTAAACACAAAGTGAAGGTACCTCCTACCACAGATAGCAAAGGTAACCAGTGTGATGCCCTTTTTACGTTGTTGGACTACAACTCCATCATCCTTGACCATGCTGGCTGGCTTTTCTCTACTTTCAGGTTAATACAAGTTAAGTTTGTGGCTTTTAGGGCTCTCTTTCACCTTCTTGTGGTTGGATGGGGAGACAGCAAAAGCAGGGAAGTGAAGACATGGACAGGCTTCACAAAATGAGAACTATAGGTGGATTTATCTGGCACTCTGGCAGTGATGAGGTAAACGAGGCTGATAGACAACTTGTTCCTGTCACCTCTTGCACAGATAACAAAAGAAGTGGAGGTTGCAGAACTAGAAGAGATCTGGGTTACCAGGAAGGACAGAGAAAGACAGGGAAGCAGCAGCAGCAAATAAAACAGTAATTCACACTTTCAAGACATCCTGCCTAATTAACACACACTCACAGAACATTTGAATGTACCTTTTATTAGACTCTCTTATGCCTCCAAGCAGCAGCACAATAAAACAGTTTGTTTGTGCATGGCTGCCTTCCTTGCCCTGATTCAATAGCCAGTCCCCCTCCTTTCAATGTCTGTTAGCCAACAGCAACTACATGGAAAGGGGGTGGCCACTTAATGCCTAGAAAAGTCTGTGCTGCAGTACAGCATCACATCTAATCAAAATCCTGCTTAGAGAAGTTGGGGCTAGCTTAAGCCGGTAGTAGCAAAAACACTTTCCCTTTTCTTTTCCATTTTTTGGGTGGGGGCGGGTTCCCACTTAAAACCGTATGAATATTTCTTTAAAAAGACTATATACAGGCAAGGCTAAAGGCCACTGGCACAGGGGCGAGGTCAAAGGCTGCTAGATTCTACAAGATAAAGAAGAAGGGGCTCAGAGCCAAAACACCAGACCATTTTAATTAATTTTTTAAAAATGAGAGCTTATGAAAATAAAAAAGAAGGTTCTGGTTCAGTTGGCACTTAATCATGAAGGTCTGGTCATGAAGGAAAACACCTGCAGAGGAAAAAGACAGACAGGCTTTAGGGAAGGAAAGACACAGCACAGGACCCTACCATCTTCCCCTTAACCGAGCCAGAGATTCCAGCTGCTGCCCTTTTGCAGGAAAGGGCAGGCAGGCCAATTCGCATGCGAGCAATTCAAGTTGTTGATCAGACCCAAGGAGGAAAAGCCTCCCTGATCATTCCTGTGGTCACAGTAGCCAAGAAAAGCTTTTAATCCTGGGCTCATGGCCAATGCCAAAGGTTGACAGGGGTTAGTCAGCTCATGTAATTGAGTCCTCCTCAGCCAAATTACCTCCAGTCCCTGCCCCGCATGAGCCCTCAGCATCCTGGACTGACACTGATGCCACTAACTCACCAGCTCAGCGATTGGTGGCTGTGCGCAGATCTGTGGTCAGGGGGTCGTGCTGGATCGTCTGGTGCAGCATGAGAGCGAGTAGCCCAGCGCGGTTGGTCATAGCCATGCGGACGTTCCGCTCCTGCTCAAACAGCTCGTCCAGCTTGTACCACTGACACAAAGGAACAAGAGGAAAGCAATCAGAGCTAGCCCATTGTCCAAAGGATTCCCATTAGCTGCAACCCTCCCTGAAATTGACACGCCTATTTCACAGGCAGCATGGCCAAGCCATTGTCCTTTTGTGCTGTCCACCCGCCCAAGGTCTAACACGAGTTCCCAATCCGTACCACGCGCACTCGCTCCAGGTCCACCTCCGCCCGTCGCAGTTTCTCCCAGCAGTAGTGGCGGTTGCATTTGCGCTTGGGCACGCGGCAGAATTCCCCCGTGAGCTCAAACACGTCTTTTACCATGGGACACCCACACACCTCATCTGCTGACACCTAGGGAAAAGTTGCAGTCGAGATTGAGCAGGATGAAGCCACAGCTGTGGTGTGTGTCTCACTGAAAAATATTCTGTACAAAGATAATCCAAATGGAACACAAGAGAAGTGCAGTTCTACAACCTGAAAAAATTGCATAATTTTCTCATTTTGCATAACTTATTCGGGCTTTACTAGTCATAGGATCAAAGAATCACAAAACTTTAGCATTAGAAGGGATCCTGAGGGTCATCTAGTCCAACCCCCTGCAATGCAGTAATCATAACTACCGTATTTTTCGTCCCATAGGACGCACCTAGTTTTTTGGGGGGGAAATAAAGGAAATTTTTCCCCCTTTATTTCCCCCCCCCAAAAGCAGGTCGGGGAAACCGAACCAGGTCGAGGAACAGCGGGATGGTGGTGCTGCGCCTCCCTGCTGTCCCCCGAGCTTGTGGGGTTGGCCGATGTCTGCCCGGCGCGAGGGGCGCTCTGCATCAGGGCGCCCCGCCTGCTGGGCGGCAGGCTGCTATCCGCAGCGTGGGGAGCCTTGCGGGGAACTCCTGCAAGGCTCCCCACGCTGTGGATGTCTGCCCTGTGCGAGGGGCGCTCTGTTTCAGGGCACCCCTCGCGCTGGGCGGCAGGCTGCTATCCGCAGCCTAGACATCCCTGCGGGACCTCCCGCAGGGCTGCCTAGGCTGCGGATGTGTTCCCGAAGCGCCGGGCACTCTGCTTTCAGGGCGCCCGACGCTCCAGGAAGCAGGCTGCTATCCGCAGCCTAGACAGCCCTGCGGGACCTCCCACAGGGCTGCCTAGGCTGCGGATGTCTTCCTGAAGCCTGGAGAGCGAGAGGGGTCAGTGCGCACTGACCCCTCTCGCTCTCCAAGCTTCAGCAAAAGCCTGCATTCGCCCCATAGGACGCACCCAGATTTCCCCTTCATTTTTGGAGGGGAAAAAGTGCGTCCTATAGGGCGAAAAATACGGTAAATTGTACATGACAGATGACCATCCAGCCTTCCGAGGGAGTCGGTTCTGCTGTCTTGCAGGACACTGAAGTCCTTTGCTCTCTGAGAACATTGTTCAGTTATGCCTCTGGCTTGCCATACTTCTGCAGGCATCACCCATTAGCTTGCAAGTGTATCCGTGCTAGAAACTAAGGGCTAGAAACTTGCTTTCCTTGTAATGATAGCCAATTCCATGTTCAGTGCTGCATACCATGCTTTCTCTGCACTCTTACTGAATCACCACAGCACAAAGCCCTGGGTAAAGCTCACAACACTGTATTTCACCTAATAGTCCTTCCCCTCCTAAATCTGAATGATGGCCTATCCTAGCCTGTTCCTAAACTACAGTGGACTAGGACCTCACCGGAAGAGCACTCTGTTCCTACCTTGGGGTCACGAGAATGCTCTGGGCACAAGACCTGCAAGCGTTTGCAGTAGGTCTTGCTTTGTGGGTTGTAGACATCACAGAAAAGGCGAGTTGCCCTGGAGAAAAGAATACACACAGGTAAGATTACAAAGTCATGGCCTTATCCTCAGCGAACTTGATCAGAAATGGGTTATTTTTAAAAATGTAAATGAAACTTTAAAAAAAATAATGGAGTGTCAATTCAGGTTAAATGCTAGGAAAGCAAGGTTGCACATCAACACTGTGGAACACACCTTGCCACCTCACCTGGAGTCAGGCCTGTCCACTCTAATGGGCAGAAGCACTTAAGGGTTCCAGACAGGGGTCTGGAGTTGCCAGAGATTTAAGCAGAGATATTCTACATGCATAGCATGTGTGTCCCAAATTTAGAAGCAAAATTAATTCTGCCTTATCTGAGATCAGAGTTTCTTGATCAGAAAGAGCAGCAGTTGGGGGAAGAGAGAAACCTGACAAATGGGGTTCCTGATTTCCCACAAATACATTTTGAGGTGGGAGAATAACCCTCTCCACAGATTTCACTCCCATTCTGTTTCCCAGATGTTTCCACCCAGTGCTCCACAAAGTAGCCCAAAACCAATATGTGGGAATGCATACAGCAACCCCTTCATAACTCGTAAAAGTCAGCAGTGGACCAAGCTATTTAGGAAGACCATTAAAATGAAGATGTTGCTGAGTTTTAAGACAGTATTAGGACCCAATTTATAAGAACCCAAGAAGCGCTGTGCTGAATCAGGTCACTGGCCCATCTAGTCCAGGATCCTGTTCTCACAGTGGCCAATCGGATTCCTATGGGAAACCAAGGTGGCCTGAACGACACAATTTCAGTCTACAGTTAGAGATTCACATGCCCACTAAAGGGGATCAATTCCCCAAACAAAAAAACTAGATGTCAGTAAAAGGACACATTCCTTCTTGACATTTAGTTTTCTACATGAAGGGGTTTTATTTCCCCCGCCCCCTAAGCCCCACCTAACATGTATTGGTAGATCCCATACCCCTTTAATACCTCAGTGAGAACTGGGCCTCCTAGCCTGCTACCTGTTTAGGCTGCAGCATGGTGTCTATCTTGACAAGCCAATCCTTTTAATCCACTCTCTCCCATGTACCTGCTCATGTAGGAGTAAAGTGAGGGCTGTCAGTTTCTTTCCAAGTTACCGAGCAGACAAAAGCCACCATTCATTCATTCATAAGCAGCTCAGACAGACATCAAATTCAAGATTACATAATCCAAGCACCCTTTTCTTTGCACTAATACCAACTAGCAACATGGGGTACACTTTTAAAAACCATTTATGCCCATCCACCTTTCATAAAAAGAAAGTGAGCATGGAGGTGGGCACCCAGTACTGTTGACATAAGGCACTAGGATTCCCTTGTTCCGTAAGTGAGATGCAAAAGTCTCACATTGTTCTGGGAGTGGAAAGAAAGCTATGGATTCCGACTCTTGCAATGGCCAACAGCTACAAACATTAAATATGTATTGGCAAAAACTAGATTTCCACCCAGTAGACAGTACTGGGTTTGGAAAGGGCCACTGCATTTCTTCACAGCTTCTTGTTCCCATCAGGGTAACTGTGTAACAAAGGAGCAGAACTGCAAGACAGATGGCACCAGTGGCATGGAACCTGGTGAGGAGGCTTTGGTGAACAGCCCATAGCGAAAAGGAACTTGAGAGTTGGGCAGGCAGCTTACCCTTCAATACGTGTTGGATACATAGACCCAAAGGATGTCTGGCTCTCGTACTGCGGGGGATGGGGGGAGACAGACAGAAGAGAAAAACACAGCCATGAAGTCACAGCAGAACAAACATTAAAAGCACCATCAAGTGAAGAAAAGATCCTCCACCTAAGTTCAACTAGCTCTTAACCTACCAGCCAGTGAGCTAGAAATCCAGTGGACTTCCAAGCCGCACTATGACAGGTGGGCAGGGCTGCTGCAGAAATGATAGGTAGCCCCCGAGTTCCAGGCTCTGACTATAGAAGCCGAGCTCGTTTCCAAGGCATCTAGCCATCAACAGACCTATCCCAACATATTTATGCAACACATTGGCTAAAACTATTTATGGTAGCCAATATCATGTGGCCAGCAGTTCCCAAAACATCAGCTATGCAGATAATAGGTTAAATATGGGAGAGGTCAAGCTACAGTGAACAGCGTATTGCATTTCAATACCACCCTTTATTCAGAAATATTTTCATATACATTTTGGGGGGGGGTGTAGAAGTTAGTTCTTGAAAATGTAAGTTATTTATTCAGCTTCCTGAACTCAATTGTTCTTTGTACAGAATTTGCATTGGTTTTTTCCATGCAGCTCTGTCTATAGCTGCTTGACAAATGTTAAAGGACAGTAATCTCCCTTGACCCACTGATGGAGCAAATTATTATTTTTTTAAAAGTAATATTTATTAAAGTTTCAAAAGGTACAAAAGACAAAACAGAAAAACAAAGAAAAACACAAAAAAGTTCCACCTTTTAGATCTTTCTAGATTAAAACCCTAAAACCTATTTATACTTAACTCCTTATAACATTTCTACTAAAGCCGTATAATTTCATTCCAACAATTTTTCTAGAACTCATTAATTTTACAATATTTCTCTAAATAAATTTTTTAAAACTTTTTCCCAATCTTCTTCCACCGTCTCTTCTCCCTGGTCTCGGATTCTGTCAGTCCTTTCTATCAATTCCATATGGTCCATCAACCTGGTGATCTTCTATCCGAGGCTCTTAACTCTTTTCCATGTCCCTTTTGCAGATCTTCTTCATATTTATACATGTGCTTTACTTTGTCTTCTGCTGATCTTGTTCTTAATTTCCTTCCTTTGGCACTGAGGAGTAGATCTCGGGGAAACTCCAACCTAACAATGTCTTTATTCCTTCTCGACAGGTCAGCCCATTCTCCATGTCAGAACTAAAGTCCAAAAGATATTTCAGAGCGTGTTTCTCTTTTTTTAAAAGTAATATTTATTAAAGTTTCAAAAGGTACAAAAGACAAAACAGAAAAACAAAGAAAAACACAAAAAAGAGTTCCACCTTTTAGATCTCATTTTCAGTAACTTCTTTTCACGACTTCCCCACACCTCCCCTTCTTGTATTCCAAATCCAATTATTTGTTCAACAAGTTTTTATCCTTAATGTCTTAACCTTAATTTGTTAATGTATTTCTTTATAATAAATTTTATCCCTTAGTTCATTATTATATTTAGTTCAGTTTATAAAACAACTTTTAAATTATATACCTTGATCATATGTAAAAAAGAAAGAAAGAAAGAAACTTTTTCTAAGGTTGATCCTATTTCCCTTCCACGAATTCCCCATTCTTATAATAATAAACAACATAAAATTTTTACACTGCAAAATAAAGATCAAGCCCCCTTTGGACTTCCAACCCCCCCCCCTTCTCTCCCCGGTTTCAATCCCAAACCATAGTCCATTAGTCCATCTTTTTAGCCTGGTGACCTTACGTCCGAGGCTCTCAAATCTCTCTCAGTCCCTTTCAGCCGGCTTCTTTGGAGGTCTCTTATGATTTACACCCAAACTCGAAGAGGCACTTTCTCAATACTGTCCATGATCCTTCCAGCCAGGCCTGCTTGTTTAGAGGTGGAGCTCAAGCTCTGTTTCTTAAATCCATGTGTCCCAAATAGTCCAGCTTCCACCTTGGTCGAGCTTGAAGTCGTCTTGACAGGTCCCCGGCTCTCGTTTGTCTTCTGTAACATTTCGGCCACCCCTCCTTTCTGCTCCTCCTGTTCAGCAAGTGTCTTTTCCTCCTCTTCAGTCTTTGGTTTCTTTTCTTGTCCAGCTGCCTGTGTTTTAAACATCAAGTCCTTTTCCAACTCAGTAGATATATTTTCTGTTGACTTCGGTTTTGTAGGACTTGTAGACAAAACATGGCCTTGCTCATACATCTTTCGCAGCTTTCCCATGAGAAAGACAAGCTCATCCAGATCAGCTAGTATTTTCCGACCTATTTCCATTCTTGTAATGTCCGTGAATCCCCTCTAGAGGGATTCTGGTTACTTAATGTTCCTTTCACTTCCGATCCAAAAGTCAACTTTATTTGTATCAATCTTTCTTTCCTTTCAATACTTTGTAGCAATATAACCGGCTAAAACTAAAGCTTTCAGTTTTTTCCGACTTTGACAGCTAATTTGACAGCTGTCAAAGTCTTCTGTAAATCCTCAGCAGGCTCTTTTCACGGGTTAGTCCCGGTCTCGAGAAGAGTGGCACTTAATCTAAACAAATAAACTCTTGTCCTCCAGCACAATAACTTAGACTTTTAAATCCGTGGAATTAATAACTTTTATCCAATCAGGAAGAAAAAACAGCTCTTCTCGCAACCTTAGTTGGCAGATCCTTGCTTTAAACTGTTTACAATGGGGGGGAGACGGACTTCCTCTTTTCACCTCCCCCGCTCGTACCAAATCTACAAATGAAATAATTTTAGTCCAATTTCCAAATTACTCACGGGTTGTTGTTCTTGATTTTAAGTCCAAATTTTAAAAGGAAGAAGTCAGCGCTCTCCGACAAATGGCATGCGGCTTCGCTCGGCAGGGGAAGCAGAAGACTCACAGCACCACGCCGCTCCCCGTCACCCGTTCCGTAGCCTTTAAAAAGGCTCCTTCGTGGGTCAGGAGGGCGCTAACGGTGCCCGCCGAGTCACCATGTCCACGGGCATCCGCGCCCGTGGTTTTTAAGGGTCCCCACATCGCCGGCACGGCAAGACCCGGCCCCTGTCGAGCAGATTCTCTCCGGAACTCGGAGGGAATCCGCCATTAGCCGATCGCGCTAACCCGGAAGTCTCCACTGATGGAGCAAATTAGAAAGCTGCTCCACAATCCAGCAGAGGAGGCTCTTTGGCTAAGACTTTTCCACATCCTGGGGTTACCTACCACGTCTACCAAACCCTTTTTTTAACCCAGTTTCAGGTATGCCACAAAGATCCCTGTTTCAGAGGCTGGATAGCAGTGTCTCAATTCAAACACAGGCCCCTGAAGCCCAACAACAAGGTTACCCAGCGCAGAGAAGACAGGCAGCTAACCTTGGCATAGCACCGCTCCATGTGCCGCAGCGCCACCTTGGGGTTGATGGGGTGGCCGCAGGAGACACAGAATATCTGCAAGTCTGTGTCATCACTGTCTCCTTCACTGGTCTGTGGCAGAGGAAAGAGGGAAGCAGGTGTCAGGATTTAGTGGTCAGATTTTTAAAGCAAACAGCATCCCACCCTACAACTCCATGAGGAAGTTCTGAGCAAGCCTGCAGAACTTATAACCCACCAAGGCAAACCCCCCTCAGCCAGACACCTGAAAATCCCACCCCCAGTTTCTGCAGTTCCAGGCAAGCTACAGTACTAAAACATTTAGGAAGCACTTAATAAATAAAGGGATGGGTGCCCTGCTGTGTGCTCAAGAACATTTCAACACCTTACGTCACTGCTCCTAGCAAAGAACAATACTGGAGGAAACCCAGCCGGATAGGCGGGGTAGAAATATATATTTTTTATTATTATTACTACTACTACTGCTGCTTTGTTTTCACCCGAATGTGTTGTAACACCTAATGCAGATCCTAACGCTTGGTCACACCAGGGATTAAACAAGTAAGCTTTGGCATCAATTGAAATCAGCAGATGCTGCCAACCAGAGAATCATAAGGCAAAAGCAAGCTGAACTATAGCTTATTTTATCATAAGAATTTATATCCTGCCCCTCGCAATAAAATTCCCAGGGAAGTCTGAGTTGTTGTCATTTTCTTTATCCCTTCAGAACATCAGAAATAAATTGCTGTGGATTGGAGCATCAAGCTCACATGCAACCATTCCAGCACTGAATAAGTCACAGGTAGGGCATACCTATAATAAGGGTATGTTCTCTGTTTAATCTGGGAACAGACCCATGCTGTCAGTGTTCACAACTATCTGTGAAATTTACACCCAAATATACGAAATAAAACACACGTATACAGCTAGGTTGCAAAAGGGCTCTAGTCTAATGCACCCAAGTCCTCCCTGGAAGGTTAAGGGGGTGCTGTTTGCAACCCCCCAAGAGAGGAGGCCTGGCTGCCTACTCCTTTCTCCTGCACTTCTTCCAGGTACCTCTTCGTCTTCTTTGATGGCTTGCTGCTTGGCCCGGACAATGACAGCCTCCAATTCATGGAATTTGCGCTCCATCTCCTGTAACTTGAGCCGGGCCTGCTGCTGCTCCCGCCGTATCCGCTCTAGTAGCTTCTTGCCATGCTCTTCCGCCACGCATGGACTTTGCTGCCACTGCTGGATGCGCTGCGGCAGGATCTCATATATGCGGCTGGGAAAGGACAGAGACAAGAGGGTGCATGCAACTGAAAACTGGCCAATATGATGGTAACAGGGTGCGCCACACAGCATCACACTGCACAACACAAACCTACAGGATGGGAACATTTTCAGCTCATAAGAAAACCACCCAGAACTCCCACAACTCAAACTGATGCACTTGCTCCCAGGCTTAGGCTGTTACGGGATTCACTTTGCCCATTACTGCATTATGGCATTCCTCCTCCCAATCGCCCTTTCAGTTATGTCATAATTACTTCTTTGGGACAGCTGAAGAGCTGAGGCTAAGGTTAAGCATCCAAAGGGCCAAGTGAGTCCACATTTTAAAAGCCCAAAGTCTCTTTCCTGCACACAAACCCCTGCATTACCCAACCCATGCTGGAAAATCAATGAATGGGCAAAGCTGCTAAGAAAAGAAATAAAGCTGCCCCCCAAGGAAGGCTCCCCCACTTACTTTGCTGCCAGCTTCATGCCACATTCATCCGAGCAGTACTTGGAGTTAGTCCGAGCAGCCTGGATGCAGCCAGGGCCAAGGCACTGATGGAGTGATGATGGGTCTTTGGTGTCCACCCGCTCAGCATGCTTTGACCGGTCGCGATGCTTTTGCTTCTGCTTGTGACGTTTGTATTTCTCCTCCTTCTGCAGGGCAAGAACCAGAGATGACACGGCTAGAATTCGCCCACCCTTGCAAGAGCAAAAGGGACACCGGTGTTTACTCATGACCTTCAAATACAGGCAATCCCATTTACTGCCGCCTATTTCCTACTTCTGTGATTAGGATAGTTTGGCCATAAAGCCAATAGTACATTCATCTAACACTGACACTTCAGGCAGCAATGACCTGCCAGCTGCCTGCACTCCTTTCGCTAACCCTAACACACCCACCCACCCCACTGGTAATTATAGCAGGAGAGGTGGAAGGCAGATACGTTTATTCCTTTTGCTATCCTTTTGCAAGGTATCTCCAGCCTGCAGGCTTAATAAGGCCTACCAGGCCCTTTTGGCCAAACCAAACCAACCAGGGCCAAAACGGGGTTGCAGACAATGTTGTTGTTGTTGTTTAGTCGTTTAGTCGTGTTTGACTCTTCGTGACCCCATGGACCAGAGCACGCCAGGCACTTCTGTCCTCCACTGCCTCCTGCAGTTTGATCAAACTCATGCTGGTAGCTTCAAGAACACCATCCAACCATCTCATTCTCTGTCGTCCCCTTCTCCTTGTGCCCTCCATCTTTCCCAACATCAGGGTCTTTTCCAGGGAGTCTTCTCTTCTCATGAGGTGGACAAAGTCTTGGAGCCTCAGCTTCAGCATCTGTCCTTCCAGTAAGCACTCAGGGCTGATTTCCTTCAGAATGGAGGGGTTTGATCTTCTTGCAGTCCATGGGACTCTCA
This sequence comes from Podarcis vaucheri, assembly GCF_965113315.1. Lineage (NCBI taxonomy): Eukaryota > Metazoa > Chordata > Lepidosauria > Squamata > Lacertidae > Podarcis > Podarcis vaucheri. The sequence goes on from NC_138755.1 coordinate 692,571, forward strand.
AGAGTCTCCTCCAGCACCATAATTCAAAAGCATCAATTCTTCGGCGATCAGCCTTCTTGATGGTCCAGCTCTCACTTCCATACATCACTACTGGGAAAACCAGTAATCAGCTTATCAGCAATGCCTGCAAAGTCTTTTGAAGCCCTGATTATTAGCTAATTGCTGAGGCTTTAATGTGCAGCATACGGCTCTCTGCCAGCAGCAGCAATCAATTAATGGTCAGCGCTTGAAGAGAGCTCTACACAGTGGAAGCCCCACAGGTGGCAGGGATTGGCTGCACCATTGAGGAAGCAGGCTTGAATTGGAAGGGCTTCCTCCAGAGGGTTTGAATCTGTGTCTCTCTGCTCACAGTCCAGAACGCTGAGCAACTACACCACAGTGGTTTTATCATCATCTAACAGAAACCACTGAAGTCTAAAGCAATCACCAAAATGGGTTGTCAGACTAGTTATTTATTGTATTAAAACAACATCTTGTAAATACATTCTTATGCTTAGTCTTCTGTCACAAGTCACAGTGCAACAACTCTCCTCTTTCATATGTATTTTTGTGTCGCCATGCAATGACTGGATACTTTTCACATTAAAAAATTCATAAGCCAGGACCACAGCTTCACATGTACTAGGTCCCAGGTTTAATCTGTGATATATTCAATTAAAAGGAGCAAGGGATGGGGAGAAACACTTCTTGCCAGACACTCTGGAGGGCAGGGGTGCCATCTCCTAGGAGCTGAGCCCTTTGGGGCCCCCTGATATTTTTGGGAGGGGCAACCCCACCCCAAAGTCCAAAGGTGGCAGGAAACAGCCCCAGGCCAATGGCAGCAGGAGGAGCCAAAGCCACAACTATGGAAGCCTGTGCTGCTACTTGTGCTGCTGCGGGGTTCAGCTCTGCCCCGGCTCCTCCAAAGTAGGACAAGCCTGGAGCCAAGTGCAGTGCAGCTTCAATGGCCGCGGCTCCTTCTCCTCTTGCCACGGAGGGGAAGAAGGTGGGAAGCAGCGCCAGACCAGTGGCAATGGCAGCAGCAGAAGGCGTTGCAGCCACTGAAGCCATGCCACTGCTGCAATGCTGCGCCCAGCTTCTCCAACATCACACATTGCCACACACACACACACCCAATTCTTCGGAAGGTGGCACCTATGCTGGAGGGCCACTGCCAGTCAGAGTAGAACACCCTTTCTCCAACTGTTGTGGGCTGTAACTCCCACCTTCCCTGACTACTGACCATGATGACTGGGGCTGATGGGAGTTGTAGTCTGAAACCTCATCAGGGCACCATGCTGGGGGAAGCAAGAGAGGGCTGGGCGGTTCCAGCCTTAACGCCACTGTGGCCCTGCTGTATGAGATCAGTTTCAGTTGTTGGCACATGAAGATGTGGACCAGAGGTATGAAGAAATACCACTCATGACATGTTCTCTCGACCCTTGCCTTCCTTGGCTTGTTTGAGCTTAGCTTTGCTGGAGGGGGCTGGCAGGATTGATCCAGGGAGCAGTTAATGCCTCTTTGCAAAAAGGGCTTGTCCCAACCATCTTGGAAAAGGTGATGGTGCCCCACTCCTCAAGAGCCCCCCCTCCCCGGGCCCCAAGGTCCTTGATAACTCCTGCCCAATTGCTAACATCCCCATTTTAGGCATGGTGCACAAGACAGTTGTGGTTGTGCAACTTCAGACGTGCTTAAATGAAGTAGATTATCTGACCTACTTCAGTCCTGGCCTCCTGAGCAGCTCCCAGGGTTGGGAGCTGAGGCCACAATGATACAGTGGATCAACGGGGGAAGGGGTATTTGCTGTGCCACCCAGTATTGTTCACCGTGCTGTACCATCCTTCCCAGGGACTGTGCACTAAATTTGGAACTCTCTCCCCGCAGAGGTGCTGACAGCAATATTGTTGTTAGCCTTCAGTTGTCCAGTCAAGACTTAACTCTTCTCCCAGGCTTCCAGTTGAGTTGTTGAGGCTGCCCTATGGTTTCAGTTTGGCCTGTTCTGTGTTGTTCATATTGCATGATCTAATCTAAAATTGTATTTAGTTTTAATTTGTGGAAGCCAATTTGAGATCCTTAGTGAAAAACCATCTTAAAATCTCAATAAATAAACAAATATTCTGATTTTACAAGTGTGATTTTGTCCTGTTACATACCCAAGAAGAACTGCAGCTCTGGGAAAAGGCCTGGTCACTAAAAACAAGTCTGGCACTCTTACAGTTGTGACATTTCCCACCCACCATCTAGGATCATACCTTCTTCTCAGACTTCTTCTCCCTCCGCTTGACATGCTTCACTTTCACAGCGCGTTTCCGCAACACAGGATCAAGGAAGGGCGCATCGTCAGTGTCGCTGAGCCACGGCTAAGAGAGGAAAAGAGAGAAAAGTAAAAGGAGTCCTCCAAGAAATCTAGATGTGCAAAAGTAGAGGGCCTTTTCTGTGGCCGTGCCCGCCCTGTGGAACACCCTCTGGTCAGATGTGAAGGAAATAAAAACTATGTGACTTTTAGAAAACATCTGAAGGCAGTCCTGTTTGATGTTGTATTGTGTTTTAATTTGTTGGAAGTTGTCCAGAGTGACTGGGGGAACCCAGTCAGATGGGCAGCATATAAACAACAAATTTTATTATCATTATTACTACTTACTACTACTACTACTACTACTACAACTACAACCTGCGGACTGCAACTCCCACCAGCCCTAGTCAACATGGCCAATGGTCAGGGATGATGGGAGTTGTAGTTCAGCAACACCCAGAGGCCCACAGGTTCCCCATTCTCGTGCTAAAAGGATCTGGAGGTTGTCTGGCAGGGTAGTTTGGCTTAAGGAGGGAAGGAAAGCATTTGGTCCCTGCCCCCAAGAAAGAACTGTGTGCAGTCTGAACTTCACATCCTGGTTAACAGCTAGCTTTGTGGAAGAACCCCTTCACTGAGGGAATTAGGAGGTTCCAGGCCAAACCCATATATGCCAGTGCTTGCAATGGTGGCTGCAGCCCTTTCACACCCTTATTTTCTTCATGGCAGCTGCTATTTATGCTACAACTTCATCATGCAAACTCAAATCTGGTTTCCCCCCTTTGTAGGACAGTTAATGGCTTTGCATGCTTCACAAAGCAAGAGGGTCACCTTTGTACTGGGCTTTTTAAGTTGGATCAAATAGATGGTTATACTGCCACCTATGGATATCTGCCACGAAGAAGTGTTTCTTTACCAACCTCTACAACCAGGTATCAGAATGACTGGGATCCAGTCCCAAGTAAACAGAAGAAATAGTAGCCATCTTCAAGTATCTCAATAACTTTCACAGGGAAGATGGAGCAAGTTTGCACTGGAGGAGGGGACCTGAATCAATGGATTCAAGTTACGATGCAGGAGATTCTGACTCAACGCCAGGTAGAACTTTCTGATGGTAAGATCTGTTAAGATAGTGGAGCAGACTCCCTCAGAAGGTGGTGGGCTCTCCCTCATTGGAGGTTTGTAAGCAGAGGTTGGAGAGCCATTCATCATGGATGTTTTAGCTGAGATTTTTGCATTGCACAGGGTTGGACTAGATCAGGCATAGGTAAACTCAGCCCTCCAGATGTATTGGGACTACAATTCCCATCATCCCTGACCACTGGTCCTGTTAGCTAGGGATCATGGGAGTTGCAGTCCCAAAACATCTGGAGGGCCGAGTTTGCCCATGCCTGGACTAGATGACTCTCAGGGACCCTTCTATGATTCTATGGCAGATCTTCTGGTCAGCAAGAATTAGGTCTTCAATGCCCTATAATACCACAGGTGTCTATCCCATGGTAAATGTACTTTCCACCTTAATTGCCATTTAGTTCCACCATCCTAATCTTTGCTTCATTTTTTTAAAAGATCTTGGAATTATTTAAGGTAAAGGTAAAGGTAAAGGTACCCCTGCCCGTACGAGCCAGTCTTGACAGACTCTAGGGTTGTGCGCTCATCTCACTCTAGAGGCCGGGAGCCAGCGCTGCCCGCAGACACTTCTGGGTCACGTGGCCAGCGTGACAAGCTGCATCTGGCGAGCCAGCGCAGCACACGGAACGCCGTTTACCTTCCCGCTGGTAAACGATCCCTATTTATCTACTTGCACCCGGGGGTGCTTTCGAACTGCTAGGTTGGCAGGCGCTGGGACCGAACAGCGGGAGCGCACCCCGCCGTGGGGATTCGAACCGCCGACTATGCGATCGGCAAGTCCTAGGCGCTGAGGTTTAACCCACAGCGCCACCCGCGTCCATTAAGGTAAGTTATAGCAATTAAATGCAGGCTAAAAAGCAACTGTTGCCTGCCTAGAAAGCAGCTAAGCAGCAGCAACAGCTTTGAATGTTCACAAAGGGCTACCGTATTTTTCACCCCATAGGACGCACCAGCCCATAGGACGCACCCCCCAGCCGCGGCTTCAGCGCGCCCCGCGCTCCGGGCAGCAGGGTGCTATCCGCAGCCTAGGGAGCCCTGTGGGAACTCCCGCGGGCTCCCCAGGCTTGCTGATAGCTTCCTGAAGCCTGGAGAGCGAGAGGGGTCATAGAATCATAGAGTTGGAATAGACCACAAGGGCCATCGAGTCCAACCCCCTGCCAAGCAGGAAACACGACCCCTCTCGCTCTCCAAGCTTCAGCGAAAGCCTGCATTCGCCCCATAGGACTCACAGAGATTTCCCCTTCATTTTTGGAGGGGAAAAAGTGTGTCCTATAGGGCAAAAAATACGGTATATTCAGTGACAAGCACACAGAGTTCTGCTTGTGTAACAGATTTCCCCTTCCCTCCTCTCCCCACGCATTCCCAAAATCTACTTGCAAAGGTCTCCCAGCCTCCTGGAGAAGATTTCCGGGGGGGGGGGGCAGCAAGGAAAATTCCATGCCACATGTGGAGGTTTGTTGCACAAACAGAGCTACCATGGTGGATACAACCCAAACATCCCAACTGTTGTCAGCAGTAGAACATTAATCAAAAGTACAGCTTCTGTGAGAGAAATTGTTGGGAGACTTAGAAGCTGTCAGCTCCTGGAAACACAGGCGGGGCTGAATGACTTAGAGCGAAGGAATCAGCATCTTGCCCAAAAGCCATGTAAGAGGGCTCAGGGCATTGGGTCTGCAAAGCCTTCCTTTAAGACTAAAAGGGGTTTCTCCATTTGCTGGTTGAAATTTACATCTGATGTGTGAGCTAATTTCTGGCTTTAAGAAGAGTTGATCGTTTGAGGGCTGAAGATAAAACAAGTATGCTCTAATTGTTGGAACCAATAGTTTTAAAAAAATCAAGGGAGTTCTGAGTGCTAAGATCCCTATTTTCTTTATGTTTAGTTCTCTGTTATCTTTACGAAAGTATTGCTTTGAAATGGAATTTTGCTACTTCATATTTCATCTATAGGAAAGGATTGTGTTTTGATAAGAAATAACGCTGTGAAGATCTTAAGTTGGATAAGGAAGATTGAAGATCTTAAGGTGGAGACTGAATTGTTACTAGGATCAAGAACATTCAGTATGACAAATACATCACTGGACGTTCCATTGACTGTTGACAAACTTCAGCAAATGTTTGAAGAGCAAATAAAAATGATTAGAGCTAAGACTGATGAAATAGTGAATGAAAGTGGTCCATAGAAGGATGAAATGGAAAGTGGAATCCAAGAGGATACAGAGACTTCAGAATAGAATATGGATAAAGGATTGCCAGAACAGGAGGGTGAAATGGTAGAGTTGGAGGCAACAGACGGTGAAATGGAAGTCTTACACACAGGTGCTTGGAGGAATGAAATAGCCAAATGGGAGAGTTGCAATGTTGGAGGAATGGAATGAAGCCATGGGTGGAGAGATGAAGTGACACCCTGAGCTGACAGAAGTAAGAGTTGAGAGAGAAAATACTCTGTGTACAACTTGATGTGAATTCAGAGGAAAAAGCTATCAGGCCTCCAGTGCTTTTCCTAGAAAAAGAATGGAAGAAACATAGCTGGAAGAGATCGTTTTTGAAAAAAAATCAAGATGGAAAACCACAGCAAATTGATGACATTCATTAATAATAATTAGTGATCCCCTTTTGGACTTTTTGTGTAAAAATGAAAATGAATTAATCTATTTGGGTCAAAAGACTGGAAAATATTGCCTAACAGAATGCAGATCAGTTGGGTGTCATTTTAGAGTGAATATTTTGAATAATTTCTTTTATTCAAAAGGTGGGAAATCAGAAAGTTTTTTTTTCCTTCTTGTTGTTTTTCTTCTTTTTCTTTGCTTTTCCTTTGGTGTTTTCTGTTCTCTTTCTCTCAGTTTTTTTATTTATTTTTTTAATCTAAAAATATTTCTTTATGAAAAAAATTAATTAAAATTTGGCTTTTTAAAAAAGGAATGGAAGTTCCACAGGCAGACCTATATGCTGTTAAGTAAGAGGTTCTGGGAAGCAAAGAAGCAAAGGGGCTGGGAATCAAGAACAAGAAGAGGGCCTGGGTAAGCAGTCAGCTAAATAGTAAACACTCAAGAGGAAAAGGGCTAGAGAGTTTAGAGACCTGAGGGAAAGATGGCTTAAAATGAGGAAACAAGGTGAGCCACAGAAGCAGCAACAAAAAGCAGACCTGAGGATAGATTTCATATACTGTGCTCTAGGAATAGTTGAAAGTGGATAAGCAGGGAACCATTTAGCCATGTTTTTTGGCTATATTTCTCCAGCGTACTTGATTTGAGTAATTTCATAACACAGAATAAGAGATGATGCGGGGCAAGAAAGAGGCAACCCAGAACACATCCTGTCCCAGGACACAGCTTTTTGACACCAGTATGCATGAGCGCTGCCAACTCGACCAAGAAATCCCAAGGGCACAGGTCCAGCACAGGTCTCACCAGGTTCTGGTCATCGAAGGCCCCCGAACAAAGCTCCTGATACAAATCGGGATCTATGTGCAGATCGTCATCCGACAGGGGTTCAGGTGTGGCAGCCGATTCTAGCTGTTCCTTTAGCATCTGCAGATCATCCTCCCGCCCCCGTAACATCTATTGAGCATTAGGGTAAGTGGGGGTGGGAGAGGGAGGGGAAAGCAGTGAGAGAAAAAGGAGAAAAGAAGAAAGAGAGGAAAGCATTAAAGAAGCCATCTATCTGGCTTCAAAAGCATAATGCATTGAAACAGCACAGACGTGAGCACACCCCTCCCTTCCTGAGCACAGCTTTGGTGAACAGAAAACAGAACTCACTGAAGATCAAAGCAGCAAAGCGTGAGAAGCAGAAATATAGAGAAAAAGAGAGAGAAAGAATCCCAACACCCGCTTATTTCCCAAAATCAGTAAGAGAGGAGAAGAAGCTCAGTCATTTCAAAAAAAGCAGGGCTGAAGTATCCAACAAAAAAACCTGCAATTGAGAATGCATCCAAACTGGACTCTGAGATTGCAATCCTACATTCACTTACCTTGGAGTTAAGCCCAACTGAACTCAGCAGGACCTTACTTCCAAGTAAACATGTACAGGAATGCACTGCCAACTACACCCCACTAACTATTAGGCTGCATCCGAACATAGAGCAGAACAAGGTGGAAATGATGTGGCATAATGGACCATCTCACTTCAAGACAGGTGAGGGTTATCTTTTAATATATATTTATGGCTATCCTTTTTGAATACACCCTGCAAGGGGGATAAAATCAACATGGAGTAAGCTAGATCATACATTTTCTCCCTGCTATGCTACATTCCTTCCAGAAGGGAGATTTTTTTGTTCTACATATACTCCATCTGCAATCTGAAGCAGCACAGTCCACTCAACCACTCCCAGATTTTTTTCCACCTTATTTTGCTGTGTGCATAGACCAGGTCTCATTCTGCTTCCCCTATCTAGGGGGGGAAAACCAGGAGTCCCAACTGAACACTCAACTATTTTAGGTCCCATTTTTAATGAAAAAGAAAAAAGAAAAAGAAAAAAAACTGGAGGGAAAAAGGAAACTTACCGAAGCTGGAAAATATTTATAGGACTCCTAGGAAGAAAAGAACGGGAAACAAAAATCACGTGTGAGCTACACACAAATCAACAGCTTGAATTTGAGGTGGCTGCTCCTCTGGGGTGGAGCAGCCAAGAAAGTGACCCACAGAGAAAAACATGCAATGATCTCTGGGCAGAAAGCGCCCACCGGAATACTCACCCGAGCCCGAACCTGGCACTGCCTCAGCCGGCACTTCTGGCGGATTTTGTTGGGGCCCCCAAATTTCTTCATGTCACGGCAGAAATCACACTGTCCACAGTCCTCTGTGCGCCTGCAGGCCTCACATTCACCGCACATGCGCGCTGAGCGCTTGATCTGCTGCTGGTTTTACAAAATGAAAGGAAGTGGGGAGAGATGAGTATGTAGAGGCTGTCTAGAGGGATCGCTGGAGTTATTTGTTAAAATTTTGTAACCTGATCTTCCTCCAAAGTGTTTGATATGGCATACATATTATCAGAGAGCAAGACAAGAGAGCAAGACCCATATGGAGCATGTTAAAATATTCCAGCACAGCTGACACAGCCCAAATTGTCACAAAGATCAAATGGTGAAACTGAGGGTTCCCCTTTTCTCAACAAGAGGAAAAGCACTCCTGGCCACAGGAACCTGAGGGATCCACAGCAATGTCCTTAACTTGGACACGAGGTGGTAGTTACTACTTACTTACTCAGATCTATCAAACATGCCTCAGATTTATAGAGCCAGATACTGCCAGCCATGAAACCTGCAAATGAGCTTAAGTACTCCCTTTCCTTCCTCACATCATCCAGAAACCTCAATTATCACCAACATTATAAGAAAGCATCAAAGAATATAAGAAGATCCCTGCTAGGATCCCTGCTATTCTAGTGCAGCATTTCTATCTCCAGCAGCTAGCCAGATGCCACAGGAAGTTCACAAGCAGAGTAGGAGTGGAATGCCCTTCCACTATTGTTTATTCACAGCATGCATTCATCAGGAAATATATTGCCTTCTGTCCATGGAGATTCCATTCAGCTATTGTGGCTGATAGACACGTATACACAACAGATCATATACTGATAAACATATATTATACTACAGCACAATCCCATACTCAGAAGAAAACCCCACTTAGTACAAAGGGGCCTATTTCCAGGTGAGTACAGGATTGCAACCTTAACCTGCCTGCTTTTAAAACAAGTGGCTCTCATCAATGTGTGTATTTAACCTTCAGGGTTCATCACATAAGAGTCCAAACAAGCTAACACTATACATTATTATCTAGGCAGGAGGGGAAATAGGTTGAGGCAACAACTATACGTGACTTAAATCCTTGCTGGGGAACCTGTTGCTGGACTCCCATTCCCCCCCAGTCAGCATGGCCAATGGTCAGCTATGATAGGAGTCAGAATTCAACATCTGGAGGGTCACAGGCTCCCCACCCCTGACCTAAACAGGATATCAGATGTGAAAATGTTTATGCAGAGCCAAATGATCATTTTAACTGCACCATATTTGTAGGCGTTCCAAGTGAACATCCAGGGCCTGTTACTAGAGAGCTGCAATGCCTACTTGCAACCGGGCTCTCTGTGCGAACATGCTTGCTCGCTTGCCCATAACACTGCTACCTGGCACCCCAGTCCTGTACAAAACATTTCAAGGTCCAAAGAAATACTGACAGGAGAGCAGCAGGATGGAAGGGGGGGCATACATTTCCCCAGCATTTAATATGTGCTGTCTTAAAACGCTATTATAGTCCCATGCCACTGTTCACTAAATTTTTAGATTCTTGTGTTATAGTTTTATGGATTGATTGTATTAATGCTTTGAATTTTGTACACCACTCTGTAATATTTTCTCTCAGAAAAGCAGTATATAATTAATAATTATAATGAACAAAGAAACTCCAGACTGCCTTCTCCAAGCAGGTGAACTGCAGCAATCAGAGGAAATTCTAAAATTATATATGTAATTGTATATGTAAATGCTTTATGTATGTTTTTAAAATAATGCAAATTGCTTTGTGATGCCTCATGGGAAGCAGTTCATAAATGAACTATATAAATGAGTAATAAAATTATCCGTTAGTGCCGGTCAAGATCCCACAAATCCTGGGTTCTAGCCTCTATTGGAAGCAAGTCCTTTAGCTTGATAACCAGCTCTGAATAAAAGGATTCAGCCAGAGGAAAGCAGATTGGGGGGGGGGATGTGTTGGAGATTAGGCATAAAGAGATGGTAACCAATCTCTTGGAATATTTACCGCAAAATGAATGCTGCTTAGTTATTACAGCAAATGTTCCACTTGGGCAGAGGTGAGTGAATGTCCCAAAGAAGTCTGAAGCAGCTATTACAGCAAATACACCAAAAATCTCTAAGGAATGGCTTGAAGTCCACACACCGTTTGCTACAGCCCCATGGTCTTCTATAATGATTTCATCTTCATGCTGTCCAATCAAGAACAGACAAAGGAGGCAAAAAGCTGGACAGGAGCATTTACCTGTACTACACGAAACAGTCAAACAATGACTGTTGGGAGTAGGCAGTTGCCCCACAGTTCTGAACCCAAACACTCAACATTCTGGAGTTGGAATGCCAGGCCCTGCACAGGTGCGACTGAACTCTGCTCCCTTTCACTGCTAAAACACTTACTTTTGAGCTGCGACTCTGCTCTAATGCCAGTTCTTGGGCCTTCGCACGCAGCTCGTCCTTCTCGGCACGTTCCCGTTCACCCTCACGATCCTTCTCCTTGGACTTTTTGTGCCTGTACCGGATCTCAAGGGTTGGGTCTCTCTCTGTAGAGCAGAAAGGAAAATTAGCTAAGAGAACCCACATGGTTCAACTCTTGGACCAGAGAGTAGTGGGCAAATACAGGCAGATGTAGTTCTTTCTCTGAATCTAAGTTGGCCTGGACCAGCAAGTAGTTTGAAAAAAGTCTTGTGTATGATATACTGAACTACACGGAGGGAGATCAGGGTATAAAACTTAACAAATCAACTCCAGTGGTTACTTCAGTTTCTGGCTACATCACGAGTCACTGGCAGTAGCTGCTTGCTGCCCTCCACACGCAGCGAAGAGATTCAGGCAGGGGAAAACCAGGATTTATGAGGCAAAAATTCTTGCAATGTTCCCCAGTTGGGTCTGGGGAGCTCACTGCATCCCACTGTGCCGCCAAGCCCGTGTCTGCCAACTTGAAAGGCAGAGCGGCATGGACGAGCCTCCATCTCCAGCATGATTTGTGGCTGGTTCCTCCATAATTTGGACAATTGGCATTAATTGAGAGGCACTCCTGAACCGACATATGCTAATGGCCAGCGATCAGTCAGCTGCCGAAAGGTCTGGACTTTTGCTCTTTGAAGGTATCTGAATGTTTTCTTTGAAGCTTGAGAACCCTTAACAGCCGGGAAAAGAAGGGGAGGACAAGGTGCTTTGTGCTTTCTTGTGGTCTTCAAATTGTCTCCTTTTTTCCTATCCTCCCCTGCATAATGAAAATGACGTGTGTAGCCGCAGCTGTTATTTTGTTTGTTACTTCGGAAAAGAGGGGGGAGGCTTTTGATTTATGCTCAACAAAAAAATTTAACAAAGTTTTATAATGCCCTCCTCCCCAACCAAGGATGAATGGACTTTATTTAAAATTATTCCTGAACTGCTGTTGGAGGAATGAAGTGGGTGTGGGGAGAATGAACTGCTGCCAAACAGGTGTAGTAAAGAGACTGAATTTGAGAAAAGATCTTACTTTTAACTGTGTGCCGAGGAAGAACTCCAGAGCGGAATTCTAATGTCGGAGTCTGGATATTCATTCTATGAGTTTTTTATGTTTGCAGCTCGTACGCTAGTCCGTAAACAGTGGAAGGAATATAATGTGACCTACTGGGAAGAGAGGGAACCTTCTTCTCTGAGGCTAAAATGACATGGACAAGAATTGACCAAATTTGGGCAACCAGAGGACTGGCTCCGAAAACTAGTAAAGTGGAAATCTGCCCCAAAACCTGCTCCGACCATAATGCCGTGAAGATGGAAATGAAATTGACGCTAATTGGTTCCTTTAGATGGAGGATGAATGATACTTTGTTTAGGAATGAAGAATTCACTAAGAAGGCCCAAAAAACTTTGAGAGACTATTTTGAGATAAATATGAACACTACTGTGGAAAAAAGAGTAATTTGGGATGCAAGCAAAGCGGTCATGAGAGGATTTTTGATACAACAGAATGCAATTAAGAAGAGAATTCAAAATGAGAAAAAAGACAAAATCCTGGAAAAAATAAAGGAAGGAGAGAAGAAATTGAGGGTGAAACCAAAGTCGCAGGAGATTTTGAAAGAGATAAAGTTATATCAAATACAATATATGAAAATGATGAATCAGGAAATAGAATGGAAGATTAAACAGATGAGACAAAAGACGTTTGAATCGGCAAATAAGTGTGGAAAACTGTTGGCTTGGCAAATGAAAAAAGACAAAAACTTAATACTATTACGAATTTAGAAGTGGAAGGAAAGAATATACAGAATCCAGTGGAAATTAGAAAGTACTTCCAGAGGTATTTCAAAAAACTATATACACAGGAGACGCAGAAAGAAATGGACATTGATAAATTTTTGAAAATGAATGGACTACAAAAAATTTCCCAGGAAAATAAGTTAATGCTGAATTATAAAATAACGGAACAGGAAGTAGAAGGAGCCATTCAGAACATGCAATTGGGTAAATCCCCAGGACCGGATGGTTTGACTTCAAGATACTACAGATCTCTGAAAGAATGGTTAATACAACCTTTAAAGGAAGTCTGTAATGAAATACTGGAAGGGAAAAAGGCACCAGAGTCGTGGAAGGAAGCATATATTACACTTATACCGAAAATAGAGACTGAAAAGACACAGCTTAAGAACTACTGCCCCATATCACTGCTTAATGTGGATTATAAAATTTTTGCAGATATTTTGGCTAGAAGATTAAAAAAGGTGTTAGCAGAAGAAATTCACAAAGATCAAGCGGGTTTTCTCCCGGGCAGACACTTGTCTGACAATACGAGGAATATAATTAATATCTTAGAAAAACTACAAGTGAAGATCAATACTAAAGCAGTTTTGCTATTTGTGGACGCGGAGAAAGCCTTTGACAACATTTCTTGGAGTTTTATGAAGAAGAATTTACAGGGGATGGGGGTTGGTCAAGGTTTTGGAAATGGTATAAGTGCAATTTATTCAGAACAGAAGGCTAAATTAATTGTGAATAACATAGTGACAGAAGAATTTAAGACTGAGAAAGGAACACGACAAGGTTGCCCAATCTCTCCATTGCTTTTTATATCGGTCCTGGAGGTTTTGCTAAATATGATTAGAAGGGACCAATTGGTAAAAGGTATACAAGTGGGAGCCAAACAGTACAAATTGAAAGCATTTGCTGATGATTTGGTATTGACTCTACAGGAGCCAGAATCTAGCACTAAAAGAGTACTGGAACTGATTCAAGAATTTGGTCAGGTAGCAGGTTTTAAGTTGAACAAGACGAAAACTAAGGTTTTAGAGAAAAATCTAACTGAGATTGAGAGAGATAAGTTTCAGAAGGAGACAGGATTAACACTGGTTAAGAAAGTGAAATATCTAGGGGTTAACATGACTGCTAAGAACGTGAATTTATTTAAGGATAACTATGAAAAATGTTGGATTGAAGTGAAAAAGGATTTAGAAATGTGGTCAAATTTGAAGTTATCGTTGTTAGGCCGAATTGCTGTGATAAAAATGAATGTATTGCCAAGAATGCTGTTTTTGTTTCAAACATTGCAAATTTTGGACAAAATGGACTGCTTCAAGAAGTGGCAGAGAGATATCTCTAGATTTGTCTGGCAGGGCAAGAAGCCTCGTATAAAATTTAAGATATTAACTGATGCTAAAGAAAGAGGTGGATTTGCCCTGCCAGACCTCAAACTTTATTATGAATCAGCTGCTTTTTGTTGGCTGAGAGAATGGATGCTTCTTGAAAACACTGATGTCTTGGATTTGGAAGGTTTTAACAATGTATTTGGTTGGCATGCTTATGTGTGGTATGATAAGGTTAAAGCACACAAAGCATTTAAAAACCATATTGTAAGGAAAGCACTGTTTAATGTCTGGATAAGATATAAAGACTTGTTAGAAAATAAAACCCCGAGATGATTGTCACCAATGGAAGGAAAGGCTCAGAAAAAACTCAATATGGAGGCCAAATGGCCAAAGTATTGGGAAATTCTGGAACAAGAGGGAGACAAGAGCGAGACTGGCTCCACTATTATCAAATAATGGAGGCATATAATTTGGATAAAAAACTAGGCTTCCAGGTGGAAAAATCAAAACTGGAAACAGAATTGCTAGACCCTAAAGTTAAGAATCTGTCAAGAATGTATAACTTGCTGTTGAAATGGAATACTCAGGATGAAACGGAGAAATCTGCTATGATTAAATTGGCACAAGATGTTGGTCATAACATTATGATGGCTGACTGGGAACAGTTATGGACCACAGGTATGAAGTTTACGGCATGTAATGCCTTCAGAGAGAATTTAATGAAAATGATTTATAGGTGGTACATAACACCAGTCAAGCTTGCAAAAATCTACCATTTGCCTGATAATAAATGCAGGAAATGTAATAAGACTGAAGGTACATTCTTTCACCTTTGGTGGACATGGATTAAGAACTTCTGGGAGATGATTTATAATGAAAGGAAAAAGGTATTTAAATATACCTTCCTCAAGAAACCAGAGGCCTTTCTCCTGGGCATGGTCGGCCAATTGGTGCCAAAGAAGGATAGAACTTTCTTTATGTATGCTACAACAGCAGCAAGAATACTCATTCCAAAGTACTGGAAGACACAAGATCTACCCACCCGGGAAGAATGGCAGATGAAGCTGATGGACTACATGGAGTTGGCGGAAATGACTGGCAGAATCCGAGACCAGGGAGAAGAGTCGGTGGAAGAAGATTGGAAAAAAATTAAGGTTTATTTACAGAAATATTGTAAAATTAATGAATGTTAGAAGGATGCTGGAATGAAGTTATATGGCCTTAGCAGAAATGTTATAAAGAATTAAGTAAAAATAGATTGTTAATGGGTCAAAGTGGAAATTTAAGGTTAGATTGTGTTAAGATAAATTATAGAAAAAAAATTAAGAAAGATGGAAAGGATTTGCTGAAAAAGCTAATTGAACAAGAATACAAAAAAGGGAGGTGTGAGGAGGTCGATGATATAAGTAAATGAAAGGTAAAGAGATAGAGATATTGGATGTGTTTTTTTTTTGAATGTTTTTGCTTTTCTTGTTGTTTTATTGTATTGGGGTTTTTTCTTTATTTTTTATGTATTGTGAACTTTTTATTGTTTCTTTCTTCTTTTTTCTGTAACTATTAAACTTTTAATAAATATCTTTTTTTAAAAAAAAGGAATATAATGTGACCTAGCACCATCCAGATAAACACTGCAAAGAACTGAACAATGGAAGATAATAATTAACTCTCCCAGCACACCAGGTCTGGAACAACAATGTATATACACATGTGAAATGGACTATTTATTTATAAGATTTAACGGAGGTGCTGTTTGTAAGGTGAAAAAAGCAGCCAGCTGGGAGAATGGTTTAACGGCCAGTGAAGGATATCAACTGGACTCTAAATAAGAGGAAATGGTGATGATCATATGTTCAGAACAGGAGCGGGAAACCTGATTTTAAGAAACTGTATTAAACTAATTTAATTTGGTTTGATTTGTAATAATTTGGAAAAATTAATAAAAACTTTTTTTGAAAAAAATCATTCAGCTGTCAATTAATAAAAAAGGCACATGGCAAGCTACAGTTTATAGTCACGTTGCACTTATTTTACAATAACCTTAATAAGAAATTATCACTCTTAAAATGTTTTACAAGAAGAGCCAGGCTGCAAAAAGACAGTCTATTCAAGCTCAGATTGCTTCCAACAAAGTAAGCTTCTTTTTACTTACCTCCATTCCAGATTCTGCAGCATTTCCCCATCATATTTGCAAACATCAGTGACAATAATAAATGTATAGCTTTGTAAGCAAAATCAAGGCATTCCACGTTTCTAATACACTATCTGAAGGACCCAAACACAGGACTTTGCCAGTTATACAGGGACTAGCCCAGTCTCAATACTATCTTGTTTGTAAACTCACCTCGGCACTGCATGCAGTACCATTCCCGTATGGCCTTTGCCATCTTCTCAGTAATGTTAATGCAGTGGCCATGGAACCATTCGTTGCAGTGATCGCAGCCTCTGGGATGGGGGCAAAGAAAGGGAAAGGTGAGGATTCCCTAACTCAGCTTCTTGGCAGCCAGGTTTCAGAGCAATACAACTTTCTGCATACCCTCCCAGTAAGCTCCTTCTTCGACACAACTGCAGGCTTCAGAAAGAACCCCCTTCGCTCTGACCGCCCCACACGGCTCCTTCAAGCAGCTACAGCTGAACCGGACCCAGAGCAGTCGTCCCCGTCCTCCCCCCGTCCGCGCAGCCCACGAGCAACCCACCCCTCAGCCAAGCCTGTCACTTCCGCCCCTCGCAGCTCCTCGGGGACTTACATCATGAAACAGTTGATATCCGGCTTGCGGCAGATGCAGTAGACGGGGGCATTTTCTCCATTCTCCGATTTGGACTCCTCGCCCAGAACAGCCAGGTCGGGATCAGAAAATTCATCCTGGGGGCGAAGGACAGAAGGAAAGGTGAGCGGGGCTGCCTGGGGAGAGCTCCCTCCTCCTCCTCCTCCGAAGCAGCCGAAGGCGAGACCCAGGAGCCCCCCCCCCCGCCCGGAGCCCCCTTCCCTCGCGGGGCGCCGCCTTCCCCGCCGCGCGCGCTCACCATGGTCTCCCTTGTTCTGGCCTGCGAAGAGGAAGCCCAATCGACTTCCCGCCCCCCGCCCTCCATTTCCGTTTCCGCCTTCGCCCGAGCAAGGAGAGAAACAACATCCGGGTCTCCAGCGCCTCCCCCGCCCTTTACAAAGATGGCCGCCTCTTCCACGCCACACGAAGACGGAAATCTTCGCCGGTGGTCCGTCTCTTACGAGGGCGCTGCCTTCTTCCTGCTTGCCAGTGACAAAAATGTCCGTTGTTCGCTTCAAGGGGTTTGCACAGTTCAGCTTTCGAACAGGAAGTGGCCATCTTTGATGGTGGCAGCACTCAGATTAATAGAACGAATCGCGATCAGGCGAGGGAAGTTACTGGGTCTTATTTTGTGTTTTTTATCTTGTATTTCTATGTTGTGAATCGCCCTGAGATCTACAGACAAGGGGCCTATAAAATTTAGCAATAATAATAATAATAATAATGGTGAGTTCGGTTTATAAAAAAGAAAAAAAACTGGTAAACTAGAGTGTACTGTAATTGTTAATGGATGTCACTGCATACTTCCAAGTGTAAAAATACCGAGTGGTTGTGATTTTAAAATACTTCTGGTTGAAAGAATGGATTAAATTAGAAAATAAGGATTTGTTAGACTTAGAGGGGTTTGATAACAGATTTGGATGGCATGCGTACCTATGGTGTGAGAAGAAGAAAATTCATAAAGGCTTCGAGAACCACATCTTCCGAGTTCCTTTAATTGAAGTTTGGGATAGGTATAAAAGCCTACTAGAACCTAAAGTACCACACTGGTTATCTCCACTAGAAGTTATGAGTGTAAGGAAAATCAATATGAGAGGTAATTGGATCACATGTGGCCAACTGATATCTAAGGAAGGAGGAAAATGGAAAATGAAACCATATGAACAAGTTAAAGAGTATGTATATGATTGGTTGCACTATTTTCAAATAAATGAAATGTTTAGGAAAGACATTAAAGAATGTGGTTACGCAGACAAAGATTCAAAATTCCAGATAGAAATAATAAACAATGATTCTAAAATTTTATCCAAAATGTATAAGTTGTTGTTAGAATGGAATTTGAAGGATGAAGAAGTTAAATCGGTAATGATATATTGGGCCAGAGACTTTGGTTATAATATACAATTTGAAGACTGGGAAAGATTATGGAAGGAGAATTTAAAATTTACAGCATGTATGACGTTAAAAGAAAATGTTATGAAAATGTTTTATAGATGGTATATAACACCGGTAAAATTAGCGAAAATGTATAAGACATGTAACAAGTGTTGGAAATATAAAGATAAAGAAGGTTCTTTTTATCATATGTGGTGGGAATGCAAGAAAGTAAAAGGCTTCTGGGAAATGATATACAATGAACTGAAGAAGATACTATAATATACATTTATAAAGAAACCAGAGGCCTTTCTACTAGGAATTTTAGGAAAGGAGATAAAGAGAAAGGACTGTAAATTTTTTCAATATGCAGTGACAGCTGCAAGAGTCTTATTGGCTCAGAAATGGAAACAACAGGAAATACTGACAGTTGAAGAATGGAGAATGAAGCTGCTAGACTATGCTGAGTTGGATAAATTTACTGGGAAGATTAGATACTGAAGAGACCAAAAGTTCATCGAGGACTGGGGAAAATTTGTGGAATATCTGAAAAGTATAAGTGAGGGACAGATAACGCTAGAGGGATTTAAAGAGGCACTGTGAAATTTGAAAAGTATTGTTAAAAGGGAATAGAAAGGGAAAGGTTTAAATAATGACAATACAAACTTAAGGAATGCGTAATTTAAATAATGACTATGGATGATTCTCGGAAAAGCTGAAGGAAGTCCAGAAAAGAAATACTCTGTGAAAAATTGGATGTGAAATTATTGTGTGTTTGTGTTTTTGTTGTAAATTAATAAAAATTATTTTTTTTTAAAAAAAAGAGTCAAAGGAAATTAATTTCATTAAAAAAATGAACACAGAATTTCACATACTTAAACTTAAATTTAACTTCAAAATTTATTTTCCCCCCAGGTGTGGAGTTGTATGGATTTTTTTAAAGAGTTTAAGAAGGATTTTACACATGGCAGGTGTTTCAAGTCTTGTTTGTTTTTTAACCTTAGAGTTGATAGAAGCATTGTTGTATGTGATGTGCATCTTTCTCTCCAATTATTTCACTACTCAAGCAGGTTTTGCAAGGTTTGCCAATCCTGCTAAAACCTGTTTGAGCAGAGGTACCAGTGAAACAAAATAAATAACTGTGCCCTTCAGATGATTACCTGGTTTGCATGTAACAGTAAGCCATAAACAATGGCTCACTGTAAGCGAGGAGCAGACTGGTGCACACTGCTCAGTTGTGCCCAGCCCTCTTGTCCTTTTGTGTGCCAGGAGAAAATAAGCCGGAGTACTGGCTTAGCATCATATGCCCTAGCAGCAAGCAAGAACAAACCTTGACTTCTGCTTTGCCTAGAGTGAAATAAACTATGAGTACAGTGGTACCTCGGGTTACATACTCTTCAGGTTACAAACTCCGCTAACCCAAAAATAGTGCTTCAGGTTAAGAACTTAACTTCAGAATGAGAACAGAAATCGTGCTTCGGCGGCGCAGCAGCAGGAGGCCCCATTAGCTAAAGTGGTGCTTCAGGTTAAGAACAGTTTCAGGTTAAGAACGGACCTCCGGAACAAATTAAGTACTTAACCCGAGGTACCACTGTACTGGTTTGCATGTAAAGTTAGGCCAGCACTCTGGTTTATTTCCTCTTGACACAGCACAAGAAGAAGAGGGTGGGTGACTGAGCAACATGCCCTAGCCAACATGTTTCTCATGGGCAGTAAGCTATGATTTGTTTCATACCATGGCTTAGCATTATGTGTGAACTGGGCTGAACACATGCAGATGAGAAGCAGGATTACACTGGCAGATTCTGTACAGACCCTACACATGCAGGTTTAACATTGCAATCAGAAAATCCTGCTTTTTGGAAGATCCCACTCTGATGGCCTCTCTCTCCCTTGTTCCACAGGTCAGAGACACATCCCAGAAAATAGTGGAAGTAAATCAAATGGTTGGCACTCCTATGCCAACAAGGACAACAAAATAAAAATATTCCTTCCAGTAGCACCTTAGAGACCAACTAAGTTTGTTATTGGTATGAGCTTTTGTGTGCATGCACACTTCTTTGTGCACATGAAAGCTCATACCAATAACATACTTAGTTGGTCTCTAAGATGCTACTGGAAGGAATTTTCTTATTTTGTTTAGACTACAGCAGACGAACACGGCTACCTACCTGTAACAAGGACAACAAAGTCAGCCGTGACCTGCATTGGGAGCTAGACAAGAAGGAACAAAAGTGGGCTGTCCTCTCACACAGTGAAGTAAACATGCTTAATTTACATAATCCTGCCTAAAAGAGTGAGTGGGAGGGACAACCCATTCTTTCGGATCCCTTCCCACCACTGTAGACCAGTTGTTCTTTTAAATGGAGATTGCAGCTGAAGCATCTTTGCAGCAATGAACATTAAGAACTAAACAAAGAATCCATCAAACTATTTTATTAACAAATGCCTTGCAAATGTTGAGGGTGAAGCAAGGTACCAACATTCCTCAGGGGGTTATCATTTTTCTTGCTACTAAAAGCAAACTTCCACTCGCATGAACCTGCCATGGGATGGGAGGATGAAATGAGAGAATTATCTCTAAAATTCTTATAGCATGTCTTTCTGTGTTGTGAGAAGCGTTGCACTGTTTAGTAAACTAAGTCTTGCCTAAGAACAACCTTACAGTGAAACCTCGTTTTACGTACCACCCTCCTTACGAATGCTTCAAGTAACGAGCTCCGCTGACCCGGAAGTAGATGCCCCTAGTTGCGAACTTTGCCCCAGGATGCGAGCGGAAGTCGCATGCCAGCGGCACGGACCTCATGTTAAGAAGAGTTTCAGCTTGAGAACAGACCTCCGGAACAAATTAAGTTAGTAACCGGAGGTACCACTGTATTTCCTATGATACGGAGCATGTCTTCTTCACCTTCTTCTTCGCTACAATATATCCATTTATTTCCAATTGCCAATGTCAAAAGGGACTAAAATCTATAAAATTCATAGAAAATCAACATGCCAATTTGCTCAATTTCTCTAGGACTCCATGACACCTCCCCTGTCCTCCATAATCCCTCAAGCAAGGTGTCAAGACCCTAATCCTGTCAAATCGCTCTGCCTTCCTCCGGGGGATGCCAGGTGACAGACTATGCATACATGGACCATTGTCTTCTCAGGATGTGCTTATCTGCGCATATCTCCAGCTCTGCATATTCCCCCCTCCCTCCTCCATATGTTAATCCGGTGTAACCCAACCTCTTCCTAATGTATTTGTGATGTAATCTGTGTAACCCAACCTCTTCTTAATGTATTCATGATGTAACTGGGATGTATTTTGCACTGTATTCTGGGACATGGAGGGAAATTTCAAAAGTTCATGTCACCCCTTTCTCGCTGTTCAATCTGGCCTTGAACCTGTTGCGCAATAAACTTGGATCTTCTGCAGTTTGCTCCTGTCTCTGGCTGAGCTCATTTTCTTCCGCAGAGACCCGCGGACTTAGTCCGATGAGCTGGGTGGCAGAGTAACCCCGCACCCAGATTTTACCGTAACAGTTGGCGCCCCAACGTGGGGCTTGCGGTTCTCCCGAGCTGCTGACCGGGCCCCCCGAAATCTTCAGCCGGCTCCGGACCATTTTGCCTGAGAAGATCCTTTTGGACCCCCGGCCATCTTCCGGGCGGTAATCGAAAGCCCTAGGAGTTCAGCCGGGGAGCAAAGAGGGATCCAGCCGGCTTATTCATCGATCCCGGGATCAATGTTGAAGACGCGTGAGTATAAGGAAAAGAAAATCCAGTGCACTGATGGGTAGGGATGGAAATCTCCTGGCAACTGAATTCTCTGCCCTCCTCTCTATCGCTCCTTCTTACCTTTCTCTTAGTCCGGTTAGTGAGAGAGACCGTGGACCACCGCCCAGCCCGAAAGGGGGGTTCTGAGCTCTATCTCTTTCTCTAAAACCCTCCAGCCAGCCGCACCAATTGGGAGCCCGAAAACACCTATAATCCACTTTGACCAATAAACCCACATCTTTTAGTTTCTACATCCTACCAATTTCTTGGCCTGTTTGCAATCACTAGAAGCTCACACATGATCCACTTTGATATTTCAGAGTCAACCCAAGCCTTTAATTTGCTTGGCTTTCTCTTTTGCTCCTTTCATAATCTGTTCTCTCATCTGGTTTTATTTCAGAGTGCCAGACTTGCTCCCTACTCCCAATAGAGTTTGCCTCTGCTTTACATACAACTTCCTATGGGGAAGTGTCCTAACCAGCCTTAAAGTAACAGCCTTAAAGACTCCATAAAAATTAACCTGTACTCTGTATCCTCTGCTGCAGCACTCAGCATCTTAAGCTAATTCTCACTGGTGCTACTATCCTCCATCTCCATCTCTTCCAGTTCTGTTTTTAATCTGAAAGAAGAAAAACAGGATACCCGGCCTCAAAATTTGAGATATGATGGGTACTGTTACAAGGCTACAAAATACCCTATGTTTTTTGGTTCATTCTTCCTTAGGAGGAAATAAAACAGATTAGAGTGCTTCAGTAACTTACCATATCTGAGTTACAGATAGGTAGCCGTGTTGGTCTGCCATAGTCAAAAATAAAAAAATTCCTTCCAGTAGCTTAAAGACCAACTAAGTTAGTTCTTGGTATGAGCTTTCGTGTGCATGCACACTTCTTCAGATACACAGAATTTTTTTATTTTTTACCATATCTGAAAAAGTGATAAGCTACAGACTACAGCCACATCTTGTTGGGATCATTCCGAGGCTGTGGAATGAATCAATGTAACTGGGAACATAGAGATTCAAGGAGGCATAGTGAATGGAGTCACAGGTGTCACTTTCCAAAGAGTGGAAGCTGCAGTAATATGGAAGAAGCAGCGCACAACATTTCCCCAGATACAAAGAGCCATCAGAACAAGAGATAAGAAGAATCACATCAGAAAAGCCAGGAAGAAGAAGAGAAGAGTTTGGATTTGATATCCCGCCTTTCACTCCCCTTCAGGAGTCTCAAAGCGGCTAACATTCTCCTTTCCCTTCCTCCCCCACAACAAACACTCTGTGAGGTGAGTGGGGCTGAGAGACTTCACAGAAGTGTGACTGGCCCAAGGTCACCCAGCAGCTGCATGTGGAGGAGCGGAGACACGAACCCGGTTTCCCAGATTACGTGACTACCGTGACTACCGCTCTTAACCACTACACCACACCGTATTTTCTCCTCTATAACACGCAGATTTTTTCTCCTAAAAAGGAAGGGGAAATGTCTGTGCGTGTTATTGAGCGAATGTGTGGTCCCTGGAGCCGAAAAATCAGGCAAAAATCAAATCGCGCTTCATAGAGAAGGGAAGCCTGAAAAGAGGAAGCTGCTGCTTTCCTGCATTCTGCCTCGGGGTCTTACTGCCCACCCTCCTCTGTTTCCTTGCTGTGTTTGCTGAAACGGAACAAAGAGCAGGGAAAGCCCCTCCCCTCCAGGCAAGCAGAGGGGAAAGCAGAGTGTCATTCCTTCTAATTCCTCTCTGTGCTCCGGTGCTGCTGGAGGAGAGGGAGAGAGAGAGGGGGAGGGAGAGAGAGAGAGGGGGGCGGGAGGGAGAGGGGGGGAGGGAGAGAGAGAGAGAGAGAGAGATGGCTGTCTTGGGTGGGGAGAAACTTTTGCCTTTCTTTCCTCCCTCCCGTTAAATCCCTCTCCTGCATTCTTAGCCAGCTGCTTCTCTGCACACCCCTCTCATGTCCCTTCTTTGTTTTTCCTTCGCTCCCCACTTAAAATGTGGTTACAAAGCATAGATCCATATGGATCCTCAGGATCTTTGCATTGGGTCACCCCAAATTCACCATCAGATCACATAGCATGTCCATGGCTACAGCCTGCACCAAAAAAACACGCACCCACTGTTGCCTGGGGCTGCAATGGTGCAAAAATGTGGTTACAAAGCATGGATCCACAGGGATTCTCAGGATTTTTGCATTGGGTCACTCCAAATTCACCATCAGATCACATGTCTGTGGCCACAGCATGAAGCACAAAAATGATACATCCACTGTTTCATTCAGAATGTTTTTTCCCCTTGTTTTCCTCCTCTAAAAACGATGTGCGTGTTATGGTCAGGTGCGTGTTATAGAGCGAAAAATACGGTATATAGAATCCTTCAACATTGAGTTTTGCACAAATCCTTTTAGATTCCCAATATTTACACAAATAAGGTATAGAGCCTAGAGTTTGTATTCCATCTCATAGCAAAATCCTTTTTTAAAAATCAAGCACTATGTTCCAAGGACAGAGGATTAAGCTAGCACCCTAGATTCCAGTCTCCTGGCCTAGAATCTTCCAGAGCTGAATCCCAGAACTAGAACCCTCGGTTCACTCCCATCCTTCTGCTCACCTGCTGCATCTTTGCTTCAGATCAGAATGGTACTTAGAGACTGCTTCAAGGTATTCTTTTGCTGCCTTCTTTTCCTCTTGAAATAACTTCCTGGAAATTAAAGGAAGGCAATCAGATGTCCACTCCCAGGGATCCACCTGTCGAACTTCTGCACAAAAAACAGGGCAAGAAGCAGGTCTCTTCCACAAACCCAACTCACATGGGAAAGTCTTCTCCTATTTATACTTCATTTATACTTCTATTTATTCTCTGTAAATTGAAGTCAAGTTATTAGACCTGCAGTGGGGCATCTCTGACCTGCAGGCATAATTTTTCATTTGCAGCATGCCTTAAGTTTGCACTCAGTACTTAAGACATCTTACCTTCATTTGGGTATGGGTCCTTTGCCACATTAGCTCCACTTGCAGATGGGGAAATGGCACCGCCAAACCTCAATGACCTTGCTTCCTAAGTGGCAAAGGCAGTTAAGCATTGAGGCATTCCTAAGCAAGAACAGGAGAACCTCTGTCTCTTAATCTGACATAGGACTCAGGCCACCCTCTTTCATGCCTCTCTTGGGCTGCCATATGGCCTTCTCCCTGGCTTAGTTACTACAAACCTACCAAGTTACAATATATATACAAAAGTTGAACTAAGTTTCTATACTGGGATAGTAAGGAAAACAAGACATGGAAATGTGTTTAAGTGAGCACAATCTACCATGTTCTTTTGGGGAAGCCCCACTGAAATGAACAAGAGACTATGTATATGTTGCAATACATACTATTTGGATTTAACTTGTGATTCACTACCAACATTTCCCCATAATATTCTATAACTTGCAGGGAGTTTTTCACAGTCAAGTTGTTGTGGAAAGGGCTCCTAGGTTGAATGTTTGAAAATCACTGAATCAGGTGAATTATTACTAGCTTAAAAGGTAAAGGACCCCTGACCATTAGGTCCAGTCATGACCGACTCTGAGGTTGCGGCGCTCAGCTCACTTTACTGGCCGAGGAAGCCGGCGTACAGCTTCCGGGTCATGTGGCCAGCATGACTAAGCTGCTTCTGGTGAACCAGAGCAGCACACGGAAACGCCATTTACCTTCCCGCCGGAGCGGTACCTATTTATCTAGTTGCACTTGGGGGTGCTTTCGAACTGCTAGGTTGGCAGGAGCAGGGACCGAGCAACGGGAGCTCACCTCATCGCGGGGATTCGAACCGCCAACCTTCTGATCGGCAAGTCCTAGGCTCTGTGGTTTAACCCACAGCGCCACACGCGTCCCTTATTACTAGCTTACTGAGCCACATTTATGAGGGCATGGCTTGCTTTCAGGGCGAGGTGCACCTGTGGTTCATGCATATTTGGTTTTTTTAAAAGATCATTTCCTTCCTACTTTAGCACACTTTGCAAATTGATCGTTTATACCTTTAAAAAATTGCACATGGTTAACTGAGTTTTAATCAGTATTACACTAAAGGAGGGTCCAGGTTAGCCTATACTCACAAGGCTGTTGCAGCCTCCTGGCTCTTCAGGAACTCCCTCTCCTTAATGAAGACCGACTGGCTAATCAAATCTAATTCATCTTGGGCATGGGCCAGTTTCTCCTGGATCATTTTTTCTGAGGAAATATTACACAGGGATTTTTAAAGGCATATCAAAGTAAATAAGTCCAATTTATCTCAAAAAATGAGGGTACAGTGGTACCTTGGGTTAAGAACTTAATTTGTTCTGGAGGTCCGTTCTTAACCTGAAACTGTTCTTAACCTGAGGTACTACTTTAGCTAATGGGGCCTCCTGCTG
Organism: Podarcis vaucheri; assembly: GCF_965113315.1. Classification (NCBI taxonomy): domain Eukaryota; kingdom Metazoa; phylum Chordata; class Lepidosauria; order Squamata; family Lacertidae; genus Podarcis; species Podarcis vaucheri. The sequence continues at coordinate 718,553 of NC_138755.1, forward strand.
CTCCTGCTGCTGCGCCGCCACTGCGCGATTTCTGTTTTCATCCTGTAGCAAAGTTCTTAATCCGAGGTACTATTTCTAGATTAGCAGAGTCTGCAACCTGAAGTGTCTGTAACCTGAAGCGTCTGTGTGATAGGAATTTTGAGGTCTTAGATATATGGTAATGTTCATAACAGCACGTACATAGATCAGCACAAGAAGACCGACCTGAAGCCACTTTGATTCCTAAACTGAGCAAATGTTTTCTCTGCAAGGTCAAAGTGGAAAAGCCTCCCCATTGTCTTTTCCTTCACAAATCCTGTCTTAAGGGTATGTCTGTGTTTGAATAGGGTGTGAGCCTGTGACCTGGCCCAGGAACTAAGTATTTACGTATCATTACAAAGGACTGGCCAGGCTACCCAGGCAATCCAATCAAGTAACCTGCCAGACAGGAGATAAACAAGGACAGGAGAAAAACACATTCAAATTTTCTGTTTTAGACTGCCTTTTTCGTGATGTAGGTATGATATATATGAGTGGTGGTCTTAGGTTACACCCCTTCTGTGATGTATGTATGATGTTTCTGGGGGTGGTCCTGATCTACAGGATGGGAATTTCAAAAGTCTTTATAAGGCCTTGCATGCCATTTTTCTGGATCCTTCCTCTCTCCTGCGGGTGAGGGGAGCACCCTGTTGCAACAGATCAATAAAGATCATAGAATCATAGAATCATAGAGTTGGAAGAGACCACAATGGCCATCGAGTCCTACCCCCTGCCAAGCAGGAAACACCATCAGAGCACTCCTGACATATGGTTGTCAAGCCTCTGCTTAAAGACCTCCAAAGTAGGAGACTCCACCACACTCCTTGGCAGCAAATTCCACTGTCAAACAGCTCTTACTGTCAGGAAGTTCTTCCTAATGTTTAGATGGAATCTTCTTTCTTGTAGTTTGGATCCATTGCTCCGTGTCCGCTTCTCTGGAGCAGCAGAAAACAACCTTTCTCCCTCCTCTAGCAAAGCTTACTAGCTGCTTTGCTTCTCAGTATTCTCTGGTTGGCCTCTGTTATTTTCTCCTACCAATAGGGAACCTACGTAAGGACTCTATATAGGCTCTTGGATACCCCATAAGGGAAAAGGGCAATTTTTGTTTACAACATCTGTAACCCAAGGTACCACTGTACTTCCAGACAACAACAGAAGAAGTGTTTTTTGATATATATTTTTGTAATACTGCACTAGTACAGTCTTATTCAGTACTAGTTACATGGGATCTGTTTCCCAAGTAATGCGTAGCTTTCTTCCACTCCCGAACAGGGAACTTCACTTTCTCTTTAAAGCACTCCTGCCACCACCACCATAGCCTCTGCTGCTTCTCCAGGGAGATCATGTGTGTAAACTGATGTACCTGGGGGGGGGGTGTATGCCTCACCATTTAAGTAGTTGAGTTTTAGGAGAAATTGCACTCCAGTCTAATCCAATCTGGGACTAGAAACTGCTGCATACAGCAGATAGGGAGTTTACTGTTTTCAAAACTTCTGTTTTTAATTTTACTTTTAAGTATAAAAAGAGGTGAAGGGGACAGGGGTAGCTTTGCCAGTTTTCTACCCTTTAGCAATAAGTAGGCCCATATTTGAATGGTACACTTGAATGCTTGGCCTCTGAATGAATTTATATTTTTATTAAGATCACAAAATGGTTTTGATATGGGAAGAAGTGAGGAGCTCTGTCACTTCTCACACTAATGATTTCACAGACACTTCCAGTTAAGTATCATTAAAAATGGTTAGCCCACATTCTGCACAGCACACACAAATACAGTTGCCATGCTATCCAGGGAAATAGAGGAGGAATCAAAAGGGTTTGGATGGCATACAAGTAAGTAATATTGTAGAACAATTATGTTTAAGATAACTTTTAGCTTCATGAATTCTCTTAGAAGGTGTCCAAAAAGACTCTCACCTTCACTGAGCAAACACTCCTTCTTCTCTCTTATGTCAGCCACTGCTGGTTTCTCCCTAGCCTGAAACACAGCAAACAGAATTCAAGGGAGAGAAATGAGGGGCAAATCTGCCTGTTTTGGTCTCTCTCCATTTCTCATTCTTCCAGTCTTAAGTTCAATCTTCCACATTAGTTTGTGAATTTCTGTTGAAGCTTCATGAAAACTCATCTGCATGTTTGTAAAAATTTGTCCTATTATACATGTTTAGAAGCAATTTAAAGACATGCCTACTGGAAGTAGGCATGGCCACTTAAAGTCCAAATGGCTGTTTCGTGGAAGCAGCCAAAGAAACATAAACATATTCACTTGATGGGAGTGGTACAGTTATCAAGAAGGAGAAGCCAGTTTGACTGCTTTGCTTACTGCTCATGATACAAGCCCCTTATATCCCAAGCCAGATGGACGGGGTAGAAATAATAAAATTATTAATAGTAGTAGTAGTAAAAAAGGTAAAAGACCCCAGGACAGTAAAGTCCAGTCAGATTCAACTATGGGATGTGGCTCTCATCTCTGTTTTCAGGCCAAGAGAGCCAGCATTTTTCCACAGACAGCTTTCTGGGTCATGTGATCAGCATGACTAAACCGCTTCTGGTGCAATGGGACACCGTGATGGAAGCTAGAGTGCACGGAAACACCATTTACCTTCTGCCAACCTTACAATTGGCAAGCCCAAGACACTTGGTGGTTTAGACCACAGCACCACCTGTGTAATAGTAGTAGGTACAAAACACCTGAATAGGGCTATTGGTTCCATCTCTGGGTATGTTTTTGCTGCTTTAGAGCAACCAATAAGCTATCCAATAATCCTATCAGTGTGTGCCAAGGGTAGCTTTCACACACTTCATAACAGTTATAGTGGCAAAAGGCTAGCTCCATGTGTCATTGGAGCTTAGGTGGCAACAGCTCAGCCCATTTCAGTCTGACATCTTATGTTGCCTCATCCTACATGATGCAAGCTGACCATGCTTTTGGAAGCTACAGAGAGACATCTTCTGAAGTGCCAGTGGACACAGGCGTGCAGTTTGTGGAAAGCAAGGCTAAGGCATGAATGTGGTTCACTAGAGTAACTAGCAACCAATCTGTGAACAAATAAAACTTCTTCCCATGCTCCTTCCACCCCCAATACAGCTTTTATTTCCAATGTACTGAACTGCTCCTCCAGACAGAGCATCTTCCCATTCATACATTTCATCTATCAAAAGAAAGCTAAAGTCCCCATCTCCCATCCTTGCTGCCAGTGGCGTAGCGTGGGTTCTCAGCACCCGGGGCAAGGCAAGTAATTTGCGCCCCCTAACCCGTGGATTTTAGCACTCGATTCTCTTCCGCGCGCCCCCCCAGATGTTGTGCCAGGTGCGGCAGCCCCCCCTGCACCCCCACGCTACGCCACTGCTCCCACCACAAGTCTTCAGGACAGCCATCCGAAGGCTGGCGCGGGGAGAAGGTCTCTCCACCCCACCGCCAGGCTTCGGAGCAGCCTTCCGAAGGCTGGCAGTGAGAGGAGGTCTCTCCGCCTTCCGAAGGCTGGCGGTGGGGCGGAGAGACCTCCTCCCGCCACCAGGCTTCGGAGCAGCCTTCCAAAGGCTGACGGTGGGGCGGAGAGCCCTCCTCCCGCCGCCAGCCTTCAGAGCATCCTTCCGAAGCCTGGCGGCGGGAGGAGGTCTCTCCGCCCCACCGCCAGGCTTCGGAACAGCCTTCCGAAGGCTGGCGGCGGGAGGAGGTCTCTCCTGCCTTGGAGAGGTTCCTGCTTCCTCGAGGGGGGCCGGCCAAACGCGCCCCCCCCAAAGGTTGCGCCCGGTGCGGTCGGCACCCCTGGCACCCCCCACGCTACGCCACTGCTTGCTGCTCAGCACTTCTATATTCTAGCACATTTCTGAATCAAGGCATAGAATACAACAGTCTCCATTTCCAGGTGTTCGCAAATGTTTCAAGTTCATTTGATGTTACTCTGTTTCCAAAGTTAAAGGCAGAATATAGTGACTCTCAACTCTCAGTTTCTACTATATTCACATATTGTCACTTGGACATGAACTTATCCTGCAGTGGCTCTATAGTAGTTGAGTTCATGGTGAAGACAAAAACCTAGCCCTTACGTAAAGCTCCCAGAGACTCTTGTGCTTCTCCATCAGCTCATTGAGCAGGTGCTCAAACTCCAGTCTGAAGGCATGAAAAACAAAAACAGGACAAGACAGAACAGAGCAAAACTGTTAATGGTGAGAAAGGAACTTTCCTAAAAATTGCCTATGCTAGATCACACCAAGGGGACATCTAGCCCAGAACTCAGTATTCAAGAAGCACCATTCAGATGCCCTTGAAAGAAAGCTCATAAGCAGAGCAAGTAGCTATCTCCCTCTTCCCCCTCCCCAGAATTATACTGTCCTGAATATGGAGAGTATAATCAGAATTATACTGTCCTGAATATGGAGGTTGAATATTGTTGTTGTTTTATTAATTAAATTTCTTACCTGTTTTTCTCACAAAGAGACTTGAAAACTAAAACACAACCAATAAAGCCTAAAAACAGATCTATATGGATAAGAGTGGTATCTGAAGAAAAGTGTGCATGCACACGAAAGCTCATGCCAATAACTAACTTAGTTGGTCTCTAAGGTGCTACTGGAAGGAATGTTTTTATTTTATATGGATAAGAGACAGGTCTGATAGATGCCATACCACCAAAAGAGGTTGCAAATGCCTGAAACGCTTATAAATTAATGCCTGAAACCCTTCGAAAACCTGGGTAAAGAGGAAAGTATTTGCCTGGCCCTTACAAAAGAAAAAGATGGTGCTCTCTCAGGGGAGAGCATTTCACAAGCAGGAGGCCACCACTGAAAAGCCCAATTCTCATGTTGCAATCTAGACCTCCCAGGGAGGGGTCAGATGAAGAAGGGCCTCAGATTACATTGATTTACGCGGAGAGAGGCAGTCCTTGAAGTCCTGAGTCACATACAGTTTTATAGGTTCAAACTACACTTTAAATTGAATCCACTCACTAGCAGCCAGTGGAACCATGCTAGAATTGGTGTTATATGTTGAGACAGTCCTGCCCCAGTAGCAATCTGGCTGCCAAATTCTGCACCAGCTGCAGTTTCTGAACCATCTTCAAAGGCAGCCCCATACGTAACACATTGCAGTAGTCCAACCTGGAGGTTACCAGAGTGTAGACAACAGAAGTTGGGCTTTCCCTGTCATCATAGGGGTTAAAAAAAAAAAAAAGGTAAAGGACCCATGACAGTTAAGTCATCTTGCTTTACATTCCGAGGGAGCTGGTGTTTGTCCACAGACAGTTAAGCCGCTTCTGGCGCAACGCAACACTGAAACCAGAGCAGCGCACGGAAATGCTGTTTACCTTCCCGCCAGAGCAGTACCTATTTATCTACTTGCACTTTTTGGCGTGCTTTTGAACTGCTAGGTTGGCAGGAGCTGGGACCAAGCAACGGGAGCTCACCCCATTGCGGGGATTCGAACCGCCGACCGGCAAGCCCAAGAGGCTCAGCTGAAACTGATGGAAGGCACTCTGCATCATCCAGGCCATTTGAGCCTGAAACATCAACAGCAGATCAAGAAGTACCCCAAGCCACATACCTGCTTCAGCCTCATCCAGAGACCACATCCTATCCATCCAGTCTAGGGAACCACCTACTAACAGTGCCTTTGTCTTGTCTAGCTTAAGCTTCAGTTTATTATCACCCAGTCCATTACTGAAGCAAGACATTGATCTAGCATAGTCATTGCCATGGCTAATAGCAAATGCTAGACTGTCCTGTATAAATTTGGCTACTCCCTTTTTATAGCTATTTAAGCTAGAGGCCATCACTACCTCTTGTAATCAATTCCATTCACTGTGTAAAAGACTGTGTCAGGATTTCACCCAGCCTATTTGGTCTGGCCTGTTAGGCCTTTCCTATCCTATTGTTTCATAATTTATTACGTGCATATTCCCCATCCCAGGCCAAAACCTTCTCTCTAATCGAGTCATCACATGAACAAAGTGGTACTTTTTTATCAGTCCTAAACCTACCAGCAATACCTACCAGCCCACAAGCATTGCAACTTTATTCTACAGAAACTGAAATTTATGGCACTCTTGCTAAAATAATACATATTGCAATTAATTGAAATTGGAATAAAGTGTAACCCAAAACTCTTGTAACCAGATTCTATAATTACCTCTGGTCTCTTTGCTTTACTCTCTCTTCTTGGATCTTGGCTGTGAGTTCTTCAATTCGCTGCTTGCACTCTAGGTTCATTTTCTGCTGCCTGATAAACATGATAAAGCTGAGGTGTAGAATTGGGCTTCCTCTTAAAAAAATTTTGATGAGCACAGTGGAACTTAAGTTCTGATTAAATATGCATAGGATCAGGCTGTCAGAATACTTACTGACACAGTTCTCATAGAACACTAAGCCAAACTATGGCTTAGCACAGATGTGCATGTGCAGGTTCCTGGAGAAATCATGGTTGCTGTACTCCTTCCCTGCCATCATGCTACCTGGGGCTAAGCCATGGTTTGGCTTAACACATATTTTGAACATGAGCTTGTCTCACTCAGAGCAAACCTTGGTAATAGCTTGTGGCTTGTCTGGAGTGAGGCGATGGATCCTTCTAATTAGAACTGCAACTTTAAAGTTTTGATGTATTCCTCTTTCCTTTACATATAAACCCTTCAGTATTTTAATTTTATTTCCTCCCAGTTTCTATTTACATCAGTAGGTTTATGAAGAATTCCAGGGGGGTGGAGGAGGGGATATAAAAGGAAAACATTAGGAAATCTGACACACAAAATAAAGATAAACCACAGAAATAAGACTGATGTCTCATTCTAACCCAGTTGAACCACAGCTCACCTCTGCATCTCTGTTTCTGTCTCTTCACAGTGCAGCTGTACAATTTGTCGTGTCCCTACAGGGAAGATGAATACTAGTGTTTAGAACTCTGGTTACTCTTTTTATGTATAATATTTCTATCATGACCATATATACATGTTCTCTAACTTTCAACTGACATCAGTATTCTTAGTGTCCAAAGAGAAGAAAAAAATTGTGTATCTTGTCGAAAAGACTATTCTCAGCAGCAACTCACTTTTAAATTAATGACAAGCATTATAGTTTCATAGAAGCATTTCAAGGAGTGGATGAAGGAAAGTCCAACTGGAGATTCTAATTGCTAATCCCTGTATTTGACTGACACAGCTCTTTGAAGCTACTAGTTCTGCCTCAATCCTTCCTCATATGAGAAATAAACTGAAGGAGTAGCTATGTTGAACCCAACATACTGTTATTAGTTTGTGGGTGCCAGACACCCATAAGTCCTGAATTTACTAAGTGTTAAAATTTAATCAATGCTTGGAGAGTTAAACTGGAAGTCATACTCTTCATAGCTGGATTCAGCTTCTCGTGTTCAGGAGATTGCCTGAGAGATGGGCCTTTAGCAAAGCTGGAAAACAAAGATAAAGATGGGGAGATGGGACATCAAGAAAGCAAAGACACTGTGCCACCCCGGGCTCTGAGATGGTTAGCAGGGACAAAGCAGAGTTGAGTTTAGGATTGCATTTGGAGATGATGTGAGCTGGAGGAAAATGTCAGGGCTGGTTCAGCTGTAGGTCAGCACAGAGACTCTGAGACAAGCAGAAAAGTTGATTTTTTTATTCAAGGAAACAAAACACAAACAGAAACCTACGGGCAAGACTGGCCCCAGTATAGCAGTTTCCAGAACTGATGATCTGTGCCTCCTACTTCCGCTTAAGCCTCCTCCCCGTCCATCTGATTCCCCAGCAGTCTTAAACTCTGTTAGGGAGGGGGGCCCTGCAACCTCTGGGCCCATTGCTGTTCTGCATGCAAAGCCCTCTGTGCCCTTGGAGACAAGGGAGGAGGGGAGCTGAATACAGTAGGACCAGCCAGCTCCTAGGAATTTTTTGCAGCCTCAACCCCCACCTCCTTTCCAGCTGCCTGTCCTACATCTCTCTCAATCAAGCCTGTTGCTTGTTCAGTATCCAATGATTCTGTCTCCCCTCTTCATCCTGACTTGTCTTCAATGTCCTGCCTGAGCCTTCCTCTTCTGAGGGTTCTCCAGCTGGAGCCTCCAACCACTCCTCATGCAGCCAGTCCATGACAAAAAATAGTTGCAGTCTGTAAGAATACAACAAGCTGGAGGGAGGCTGAGCCATGGCTGGTGATGTTTTTGATCCAAGGCTGCTGTGGTGATGGGAGAAGCAAGAATCAATGCTGTAAGCCAGTGGTTTTCAACCAGTGTGCCGTGGCACCCTGGGGTGCTTTGAATGATGGTCTGGGTGCTGCAGGCAACACTGGCCTCTGTCCCTCTTTCCTTCCCTCCCTCCTCTGATGCCCTGTCATGTCTCTGCCTCCCAAAGGCTTGCACAGCTGTTTATTGCAGCAGCCCTGGCTATAAGCTCCACAGGCGAGGGGTGCCTCTGGGAGGCACCTCTCTTTGGCATGGGGGTGGGGTGAGCAGCTCAGAGACCAGGGACGGCGTCAGCAACTGCCCAGAGGACTCCCAAGAAGAGGAGAGGGGAGAGGAGAGGAGAGGAGAGGAGAGGAGAGGAGAGGAGAGGAGAGGAAGCTAAGGGAACACTCCACAAGGGAGGGTGTTCCAAAAAGGGTGAGGGGCTGCTGGCTCTGTAGGTGACATAACTGGGCTCCTGAGCTCCATTGGGGTGCCACAGAAAGAATGTAGTAGGTTAAGGGAGCTGTGGACCCAAGGTTGAAAACCTCTGCTGTAAACACCTTTATCATAGACTCAGATCGTATATATGTGTAAATAAACTATATATCCTAAAGACACCACTGTCTCCTCTGTGCCTTGTTCTCAAAGGAAACATGAACCCCGAGTAAGCACCTGCCCCCTGGAATCTTGCACTGCTCAGAGGTTGGGGTGGCATGTAACAATAAAAAATGTAAGTGTACACCAGTCACAGTTAATGTATTTCCTACAAAATAGTGTGGACATTAGCCTCCCTATCCGTTGTGGGGGAGCATCTACATCAGTCATCATTGTCTTCCTTACAGGGAGTTCTTTGCACCACTCCTCTGTTCAGAACAGATGATGGGTGGATGTCCAGTCCTGGCATCCCATGAAATGCTGACATACTTAAGGGAATGTGTTCAATGTAGGAGAGGCTGAGCCAGTGTACACAAGAACTGAGCAGGAAGAGCCAATTGTATTGTAGATTTCTGAGGGATGTTTACTGAGACCCTTTGCAGGTGCCATACAAAATACTGGCAGGCACCGTGGTACTTATGGTTAGTTCACTGACATCCCCTGATCTTCACTAATGATACCTCAGATAATATCCAATAGGTATTTATGTCATTCTTGAAGGCACATTACACACTGCAGTTAAAGTAATAGTAATACAGTATATGGACTACCTAAGGGAAAGTTTTCATATTTACTCAGATAAAGGATATATAATCAGACCCAGTACTGAGAAAATGGACTCTGTCCCTGCAAAAAAAGCAGAGATGCTTTGGAAGTGTGCTAAAACTTGATTGTGCTGAAGACCCCCCCAAAACTCCCCTTCTTGCTGTCACCTTTCATTTCACTCCATATTTCCTCAAGGCTTGATTTCTCAGCATTTACTGCAAAAGGAAAAGAGCTCATTTAGCTGCTACCTTGTTTCTTTATTAATAACATAATCAGCCATTCACTCAAAGTTCCCAAATAATGCATACCTAGTAAAAAAAAATAACAATAAAAAGCTGTAATAAACTACTACATCCACATAGGTCATTTAAAAAAAAAAATCACAATGCAGCATAGCCCAGAAAGAGGCCTGGACTAGTTGCTCTCATTTGCTCTTTTATTTTTTCTGTTGTTTTTATGTTCAATATATGAATTTCACTTTTATTTGCTATATAAATGCTTTCTGCAATAAATAGCAGGATAAATAAATAGAATTAGAAATGTTTTAAATAAATAAAACAAACACAATGATGGACTAGATGGGCATTTGGTCTGATTTGGCAGGGCTCTTATGTTCTTAAGAACTTACTGGTAATTTTATTATGTAGATACTTTGAAAGTGGCCTCAAAAAACCAGCTATAAATCACAGCAACTACCAGACTTCTAATCTACTGCTATTCCCAACACAAGTGCTGACAGAACAGTATAGAAAATGCTTTAGAGGAATTTCCCCCAAAATCGAGAATAAAATATAAAATATTGATAGATGCAAAAGAATGAGGTTTTTCCCTGCCGGATATGAGACTATACTATGAGGCATCCTGTCTTTGTTGGTTGAAAGAATGGATGACATTAGAGAATTCACATATTCTAGACTTAGAAAATCATGACAATATTTATGATTGGGACACTTATTTATGGTATGAAAAGGTGAAAGTTCATAAGAGATTTATAAATCATATAATTAGGGGGGAAATTGTATAGAGTTTGGGATAAATATAAGAATTTATTAGAGGTAAAAACACCACTTTGGCTCTCACCGTTGGAAGCTATAGCGGTAAAGAATATGATAGAAGGGTAGACAGCTTATAGAAATTTATTAAAACAACAGGGAGAGTATATTTTTTTAAAAAAATTAAGGAATTATCAGGAAAATTATCATTTGAATGAAGAATTTAAGAAAAACAGGATACGAGGATTTGGGGAACTAATATCACACCTGGAGAGAGACCTGTTGGAATGGAATGTAAAAGTGCTATCTAAAATGTATAAAATATTATTGGAATGGGAGACAAAGGATGAGCAAGTAAAATATTCAATGATACATTGGGCAATAGGTATTGGTCATAATATAGATATGGAAGCATGGGAACAATTGTGGAATATGGATATAAAATTTACAGCATATTTAAGAGGAAGTTATATGAAAATATTGATCGTATCTAACACCGAGTAAATTGGCAAAAATGTATAAATCTCAATCAAATAAGTGTTCGAAATGTAAAGACAAAGAAGATTCTTTTTATAATATATGGTGGTCTTGTAGTAAGGTTAAGGCTTACTGGGAAATGATATATAATAAAATGAAAAGGATGTTTAAAATAATGTTCGTAAAAAAAACCCCAGAAGCTTTTCTCTTGGGAATTATAACTACCTAAACTGTATAGAAACTTATTCATGTATGCGACTACAGTGGCAAGAATGCTACTTGCCCAAAAATGAAAAGAAGAAGTTCCAGCAAAGGAAGAATGGATACAAAAACTTGCGGAATATGCAGAAATGGTGAAGCTTACTGGAAGAATAAGAAATAAAGATAAAAAACTTTTTATAAAAGAACGGAAATGGTTTATTGAATATTTACAGATAAATTGTAAACAAATAGAAACACTGGCAGGATTATAGAAACATTGGCAGGATTATTATTATCTGCAGTTTCATAAGAGTATATATTTTAAAAAGACGAATAAATGAGCAAATTAAGTTAATTTGGATATGCAGAAGATATTAAAAATTTAAGAAACAGCAGAAAGAGGGGGAAGGAAGTCAAGTTTTGAAATGTCAAAATGATTGTAAAATCAGTGAAATGTATAAATCTGAAAAGTATAAATAGAGTGCAGCAGCAGCAGGAGCAACAACAACAACACACAAACAGGAATTTCCCCCAATAATTTCATCTGTAGTTTACTTTAAGCTAGAGGTTTGGTCATCCTTTTTAAAATGTATATATATCATCCCAAAACCCAGCTTGACAGATCTAGCAAAAATATAGATCTTGCACAGAATAACCTTTGACCTCTATATTCTTAGATTATGAATAGTGTTAACTAGAGTAATAGGGAGCTTTGGGCACAACCTGGGCAAAATTTCAGTAAGCTTATTCTCAACACTGGCATATCTAAAAGAATGCCTGACATCAACTTGCCTGAAGTCTCACACACTAAAGCACACACAGCTACTAAATACAGTGGCGTAGCGTGGAGGGGTATGGGGGCCGTGGCCAAGGGTGCACAATATGGGAGGCGGAAACCAGGTGCCCCCTCAGATACCTCGCGCCCTGCCGGCAGCGGGGGCTGGAGAGCACGGAAGGTGAAGATCGATCACCCTCTGTGTGTCCCACCCACTCCTGGCGCGTCGTTGCAGCTCCCCCTTCCCAAGGTCAATCCCAGGGGCAGAGAGCGGCTGCAGTGCCTGGCCTGCCCGGCCATTGTTTCTCTGTCCCCAGGCCAGGCCTGACCCGGAGGGCGGAGAGAGGCTGTGGCGCGTGAGGAAGCTCCGGCCGAGAGAGGAGAGTTGGCCCACTTCCAGGACTGGGGCACGCGAGTGTGCCAGTGCCACCGCAGCCTCCCTCCGTGCACCGCCCCCTTTGGCCCGTGCACTATTTACCTACACTCTGCCATTGACTAAATCAGAGGCCAGCAAACATTTCCAGCAGGGGCCAGTCCACTGTCCCGCAGACCTGGGGGGGGGGCTATATTTGTTGGGGGGGGAGTGAATGAATTCCTAGGCCAAACAAATAACCCAGAGATGCATTTTAAATAAAAGCACACATTCTACTCATGTAAGAACACGCTGATTCGCAGACCGTCCACAGGCCAGATTTAGAAGGCAATTGGGCCGGATCCAGCCCAAGTTTGCCTACCCATGGACTAAATATTGCTGCTGGTGGAAGAGAAAACTAGAAACCTGTTATATATTAAATCTGGTGGCAGCAGTAGTCACCAGCATCCCCCCCGTGCATTTGAAGCAGAGCAGCATAATCTAAGCAGTGAAACCCTGGAACCTCAGTCACAGTACGCTTTAAATGTAATCAACCATTCTTAAATTGTGGTGGTGCTAATGCTCCAGTGGCCAGGGAAAGAATAGAATCCTGCTAGGTATAGAATGAGGCTTATTGAAATACAATGCGTTGTTTTCAGTAGAGTTGTTCTCAATTCACACACCAGTGCTCCTCTGAAAAAGAGCTTTTATGTCTAGAGCAAAACTTTCAGATTAAATCTGTGTGTTGTCCATAGTCAGAAAAACAGCTACATGGTGCAACTGAATCGCAATCAAGACTTAAAATACAAATTGGAATAAGAGAAGTGCTTGAATTATTCAGGTCAAGTAGTTCAGTGAGCATTCCCTCAATGCTTCATATAGTCCATGTTTGTCACATGGTGCTAAAGTTACCTACATATTTCCAGTTCCCTTTGCAGTGTCTTGCTATGCTCATTTGCCTCAGAGAGCTCCTCACTTAATATCTTCTTGGCTGGAAAAAAAACACACCCAGATATACACACTACAGAGGACTAAGAATAAGCACTAAAGAGTAAATAATGAATGGAGAACAACTAAAACCAGTGGGCTGGCTCCCACTAAGGAGTCCCATCGTTGAAAGGATTTACACTTGTACAAGAGAACACCCTCCTCTACAACTAGACCTCAGAACCTCCCAATTGGCATCATCCTCTTTGACTCCTCAACATAATAGTCAATATAAACCGAAATAAGATAAAATTTACTATTATAATCCATTCATTATCACAATTCATTATTACAAAGTCTCCAAACCACACTAGCAACCACTCAATCACACACCCCACCAATCGCTCACTCAAAAACTCCTTCCTTCACAAACACTTTTTCATCTCCAAAACTAGGGCCACCAGATGCAGAAGATGACAGGATTCCTGAACCTTTTGAGAGTTGAGTAGAAGAGGGAATTTAAACAGGTGTGTGGAGCAGGGGGTCTTACTAGGCATCAAGGAAGGAGTTGGGGGTACTGTGGTGCTTGCAACCACCACCATAACAACCCCAGGAACAGGCCCAGAAAGGTGATGGGAGTCATGCATTCAGAAACAGTATTGAGAGGCAAAAACAGAGGCTTTCAGAAATACTTAAATACTGAAACTGCTTTTGTGCCACTTAGTGGACTCTTGCATTTTCATTTTCTCTTTGGGAGCCACACCTTAGAAAATCCTGCCTTTTCAAGTCAAAGGAGCCTGACTTGGCATCCTTTGCGCAAGGGTACACCTTGCTCTGCAAAAGATTCTGCATAACCATTGCTAACCTCTTTGCACTCTTCTTACCTTGCTGCAGTTTATTGATCCTTTTTACTAGCTCTTCAACTTTTGGCTCCAGAATTTCCACTACAAAAGGGAGAAGAAATCTTACCTTTAACCAGATTCTTAACTATGCTAATTACTAACAGAATAGTGATTACTTTAAAACATCCTAATTGTATGAATTCACTATAACTATTCACCTGTATATCATCATATGATTATATTGAACAGCATGACATAGCTCACAAGCCTTGATGCTGTGTTTTATGTTTCCTCATGCAGCCTCTGTTAGGACAGTTTTCTTCCTTCCCCTAAATCCCCTCCTCACAAACATTTTTTCCTCAAATCTTCCACTTTTCCCTCCCCTTGCAGCTTCAGGTCAAGTCCATGCTGCCTCTAGGTGGTCATGTATCCTATCGACTAGGTATAGTCCTATTTGAAGGGCTCTCCAATCAAACTTCTAAAGAGAAAGAACTAAAAAAAGGGGGAGCAGGAGGGGTCTAGAAGTTGCCAGTCAAGAGTTGTCCCTCTAACCTGGGCAACAGACTGAGCCAGGACACAGCTCATGTGGTCAGTCTTCCCCACTATGGCAAGGTGTACCGTAATTCTATATAAAGCTTAGTAATTATTTAATAAATTGCCATTTATACATATACATTAGTGTATGAAATTAGTGTCCTCTTTTGCTCTTTTTTGGCCATGTGTAAGTGCCAACCCTATGTCTGTCTGTCTGTCTCTCTCTCTCTATTTATGGCCTCCACACCACTCACCGTTTCTTTTAATGGATTCCCCAGGTTTGTCCACCCCAACTTCTACAGAGTAATGAAGTCACTATGTACCGTATATATATTAACCACATATTTTTTATGCCCCACCAAGAAGCACAGAATAAATGATGCAATGTGTATTTCATCTCCTGGAGGGCATGGAAACATCTGGAGGGCATGGAAACATACTACTGTATACCAGGGGTCAGCAACCTGCAGCCCATGGACCACAAGCGGCTCACAGGTCGTTTAAACAGCCCCTGAGCTCCCCCTGAACCGAGCTGCCCGCTTAGCGAGTCCCCCGCACGCTGCGCTACACCAGTGCAGCGTGGAGACTCGCTTTCACAGCGCTGGAAATCGCATCTGCACAGACGCAGATGCCGGAAATCGCATCTGCACAGATGTGATCCAGCCCACAGAGCAATCTCGGCAGGAGTGAACCGCCCCAGGCAAGGTAAACCTTGCTGACTCCTGGTACAGGCAACCCTGGCAACTGTAGCTTGTTGTGGGTGCTGGGAATTGTAGCTCTAGCAAGGGGGAAACAACAGTTCCCAGGAAAGCCATGCCTGTTAAAGAGGTATAAAAGTGCTTTAAATGTATGGTCTGGACATGACTAGATCAACAAATTACAACAAATGTAAATATCAATTACTACAAAGAAAAGTCAGAAATCCATCCCTTTAAAGGTGTTTCCCAGCTTTTCTGGTACTAAGAGCAGATAAAATTAACTGTTCCAGTTCCCAGCAACCCTTTATACACTTTGCTGTTATCATCTGCATGCCCCGTTCTCTACTTGGATGCTTAGTTCCTGGTTATTTCCTTCTAACCATTTGGTGTATAGATTCAAAATACCATTCTGCATTTGTTTCACAAGTGACAGAATCTCTTCCATTTTCGTTGCAAAGTCCCAGGGATCTGGAGAGAGAACAAAAGCAAACACAGAATTGTCTAGATGTTGCCATAACTCAGCATCCACCACATAAGGTCAGTCACAAAAGAAGATGTTAAGTCAGCCACGTGAAAACCCAGGGGCCACTGAGGCCTTCTGCAGCTTCCTTTGTAAATGTAAAGGGACCCCTGACAGTTAAGTCCAGTCATGAACGACGCTCATCTCGCTTTACTAGCCGAGGGAGCCGGCGTTTGTCTGCAGACAGTTTTTCTGGGTCATGTGGCCAGCATGACTAAGCCACTTCTGGCAAACCAGAGCAGCGCACAGAAACGCCATTTACCTTCCCGCCGGAGGGGTACCTATTTATCTACTTGCACTTGATGTGCTTTTGAACTGCTAAGTAGGCAGGAGCCGGGACCTAACAACAGGAGCTCACCCCGTCGCAGGGATTCGAACTGCTGACCTTCCGATCGGCAAGCCCTAGGCTCTGTGGTTTAGACCACATCACCACCCACATCCCTTTAGCTTGCTTTTTATGGAACAGTTATTCTCTCATCCTCAATTCTACATTTGAAAAGGGAACAGCAGTGATCTTTTTTCACATGGTTATTAAGAGGAAAACAAGACTATACAACATTTTGCACATGGAAAGGGTGATAGAAATTCTAATAACAAGTTTTCAAATTTACTAGAATGCCAAGATTCTCAGCAACTGAGCTCTTCAGACAGGCTTTCTTTCATAGCTAGATAAATTAATCGTTACTGCAGATATCCACTTGTTAGGGTTTTAGTATTGGTTTTAAAATATTTGGTTTTGTGTTTTTAAATGTTTTTAATTATTTTATGTGCAAATCACCTTGAGACAGTAGTTTAGAAGGCAATTAATAAATCAATTGTAACAACAACAACAAATGTAGATGTGAAACACCTGCCAATGTTAGACAGGTGGGATACGAGAGAACTGCCCAAACGGTGGAACTCCCTCCTGAGATTTGTCCACCTGTCATGGTTATCTTCCACTTGGGCTTTTAAATATATTTAGGATTCCGCCAATCTTAACAGATTTTTTGATGTCTAATCTTTTGTTTTTCTGCTTTTATTATGTTGCTTATTTCATAAATAAATAATTTGTTTTAAAAGGAGTATACATTATGGGTTAGGCAGCAATCCTGTACTCCCTCACTGAAAAGTAAGCCTCCCTAATTCAAAGAAAGCTACTTCTGCATCCATTGCACCATTAGAAGACAGGATGTATATTCCTTGGTAAGATATATATTCATAAGAGCTGGATTATCAACTCCCTATCCTTCCAAGACGGTTTAGCTGCTATCTGTACAGATCTAGCTGCTGTGTCCTGCAGGTGGGAACATAGCTGACAAGTTTATGTTTAGCTCGCAGGTTACAGTGGGTGGTATTCAACAAAGGCTTAGTCTGAGTAGACTCACTGAAATTAATAATCATTACTTAATTAGGTCAATTAATTTCAATGAGTCTACTCAGAGTCAGCCTTTGCTGAAAACCACTCAGTCTATTTTCCTTGGAAACTGGCAAGGAAAGATTGAACACCGTGCTGCTTCTCCCTTCAAAAAGCATCCCTAGCCAAAGCTGTTTTTTCTTCACAAAAAATATGCTATTCATAGTTGAAGAGATACTTTTCCTTGGGCTGTGTAAAGATAATGAGAAAGTATGTTGCTGGTCTGTATTCCACCCTGTTTTGTTCTTATTCTTCTGTATTTTTTGTTATGCTTTCTTTCTTTTTTAAGTGTGCTGTTTGTTCTTCACATTTGAGGGGAACCTGCCCTTTATCCCTTAGCTGATGGCCTTTCTGGCCATGTTTTGCCCATTTTTCTTCCTTTTAATACATAAAACATGTTTGGAAGACTCCACATAAAGTTTTATGGATGCAGAGCAAAATCTTAAGGATTCAGAGGGCAGTTTCCCAGAGCTCAGGAGGGAAATGATGGTTGTTTATTTCCATGTGTTAACCAGCTTCTCATTGCCCAACACTAAGCCTAAGCTTTTCCTTTCCCTCTTTTTCTTATTTAAGGAAAACTCACTGTGCAGAGAAAAATATGAAGGTTTGATAGAGCTGCTGAGCTTTGTAAGGGAAATGTGACCATTTAGCTCTGGCATACCCAACATGGTTTTCAGCGCCTGCTAAAATCAATCCTGTTTCGACAGGCCTATGTGGATACTTAGAAAGCTGAGGTAATTTTAAACTGCTTTCGTATTTCAACTCTTGTATGTTTTAAAGTAGGGTTGTAAATTTATTCTGATTATATTGGCTTATCTTTTTGTAAACCGTTTTGAGGGTTTGTTTCTTTTTTTACAATCAAGTGGTAAACAAACCAAGTGTCCCTGTGATCCTGGCAGCCTCCTCCGCCCCTCAGCCGGCTTGGGACCTGTCAAGGCCCTCTCCCCATTTTGACCTTCTTCTTCAGTGGAGGGGCTTTTGGGGCGGGGGCTCTTTTATGGAAGGGGCGGCCAGGCCAGTTATTCTTGAGCGCCTTTTGGTCTTGCTGCCCATCCTTCCCTCCCTCCTGTTTCTTCTCCTTGCCTTCCCTCTCCCCTCCATGTTCAAGCTAGCAGAGTATTTGGGAGTGCTGGCTTCTCCTCCACAGCCGCCTCTCTCACTCACCTGGATTGCTTCCCTCCATCGCGGTTCCCAGCCGGGCCTGGCGCTCCAGAACCTTGGGCTTGGCCCGCCCTTTCTCAACTGCCCCTTTCGCTCCTCCCTGTTCTTCAGAAACAGCCAGCCTCAGGGGTCCCACCCCAAAGGAAAGCAGACTGTTGGGTTCACAGCAACCATGGCTCTGCAACCCCAGCAAGAACCAGGCCCAGATATACACTTCTCAAGGAAAGGGCTTCAAGCATGTGCATGACAAGGAGAGGAGGAAGGGTGACTCTGGTCCCAGGTCTCCAGGGGTCTCTTAGGCTCCTTCAACGGCACCTTCCCACACAGCCCGGCTAGTCTCAACCGCTCAGCTCATTCCTCAGGGGTGTGAGAGCCCGCCAATGTGAATCTGGCTGGCAGGATTTGAACAGGCCACCTTCCCATCCACCAGCCCTTCTAAAGTGTACAGAATCAATGAACAGGTGGCAAAAGGAAGGAGTTGGCCACCTGCAATAGTGCTAAAGACATCGTTGCCTCATTACACAGCTGAAGAAACCACCGTGAAACAGAGATCTGAGCAGGTCAGAGTCAACTATGTAAATGGTTGTTTATTTCTGGATCTTTCCTAATAGGTTTTATTGGATTTGCTGGTTTTGTAACTGGATTTGTAATGGCTTTTAGTCAAACACAATAAATGATTCATTGAAAAACCAACCCTAACCCCTCTTACTAGGTGGAACCCCTGTTGAGTTCAGTCGGACTTGCTTCTGAAGAAACATAGCTGAAATTGTGCTGTAAGTTATTCTAGTTTACCTCTCTATCCCTACTCAAAGCCAGTTTGATTTTTTAAATGTATTGCACTGCTTCCAGAAGACACAGATGTCCAGACTTTAACAGGCCTCTAGGCAGACAGAGCTCTACACCTGAAGGGCAGCCATCAAAAAAAAACCCTCATTGTGCCCAGACCTGATTTGGAGCACAGGTGATGTATCTGAACTCAAAGGGGAATGCTTCTTAAAGGCCACGGTGGAGCATTAGGCTGAAGATATGGCACAAACTGTTTATTATTATTTATGCCATTGTGGATAGCCACTGGCTCCTTGAACTGAGCTTGCCAAATAACAAGCTGACGGAGCAGACACTGGATCCCTAACAGCAGCCTCTTTCCCATTTTAGAATAATAATAACAATTATAATTTATTATTTATACCCTGCCCATCTGGCTGGGTTTTCCCAACCACTCTGGGCTGCTCCCAACAGAATATTGAAAACACGATAAAACATCAAACATTAAAAACTTCCCTAAACAGGGCTGCCTTCAGATGTCTTCTAAAAGTCAGCTGGTTGTTTATTTCCTTGACATCTGATGGGAGAGCATTCCACAGGGTGGGCGCCACCACCGAGGAGGCCCTCTGCCTGTTTCCTTGTAGCTTCACTTCTCGCAGTGAGGGAACCATCAAAGGCCCTCAGAGATGGACCTCAAAGTCCAGGGTGGATGAGGGGAGTGGAGACGCTCTTTCGGGTATAATAATAATAGTAGTAATAATAATAACAATAATAATAATTTTTAATTTATACACCACCCTCCCCAGCCAAGACTAACAAGCAATAATAAAAACAAGTTGAATGAATACAACTTAAAAACAAGATTAAAATACAACATTAAAATATTGAAACATAAAAATATTAAAATGTAGCCTCATCACAGGAGGAGAAAGGGAAAAGAAAAAAGAGGGGGAGGGAATCAAACTGGCTCCAAGCCAAAGGCCAGGCGGAACCACTCTGTCTTACAGGCCCTGCAGAAAGAGATCAGATCCTGCAGGGCCCGGGTCTCATGAGGCAGAGCGTTCCACCAGGCCGGAGACAGAGTTGAAAAGGCCCTGGCTCTGGTTGAAGCCAATCTAACTTCCTTAGGGCCCTGGACCACTTTGTTGTTGTTGTTTAGTCGTTTAGTCGTGTCCGACTCTTCGTGACCCCATGGACCAGAGCACGCCAGGCACTTCTGTCCTCCACTGCCTCCCGCAGTTTGATCAAACTCATGCTAGTAGCTTCAAGAACACCATCCAACCATCTCATTCTCTGTCGTCCCCTTCTCCTTGTGCCCTCCATCTTTCCCAACATCAGGGTCTTTTCCAGGGAGTCCTCTCTTCTCATGAGGTGGCCAAAGTATTGGAGCCTCAGCTTCACGATCTGTCCTTCCAGTGAGCACTCAGGGCTGATGTTGCTATTTATGGACCTTGAGGCTCTCCGTGGGGCATAGCGGGAGAGGCGGTCCCGTAGGTACGAGGGTCCTAGGCCATATAGGGCTTTAAAGGTTAAAACCAGCACCTTAAATCTGACCCTGTCCTCCACCGGGAGCCAGTGCAGCTGGAAAAGCACTGGGTGAATATGCTCCCATGGCAGAGACCCTGTGAGGAGCCTCGCTGCAGCATTCTGGGCCAAACTTATTCAGGGACAGCCCTATTGAGGCCATGCTTTCCATGAAGTCCTGAGCGGTTACTTGTAAGGTTGTGTTGGCATGGATGTTAAAATCCCCTAGGACAACCAAACTAGGTGTCTCCAGGAGAACATCCACCACGACCAAAAGCAGCTCAGGCAGGGAATCCTTGGTGCAGCGGGGAGGTCGGTACACCAAAAGGAATCCTATACTGCCCCTATTGCCCAACTTCCAGAACATGCACTCAGAGAACTGGGTCTTCCCATTAGGACGCCTGGTGCAAGCTAATGACTGCATCCCCCCTCCCCCCTGCATCCCCCCTCACCACCCACATGACCTGGGTTGCTGTGCATAGGAGAAACCTGGTGGACAAGCAGTAGCAAGAACAGGACCATGCGCCTCGTCCAACCAAGTCTCTGTTACACATGCCAGGTCAAGTCCTCCATCCACGATCATGGATGGCAGTGGTCTTATGAATCATTGACCTAGTATTGCACAGCAGCACTTTACGGTTATGTGGGTCTCCCTTGTTGATTCCAGTATCCTTCCAGTCCAGACCAGAAACCAAGGCAGGGATAGTCTTCAAACAATGACTAAACCTGCCCAACTTTCAGAACATGCACTCAGAAAACTGGGTCTTCCCATTAGGACACCTGGCGCAAGCTAATGTCTTCCTAAAAATCACTGCATTCCCCCACCTCCTCACCCACCTGACCTGGGTTGCTGTGCATAAGAGAAACCTGGTGGACAAGCAGCGACAAGAAGCAGCCCATCTGCCTGTTCCAACCAAGTCTCTATTACACATGCCAGGTCAAGTCCTCCATCCACGCTCAAGTAGTGGATGACAGCCTTCTTGTGACTCATTGACCTGGCATTGCACAAGAGCACCTTACGGTCATGTGGGTCTCCCTTGTTGATTCCAGTATCCTTCCGGTCAAGACCAGAAACCGAGGCAGGGATAGTCTTCAAACAATGACTAAACCTGCCTCCATGGAAATGACATGGTCTGGTCTTAGCGTAACTCCTCCGCCTACCCGTGATCACTGAGATGGGATGTCCCCTGTGGAAACTGCCCGAGCCATTCTGTTGGCTGGGGCCCACTCCCAAGCAGCCCTGACCCTCTCCCCTTCAGAACAAAATACAAACTATACAATAAACCAGTAAGACCAGGGGTCAGCAACCCCATGGGTCACAAACAGCCCATAAGGGTTGTTTAACTGGACCACGAGCAGTCTGCTTGGCGAGTCCCATGCACTGCGCTAAACCAGTGAGGTGAGGGGACTCAATTCTGTGGCACCGGAAATCATGTCTGCGTAGACAAAGATGCTGGAAATCGCATGTGCGATCCGGCCCATGGAGGGATCTCTGCTGGAGTGAACCAGCCCAGGTGAGGTAAACCTTGCCGACCCGAGTAAGACAGTAGAAACTAATTTTTTAAAAACCATTTATACTAAAATAAACTAATCCCCAGCCCCAACTAAACGTTTATCCCATCCCCAACAGAGTAAAAAAGCAACAACAACAAAACATTTAAAATGCCACAGATTAAAAACTATTTTAAAAGATTTAAAAGCATTTTTGACATTTGCCCCAACCGGAGTTTGTTCCAGTGAGTCTGGACTCACAGCAGGGCAATGTCCCTCCGTCCTCCCAGGAGTCTCTTATGTTGTGCAGGGTGAGTCTGGTCCCTGCCCCGTAGGCCAGGTGGAAAGGGCCTTGCAGGGAACAGGTCTTCCTTCCAACACTCATGGCAGCAGCAGTGTCCCAGTGGGCTGAAGCTCCACACGGTCAGGAAAGGCAACACTACATATAGCACATTTTTAGTTAGGCTAGCCTTGAAGCTCTGAAGTCATGAATGACATTCAGTAGATCTGCACCTGTCAGACCAAGTCACAGCTTCTTCAGCAAGAGGGCCTGGTGGAAAGCACCACCACAGATACCTGGATATTCTAGTGATGGATCCATGATCACTCCGGGACAAAGAGTCTAAGAGACTAAAATGGGCCATATTCTATCAGAATTGGAGGTCAGGGCCCTTTCAAGTCACAACGCCTGCCAATATAATTACTTTAGTCTTGTCTGGATTTAGTTATGATTGGCCTGTCTTTCTCTAATCCCCAAAATAAAGTTAGGTAAGTTACAAGGTAGTACAGTACTCCTTTTGTGAAGACCAAGACACAGTCGGATTCTTTTCAGGATTATCCTGTTGAACCTCTGTGGAACAGGCTCTGTGACAAAGGAAAATGAGTACTAAGGACACTTCCATTACCTTTGTATTGTACATATTGAGGGAGAGAATCCTTTTTTTAAAAAAATGTACAACCCTAGTATGACTCAGCCATTTGAATTTTATATTCAAGGCAAATCAAGGATGCAAGCTTCTTAAAGCAGACACCAAGGTGTATTAAGAGAATTTCTAAGAGCAGGAGCATCTCCACACTGCAGGAACTCAGCCATGCAGACAGAGATTACACAGTGGTTTGACTGCATGGACCGCCATAAACTGAAGTGCATCACACATCTGAGCTACCAAGATTAGAACTGCAGCCGACAATGTAAGGCTGTTGTCCCTCAAAATATTTTAGAAGAGCTACAGTCCACACAGCTCTCTGCACATAGGCCAGAACATTCGGCCCTCCAAATGTTGCTGAACTACAATTCCCAACAGCCCTAGTAAGCATGGCCAATGGCCAGGGAAGATGGGAGTTGTAGTACAGCAACATCTGGAGGGCCAAAGGTTCCCCACACATTGCATAGGTCTACTGATATGGCCAACGGGGCATCTGAAAGTTTCTCAGACAATCTGAAGAAATGGGAGCAAGAAACTGAATTGCTCTTATCCAACGAAGCCATATAGATGTGTTACATGGAATACAAACTTTTTTTACTAAGTCTGCTATCTGTCTGTGCTGTCAATACTGAGCCATAGCCATCTCATAGGTTTCTTAGGTTTTTCTTGGGAGAAGAGCCATAGCTCCATTTCTAGGTTTGTGAAAAACACATGTTGGGGATCTACACTGCAGCTCAAGCTTGCCCCGTGCAGATTCACATGCTGGTAATGGTTTTATACCTGATCATCCATACAAAATTACTGCAACGTTGTAAGTGAACTGAATGTTTGCATAGCAATCAGCAATCCCATGCAAAAAATACCATCCCTTGTTAGCTGTGATCTTCTCATTGACAATTTTTAAATAGAAATATAGACTCCTGAAATAATAGCGATGTAAAAGCTAATAAAGTCCAGCAACTGGAGGAACGTGTAGCTACACTCCAAAGAATTAGAGAGCTGGAGCTCTTCTTGGAAGCAACAGAGCACACCGTCTCCACCAAACTACAAGAAAGAAGATTCCACCTAAACATTAGGAAGAACTTCCTGACAGTAAGAGCTGTTCGACAGTGGAATTTGCTGCCAAGGAGTGTGGTGGAGTCTCCTTCTTTGGAGGTCTTTAAGCAGAGGCTTGACAACCATATGTCAGGAGTCCTCTGATGGTGTTTCCTGCTTGGCAGGGGGTTGGACTCGATGGCCCTTGTGGTCTCTTCCAACTCTACGATTCTATGATTCTAATAAAATTAAAATCTCATAGAGAAGTGCCTATTATAACTCTATACACAACCAACTTAAACACAATCATATTTTTGTGCTTGGCAGAATAGACAAAGGCAGATGCAGGAAGATCATAGTACATCAAGGAAAACCAGCTGAATGAACATGTGGCAGCTACATCTATGCTTTCAATGCTGAATTCTAACACTTTTTGTGATTTTCCTGTAAGTTTTTCACCTCACTTCAAAGCAATGCCAGTTGAAGTAAGCAAATATAATGTTTAGAGTTGCACCCACACAATTTCTCAAAAATTCTTTTGATAACAGGTGCTCCAAGTCAGCTGCAGTTCAGTACTAACCTGAGATAAACTCAGCATGGACAAGACTTGTAAACACTCCCTCACTTGATTGCCTGTGGCACCCAAGGATCTCTGCCAGGTGACCAGGCAGGAAAACTCTAGAAAAGCTGGTTCTTTTAGGCAACAAATCACTGAGTTATGTGCAGGCAGGCAAACTAGTAGAACAAAAAAAATGTTGCAACCCTTTTGGGACTTGCTTGAAGGGTTCCAATGAAGGCAATTAGTTCTGATTATGCATTGAAAAACACTTTGCATAGCTTAAACAGATTATCCTAACTAAGTAGGCCAGCAGATTTTTTTAAAACCCCTTTTTAGTAAAAGCGCTTTTGCAAACTGCAGATACAGGGTTCTCCTCTGTGTGAGAGAAGGAGAACAGTACTTCTAAGTTTATGCCTAGTGAGACACATGTCTTTACAGAACTACTAGCTTCCTCAGATGCCAACTTATGCAGATTTAAATCAATGAATTAATTACAACAGCCCTGCTTTTTGCAAGGCTGATGCAGAGAATCCCTGGAAACCAAAGAGTGCAATTGATCCTGACCAGCTAAAACAGAAGATATTTTTCTAAACATGGTGGCAGATGGAGAAAGAGACAGATATGCCGAGATGGCGTTGATTTTAAAATGACTTGTGTTTGTTTTTAATAAGATGCTTCCAGTTCTCAGTACAACAGTTCAGTCAGAAATATAAACCCTCATTGTCATTAAGCCACATTATGCATGGGATCACTGCTGTTCTTTTACCAGGGCAAGAAAACATGCTAGTCGAAAGCAAGCTGAGCAAGAAGCATAGCATGCACCAGGAGGAATCCAATCGCAACAGATACACCCTGCAAAATAGCATAGTTTCTCCAGTCACTGCAGTATTGACAATGAGGGTAGAATCCAGTTCAGTGCTCAGCCTACATCAAAACTGGTCACAATCAGTACACTTAACAAAAGCATCCCAGGTTAAATTAAGACTTACTACTCCCCACCACATCATGAGAAATAACAGGGTGCCAAGATGGCCCACTGGAGAACAGATGCTCCCTCATATTCCCCTTTGGACAAAAATAATACTTTTTTTTAAGCAATCAGGAAGGACCAGGAAACAGAACAGACCCACTGGATGAGTAGCAAATTCATACAGGGCACGTATTTGCACAGCAGAACAGCACCTGCTCAGGAAGGGCAAAGATGCAACTGTTAATTGCAAGAAAATAAGATGTTCAGTGTCTCCTTCTGAGAAGAGGAGTTGTTGCAACTGGTGGTACATCCAGACAAAATCTGGGAGTTGACAAGGATGTAAAAATAGCTATTTGTCAGTATCAAGCCTCAGGAGGCTGTTTAGACAGGTCCAATTGTTCTTTCCTATTGCCTTTTTTTAAAAAAAACACCACAGAAACAGATTTATTGGGGGAAGGGCTGGTGTTATCCCTGCACAAAAAGAGTAGTAGAACTCTTATAGGAGCAGCGTGTTATTCAGCAAAAAACAAAGATTCTCCATCTCTGAACTTTTGCCAGCTCCTGTTTCAATCTAAGATGGAGTTTAATTTTTTAAAAGAAGACGGGGCAGAGGCGGGGGGGGGGAGAGAATTATGGACAGTGAGACAATTTTTCAAAGCCATTTAGGTTCCAACATAATACATTAAAAATAATGTCAATAATCCATCATAATTACACAGTACAAACTGAGTCATCATATAGACATCAATTAACGTACCAGGACTGTAAAATACCCTTCAACATAACTTTATCCTTTAGTGTCAGGCCAAAGGGCTGACTGAAGCTGCTTCCCTAATTCATTAGGCAATTATAGCCCAAAGAACAAGGATGACATTAGTCTAATAAAATATTTCAATTGTCCCAGGATAGAAGAATCTTTGGAACTGGCCTCTTCACTTGCAGTCTCTCAAATTGGCATAAGCCTGATTCAAGTCAACTACCTCTGCAGGAAGCATTCATCTCTCTAGGTTACGTGTTGTCTGAAAGTAATAGGCTCTTTATAAACCTCTAGCACCGACTAGATTAGATCCTGGACAGCTATTCTCAAAAGATAGCAACTATGGACAATCAAGTAGGTCATTGAAGGGCAAGTATTTTCAGAGATTACCAAGACCCATATTTGTCACAAATTTGAACCTACTCTTAGAGAAACAGAGCAAGCCAGACTCCCTACCTCCTGACTTTTGTCCAAAAGCATGGAAGTGGCCATCATGCCCTCTTAGGAGGAAAAGAAACAATGTGATAAGGAACGCAATCCCATCCCCATCCCCAGTGATAATATCCATGGTGTAAGCACCTACCCACTGATAATTCTAACCTGCTGGACTCCAGAATAGGCAGAAACTATATTTAAGCAGGATCAATATATGAAATCCCCATATTCCAATTATATGCCACTTTCCCAGAATACAAGAGCCACATTTCCTTAGTAATCTCCAGTCTACCAGACTCAATCCCTTTCTGCAGGCATGGTGCCAAAGATCACAAGTAATATAAAACTTTTAAAAAGCAGGCTAAAACTTTATGAATGAATCACCAAAGGGACAGCTTAGCCTGAAAATTGCAATGTTTTTCATACCCACACAGACCCTGATCACCTTGTGAAGAACAAAACCACCCAGAGAAGTTCTTTGTCTGTAAGGAGGTGCACACAGGGTACAGTTCAGTATTAAAGTCCTAGGCTTTAGAGACCTCCAAAGAAGCCATTCTCAGCACCATCAGTCCGGGACCCCTTGCTTCCTTTACTAGGATTGGGTGTGGTGGAATATTTGGGTGGGTAACGAATGAAGAGCCGGTCTTCTTCCTTCTTTATCCAGCGCAGCAGCTTAGTCAGGACATTGATGGCACCAGCTTTGGTCACCAAAGGACTGAAGCAGGTATACAGTTCAAACTTACTTGTGACCTAGAGAAGAGAGAATGGGAGAAAAAAAACATTCAGCCCCATTCAGTAATGAGGCTGGGAACTCTCTGCAGGTGACCATTAGACAACAGATACAGCCAAGCTGTAGAATGGCTGGGAAACCAAAGCCTGCAGCTATGTGCAAGAGAGGAACTTAGTATTCTGTAGCAGCGCCTTATAGGTAGCAAGTTCCCTAAATTACCAGATTTCACCAACCTTTGAGAACCTATAAAAGTTCCTAGCCACCTCACTCAAGAGCTGGACTCTTAATCCACTGAACAGCAGAAAGCATGTCTGTGATCCTTAAAACTTTGTGATGTTTGGTGCCGTCTCCAACACAGATTATCAACAGCTCAAAAAGCCAGCCAGTCACAAGTTTTCTGTGACTCACCTAAGCTGTTTACCCCAGCTACTCTAATTTATAGGACGCTGATAAGAAAAAGTAAACTATTTGTGAGTACCTAAGGTAGGGGTAAGGAATCTCTGCCTTCCCATCATTCCTGATCATTGACCATGAGGGGTGTCAGGAGTTGAGTCCAACAATATCTGGGGGGCATCAGGAAGAAAGGATTAAAATAAGGGTTTCTTCATTTTAAATCCATGAGGGGTTGGATTTACAGGGGTGAATCAATGGTGAAGAGAAATGTTGAGCACTCCTTTCCTCCCTCCCTCCCTCCCTCCCGCCTGCCAAGTGTTGACATGAGGAAAGCATGGACTTGGGAGTCCTGTATTATCCTCATAACGGGTAGCTGCGCTCTTAGCTAGCGATCACAAAGTCTCTTAGTTGAAGAAGCAGCCGCAGTGTCATTCCTCACCCAAGCCAAGAGGGTTTCCTTTTCAGCTACATGGTAGATGAGACGCAGAGGGCGTGAGGTACTGTGGATACGACTGTGAAGGTAGTGATAGAGGTCAAAGAGTCGGTGCCGTTCATTCTCACTGCAGTAAGGCCCCTCCAGTTCTGGGCTGTAATTGGTTAAAAAAAACATATCAGGAAATCAAAGAACTTTGAGTTCCTCTATACCACTCTTCACTATGGGTCAGGCTACTGAACTCAGGCATAGTGAAGAATGGGAGGGATCTGTTCACCTCAACCACTGAGCAAATTCTTCAGAGATGGGAAAGGACAAAAATATAATCCCAGAAAAAGCCTCTAAGAAATGTCTGACAATCAGAAAACGTTTAGGCTCCAATATGTTTTCCAGGCTCCAGGCAAGTGGAAGCTATAGGAAAAGTGTCAGAACACCAGCATGTTTTCAGCTTCCAACGTATGGCTGCTCAGTCATTGTGTTGTCTGCACCTGATGCCATACACAGGAGTTAACTTTAGGCACTGCACAGCTAGATGTCACTTTTTAATCAATTCCATGTCTTTCTGAATTGGATCCTGTGCATAGCAGCACCCGAGATACGCATATGGACAAGCATACACCCTAGCCATCTGTCAGCCTACAATGTACTAAAGTGGTCAGTGGAATACGCCCCTCATATCCTAGCACGTCTTTAGGGGAAGGAAGCTGCAAAATGGGCACATGTCAAAACAAGTTACAGTGGTACCTCGGGCTATGAACTTAATTCGTTCCGAAGGTCCGTTCTTAACCCAAAACCACACTTAATCTGAGGCACACTTTTGCTAATGGGGCCTCCTGCTGCCGCTGCATGATTTCCGTTCTCATCCTGGGGCAAAGTTCTCAACCCGAGGTACTACTTCCAGGTTAGCGGAGTTTGTAACCCAAAGTGTTTGTAACCATAGGTACCACTGTACATGTAAAACCCTTTCAGATGCCAATGGGGCTGTTTCTAGTTGCTTTTCCCCAAGGAAATGTGGGTGCTTCTGACCAATCAAGTATTCCTTTGGCACTCCAGATGCATTAGCATTGAATCAGTAGCACCTCCTGTCAAAATGGCTTCCAGATTTCTGTGTACCACTTACAAGACTTTGCCAGCTAGCAAGAATCTCCTAATGTCCACCCTCAGGTTCTCCCTTGCGGCCCAGTAGTTTCTACACAAGGATTCTTTTTGATGCGGGGGATAAATCTCATGACTTGCTCTATTTAAAGCTGTAATTCAATAAGGCCATCTTAGCCCTTCCCACAACCTCTGGCTGGGAGTCTTGGGGGGGGGGAAGAGTCGAGGCAGGAGCTGTACCATGTCTCTAGGTTTGCCTGCCCCCAAAGCTAAGTCTAGATGCATCAACATATCAAATTTAACACACACACACAAATCAGTTCTGGGATGGAGCTTCTTCTGGGAATAGGATTGTGCAGCAAGTTAACACTTGCAAGAAAGAGAGAGAGAGAGAGAGAGAGAGAGAGAGAGAGAGAAACTGCACTGTTCTGCTTTATCACCCAAGTATTGTTGCATTACAGCAGGCTTCCTCAAACTTGACCCTCCAGCTGTTTTTGGCCTACCATGATCCCTAGCTGGCAGGAACAGTGGTCAGGGATGATGGGAAATGTAGTCCCAAAACATCTGGAGGGCTGAGTTTGAGGAAGCCTGCAGTACAGGATCATACTACCCATTATACAACAGCAAATCCACCACAAAAGCTCACTCAAAACATTAAGTGTTTACAAACACATTTGTATTCAGATTTATGAATGTCTGAATGAGACATTAAGGGGCACACCTAAAACCATTACATGTGTGAAGTCACACAGACACCAGGTGGGATTTTTTTTGTGAGCGGAAGAGATGGCTGGGAGATCACCTGCTCTTGATGGGGTTACACTTCCTCTGAAGGAGCAGGTATGTAGCTTGGAGTACTCCTGGATCCTCTGCTGTCACTTGAGGCTCAGGTGGCCTCGGTGGCCCAGAGTGCCTTCAGCTCATGGCCCAGCTCTGGACAGGGATAGCCTAACTTCTACTGTCTATGCTCTGGTAACCTCTAGGTTGGATTACTGCAATGTAACAATGACATAGGGCTGCCTCTGAAGACAGTTAAGAAGCTTCTGCTGGTGAAGAATTTAGCGGCCAGGTTGCTCACTAGGACAAGATGGTTTGAGAGTATTACACCGATCCTGGTCTGACTGCACTGGCTGCCAATTAGTTTCCAGGCCCAATTCGAAGTTCTGGTTTTGACCTATAGAGCCTTAAGTGGCTCAGGACCACAGTACCTCAAGGATCACCTCTTCCAATATAAAACATCCCTGACTCTGCAATCATCATCTAAGGCCTTTCTCTATATGCTTCTTCCACGAGACATTCGGAGGCTGTAGTGGCTCATTTGTGGAATGCTCTCCCCAGGGAGGTGCCTTCATTATATATTTTTAGGTGAAAACATTTCTCTTCAACCAGGCCTGGCTGATGAATATCCCACAGCCTTTTAAATGTGTCTTTGGGAAGGGGGGGGTATTGTTTTGCTGTTTTGTTTTAATTGTTTACTTGTTTTTATCCTGTACTTTATTCTGCGAACCGCCCGGAGATCTTATGACGAAGGTTGGTATATAGATCTAATAAATAATAAAATAATAAGAAGGTGAAATGTGCTACTACATTCACATGAAGTGTCAGATTGGATCATTCCCCAAACAAATAATATTGCATTAAGCAAAATCATTCACTTTCTTTAATGGTCTATAGCCAATGAATTTCAAGCCCTACACATTTGCTTCATTTGCAAATGTATTGGTTTGTTTTTGTTTTTATTATGTATTTTGTGTTTTTATATGTTTCTTTTATGTTGTGAATTGCCCTGAGATCTACAGATGAAGGGCGATATTCAAATTTAATAAATAAAATAAATAAAAATAAATCTGGCAGGAAAAGAGATAGGCAAGCAATTAGCATTACAGGACACAATAGCTTTGTCCCTTAACAAGAGGACACTCCCCCTGTTTAAAAAAAACAAAACCCCAAAAAATTTGGGTCCCAAAACCAAGAGATTTTGTCTGTCTACCCAAATTAAATCTTGAGATTTTCAGTACTCTTTTTCAGGACAGATATCATGCAACACTGCACTGAAGCAAAACTGTAGAGCATAAAAATAAGCCAAATCATATTTTCCAGAAACATGTCAATGACGGTCAAAACATTAAAAGGCAAAATGCTTCACTAACACCCCCACCACCATGAGAAACGTTGAGAATTCAGAGGGGACAGTATCAAGTCACAAACAAATTAAGCCATCCTCTACTGCACTTCCATCTCACTGCCCTCTTCAAAGAGCTCTCATAGGGTTGAGAGCATATCTCAGACCACACATGCCTCTAATTACCTGGTGAACTGGGGAAGCTGCCGGTAGTTATCAGGTATATCCAGAGGCTTGTACATAAAGTGCCGGAGGTCTGGCACACCCACCAGCCCCACACTATAGGAAGGGCTTCTCAGGCCGCTTGAGAGTGCCTGCAGGTAGTTCTGAGTCCTCATGCCCTCCTCAATGCGTTTCTTGCAGTCCGAGACAGAATAGAAAGACTCCTTGTCCGTGGAGAGAAGAATGAGGCAGACGGTACATTCTGCATCCAAGTAGGAAATATAAGCATAAAAGTAACAATCCGGGTTGAAGCGTGGCAAGCAAATAGGCGTCCAAATCTCCCCTGTTTGGAATGCAGAGGTTGCCCCAATGAGGTTGAGCAATAGATGCAAGTCAGTGGGTTCTAAACGGCAGTCTTCAATCACTGTTCTCTCCTGCACTGTGGTGACCAGCTGACTCCGGGCCACCAGAATGGAGAAGACCAGATTGGGCGTGATGGCCTTCTGGAGCAAAGTGCCCAGGGAATCCCGCAGGGAGGCTTGGAGGGGCAGGCAGCGCACAGCACCAAGCAGGAAGCAAGGGTCCGACTCCACCAGGTTCAGCAGGCGGTTGAGGATCTTCTCTGAGCCGGTCAGCAGGCGCCGGAGGTCATAGTTCTTTTTCCGCTCAAAGATGCGAGTGATGCTGGCCTCTGTGAGCATGCTGATAATCTGATAGTAGACATACAAAAGCTCCTGCCGCAACTGCTGCTCTGACTGTAAGGTGCGCGACACGGACACCAGCACCAGCGGGCCCTGCTGCACAAAAACCAGTTTGTGATCATCTGTGGTGGAAAGGAGAGAGCTAGTCAGAAGGTGCAGCAGACTGAGCTCTGCACAAATAGGACAGAACCAGATGTCAATCAACCCTAGGGGGAAAGCAAGACTGAGCCATGGAAATGCAAAAAGCCCATATAATGCAGTATTGGGTATAAAATTAGCATCCCTAGAGCATACCTTTTTCAGATACACATTTCTTGCCCTTATGGTTGCAAAGATATACTTGAAAGCGTTCTAGACAACATCAGCTGAATCTCAGCAGCGTAGCTGAACAAGATCCCCAGCGGCCAGAGGCAGGATTTTAATGCCTTGTGTAGCTCCTTATCTATCTCCCAACCCCATGATGAGCAGAAGGAAAACACATGCAAATAGTCAAAGGGGTAGAATCCACTATGCCAAACAAGAAATAACTGTATTTGGGTAATTTACGTAATTTATACAGGTTGAGGAATTACGTTTTTCCTGACAACAGAACTGAAGTAGATCTATTTAATTCCAGGATACACAGTGTACTGACTAATTAGAACCTTATTTTTATATTGCTTTATTTTTTAAAAAATCAACTTTATATAGTCACTATTTTTTTATTCCCCATCATATTTAACTGAATGAGATTTCTTCCCCTAAGGGATCACAGAGTGAGTTTGTTGGGCAGGATAGGCTACTAAATCTAAACATGCATATGTCATATATTATGATGGAGCACAAAAGACAGGGGTACACCATCTCCCTCCCCACTCCTCCAGCTGATGATCACTCCAAACAACTCTTTTAAAAAGGCAGCCAGGCACATAAACAGGCCCTTTCAAGTTTTTTTAAAATTATTATTATTAAAGATTTTCTTGTTTTACAGAAGTATGTGTAATGTCTCTCGTATTTTTTCCATGTAACATTTTTACAAATCCGTTTCATTTGTTGAGACATTAGGAGGAGGGGGAAAAAGGGGTGGGGGGGAGATGGGTGGGGGTGGGGTCAGGTGGCGATGTTTCTATTATGCTTAATGTATGTAGGGTTTGGTGTCAGCGTTGCTTGTGCTGTTCACTTGTGTTCCTTTGGTGGTGAGAGGTTGGGGTTGGCCTAGGGTGTGGTCGTTTGTTTGTGATTGGCTGTGGTGATCTTTGTTTTCGTGGGTGGGTGGGTGTTTTGGATCAGGTTAGCCATATTGATTTGTATGCTGTTGGTGGATTATTGTCACTGTCCTGTTGGGCTGTGTATGTGATAAAGGGGAGCGTCTTCTTCTGTTTGTCCCCGTGTCTGTTTCAGTTTATTGGTTAATTTTTCTGGTACGGCAGGTCCTTTCAAGCTGTAGCCCTAGATGTTCCACTAGGTCCTGTGTTATAGTGCAAAGCTATACATGCCTTCTACTCATAAGTACGTTTCCGAGCACAATTCAAAGTGTTGGTGCTGACCTTTAAAGCCCTAAACGGCCTCGGTCCAGTATACCTGAAGGAGCGTCTCCACCCCCATCATTCTGCCCGGACGCTGAGGTCCAGCGCCGAGGGCCTTCTGGCGGTTCCCTCATTGCAAGAAACAAAGCTACAGGGAACCAGGCAGAGGGCCTTCTCGGTAGTGGCGCCCGCCCTGTGGAACGCCCTTCCAGCAGATGTCAAAGGGATAAACAACTACCTGACATTCAGGAGACATCTTAAGGCAGCCCTGTTCAGGGAAGTTTTTAACGTTTGATATTTTATTGTATTTTTGTTTTCTGTGGAAGCCGCCCAGAGTGGCTGGGGAGGCCCAGCCAGATGGGCGGGGTATAAATAATAAATTATTATTATTATTATTATTATTATTATTATTATTATTATTAGGAAGTCCCACTGAGGGCTTACTTCAGTGCTGAGTGAGCTTACAGTAGCAACCTTTGATGCAAATACATGAAACGTTGCATGCCAGAGCAGGACACATTCTGCACTTTTTTTAAAAAAGGAGTATTACTACTACTGATCATAATAAAAATATGCAGTAAGAAGAGATAAATTCAGCTGCCTGGACTAGCTATGCATATTAAGTACCTTTGGATTGTTTCCTCTATTTTGCAGAATTCATTCTGCAATTTTTACTATTTTGCTTCTGCTAGGCATGAAGAACAGCATGGAGCAAAACAGAGAAGCAAGGTCCCGTTTCTGACCCCTGGGCTCCCCAGACATCATCAGACACTGTCTACATGTTTCCAAGCATCTCTACAACCACAAAGGTGAGAAAAAGAATGAAAGGAAATTCTTAGGAAGCTGGATTTTGAAACCAGAACATTTGTGCTTCTCTGTGCTTGCATGAAATCACAACTACATAGCTATGCAGTCCACATGACAGCTTTCTTCATATAAAAGAAAATTACCATGATAAAAACCCCAACTCCCTCTATTGCCCAATAACTGAAATTCTTTTACACAGCCTTTACTGTTAACTATCAGTGGAAACACAAGAGACTCCAAGATCGTTAGGCAACAGTCATGGTTCTGAGAGCCAGTCCAGTTTGAAAGAAACCAATAATTTTAAGCTGTAATTTTAAACTGTAGCTATAAGGATATGGCTTAAATCTGGCTACAACCATGCCCAATAACTCCTATACCAGAGCTTGAATTATGGGGGTAAAAGTAGAGGATCCTTAACAAAATCTACAAGCTCCAACTTCCAATCACGAGTGAGTCCCAAAGCCTCATAAAAACAAGTTGTTAATTGTAATTAAAACAATGCCCCACTGCCAATCTTTTGCCATACCAGAGTAAATGGAACGGATGGAATTATCCCCACTCTGGATGAATGATACAAGTGCCATCATAACACCCATGGTGGAGCTGAGGGCTTCTTCGTTGCCATAGCGCGAGTAAATGGGTTTGCCAGCTTCACTTAAAACAAATACATGTTTCCTGTGTGCCCGCCAACTGTCAGCTGTCACATCCTCATCCCGGTGTGTAGCCGGGCACAGCTGTGCCACTTCCTCCTCCCCAGGTGGCCCATCGCCCATCACCATAGGTTGGTTAAACTCGCTGGAGTCCTCCAAAGTGTTATCAGTTGAGGCTGAGTCAGATAGGTCCTTTTCACTTGATTCCTCCTGCATATCCGCTTTGGCATCTGCCTCAATTATGGGTCCATTGACTGGGACATCAGGTAGCTCCCCTTGCTCATCCAATGCAGAACAGGGCTCATCCTCACCTGGAAAAAGTCACAGCACAAGTAAAGGATTTCAGGAGTCCTAGCTTATCCTCACCTCCCTACTTGCACCAGCCTTTACCCTACTGAAAAGGCAGCTCAACTACTAAAAGTTGCAACACTTCATGACCAACTTTGCAGCAAGCTTCAGCATGTCTTTCAGCCACCCCAAAATCCCTTACTTTCCTCGGTCAGATGATGAAGTCTCCCTCATCTCCCTTTATGCCCCTCATTGGTTCCTAGCAGGGCTTCTTTTCAGCTGGAGCTCGCTGGAACTCTGTTCTGGCACCTCTCAGGTGGGTGCCATTAGAAAAACAGTACTGGTTCCTAGAAGAGGAACCTAGCACTTCAATGCTTTTTCTCCCCAACCAAACTTCACCAACACTTTAGCTGAGAGGGTATTGGTTCCCACACATATCTTGCTATCTGTAATCTCAGCAAAGAAAAGGGAGAGGCCTATGGTAAGCTCCTCTCTTTTTCTGTTTATGTCACGATATAAAACACTACAGGCTTTGCCAGCTTGATCTGGTTAGCAGCCACATCATCTAAAAGGTCCACTGTTAATGAACAAAATTCAGCCTCAGGTAGAATAACTGAACCACAACGGCAGAGACTTATACCACTCACCTGTCTCTGCAGAGCTGAGCCCAGCCTTATGTTCAGGGAGATCCATCCCACCATTAGAAGGCAAGCCAGGGTCTTCCCTCTACATCTCAAACAGCTCCTGAGAAGTCAAGAGGCAAATGTGAGAAGAGTTCCCCAGTGTTACAAAAACTAAAAAAACAAACAAACCAGGATGCAGGTGCTCTGTCGCTTACTCACCAGGCCCAACCCCATTCTCAAATTAGGGACAGAACTTAGAACACTGCCTTCACAGTTCCATTCACACCCTAACTCCATCCTCCACCTCCTAAAAGAAGCAGCAAAAAGAACCTCAACCTTCAGTTTAGAAAGTATGAATGAATGCACATCGGAGAAAAGGGCTTTCCAAGGCAAACAAGAAGAAGAAGAAGAGTTTGGATTTTATTTCCCGCTTTATCACTACCCTAAGGAGTCTCAAAGCGGCTAACATTCTCCTTTCCCTTCCTCCCCCACAACAAACACTCTGTGAGGTGAGTGGGGCTGAGAGACTTCAGAGAAGTGTGACTAGCCCAAGGTCACCCAGCATCTGCATGTTCACCAGATTACGGGAATACCGCTCTTAACCACTACACCACACTGGCTCTCAAAATGCAAAAGTCAAGATGCAAAAGTCAATCTGTCAGCCTTGCCTGCCCTCCCTGCTCTAATCTCAGTCACATGCCTGGGCAGGGATGCCTCAGAGGAGACAGCAGGAAATGCCCTGGTTACTAATCACCACACACACAGAGAGAGAAACAGAATTACTAGCGCTTAACTCCTGGATGGGATTTTAAGCAACTCCCATCAGCCCCAGCCAGCACAGCCAATGGTCAGGGATGATGGGAATTGTAGTATAACAACGTCTGCGGAGCCAGGTTGGGAAAGGCTGACTTCGATCACTGGTCTTCAACTGTTGGAGCAGGATCCAAAGTGACACTTAGTAATACTACCCTACTTCAAAATAAAACAAGAGAAAGAGAAACAGGCAGTGGACTGAGTAGAATCATAGAATCATAGAATCATAGAGTTGGAAGAGACCACAAGGGCCATCGAGTCCAACCCCCTGCCAAGCAGGAAACACCATCAGAGCACTCCTGACATATGGTTGTCAAGCCTCTGCTTAAAGACCTCCAAAGTAGGAGACTCCACCACACTCCTTGGCAGCAAATTCCACTGTCGAACAGCTCTTACTGTCAGGAAGTTCTTCCTAATGTTTAGGTGGAATCTTCTGTTTAGGTGAATCTTCCTAATGTTCCTAATGTGAATCTTCCTAATGTTTAGGTGGTAAAGGTAAAGGGACCCCTGACCGTTAGTCCAGTCGCGGACGACTCTGGGGTTGCGGTGCTCATCTCGCTTTACTGGCCGAGGAAGCCGGCGTACAGCTTCCGGGTCATGTGGCCAGCATGACTAAGCCGCTTCTGGCGAAACCAGAGCAGCACATGAAAACGCAGTTTACCGTCCCACCAGAATGGTACCTATTTATCTACTTGCACTTCACAGCTGGCCTAGATGTTTCACAGGTGGCTGCATTCCACAACTGCAATAATAATCTCTGAGGGATTAAACTCTATGCAGTGATTCTGAATTTCCTCAGCCCTGAAGAAATGCCTTGTTTAGTTGGGGCTACCAACTATATTCATGATCCATTTCCCTCCTGTATTGGAATTCTTGCATTGGAATGTTCTTCCAGCCTTTAAGCCTTCATGTCCAGAAGAGTGAGCATCTGCCCAGAATGGTGCTACCATGATGTTCCCAGCAGCTTCTTATTCTTGGCAGCTCCAAGACTACTGGAAACCGTCTGGATACAGAAACAGCACTGCCACCATTGTCATATATAGGTTCATCCTCACTCTCAAAGAATGGGCATGGCAAGTTTAAAAAAGTTATTTGCAAAACTACACATTCACAATAAGATTAATGTGAATATACTACTGTACCACTAGTACTGTCAATCCTATAAGGAACAAACAAATGAACAGGCACCAAATCATGATCAGTGATTGTTAAAAGTATTGCAGTAGATTTCCACAGCCCTAACTGGTAAGAAAAGAGTGTGGTTAATTGTGTTAGGTCATCCTTGGCACCAGTTCCTGCAATGGTAGGCTCAGAACAATAAACACTTTCCAAAAAAGTAATTACTTCTACAGCTAAGCAGAACCAGGTCCTACCATTTCAGCAACCTAGTTCAAAATTAAGTGTCAAAAGCAGCATCCAACATGTATTGTACCCCTTTACAGAACCTGGCGCCACATCAGATTGTTCAAGTGCCCAAGCAACTCAAACTGAGCAAACAGCCTCTTGTTGCTTTATGGCCCAGTCAGAGATGCCTCTGAAGGCCAGTTCACAGTGTAGTGGGAAAACGTGTCTTTTTTTTGGGGGGGGGGGGAATAGGTCTATCAAGACATATGGGACCACACACATATCTATAAGAGGAATAGCTAAACCATGTTAGTTTTCAGTAACATGTCAAAAGCAAACCCTTACATCACCTTCCTAAAAGTCATAGCAGGACTCCAAAAAGAAAAATCTGTTCCAGCCATTACTAGTCATAAAATCTCTTTATCTTTCTAGAGAGCTACATGTATGCACATCAGCCCTGAACATTAGTCAACCAGCAAACCATTCCAGAAAGTTCACAAAGATGCATGCAACCCAGCCCCAAAACAACACAGCAACTCACTCAGTTGCAGTCTCAGAAAGCTATGCAGCAAGCACACTAAGTAGATATTGGAGAAAGTGGAAAGGATCCCTTCAGGAGGCTGGAGAGTGGAGACAATTCAACTCTGCCTTCTCAATACAATAATAGATCCCCACCTCTGCGGAGAATTTCCCTCTTAAGTCGTAGTAATTTAAATAAGCCAATTGGCAGAAAGTTTTGGGGCTACCAAAATGAAGTGTTTCTTCACACACTGCATAATTCCATAACTGTTGCCATCCCTGAAATATCTTTAACTGACAGTTGCCAAATCCAGCCCTCCATATTTCCATCAAGAATCATCTCCCATAGGATGACAGTTATTTTACTATTATTTTGTGCTGAACTGTTGCAATTCTCTTATGCAAGGGTGGGTTTTGTCAGACACGTCCTTGAGCACATCAATGGAAACCCAACAGACATGGCAACAACCTTAGGTAACTCTTTTAGATAAACTCCTATTGGCCAGATCTAAAAATGTGATGGTGGGGGGGGGACCCTAGAAATGGCCCTTTTCCCCATCACACCCCACCAAGCCTTTTGGGGGGTTTTTGCAAAAGAAAAAACAGTTGGAGGGGGGAATGCATTACGAAATTTTATTCTTAGTATGATGAGCAAAATGCTTAAGGAAATCTCTAAGCTATAGCTACCCTCAGCCACTAGCCATGAAAACTAAATGGAGCCTCCAGGTGCCACGACAGTCTACCGCTGAACAGCAGGTGCTGCGAGGGAGGCGTGGGAAGGCCAACCAGGCCAGGCACTGCTCCTGGGCTGGGTATAAAGACTGCGGCACCGGACGGGCTTCTGGCCCGGTCCTGCGGGGAAGGCTTCTCTGCTGCTGCTGCTGCGGCAGCTGCCTGCCCCGAGGGGCTTCCAGTCCATCCCGAGGGAAGCGCCGGAGGCCCCCTCGCCCGAGAAGGCCCTGCGGCCGCCCCGCCCCTCCGGAGCCCCGCTCCCGCCCGCCCCTCACCGTCCGCGCGAGGGCTCCGCGTCGCCCCATTGCCGCGCAGCCCCTGCGCCGCCGCTCTTCCGGACCCGAAGGGGCAGAGGGCGGGCGGGGAAGGGGAACGGACAAGCACCTCGACGAATCACAGGACGAGCAGCGGGAAGGCGGGGGCGGGGCCTCGGGGGCGCGAATCCCGGCCCGCGCATGCAGCCGAAGGCCAATGGCGGCCCCGAGCTGCTTCGGAGTGTCAGCGAGGAAAAGGGGCGGGCAGAGGCCGCGGGAAACGACAGAGGGAGCCGAAGGGGCGGGGCCATTACACCCGGCTGAATCAACCGCAGCCGCCGAAGGCCCGAGGAAAGGGCGGGGCTAGTCAGGAACGTCCACCAATCCCAAATGGGCGTTGTCTGGAGGGAGGAGCCGGGAGCGGCGGGGCGGAGGCGGCTCTTCCAGATACCCGCAAAACCAGGAAGTGGGACGGGACAGGACGGGGGTCCTGGTACCTCTGGTTACGTACTTAATTTGTTCCGGAGGTCCATTATTAACCTGAAACTGTTCTTAACCTGAAGCACCACTTTAGCTAATGGGGCCTCCTGCTGCCGCCGCAGTCGTGCAATTTCTGTTCTCATCCTGAAGCAAAGTTCTTAACCTGAAGCCCTATTTCAGGATTAGCGGAGTCTGTAACCTGAAGTGTCTGTAACCCGAGGTACCACTGTATTATTTCACTTAAGAGAGAAACAGTAAAGTCACCAAAATAATAAAATGACAATGACAAGCAATTAGCTAAAAGCAATTAACTAAAAAACAACAAAAACCCGAGCAGGAGTTCAAAGCAACACGAACTCCCAGTCGCCCAACACCCGGAGCCCGCGCCAGCTCTGCCGCGCAAAGCAGAAGCTGAGGCTTCCGCGAGAAGGGGCGCCCCTGGCCGGGATGAGCCCGAGCTCGGCAGGCGGCTGGGAGCAAAGCAGAAGCGCAGCAGCAGCAGCAGCAAAGACCCCCATCCCGCCCCCCCCCC
Organism: Podarcis vaucheri; assembly: GCF_965113315.1. Taxonomy (NCBI): domain Eukaryota; kingdom Metazoa; phylum Chordata; class Lepidosauria; order Squamata; family Lacertidae; genus Podarcis; species Podarcis vaucheri. The sequence continues at coordinate 759,428 of NC_138755.1, forward strand.
CGCCCCGCTTCCTTTTGGCTGTGATTAAAAATAGGTTGGGACGAAAGCCCCGAAGACGCCGCGCAGGCCTTTTTCTCCGCAGCTGAGACGCGAGAAGGGCCGGAGTTCCGCGCGCCAGAGGGAGGCTTCGGCCGAAGCAGCCCCGCGCAGGGGCCTTTCTATTGGGCAGCTCCGCACCTGCCGCCCGCTGAGCAGAAAGCTCTCTGGGCGGCCGAGAATCAGTCCGCGAAAGCCGCGCCTGACTTCGGGCGGGGAGGCCGGCCGTCAGAAGCGCGCCAGGCCGGGCGGGGGGCGCCCCGGGCTCCAAGGTGAGGCAGGCGCCTCGGGCGGCCCATCGGGGCCCCCGGAAGGCCCGGCCGCTCTGCCCGCTGCCGCCTCCACCGCGGCCTCCTGCGCTTAGGCCAGGGCTGACCTCCCCCCCGGCCCGGCCCGGCCCGGCCCTGCTTCGCGTTGCCCCTTCCTCCGAGCCATTTTGTGCTTCGCCTCAGGGGCCCAAACATCTTCGCCCATCCCATCTGTGGGGATTCTCGGTGCCTTGGGAGTCGGTCCGCGTCTCCGAAGGACAAGCCGTGTGGCCGGAGTCGCCCTGGCCGCGGTCCCAGCTTTGCTCCCGGAGGGGACATGGCGCCCGGGGCTCCAGGGCCAGGCCGCCGGCACCGCCTTCGGACCTTGGCCTTGACCTTGGGCTTCTCTCTCAGGTCTTTGGGGATTGTGAGCGCGAGGGCAGAAGCACCTTAGAACTGATTTAAGTAAGCTGCTCCGGAAGCCTTTTGGCATTTATAGAAATGCTATAAGTACAGTGGTGCCTCGCAAGACGAAATTAATTCGTTCTGCGAGTTTTTTTCGTCTAGCGAATTTTTCGTCTTGCGAAGCACGGTGTCGGGAAAGTTTTGGGAAAGCTTCAAAAATCACCAAAGTCTTCAAAAACCTCAAAAAAGGCTGCCACACTGCGTTCTATGAGTTGTTCCTCGAAGTCAAGTCGCAACTGTATTAACGGTGTTAAGAAAAAGGAAACAAACTTGCAAGACGTTTTCGTCTTGCGAAGCAAGCCCATAGGGAAATTCGTCTTGCGAAGCAGCTCAAAAAACGCAAAACCCTTTCGTCTAGTGAGTTTTTCGTCTTGCGAGGCATTTGTCTTGCGGGGCACCACTGTAAATAAATACATAAATACCAAGGTACCCAATCTTTGCAGTCTCAAAATGAAAGAAAGAGAGAGAGAGAGAGAGAACAGGAGAGTTCTCCTGGTCATTGATGGTCTTATGCCATGGTGGGACTTTGTCAACCTAACCAGAACGCTAATCAAGTCCTTGCACTTTATAATCAGTGGCCTTAAAATGTGTCTGTGCTGCTATTTCAGTTTCATTAACTTACCAATGGCTTTAAAAGGGAATTGGAAAAATTCACGGAGGAGAGGCTGTCCATGGCTATTCATCCTGATGGCTAGATGCCGCCTTCCAGGTAAGAGGCAGCAAATGCCTTGGAAGAACAGGGTAACAAGAGGAGCTGGAGAGCTCGGTGGCTTTTGTGCCTTCCTTGTGGGCTTCCTAGGCGTCTGGTGGGCCTAGGGGGGGAATCGAGACACTGGATGAGATGGGACTTTGGTCTGATCCAGCAGGTCTCTTCTTACCACCTTAAAGATAAAGGTACCCTTGACCATTAGGTCCCGTCGTGGACGACTCTGGGGTTGCGGCACTCATCTCGCTTTACTGGCCGAGGGAGCCGGCGTACAGCTCCCGGGTCATTTGGCCAGCATGACTAAGCCACTTCTGGCAAACCAGAGCAGCGCACAGAAACGCCGTTTACCTTCCCGCCAGAGCGATACCTATTTATCTACTTGCACTTGGACGTGCTTTTGAACTGCTAGGTTGTCAGGAGCAGGGACTGAGCAACGGGAGCTCACCCTGTCACGGGGATTCAAACTGCCGACCTTCTGATCGGCAAGCCCAAGGCTCTGTGGTTTAACCCACAGCACCACCCGTGTCCCTCTTACGACCTTATTAGTGCTTAATTAGCCACTTTCCATAATCTCTGGGGAGGGGAGAGGGTCTTCAATTACTGCTTTCTTCCCATTCTATGGAATGCAATAGCATTATTTCTCTCTCTATAAATTAAAGGGGGAAAGTATGCTAGAAACTGCATGTGCGCAAACTGGAGTCTGGTCTAGCACGGTTCTCCAGTATGGTCTTCTATTTTTATGATTGTCAGAAAATGGTGAAGGGTTGCGGTCTGTATGCACTGATACCGTAGAGCTATTCTAGTACCTAAGTTGAAACCCACTGAGGTAAAATATGCCCCCCCCCCTTATATAATCTGAAGGTCCAGTCATTTCCTCTGAACTGCTAGTGACAATTATAACTAGAGACCCAATGTGCAGTCGTGTGTGTGGCTTTGCTACCTTGCTTCCGTCATCTAAACTGACATAGCTGTTTAGAGGCACCTTCCTGCTATATGACCCAGTGAGCAAAAAGTAGCACACACACAATATATGTATGTTTGTGTGTGTGCCACCAACTTTTTTGGATCAGGGATATGGAATAACACAACATTACACAGCTTTTCCTTGTACTTCCAATTTACAAAAAACTTAACCTACTGAATTTCTGCTCACTATATAGCTCTTAAGGATTCAGGAACCCGTTTTCCCCACACTATGCAACAGCTTTCTGTACTCAGAAATCACAGCATTGCTGGTGCCACAGATGTTTGGGCAGCAAGTGTGCATTTATGTTCAACAGCATTTCACCATATATTACCGAAATTTTTGAGATCTCAATGATGGTCCATACACTCCCATCAGGAAAAGCACCAAGGAAAACTATAACTTTATTTAATATTTAACAGTTTTGTGCAGGTAATGTAATGTGGGGAAAGGTGTACATGCTTTTACCTTATATTTTAAAAGGAAGGTGAAAAGGCCTAGCTCTATGCACAAATGGCCCTCCAAGTGCACGTCTATGTCCTTGAGGTGGTTGTTTTTTAAGTGACCTTTTAAACACCATCTGCTTCCTGCACTGTTACAGTTAAGAGCAGAGCTGTGTGGTAAAGAGAAGACACAGTATGGATTACTCAAGAACTTAGCACTTTTCTTCTGCATTTCCCGTAACGCACAGTGATGTGCATAGCACAGAAAGGTGTTAGAAACGGGAGATACAGCCTTGTATCTTGTTTAATTGATTTTATCTGTAAGCTTCCTTGAGTCCCATCAGCAAGATGACTCAAGGGGAGCGTGAGCGGTGCAGTTGCACCAGTCACAGAGTTTCTGGGGCGCCACAACTCGAGAGTGCGCCAAATGGCAGCATCACACAAATTGCAGTGCCACTGAAATTTGAGATGCCAAGGCCTGCCACTGGCATCAGGGAAAAATGTGGAATATAAATAAATATATGATGATGATAATGATAATTGTATTCTCAAAAGTGTGACACACACACACACATACACCCCTAAGCAGCAATTGCATTTGTGAAAAATCCCAGTTCGAGCAATGCCATGCAGATAGCAGGGCCTTCAGTGAGAATTGCACCAAGGTCTCCCAGCCGACACAGAACATATTTATATAGCCCTTCTAGTTCAAAGCCTGAGAATACTTGATGCCAAGTTGTAGTTCTGGTAGCTCAAGGGCAGCAGCTATACTGAAACAAGCCAGTTCCTGTGACTCCTGGGTCCTAACATTGTGCTCACGTGTGCATGCTGCTGAGCACTCTCATGTGTACAACCCAGTCCTCAGCAGCAAGTTTTGAGGAGGCAAGGGTTATTCTGATTATCATTCCATATTTCCCCGCAAAGTTAAGGCAGGAAACTCTCCCTGCCCTGTTCTCTCCCTGACCCCCCCCCCCACTTTTGGGGTTCCTGGGTGTCTGCATGTAGTGTACACAAGAGCTTGGGCTGCCCTGGCACAGGTGAAGTAATAGAAAAAAAAGGAGCTACATCAGAGCATATGCAGAGTGCAGCCACTGGCGCTCTCTGAGATCAGGAGAAAAAAGTTTTTCTCAGAGGCAAAAAGAGTCCTGGGCTTGACCCCAGGTGCATAACTCCCATTAAAAAAATTAACAACTGGAAATTAAGACTACCAGAATCCTCCATTCACTGCCTTTATTCTTCAAAAGCATTATTTCATTTACAGATTGTAGGGATTTTCCATATATACAGTCATGGGCCCATGATTTAAGAATAGGAAGAAATGGATCACAGTCCCCACTCCAAGACAGCCTCTAAGAGATATATATAGATACACGCACAATATCACATGTAGATCAAGTTCAGCTGTCACACAGATGGAAGGACCCCAAGGGTCATCTAGTCCAACCCCCCACAATGCAAGAATCACAGCCAAAACATCTATGACATCTGCTCCGAAGTAAGTCACACTAAGTTCTGTGCAGCCTACTGAGTTACTAAGGGCTCCTGCCCTTGCTCTCTCTGCTTGCTAACCTCACCTACTGGCCACACATTGTCCTCCTTTTACATCTCAGCCAGCAACATAGCGTGGATTGCAGGCACCTGGGGTGGGGCAAGTGTTACACCCTCCTGATGGACTGGGCAGCTGGGTTGGGGGTGCATGCAGCAGAACGCGCACAGAGGGTGAACGCAGCCCCTCTGCAACAGGCTCCTTGCCCACTGCCTCCACCCACCTGGCCATTAGACCAACCTGCCTGCTGCCGCACCTCAGCAGCTAGAGCTCCATGCCTGTCATGGGAGCGTCAGATGTGCCCGGGGCCATGTACCCCCTGCCCCCCCACTACGCCTCTGATCTCAGCCAGCCCCTCACTTTTCCCCTCCCATAAATACAACTGCAGAAAAAAATAAAAAATTCAGAGGAAAAGATTATTTTGAACTACATACCAACTAAATGGAATTGGACAGTTGGACAACGTAAATGAATTATTTGTGCCCTGTGACCAAAAAACTGGTACTGATGCGCTGAAAAGATAAGTGTACAGTGGTACCTCAGGTTAAGTACTTAATTCGTTCCAGAGGTCCGTACTTAACCTGAAACTGTTCCTAACCTGAAGCACCACTTTAGCTAATGGCGCCTCCTGCTGCCGCGCCGCCAGAGCATGATTTCTGTTCTCATCCTGAAGCAAAGTTCTTAACCTGAAGCACTATTTCTGGGTTAGTGGAGTCTGTAACCTGAAGCGTATGTAACCTGAGGTACCACTGTATACATAAAAGAACACTGTAAACATCTAAATTCTTTGGCAGGTCATGATTGACCCCTGAAAGACAGTAGAAATCTTTACAAAACCAAGACAATTTATGAGAGACAATGGAAAGTGTGTAATTGTAATTGTAATTGTAACAGTATACTTTTTGTTTTATTTTGTTCAATTAAACTGCTCTTAAACAACAACAGCAACCACCCATCCCCTCCCAGCTTGCTCCAAGCCCCTCTGCTCACAGCCCCAACGGAGTGGGGGAGGTGTTTCACAGAGCAGTTTGTCAAACCACCCTTTGAAGCACCTTCTGTCCCCTCTGTTAAACAGCTTGTCAGGGCAGCCTGCTACCCTGTTGTCTTCTGGAGTTGGCATGGCCACCAAAGGCACCCAAACAAACTGCAGCATGATGACAACCTTACATTTCTATGTATATAGGAAAATATTCAATCAAGTTGTACTAAGAGTTGACACACTGGAATTAATGGACCTAACTTAATTTTAGTGGGTCTATTCAAACCCATTGAACATAATATAGAAAGTAGGTCTGAATAAACATATCTTGGATTGGGTTGCACTTCAATGGTGCAAACAGATGTTAATATAAAAAGAGCTCAGAGAGTATCTCTCGGTCACAAGATAAGCCTAGCTCCCTCCCAGATTCCATATGAAACACGCACCAGATCAAATGCCAGTTTGGTCAACGGAGGTGCTTCAGCCACCTCATCATACTCGATCTCTTTACCTTTTTGTTTTTTTTAATAGCACCACACAACCTTTTATTATACCTTTGATAATCATTAAAAAGGAAAACACTAAACGTTTTTTAAAAGTACAAAACTGCTCTGTAGATTAGGGAATGAGATTTTGTGGGTAGATGAGAAGCTCCCACTTGAAAACCTTTGGTTTTGAGGAGCAGCGTTAGTTGAGATCAATTGTGAGAGGAAACGCTATGTTTAGATTTAAACAAAATGAAAGAGATGAAACCAGAGCAGCCTCTTGCTCTAAATACGGTATGTTGCATCTTGAGGCGTCTGTGAACTGTTCCCTTCTTGCCTTCAGGAGGTTAATATGGTGGAGTGAAACAGAGCCTAGCTGTTTAGGAGACCAGATGGAAACAAGAGCAGACTATTGACTCACTTGTAGTGTAAAAATTATTATAGATGATATTATTTGATATAAAAACTGGAGTATGGATGAATATGCAGTTGTAGATGTTTAAAATGAGACACCATGGAGGGGATGGGAGGAAGTCTCAAGATTTGGAGAATATCTTTATATACCGTATTTTTCGCCCCATAGGACGCACCGGCCCATAGGACGCACCAAGTTTTTTTGGGGGAAAATAAAGAATTTTTTAATTATTTTCCCCCCAGGCGCTTGTGGAGCCAGCAGCGGGGAGAAGTGCTCTTCTCCCCGCCGCCCACCTGCAGACCAGGTCCGGGAACAGCAGGAAGAGGCGCTGCGCCTCCCAGCTGTCCCCGGAGCTTGCGGGGCTGGCGGCGGGGAGAAGCACGCGTCTCCCGACTGTCAGCCTCCAAACCACATCGGGAGACAGCGGGATGTCGGCGTTCCGCCTCCCCGCTGTCCCCCAACCTTGTGGGGCTGGCGCTGCGGCTCTCCTGAAGCCTGGAGAGCAAGAGGGGTTGGTGCGCACCGATCCCTCTCGCTTTCCAGGCTTCAGCGAAAGCCTTCTTTCGCCCCATAGGACGCACACACATTTCCCCTTTATTTTTGGAGGGGGAAAAGTGCGTCCTATAGGGCGAAAAATACGATAGATTTGTTTTTACAGTTTGTGTTAATTTATATTTTGTATTTGTAAAACCAATACCAATTATTTCAAAAAAAGAGAAAAAGAAATAGAGCTCAGCTGAACTCAAGCAGTTTTTCATTCAATCTGTTGTGGAAAGTTGTGCAAGGAGGTGTATCCTGCTTGTGAACCGCTTCAGTTGGGCACTCATGGCTCTTTCATAAAAAAGCTAGTATCCCTCCATAAAAGAGTCCAAATCTTCCCAGACTGTGTTGGCTGATCCTCTTTCCTTCATTTTCACAACCTCTCTGTTCAAGATCATCATACTAATAGAGTGTGTCATGACATCCACCTACTCCTTTACCATTGACACATAGCTAATTTCTTCAGCTAATGCTTTTGTTTTCAGCAAAACAAAGTGACTTCAGACCCTGGCATCTGGTGACTTTATAGTGCAGGGATGGGGAACCTGATGACCCTCAGAGGTTACTGGGCTCCAGCTCCTATCATCCCAGACTATGGCCCATGCTGGGTGAGATCTGATGGGAATTGGAGTCCAACAACATTTAGAGGGATATACCGTATTTTTCGCCCCATAGGACGCACTATTTCCCCTCCAAAAATGAAGGGGAAATCTGGGTGCGTCCTATGGGGCGAATGCAGGCTTTTGCTGAAGCCTGGAGAGCGAGAGGCGTCAGTGCGCACCGACCCCTCTCGCTCTCCAGGCATCGGTGCACACCGACCCCTCTCGCTCTCCAGGCATCGGTGCACACCGACCCCTCTCGCTCTCCAGGCTTCAGGAGGCTATCCGCAAGCCTTGGGAGCCCGGTGGGAGTACCCGCGGGCTCACAAGGCTTGCGGGCAGCAGCCTGCAGCCCCCGCGAGTGTCCGCAAGCCTTGCGCGCCCGGCAGGAGGTCCCACCGGGTGCGCGAGGCTTGGTGCAGCAGCCTGTCGCCCGAAGCACGGGGAGCCCTCGGGAGGGCTCCCCCGGCTTCGGGCGAGTGTCTGCAAGCCTAGCATGCCCGGCAGGAGGTCCCACTGGGTGCGCGAGGCTTGGGGCGGCAGCCTGTCGCCCGAAGCACGGGGAGCCCTCCAGAGGGCTCCCCCTGCTTCGGGCGAGTGTCTGCAAGCCTCGCGTGCCCGGCAGGAGGTCCCACCGGGTGTGCGAGGCTTGGTGCAGCAGCCTGTCGCCCGAAGCACGGGGAGCCCTCCGGAGGGCTCCCCCTGCTTCGGGCGAGTGTCTGCAAGCCTCGCGCACCCGGCAGGAGGTCCCACCGGGTGCGCGAGGCTTGGTGCAGCAGCCTGTCGCCCGAAGCACGGGGAGCCCTCGGGAGGGCTCCCCCTGCTTCGGACAGGTGAGCGCAAGGCTTGGGGCGGCAGCCAGGGCTGGGGGGGGGGAAATAATTTTTTTAAATTCATCCCCCCCCCCCAAATGAGGTGCGTCCTATGGGCCGGTGCGCCTTATAGGACGAAAAATACAGTAGGTTCCATCAAGGCTACCATGGGGTGGGGAAATGCTGCTGGACCAAGTCCCCACACAGTCCCCCCCCCAAAAAAAATGGGGTTTGCCACTCCTGCTATACACACATACCTAGGAGTAAGGCCCATTGAACTGAACAAATCTTTCTCTGAGTAGGCATTTATGGAATTGCTGTGTAAATATGGTGGGCCTGCTGGTCTATATACCTTCTATGGCTGCAATCCAGAGCAGGTCTGGCAGCACAAGCAACCTAAGCAGTTGCTTTGGACCACAACACGTTAAGAGTCACCACTGAATTTGTGTGTGATCTGAAAGGTATGTCCCAGAAGCCTTTGCAATAGTTCATTGGATGGGTGTTATGTACTAAGCCTGGATCCTAGAACAATAGGCAAGTAGGATCCTAGAATGCAACAACTGATTGGCCTGCAGGAAAAGACCAATTGGGCTCCAGGAGGGAAGCAGAATCAGCCAATCAGATGGGACTCATTGTGTAAATAATGTATATAAAAGCCTGAGGTTTGGAGGGCAATTCAATCAGTTTTACAAGCTGCATTAAAGAGCATGAAATCACTACAGGACTCTTAAGTATATTTCACTGGTGACAAGGGTGGGATCCTGCCGAGCTGTCTGCTGCGCACTGCACACAGCTGCCACAGGCAACACAGCACCGCACTGCGCATCCAGGCTACAGCTCCAGGACCCAAGGACCCAGAATGGCAACAGACAACAGCTTCATGCCGTTCAGCCCAGCCTCAGGAGACTGGGAAGGCTATGCCACCCACTTCCAGTTACTCCTGGAGGCAAAGGATGTCACTGATGCAGGCAAGAAGAGGGTGACCTTCTTCAGCTGCTGTGGAGAAGAAATGTTCGAGATCGCCTGAGCCCTCCTCACTCCCGCAAATATAGAAATCTTTCCCTACGACACTTACCGTATTTTTCGCCCTATAGGACGCACCTTTTCCCCTCCAAAAATGAAGGGGAAATGTGTGTGCGTCCTATGGGGCGAATGCAGGCTTTCGCTGAAGCCTGGAGAGTGAGAGGGGTCGGTGCGCACCGATGCCTCTCTCGCTCTCCAGGCTTCAGGAAGCTCTGCGCAACCCTCGGGAGACCGGCTCCGAGGGTTGCGCAGAGCTGCCTGCAGTCCCCGGCTCAGCGCAGCTCTGCGCGGCCACCAGGAGCCGGGCACGAATTCCCGCCCCGCTCCGGATGGCCGCGCAGAGCTGCCTGCAGTCCCTGGCTCTGTGCAGCTCTGCGCGGCCACCGGGAGCCGGGCGCGAAGTCCCACCCCGTTCCCGATGGCCGCGCAGAGCTGCCTGCAGTCCCGGGATCAGCGCAGCTCTGCGCGGCCACCGGGAGCCGGGCGCAAAGTCCCGTCCCGCTCCGGATGGCCGCGCAGAGCTGCCTGCAGTCCCCGGCTCAGTGCAGCTCTGCGCGGCCACCGGGAGCCGGGCGCGAAGTCCCGCCCCGCTCTGGATGGCCGCGCAGAGCTGCCTGCAGTCCCCGGCTCTGTGCAGCTCTGCGCGGCCACCGGGAGCCGGGCGCAAAGTCCCACCCCGTTCCTGATGGCCGCGCAGAGCTGCCTGCAGTCCCGGGATCAGCGCACTTCTCCCCATAGCCAGCCCCACAAGCTCGGGGGACAGCGGGGAGGCAGAGCGCGCCTTCCCGCTGTTCCCTGACCTGGTTCTTCCAGCCCTGCACCTGGGGGGGGGGAAATAATTTTTTTCCTTTATTTCCCCCCCCAAAAAACTAGGTGCGTCCTATGGGCCGGAGCGTCCTATGGGGCGCAAAATACGGTAGATCATGCATAGCTTTGGGTGATCTATTGCTCAGCCCAACCACTTGGGGTGGGGGTATTCTCTGGAACTGGCCCTGCTGAAATCATGTGCATACTTCCCTGGGAGTAACTGGTCACATGTCTCTGGGAACCAAGGAGGACTTACCTCCCCAGGAACATGCACGGAGAATTGCGTTTCTGAATTGTGTTTCCCACTACAGTCCTGGCTCACAATCTGAGCTACAGCTGCCCCTGGGACAATAATGCCAGAAACCTTGGACACAGGATAATATTCCCTAGACAGGAGTGGGGACAGTGCAGACTTTTGCCAGTGATGATGATGATGCCATTCAGGCTGTCCCTGCCAGTTGTCCAGAGAAGCTCACACACCCTGATTGCTGTGTGCAGAAAAGCTACCTTCCGTTTCCCAAGAGAGGGCAAAGAGCCAGACAGGTCTGGGCCCATCCCACCAGCCACATTGGGGAGGCGTGGCTGCAAGAACCTGAACTTCCTCTTAGCATTTCATAGCCTTCAGTTCCCACTCTGCCTTGTCCCTCTTCTGACAGGGATGAGCCGCTGTGCAGAGAGCCTGAAGGGCTTCCTAGCCCGGGTCGAGGCCCAGGCAGGGCAAGAGAAGGGGCAGCTGGCTGAGGAGTTCCAGGTGAGTCTTGTTTACCTGGGCGGGGAGAGGGTGACTCAGGACAGCAATAGACCTCACCCTGCCCTGGGTTAGGACTGGCTGACAGCACCTCTTCCCCACCCCACTGTTCACTGCAACCAGGGATTTTCCTCACATACTCTGAGGTTTTTCCTTTTCCTGGTGGGCCTCCCATACTTTTACTGGCCTGGTGACAGGCATAAATTCAACCGGTACAGGTTTTTTTCTACCTGTGCATCTCCATTCCAAGAAAAGCTACAGAAGTTGAATTTCTGTCTAATTTTCTAGGAGTGGCAAGTTGACTTGCCTAGTGATTACTTTCACAGAACCAGCACGTTTAAAAATGACATTTCAGTCCTGCTTTGACCCATGATTTGCCACATGACCCAATCCAGCTGATGAGTGCTGGAGGGAAGCCTAACTGCACCTCCCAACTGCATTCCAGGCATGTTGCCTGCTCTCCAGGGGAAGATAATCCCTCTGATGCTCAGAGGGCTCCCAGATCTATGAGGAGAAAAGGAAGGAGTGCAAGAAGATGAGTATTTCATGCTTGCTAAAAAGCTATAACCTTACAGCAACTACAATGGGCTGCCTCGTATCTCCCTTCTAGTTCTAGACACTAGTGTCCAAGCTAGGACTAGAACAAGGCGCAAGAATGACAGTAGCAGAGAGAAGTTGACAAGGGTCTTCTTGGGATTAGAGTCCAAAATGGGTGTCCCATCTGTCCATAGTACAGGCCAGCCTTGCATATTTCACCCTTGATTTGTTCCATCACAATAAGAATACAAGAATTTTATTTCCTGATAAATTTCATTCTATACAACTCTTGGAAAAGAATCTTTCTAGGCTGCTCTATCTATTTGTACTAGTGTAAAAAGCTTGCATGCAGGTATACACTTACAGGATGCTATATAAGCAACTAAGCAGGCACAGCTGCCTTTTGCGTACTCTTTTCAGGCAAAGATCTGTGCTTTAACACTCGGTGCCCAAGCAGTTTTTCTTTTTTGTTTTGCACCGAGCTTTCCCGTGAAAAGCAGCTCTTTGAAGCTGAATTGGAGCAAACATCAATTCTAGTTTTCCGTGGACTGACATTTGCTCTGGTTGAACTTGAAGAGGCAGGTTTTCACGGGGAAAGCTCTGGATCAAAAAAAGGAGGTGGTGCTCAGACACTGTTCTTTAAATCGTGGGCTGTACCTAGAATCCTAGAGTTGGAAGAGACCACAAGGGCCACCGAGTCCAACCTCCTGCCAAGCAGGAAACACCATCAGAGCACTCCTGACATAGAAAGATCAGTACAAAGGTAAGTGTGGATAAGCCCTAAAGCTGTGAACCAAGAAGCTTCGAGTTCAAATCTCACCACTGCCGTGAACTTGGAAAGTGGCCTTATGCGAGTCATTCTCAGCCTCAGTCCCTCGTCTGCAGTATGAGACTAATAATAAAAACAGTGACTGGCTTTACAGGTTTGTTGTGCAGATTTACAGGGATAATGCCATGAAGTGCTTTGAACACTCAGAAAACACTGCAGAGGTGCAAGTTGTGGTGGTTTATACCATAACAAATCTGGATTGACTGCCATATGTTCCTGCAGAAGAACTTGGGAGTTGTCTTCTTAAGTACAGTAGTATTTTTAGATGATCACTTTTAATGTACATTGTGGTTTTTAAAGGTGTTTTACTGGTTTCCATTGGTATGGATTTATCTTCCGTAAGTCACTTTTGAGACTGTTCCAGTGTAACTCATAAAGGTAATAATAAATAAATAATAGTTTGGCAAGTGAGCATTGTTGTTGTTGCTGGCATCCATCTGTCTTGGGAGACAATGGAGGAGTGCACCTTTTGGGGTGAAGTCAAACCGTTGGAGTTACAGCACCTGCTGTGGCTGCAGAGACTGATATGGGACAGACATGTTTTGTTGCAGCTGGGGCAGATGAAGGTGCCTAGTTTCACTGTTACAGATGCGCCATGGCGTTTCTTTTCTCTGCGTTCCTCCCAGTGGTCATTCCTCCTCTGTTCATTACTGTGGATGCCCGACTTGTCTGTCTCCAGGCATTGCAGTCGTCTGCAAGGGATTCCCACAAAGTGGGGTTGATGTTCCAAGCCTTCACATCATGTTTGAGACATTTTTGCAGCTTTGCAGAGTTGGTCCGCCAACAGGCCTGGTGCCTGAAGCTACACTAGATGCCACTGGCCTTCTCATCTGACAACACTTCCCAGAGCCTCTCTGTTGGGTGCAGGGCCAGCCCACCCATGAGAGGCAGCTGCCTCAGGCAGCCAGGTCTCCAGGGCAGCAGATCTTGAGGCCATGTGAGGTGAGTGCCTCAGGTGGCAGGGTCCACTGGGACAGCAGATGCCAATGTTGATATTTCTGCTCTCCTTGTTGCTGAGGTAAATCTCTCCTCCCCCCTTCTTTCTGGCAGGGAGGGGGGCATCATTTTGGGATCTGCCTCAGCTGCCAAAATGTATTGGGCTGGCCTTGGTTGGGAGGCCTGACAATTAAATAGCTCTGAAACTTATTTAGCTCTGTAGTGTAGACGTGTTTATTTGATAGAGGGTGTGAGAAGCTAGAGTGTCTGCATGTGTTCCCAGATCCGAGCTGGCAAGCAGATTGAAGAGAAGAGTTATTAATACATAGCTGTGGACTCCATGTTCCGTTACACGCTAGCATGATGAAGAAATGTAGGGCACGATGGGGCAGGGCTGATGCAGCTGGGCTCACCAGCAGCAGGAAAGAGATTTCACACTTCTCCCAGTGGCATCCTAAGTTTATCCTTCTCCTCTCTATCCATATAACTGATGTAGAAAAAACCTGCTCCTTTTCCCTTGTGGGGTATCCAAGAGCCAGTATAGAGCCCTTAAGTGTGTTCTCTATCGGTAGGAGAAAATAAAAGAGACCAACCTGGCTTGAGAGCAGTACATGTGAAAAGGATCTAGGAGTCTTGGTTGACCACAAACTTGACATGAGCCAACAGTGTGACGCGGCAGCTAAAAAAGCCAATGCAATTCTGGGCTGCATCAATAGGAGTATAGCATCTAGATCAAGGGAAGTAATAGTGCCACTGTATTCTGCTCTGGTCAGACCACACCTGGAGTACTGTGTCCAGTTCTGGGCACCACAATTCAAGAAGGACACTGACAAACTGGAACGTGTCCAGAGGAGGGCAACCAAAATGGTCAAAGGCCTGGAAATGATGCCTTATGAGGAACGGCTAAGGGAGCTGGGCATGTTTAGCCTGGAGAAGAGGAGGTTAAGGGGTGATATGATAGCCATGTTCAAATATATAAAAGGATGTCACATAGAGGAGGGAGAAAGGTTGTTTTCTGCTGCTCCAGAGAAGCAGATACGGAGCAATGGATCCAAACTACAAGAAAGAAGATTCCACCTAAACATTAGGAAGAACTTCCTGACAGTAAGAGCTGTTTGACAGTGGAATTTGCTGCCAAGGAGTGTGGTGGAGTCTCCTACTTTGGAGGTCTTTAAGCAGAGGCTTGACAACCATATGTCAGGAGTGCTCTGATGGTGTTTCCTGCTTGGCAGGGGGTTGGACTCGGTGGCCCTTGTGGTCTCTTCCAACTCTATGATTCTATGAACCAGAGAATATTGAGAAGCTAGTAAGCATGACCTTTATTAAACTGTTGCAACAGGGTCCTCACTCACTGCATGCAGGAGGGAGGAGGAACCCAGAACAATGGTGTGCAAGCCCTTATATAGACTTTTGAAATTGTCCACCCTGTAGCTCAAGACCACCCCCAAAAGCATCATACATACATCACAGAAGGAGGCAGTCTACAGCAGAAATCCTGTCTGCTAGGATACCTGACAAAGGTCACTGATTGCTTTACTTGAGCAGCCCATCCATTCCTTTGTGATGGTAACGGTAAAGGGACCCCTGACCGTTAAGTACAGTGGTACCTCGGGTTACATACGCTTCAGGTTACAGACTCTGCTAACCCAGAAATAGTACCTCGGGTTAAGAACTTTGCTTCAGGATGAGAACAGAAATTGTGCTCCGGCGGCACGGCGGCAGTGGGAGGCCCCATTAGCTAAAGTGGTGCTTCAGGTTAAGAACAGTTTCAGGTTAAGAACGGACATCCGGAACAAATTAAGTTCTTAACGTGAGGTACCAGTGTACAGTCACGGACAACTCTGGAGTTGCAGTGCTCATCTCACTTTATTGGCCGAGGGAGCTGGCGTACAGCTTCTGGGTCATGTGGCCAGCATGACTAAGCTGCTTCTGGCGAACCAGAGCAGCGCACGGAAACGCCGTTTACCTTCCCGCTGAAGCGATACCTATTTATCTACTTGCACTTTGATGTGCTTTCGAACTGCTAGGTTGGCAGGAGCAGGGACCGAACAACGGGAGCTCACCCCGTTGCAAGGATTCAAACCGCCCATCTTCTGATTGGCAAGTTTTAATTCCCGAATTGAGGTCACAGGCTCACCCTATTCATACACAAAGACGCCCTAAAGACAGGTAAGCAAAAGACAATGGAGAGGCTTTCCCATTTCCTTCCTCCTTGCTGAGAAACATTTGAGGTCAATTTGGGAGAGTCAAAATGGTTTCTGGATTGCTCTCCTGTACTATTTCAGACATGTGATTTATATTTTTATGTATGTGTTTGCCTTGTAAATTTATGAACATTTAATTTATATATTTGAGACCTTAAATTCTTATAAGAGAATGATTATGGCCATTAATTCCTATGGGGGAAAGAAACTCATCTCAATTTGGGAGCCTCCAGGTTTTCTTGTTTTTGCAGTTCTTCTCTCTAAATATGTTTGCAATTCTGCAAAATTTGGGGTTCCCCTCAAATGTGTGGATACCTCCTGGTGCTGTTCTGGCAGTGGGTTTGCTAATAGTATGAAGAATCAAGAACCATGCAAAATCAAGACTTGATTCTGTCCTGTAAAACTGGGCCTTAATTGCCCCCTGTTCCTGAGACTGCGATTTCCCAGCTGACTCGGCCAACATGGCTTTTCCGTGCCCTGTCAGATGGCTGAGATGATGAGTCCTTCTAAGCTGCACATGCCCCCCAATCGGTTGCTGCATATCATGTGCCAGGATGCATTGGACGTGGTCACCTTGTGGATGAGTTGACTCTAGGAGGGCTCTGTGGGTGGCATGTCTGGTCTTGATTTGAACTGAGGCTTGCACAAGGTGCATTGAGCCTCTTCAAAACACATGCACCTGAATACAGATCCACACATGTCAAGCACATCCAATGCACATTTCAAGTACATGGCTTCCTGGGTATATTCCTGGGAAATATAGTTTCCCCCTCCCATAACTGAAACCCTTAACAAACTACACTTCCCATGATTCTTTGGGGAAAGTCATGCGCTTAAAATGTGTTCTGAGGAAACTTTAAATGCAAGATGTGGATCTGTCTCAGTCACAAATCTTTTGCTATCACGCCATTTGGCTCTTAAGGTATTTTTGAGGGAGTGGCTTTCCTTGGTGTCATACGTCCCCTTGATTGATCCTGCACATTCAAGATCTTGGTCCAATAAGGCTTTGATCCTTACAAGGTTTTGTTGAGGCCAAGGACCCTCATTTCACTGCGCCCTGCAGCAGTTTACAAATATTGCATTTCCTGATGGTGGGACAGGTTTGTCGTCCTGTGATCTTCCTTCTGCCCCCAGCTTCCAGCATTGGCTTTGCCCACAGGCTGCATCCAGGTTCCAGATATTTTAAGTTCAAGTAGCTTGCCAATTTGAATTGAAAGTGAAAATGGGAAACTTTCTCTAAATTTGTGTGTGCCTGCATTTCAACTTTACTTCCTAATTTATAGGCACGAGAACAAGGTATTGTCACAGACCTTGAAAATAGGAGGGGAGTGGAAACTAAGTCATTACCACTTTTGCATCCTTTTAGCTCCATGAACTCCAGATACAGTCATGCTTGATTTCCCACACAGACAGAACGTGAATCCAGGTGTCCTGATTCCTAAGCTAGCAAGGTCTAGAGCCGGTTTCAGTGTCACATGCCTGGCCATGTGAGGCTGCTAGCTCTCATTGTTGGTGTCATTCGTGGTGACAGTTCTGAGATGTTGTATAACCCTCCTTGTTTCTTGAGCATTACATAAATAGTAACTATAATCTCTCTCATACCCTTGGAGACTGGCCTTCATTGTTCTGTGTTTGAGAAAGGTCAGCAGAGAGAGGTGCCAGGAACCCAACAAGTAAGAAAGTTTCTCTGAGGGTTTAAACAGCATATCTGGCATGCCAGGGTCACTGCAAATCAAACCTTTGTCCTCTTCCATGCAGTGAAACCTCTTGCACCAACTGTTGTGCAGTGACCATCCTCCACTGGGGCATAGAAACAAGCAAGACTTAGCATAAGACAAAGAGGCAAGGCTTAAGTTCTGAAATGGGTCAGGTGACGATTCAAGCTTGCCTAGGAGGGAAGCTATATGGTTCACCTTGGAAATACCTAGAATCATAGAATCATAGAATAGAATCATAGAATCCTAGAGTTGGAAGAGACCACAAGAGCCATCGAGTCCAACCCCCTGCCAAGCAGGAAACACCATCAGAGCACTCCTGACATATGGTTGTCAAGCCTCTGCTTAAAGACCTCCAAAGTAGGAGACTCCACCACACTCCTTGGCAGCAAAATCCACTGTCAAACAGCTCTTACTGTCAGGAAGTTCTTCCTAATGTTTAGGTGGAATCTTCTTTCTTGTCATCATGTTGTTGAAAAAACTGTGTTCTTTCAATTAAACAGCTTGAGGTGGAAAAATGAGAAACTCCAGATTCTGGCAGGCTCTGCCCAGGATCCACCAGGTTGTGCCCCTGGCTCCTCCTTTTCAGGTAGATCCACATCATACATTTAAAGTACACCCAGTTCCCCACATAGAACTACAGTTCCCATTACTCTTAACAAACTACAGTTCCCAAGATTCTACTCTGCCTTTCACCATCCAGGCTCAGACCCCTATTTAGTTCAGTGAGAGAGTTTCTGCTGTCATGGGATCATAGAGCTGGAAGGGACCCTGAGGAATCTGCAATGCAGGAATCTTGACTGAAGCATCCATGACAGATGACCATCCAACCTCTGCTTTAAAACCTCCAAGGATGGAGAGTCCACAATATTGTCTGGATAAAGTCAGGACATTTGAGCCAGATATGGAAGGGTACAAGGGATGCAGGTGGTGCTGTGGGTTAAACCACAGAACCTAGGACTTGCCGATCATAAGGTTGGCGGTTCGAATCCCCGCTACGGGGTGAGCTCCCGTTGCTTGGTCCCTGCTCCTGCCAACCTAGCAGTTTGAAAGCACGTCCAAGTGCAAGTAGATAAATAGGTATCGCTCTGGCAGGAAGGTAAACAGTGTTTCCATGCGCTGCTCTGGTTCGCCAGAAGTGGCTTAGTCATGCTGGCCACATGACCCGGAAGCTCCCTCGGCCAATAAAGCGAGATGAGCGCCACAACCCTAGAGTCGTTTGCGACTGGATCTAATGATCAGGGGTCCCTTTACCTTTACGGAAGGGTACGGGAAGCCTGTGAAGGGCTTGAGGAGAGGCATCGTGGAAGCTGCCTTATACCAAACCAGACCCATACTGTCCACACTGACTGGCAGTGGCTCTGTAGGGTTTCTCTTAGGTCAGGTATGATCTGCCTCGCCCTGCCTGACGATGCTGAGACTGAACCTTGGACCTTGGCAGGCAAAGCAGATGGTCTACCACTGAGTGACAGCCCTTCCCCATTATGGTTTGGATGGCAGGAAAGGCAACAGCCACAGATGGTGGCAAACTCGTACTGTGAACAAAACTGTAGTTTACAATTTCTCAGCAAGCAGAAATAATGTACAATAAGATGAACTTGTTGATGCTGCCCAGACATAGGAATCGCTGCCTGATGCACAGGGGATGGGGAACAGCCCTAGGTGAATAAATAAGGAAAGGAACTGAATTCATGGGCTGTTTACATTACCTGCCACTTCTCAGCTGCAGTTGGGGAAAGGGAGGACAGTGAAGTTTCGACATCCCTCACTGGCAGAATACAGCAGAAGCCAGACACACACTCAGCTTGACAGAAAAGTGAGACAGGTCCGGAGCAAATGATAAATATATGTGGGGGTTTTTGGGGGGGGGAAGAGGGAAGGAAGCATGAGCATGCAAATAACAGTATGCTAAAAGGGTGCATGTTACAGGCACGCCTACAAATCAGGACCTGATTCAGCATTTCCTCCTCCAGTTCAAGTCTGGGTTCTCCTCACTTTCACAACCCATTGGAGAAACATACTGGTTCATAAATCCAAAGCCCCTTCCCTGTGCTTCACATAATCTGTCTGCTTTGGTTATGTTTAAATCACTTTGTGTGCACATTTATTGAAGTACTGGCATATCTTTACCCTTTCGCACAAAAACATGTGCCAGGATATACAGTGGTGCCCCGCAAGACGAATGCCTCGCAAGACGGAAAACTCGCAAGACGAAAGAGTTTTCCGTTTTGGAGGTGCTTCGCAAAACGAATTTCCTATGGGCTTGCTTCACAAGACGACAATGTCTTGCGAGTTCCTGCTGGTTTCCCCCCCCTTTTTTTTTCTAAGCCGCTAAGCCGCTTATCAGCTGATCCGATCAGCAGATAAGCCGCTAAAAGCCGCTAAAAGCCGCTAATAGCGCTAATCCGCTAATAGGGTTGCTTCGCAAGACGAAAAAACCGCTAGACGAAGAGAATCACAGAACGGAATCTTTTCGTCTTGCGAGGCACCACTGTGTGTGTGTGTGTGTGTGTGTGTGTGTGTATAAAAAATATTTGGTTTAGGCTGTCCATACTGGTTCCTACTCCTCAGTGCTGTGCATAGCCACTTTCTGCAGAGCACACTGAACAGGTTTCCTTTGAGCTTTTGCTAAAGGAGGAAATTGTACATCAGACATAAGCATGGCCAATGCACATCCACAGCATAAATGAGATACATCAGGATGTACCCCACATCCATGCTTGTAAAATAAACACAGTTGTTCTCTGCTGAACTTTGAAAACTAAGGGCTGATTCACACTTGCCAGACAAACTTGTTATTTGGTGGGTGCACAACTTTGATGCAGGACTGCTGTGATATTAGAAGAGAGGTGTGTCCCACCTCTTTTTTACAGAATCCACAAGCCCCATTTCCCAAAGCCTCCTTGTTTCAATTTTCTTAATGGTATCTGCCACCCAGAGGCCATTAATCCTATTTTCACACTGCCTCAAGAACACTTATCTGTGTTATATAACCCCTTGCCTGACCTGGTGCTGCCTTGGGTGAAGACCACAGGTAGATAGTCATCATCCAGTGTTCCAGTCAGTTCCTGGAAGGAAAGCCAGTGTCATCACACCAGGGAAACCTGCTCTGATGAGGCACAACATGGTCAGATGAACACTGCATGCTCCAGAAATATACTCAAGGAGAGATTGTAAGATTTCATAAGTAGCGCCACTCTGTTCACTGCCTCTAGTGCCGTCATTGACCATCTGCTGGGAGTCACTCACTTGCCAAAATGGCTTCCGAGCAGTTTATTCATTTACATTCCTTTTATAAGGGTTTCCCCCTTACAGACTACTTTAATTGCAGAGGGGTCTTGGTGGACTACTTAATGATTTTCCTTGTTGTTGATGCAACTGTAATGCACTGGGATAGATACTGTGTATATATATTATTTGTATTGCATAGAATTCAAACTGTAATAACAAAATATAATATAAGAAGTGAGATAAGCAAATAAAATGCAATTAAAATCACTGTGAATATTTAATGCAATTGAGGTGCCTTTTCCCATCTCCAACCACAAATCCACATATGTGCAACAGACCATGTGACACTTGTGGACCACAGTTTTGAAATCCCTGCTCCATACCATTTTATGTCATATAGACCTCAGAGTAAAAATATGCATCAGTAATAACAAAACCAATAAAATGTAAAATTCGAAGCATACAAACAATTCATATATATATATTTGAATCTTCCATTTCAGAGAACAAGATTAATGCTGGTTCTAATTAATGCTGGTTTTAATTTTATTGTTATATAATTTTATGTTTATAATTGATTAATGATTATTCATTTTGAAACTACATGTTGAAAGTTCCACATGAAGAGAGTTCTGCCTGGAAACTCAGTCCATAAATGCTTTAGATATACAGGAAACTTTCAATTTACACAGGGGTGACATTCCGAGGAACTGTGTTTTTACCTGTATATTGTGTGCATCAGGAACACCATTTAAAAAGCCTACAAACACCCTCTAAACTTATGGAAACCCTTTAAAGGCAGCCCTTTGAAGTTTGAAAGGATTGATGTTAAGCCAGATGGGTGGGGTATTATTATTCTTATTAATAAAAAAACCCTTAAAAGCACCCCAAAATCCACCAAATTCCACCACAATTGCCCCCTCCAAACCTCCTTGCTCAAATTCCAACTCTCCAAAGGCCCCAAAGGTTGGTACAAAGGCTCATGGGGCTGCTAGATGCTATTTTTGTGCCATTGTTGCCATTTTTGCACCCTTTTAGGATCACTTTTTGCCCCCTTTCAGGTTTGTGGCAATGCACACATGTGTGGATGCCCGTGCCCCAAACACGCATAAATGGGAAGTTGCCTGTATACATCAATAAAAAGGAAGGTGTGGCAGGCACAGAGGGACCTTGGGATTCCCAGACAGCCTGGCCAACTATCAAGGATGATGGGAGCTGCAGCTGAGCAACATCTGGCAGTCCACAGGTTTTCCCATTCCTGATCCAAAAGCTGCGGAAGAGGGTATTTTTCATTGTTATCCCCCAGAGCCTCCATTAGGCACCAGGAAACCTGCTAAGCTTGTTACATGTCCATTTTTCTTTTTTTATTACCTTGGAGACCTGTTGTTAGATGGAAAGGCAAGCGTGTAAAGATTTTAATAAATGAACGGATGCTCTTGTCTCTCGGCAGGAAATCAAAGCCCGGGCGGCAGCATTCCGGCAACAGCAGGGCATTTCGACAGAAGCTGGGGGCAACAAGGAGAATATCAAGAAGAACCGTTACAAAGACATCCTGCCATGTTAGTTGCCAATGAGGAAATACTACTACTGTGTGGTGGCTTTAATATTGGCATCTGTGGCATGGGGCCAGTTCTGCCCAACTTGGCACTCACTTCCTCTTCTATGGATCAGGCTGTGTTACCACATTCCTCTTGGGCTCCTCCACCCTAGGAGTGCCTTAAATTGTCTTTCATTTGCTCGTGTCACCAGCAAAACATCCAGTGTGTGTTGCCATGTCCCATGCTGTAGTACTCGCGATTCAGGGCCTCAAAGCATCAAGTTAGACCCTAGATCCATCGGCTACTCTCAAATTATAGGAATTTTGTGGCAGTCCTAATGACTATAACAATATTGTTTTAAAAGTTTACTTTTAAAAAATCACAACATTCTGAAAAAAGAAAATATTGCATATGAAGAGGAGGTTTCCTTCTTTCTCCAAATATCCATCTTTTCTCTATTGTAAAAATCATGGCCAAGGAATCATTCCAAGAATGAGAAAAATCTGTTTCTCTCTCCCCCTCCCCTGATTTTTTTTGTTTTTCCTGGGCCTTCACATCTCTAGCTCTATCCCTTTAGCAGCTGCTCACACTGTCCTTGTGTGCCTGACATCATGAGGAACCTTTCTATTCTGGGATGGGTCTTAATGGGTAGGAGAAGATATATTCATTGCAATTAATCTATCCAGGCTCCCACATGTGTGGGTTGAACAGTTTCAAAGTCCCATCCTTGGCAGCAGAATTAAGCATAGGAATTTGGCTGTAAAACCTCATTTAGAGGCAGTCCTGCTATGAAGTAAGCTGGCTCTCCCTTCTTACCCCGCTGAACAAAGAATCAGGCAACTACAGTAAGTTTAAACATAAGAATTTCTTACTTATAATTTGCATTGGTTCCCAGCAGTGGCAGCAGTAAGATATATGCTGGCGAAATACTTAGATTTACAGTACAACCAGCTTCAGGCATGTACCTAAAGCCAGAGCAAACAGAGATATCTCTGCATCCAGTGCTAGTCAAAGGAAGAAAGAGAGGAAAAGGAAGTACAATATGCTCCTTCCTCTCCCGGAGAGTAGGGGAAATGACATCACACAGAGCCCTCTCTGCCAACTGTATTTCTATGGTCTGCCTATCAGCAATACAGCTCTGTGGGCTTAGCCCCTTCTCATGCAAACTAGCAGGAATGTGCATTTCTAAGGTTTGGCTGCTACTCTTCCACACCTATGGCACCACTGCAGCTCATTTAGTGAGTCTCAGGATTTGGGATGCTGGAAACCAGGGGCAGTAACTGTATCCAGAACCCTGCCCAGGAAGTTTATATAAAGCTCCACGCCAATCAGGAGGCCAGACTGAGGAAGTTAACTAATGGATGAAAAGTAATCAGAGGAACTGCAAAAAGTGGAAGTTGATACTTTCTAAGGTGTGCGCCTTCATTTTAGGAACGGGACAATCTGCCACTGCTCTCTGGAGGGTGGTCAGAAGGACAGAGTGGTTGTGACGCTAGTGATGATGAGCAGATGCTTTGCCTTGTTTTTGGTCGGTCTTAGTTTCTCAGGCTCTGCTCCAGGGCTTCCCAGAAGAGGCACCTGGTTGGCCACTGTAAGAACAGGATGCGGGACTAGGTGGGTCATTGGCCTGATCCAGCAAGTCTCTTCTTATGGACCATCTAATTCAGGGGTCCTCAAACTTTTTTAACAGGGGGCCAGTTCACTGTCCCTCAGAGACTGTTGGGGGCCGGGCTATAGTTTGAAAAAAATATGAACGAATTCCTATGCACTCTGCACTTTTCTTCCTTTAATTTTTTTTGGGGGGGGCCCAAGAGAGTGGGGCCCTAAGCTATAACTTGTTTAGCTTATATGTAAATCCGGTACTGGGGGGAGGGTGTTGTGCCTTGTTGTGGTGCACCTGTGGGGTGAAACTAAGAAAAAGCGATGTGGGTGGGTGGGTGTGAAGAGAGGTCGGAAGCACCTGTGGCGATGCCGAGAATGGAATTAACGGAGACCCTGGCAAAAGAAGGACATGCTCAGATGGCCACAGAAATGCAGCAAGGCACTTCCTCCCGTGGCAGG
Organism: Podarcis vaucheri; assembly: GCF_965113315.1. Classification (NCBI taxonomy): domain Eukaryota; kingdom Metazoa; phylum Chordata; class Lepidosauria; order Squamata; family Lacertidae; genus Podarcis; species Podarcis vaucheri. The sequence goes on from NC_138755.1 coordinate 783,295, forward strand.
AGGGAGGCGGGCTGTGAGAGGAGGGCCATAGGCCCGTTAGACAGCGGCGGATTCAACAATTGACAGGCGGGCCGGGTTCAGGACCCTGGCGGGCCAGATCTGGACCATAGGCTGTAGTTTGAGGACCCCCAATCTAATTGCTCCAGGAGCTCTCTTTGTGAATAGTGCTATGCACAGATCCACGGGATGAATGTGAAGCAAGACAAACCTGTCCACTTACTTGGGCAATACCTGTGGAGCAATGCTCACCTTGGTGGGGTCTCTCCTAGGCTATCTTCTCGGGGGTTGAGGACATACCTCTCAGGGTGCTACTCTCTGGTCAGTCGTCTGTACACTATGACCTTAGGCGCACCAAGCCATGGGATCCAAACAGCACCAGTGGTTCAATGTAGTCAGGGGTTTGGTCACTGACTTCACAATCTCTCTCCTTTTTCCATTTCCTGTCAATTGAGAGCAGGGTTAGGCTAAGCTGTGACCCTCCAGAAGTTTCTGGAGTGCAGCTCCGCCCATGCCCTGACCACTGGCTATGCAGCTGGGGCTGCTGGGCGTTGCAGTTCTGAGGGACCACAGGTCAGATGCTGAGATTCATGTTCTCTCTCTCTCTAAGGCCAGGTGACTATCTGTGGTACTAACTCCCAGTTGTGTACATCTCATAGATGATCAGACCAGAGTTGTTGTGAACTTCCTGACAGAAGAAGCCCAAGCTGATTACATCAATGCAAACTTTATTCAGGTAACAGAGTCCTGAACCCTACCCCTCCCCATTGCAAACACATCTGACTAGAGGAATTTGCCCAAACTGATGAGAGCTGAAACACTGGCAAGCTTTGTTCCGGATTAAAGCGGGGCATGGGGGGGGGGGCTCAGTTCCCTATTATACCATCCAAAAGATTTTACTTTTGCACTGTGTAAGTGTAAGAATGGCATTGACCTGCCTCCAGAGAAACCTCCCCCCAGGGCCCCTCAGGTCAACCACAAAATGGCACTTCTCTCCCCACCAGGGAGGAAGGGGTGGGTCAAGAGCTACACCAGGAACAAGGGGGAAATGAAGATCTACATTGGGATCTGCTGCCCCTGGGGATCCTGCCTCACTTTGCCTCATGGCTGGTCTGGTCATGTTTTTATAGGCCTCAGTGACTGGCCTGTGCCTCATGACTGGAAGGAGAAATGCCCAAAGCAGTGGTAAGAGAGGCAGCCAACTCTGACTGCAAGTAGCTTGGCGGCATCTTTTGTGTCCGAGTGACTGAAGGGTCCAGTATCCCTGCAGAGGTGCAGGCAGCATCCTGCTCTTCCCCCAGGTGAAGATGCTTGGAAGCATGCAAGGCCAGTTTAGCAAATGATGCAAAGATCCAGCAGGTGACCTCCATGGAGAAGGGGGGATTTTGTCCCATAGTAGCCTTTTCATGATTTTATTTTATTTCTCAAGGTAAGCTAGTTGCGTGTCGAGACCCCACAGCCACCCCCTCGTTGGGAAATAACTTGCAGAAGGACACAGATACTAGGTTTATGTTACTGGGCAAATTTTGGCCACAAATTTATTGAATTACAGAATGTGAGCGGTATTGGCTTAGGCATTGATTGGACCCGACTATATTTGACTCTGTGCAGGAAGTCCAGTAAGGGTAAGCCACCGGTAGGGGGAGCCCTGTTGATGCGAACCAGCTCAAGCTCCCCCTGGTGTTCCCGTTGGGGTCGTGTCAAAGTCCTAGCCCCCAACCGGGCTTCGGACAAGATCAACACCCCTGGATTCCTTTAACGGAATACCCTTAAGATGGAGGGGCAGGTGATGGCCACACCTCCTCTCCCCCACACAAGGTCATAGAATCATAGAATCATAGAATCATAGAGTTGGAAGAGACCACAAGGGCCATCGAGTCCAACCCCCTGCCAAGCAGGAAACACCATCAGAGCACTCCTGACATATGGTTGTCAAGCCTCTGCTTAAAGACCTCCAAAGTAGGAGACTCCACCACACTCCTTGGCAGCAAATTCCACTGTTGAACAGCTCTTACTGTCAGGAAGTTCTTCCTAATGTTTAGGTGGAATCTTCTTTCTTGTAGTTTGGATCCATTGCTCCGTGTCCGCTTCTCTGGAGCAGCAGAAAACAACCTTTCTCCCTCCTCTATGTGACATCCTTTTATATATTTGAACATGGCTATCATATCACCCCTTAACCTCCTCTTCTCCAGGCTAAACATGCCCAGCTCCCTTAGCCGTTCCTCATAAGGCATCGTTTCCAGGCCTTTGACCATTTTGGTTGCCCTCCTCTGGACACGTTCCAGTTTGTCAGTGTCCTTCTTGAAGTGTGGTGCCCAGAACTGGACACAGTACTCCAGGTGTGGTCTGACCAGAGCAGAATACAGTGGCACTATTACTTCCTTGATCTAGATGCTATACTCCTATTGATGCAGCCCAGAATTGCATTGGCTTTTTTAGCTGCCGCGTCACACTGTTGGCTCATGTCAAGTTTGTGGTCAACCAAGACTCCTAGATCCTTTTCACATGTACTGCTCTCAAGCCAGGTGTCACCCATCTTGTATTTGTGCCTCTCATTTTTTTTGCCCAAGTGCAATACTTTACATTTCTCCCTGTTAAAATTCATCTTGTTTGTTTTGGCCCAGTTCTCTAATCTGTCAAGGTCGTTTTGAAGTGTGATCCTGTCCTCTGGGGTGTTAGCCACCCCTCCCAGTTTGGTGTCATCTGCAAATTTGATCAGGATGCCCTTGAGTCCATCATCCAAGTCGTTGATAAAGATGTTGAATAAGACCGGGCCCAAGACAGAACCCTGTGGCACCCCACTAGTCACTCTTCTCCAGGATGAAGAGGAACCATTGATGAGCACCCTTTGGGTTCGGGCAGTCAGCCAGTTACAAATCCACTGAGTGGTAGCATAGTCAAGACCGCATTTTACCAGCTTCTTTACAAGAATATCATGGGGCACCTTGTCAAATGCCTTGCTGAAATCAAGGTAGGCTACATCCACTGCGTTCCCTTCATCTACCAGGCTTGTAATTCTGTCAAAAAACGAGATCAGGTTAGTCTGACATGACTTATTTTTCAGAAATCCATGCTGACTATTGGTGATCACAGCATTCCTTTCTAGGTGCTCACAGACTGTTTGCTTAATGATCTGCTCCAGAATCTTCCCTGCTATTGATGTCAGACTGACTGGGCGGTTATTATTTGGGTCCTCTCTTTTCCCCTTTTTGAAAATAGGGACAACATTTGCCCTCCTCCTGTCTGCCGGGACTTCGCCTGTTCTCCAGGAATTCTCAAAGATGACTGCCAGTGGTTCTGAGATCACATCTGCCAGTTCTTTTAATACTCTTGGATGCAGTTCATCTGGCCCTGGAGACTTGAATACATCTAAACTAGCCAAATATTCTTGTACTATCTCCTTAGTTATTCTGGGCTGTGTTTCCTTTGCTGAATCATTTGCTCCAAATTCTTCAGGTCGGGCATAGTTTTCTTTATCGGAGAAGACTGAGGCAAAGAAGGCATTGAGTAGTTCAGCCCTTTCTGTGTCCCCTGTTTGCATTTCACCATCTTCTCCTCTGAGTGACCCCATTGTTTCTTTGTTCTTCCTTTTGCTACAAACATACCCATAAAAGCCTTTTTTGTTGCTTTTAACCTCTCTAGCAAGCCTGAGTTCATTCATAGAATCATAGAATCATAGAATCATAGAGTTGGAAGAGACCACAAGGGCCATTCTGTGCTTTAGCTTTTCTGACTTTGTGTCTACACGTGCTGGCTATTTGTTTGAATTCCTCTTTGGTGGTTTCCCCCCTTTTCCATTTTTTGTACACATCCTTTTTAAATCTTAACTCAGTTAAAAGTTCTTTAGATAGCCACCCTGGCTTCTTTAGGCACCTTCCATGTTTCCGTCTCATTGGTATTGCCTGACGTTGTGCTTTTAGTATCTCCCTCTTAACAAACTCCCAGCCATCATGAACTCCCTTTCCTTTTAGTATTGTTGTCCATGGGATCTCACCCAGCACTTCCCTAAGTTTTATGAAGTCGGCTTTCTTAAAGTCAAGAAATTGAATGCCTAACTGCAACCCTAACAAAGTTGTGACGATTGCTACGAGGTAGGCGAAAGCCAAGTGGCCAGTGCCAATTTGCCAAGTGGAAAAATTCCTACCAGGCCCCTTGGACAACCAAGGCGACCAACCGAAATCCATAGCAAGGCCAATGCCTAACCTGCAAATAGGGAGGGAGGGTGATTGAGGAAGCGAGCTCGCTCCTCGGTTTTAACTGTCCCGGCCACACCCCGCCGGCCAGCGGATTGGCTGGCTGGGCTCTGACGTGGCTGGGATCCCCCAGGCAATGGGGGACAAAGTCCCCCGCCCCTGGTGGGGAGTGGGTGGCCATGCGGTCCACCGCAACTCCTCCCCACTGGGAAGTGGAGCAGGTAAGTTCCATCAGGCACACTAGAATGGCATTATGGCAAAAGACAGAATTGAAGGCTCTTCCTACCATCAGTTAAAAGTCCCAGTTTACTAGAATACATTTCTAGTCCTCATGGTTACAGAGATAAAATTGACAGTGGGATGACAACGTACTCTAAAGGCTCTTGGGAATCCTAAATTTAGCGATAAGATACATGCACTCCCCAGGAGCTGACTTAAATTTTCCACATTTGAGACTATTGCTTTGAGAACATGAATGTTATAGAAGTGGACAATCCATACCCCAGTTGCAGTTTAGCACTGACCATTCTATTTACAATGGAATGCAAAGTATTTTTGTCAAGCACAAATCAAATGGGTGAATTATCCAAAGCCCTCTGACTCATTCTAATCTCTAACCAATTGCCCTCCCTCTCCTTTGTTTATCCCCACTTATCTTCAAATAGAATGCTGTTCTCCAGCTCAGGGGTGATGACAGGGTGTTCAGCAGAATGCATGATGTTCAGTTCACGTTTGCGATTCTCTTTTCTTCCCTCAGGGTGTGGATAACAAGCAGTGCTATATTGCAACCCAGGGGCCTCTTCCACACACAGTGCTGGACTTCTGGCGCATGATTTGGCAGTACAAGGTGAAGGTGAGTTGTCCAGGCAGATCACAAGTAATATCCTAGATATTAAAGCAAGCTCTGAAGTGCAAATTGTGCCCAGCAGATTGGATTGATCTGTATAAGACCAGTTTCTCTGACACCAAGGCATCTGGTGAACAGTCCCTCTCAAAGCAAATTCAAATTAATGTTTCTGCTCCTTTATGGCAGCGGCAAGGAAACATTTTTCAGCCCAACAGCCACATTCAGGTCTGTGAAACCTTCTGGGCCACATCCCAGTGGTGCCAGAAGCAAAAGTGCAAATGTAAATTTTACCCATGCACCATAGTACAGTTTCTACACACCCTGCTGTTCTCTCTGGGCCTGGCATTCTCCACCACTGCTTCATGAAGTTCTTTCATTGCAGGTGATTGTCATGGCTTGTCGGGAAGTGGAACTAGGCAAGGTGAGGCCTCCTGAAGGAGAGATGGTATTTGGAGGCTAGGAAGCCTCATGGGGTCTCTCATCCGGGCCTTGAGGTTTTGAGGACAGCCATGTTGCCACCGTCTCTCTTACCTAACCTTTCTTGCTTTCCTATGCCTTTTCTTTCTCAGAAAAAGTGTGAGCGCTACTGGCCTTTGGCAGAGGAAACCTTGCATTTTGGATCCTTCTCTGTGGCACAGGTGAGGTTGTTACACATGGAGAGGAAGAAGCTGCCTGCGGAAGGAGGAGCCTGGTTCCTGGCAAGGGGATGCTGGCACAGTTCTTCATCATGCGCAAGAACAGGCATCTCCACTGCCAACCTAACCTGGATTAAAGGCCATTTCTTCTCACTAAGGAAGGGCTGGGAATTGTCGTTAAGAACCTGAGAATTGCCTTGTTAGATCAGACCAAAGTCCCATCTCATCTAGCATTCTGATACCAGCAGTCGAAACCAAGCAGATGCACCTGCTGGAAACACACAAGAAGAGTGCAAATATGATGCCCTCCCCTGTTGCAGGACTGGCTGACTATCCTGCCATCCTCATGATGTCATTGGATCCCAGTTCCCATGAGCCCCATCAGCATGACTGATGGCCAGGAATGATGGGAGTTGTAGTGCAGCGATCCCTTAAGGGCCACGGGCTCACTATAGCTGCCACATAGTTTGTGCGCAGTCTCTGGTAAAAACATTAGGTCCAGTCGTGACCGACTCTGGGGTTGTGGCGCTCATCTCGCTTTATTGGCCCAGGGAGCCGGCGTACAGCTTCCGGGTTGTGTGGCCAGCATGACTAAGCTGCTTCTGTCGAACCAGAGCAGCACACGGAAACGCCATTTACCTTCCCGCCAGAGTGGTACCTATTTTTCTACTTGCTCTTGGACGTGCTTTCAAACTGCTAGGTTGGCAGGAGCAGGGACCGAGCAATGGGAGCTCACCCCATCATGGGGATTCGAACCGCCGACCTTCTGAACGGCAAGTCCTAGGCTCTGTGGTTTAACCCACAGCGCCACCCGTGTCCCACAGTCTCTGGTACTTGGAGGTATATTGCTCTTAGAAATTTTGCTCTCTTACCAGACGTAATGTTAGCAGCTGGCACCCTTGGGCAATTCCTGGGCCCTTCCACACTGAGCAGCTGGATCTTCAGGCTGACACCTAACATTTCCCACCATGTTCCCCACTGTTGCATTGCTCCAGAGCACAGAGGGAAATTTGAAAGAGCAGTTCATGGCACACCCATTCCTGCCACCCTCAGCCCACCAACATGGAGGCTGGGGGCACCAAATGGCCCTTTACAGGGGGCCCCTGAAACCTGGAACTAGCCCTGCTCATCACAAAGAGATACTGAAAGGCCTTTCTCCCTTTCATCTTTAATTCATCTTAATTTAATTCATCTTTTTTTGAGAACCAGCTAAGTTACCTTTGCCATTTCATGTGTCAGCGAACTCCATAAGCTGCATCACATGTGTGGCTACAAGGTGCTTCTTGGATCTGTCCCATACTTAATTCCTGCCCAGTCAGGAATTTGCCTGATCCCATGTCAAACCATTAGTCCGTCTAACTCAAAATGGGATGTTTAGGGACGTTTTTAATGTCTGAAGTTTTATTCTGTTTTTAATGTTCTGTTGAAAGTTACCCAGAGTGGCCTAGGAAACCCAACCAGATGGGTGGGGTAGAAATAATAAATTATTATTATTAGTAGTAGTAGTATTAGTATTATTAAATTGCCTGCACTGACTCCAGGCTTTCAGATGGGGCTCTTTCCCAGCCTTTACCTGCAGATGCCTTGGATTGAACCTGGGACCTTCTGCAGAAAGGCATGGTCTCTGCCCCGAGACTTCATCTGCCGTGAACTCCATCCATTGGCAAGAGTATTGAGAATTTGGTCAAAGTTCCCCAACCCTTTCACAAAATGACAATCGCCAGGGTTTAAGTTTGTCAGGAAGTCATTTCTCATGTCAAGCAAGCTATCCCATAAAGCAGAACTGTGATGGTTAACAAAACCCTGTCTGTGTATCTGCAGATGTTGCTGAACTACAGTTCCCACCATCCCTGAGCTTTGGCTACACTGACTGAGGCTGATGGGATTGAAGAGTTCTCTATCTCTAGCCTATATTATAGGTGGGCAGCGTAACTGAGCAAATGAGATGTCTCCCATTTGGGGAGATAATAATATTTTGAACAATGTGATGGGCGGTTTTCTTGTTTCTTCCTCAGGTTAAAGAACAGGAACTCAATCCAGATGTCATTCTGCGGATGCTTATCCTGACCTTTCAGAAGGTAAAGCTACTCCATGGCACTTAATTGCTAGGCAAGGCCCACTGGAATTGTGGGGTACACCCGAATCCAGGTCTTGGGGCTGCACTTTATGGCTCTGGGGCCTCAAGGTCAGCTGCATGAGCTGGAAGCTGAAGGAGCAGCAAGTAGAAAGCACTGCTCTGTGGACCAGGCAGGAGCACAAGGCGGGGCTCTGAATATTTATAGCAGGCTTTGTCCTGATTGCCTGGAACCTTATCAGGCTCTGCCCAGGCCCTATCCCTACTATGGTTGCTGGCAAAATCAGCTTCTTTGCTGCTGAATGAAGCACCATTCCTTTTGACCACTGTTAAGAGACTGGTGTGCTCCACAAACAGGGGAGAGCGCTCAGAGATCCAGGTCGGGAAATGTCAGAGTGTTCCTTCCAGATCCCTGCAGCAATGGCACAGGATAAAAGGAGCCCCTGCTGCAGTGCAGTCATTTCATCACCACCATCAAATTCCAAGGGGTTTGAGACCCACAAGGAATCGTCCAGGGGCAGATAAGGCCTGTGGGTTTAGGGTTTGCCACCGGTGCTGTAGACAGGCCTTCACGGGACCAGAGTTCCAGAGTTCCTTGGTTGAAGACAAACCATTCAATAGTCTTGAAGAATGGGTTTTAATTTGAGGTGGCATCAGGTGCTTGCATTAGCAAACATAAACATGTCAGAGGGTGCAAATGGCTTTCCTCTCCTACCACCTGTTCTGTGTCAGCCCCATTCAGACGTGGTGATATTGATCTGTACCTCTCCCCTCCCCACAGGAGGAGCGGGAGCTATCCCATTTCCAGTACGTGGCTTGGCCAGACCGGGGCATCCCAGACACTTACGGCCACTTCCTTGGCATGATTGAGCAAGTGAGAAGCAAGCAGGGTGAGAGTACTGTGCCCATCTGTGTGCATTGCAGGTAAGGGGCAGCCCCAGGGCAAAGCCCTATAGACAGACCACACCACAGTCATGGGGTCAGAGGATGGGTCCTCTTAGAGGATCAGTACAGTGGTGCCCCGCAAGACGAATGCCTCGCAAGACGAAAAACTCGCTAGACGAAAGGGTTTTCCGTTTTTGCGTTGCTTCGCTAGACGAATTTCCCTATGGGCTTGCTTTGCAAGACGAAAACGTCTTGCGCTTTTTTTAAAAAGCCGCTTGAAGAGGCGCAGTTGCAACGGACCGTGCTTCGCAAGACGAAAAGACTCGCGGAACGAATTATTTTCGTCTTGCGAGGCACCACTGTAACTGGTTTGTTATGTACTGAGTTGAATAGGATCCAAACTGCAGCAGTCTGATTGGTACTAGAACAATAGGATCCAAAATGCAGCAGTCTGATTGGTCCTAGAACAATAGGATTCAGAATGCAGCAGTCTGATTGGTCCTAGAACAATGCAGCAGTATGATTGGTTGGCAGGAACCACCCAATCCTGCTCCAGATAGAAGTGAATCCACAACCTGATTGGCTTACAGTAGAATTCCGGAATTAGCCAATCATGTGCAGCCCATTGTGTAAATAATGTATATAAAGCAGATACTGTGAGGGGACATTCATTCATTCCTCCTCACCACTATGAGCTGAATAAAGAGCATGAAATCACTTTGCGACTCTGAGTATATTTCATGGTTAAAGGGAGCAAAGAGCAGGAACAAATGGGCTGTCCCCACAAGTCACAAAGGAGAGAAGCACAGAGTCTCCCAAGGATCTGCACTGAACTTGTTGTGCTTTAACCCATTCATAAGTGATCTGGAGTTAGAGGGGAGCAGTGAGGGGGCCAGCTTGGGCACACGGCCATATTTTTATTATTATTATTGGTATAATAAATTTTATTACAAGTCCAATAAAAGCCACATTGTCACATTACCAAATTACAATCCAATTAAAAAGAAAGAGAGCCTATTCTTCAAAAACTAAATTAATCAATTTGAAATGACTTCCCATGTACTGGCTTTCTGGTTACAAAGTTCTTATGCCTTCCTCCTTTCATAATATTGATTAATCCAATAACAACAGTTCTGACCTTAATCCTTTGTTGACAGCCACTTGTTTCTTGACTTCCATTCATAATTGCATATTTAATAACTTTTATTTTTGCAAGCAGAATTTATATCCAATAAATTTCCTGTGTGATATGTTAATTCCAGTTGTTTCTTCATTTTCCCTGCTTTAATTCGATCATAAAAGGCACCTATGCTTCCAAATTTTTATTTTCACTTCTGTTCTCAGAAGCTGTTATTTCCACTGCGTCACTGCACCATCTTTGTTTGTCTGGGCGAAGGTTTGCCACTCCGCCATAGCCCCAGGCAGAACTCCAACATATCCTTTCTCTTCCAATACTTAGTTCTTAATGATCTGGTGTCCCGCCACTGCTCTGGTGGATCAAGGAACCATAATCTTAACTGCAATTCAGTGGAAGTTAGAAGCTTCAATCGTATCGACATTCTCAAGCAGTCCCATTTCCATTAAAAAATCCATAAATATTATCTTATTCTCTTTGATTTCCTCTTGCTTTTTATCAATCCATTGATATTCTGGGAAAGAGTTGCCGAATCACTGATGCAGCCAAACGTAATATATATTCAGAAAGGGTAAAGGCTCCCCTCCCCCAGTCATACTTCACCTTGTTATGATGGAAATCTTCCTCTCTCCAATTCAGATCGTTGTCGCTCAGTGGTTGATTTATTTAGCAGTTTATCTTGTCTCCTTAGCCCAGTACATGTCTGTAAATTAGATCCTATTAAAATTCCAAAGTACAGAAGAACTGCCAATAAGCGAAGCGCATTGCACCCAGCGCCTCCTGCCTCCATCAGGAGTGAGAGCCGGGTATCAGAAGATCTGCAGGTGAAGCTCACCCCCTCCCCGGACATGGGGGTGGGGAGCTTATAAGGACAATTGCTCTCGTTATTCTTGTTTATACAGTGGTACCTCGGGTTACATATGCTTCAAGTTATATACGCTTCAGGTTACAGACTCCGCTAACCCAGAAATAGTGCTTCAGGTTAAGAACTTTGCTTCAGGATAAGAACAGAAATCTTGCTCCGGCGGCGCGGCAGCAGCAGGAGGCCCCATTAGCTACAGTGGTGCTTCAGGTTAAGAACAGTTTCAGGTTAAGAACAGACCTCCGGAACGAATTAAGTACTTAACCCGAGGTACCACTGTACTTCACCTGCCAGTCTCCGCTACTGCGAAGCTCTGCACCCATTTTGACAGGAAGCACCGGAAGTCCACACTGCCATTATATTTATGGGGATGAATCAAGATTTTTCTGAAAGAATTTCTTGAAACAAAATGGCAAAGTGTTCTCATTTGTATTGCAATTCCTGGCTGGATGTGATCTGAAAGAAGGTCTGTTATTTTGCAGACCCTCTCTCACCCTCTTTCCTCCTCTGCAGTGCTGGCTGTGGCCGGACAGGTGTGATCTGTACCCTGGAATACATACGGCAGCTGCTGCTGAAACAGGTATTTCTAGGCAAGTCAGATCTGAGGGATGGAGGATTGAGGAAGCTGGGTGGATTTGGTCCAATATTTCTGTCTGTTGGAACAACAAATATCGGAACGATGTTTGACCAGACACTGTTGCTGTTTTCTTGTTTAAAGAGTGACTGTGTGTCTGGCTATTTCTTGGTTGGGTGGGTGGATAGGCAGACAAACGGACAGACAGATGGATAAAATGTCATGTAGACTTTGTTTTTAAAAATGGTGTTTAATTGAAATATGATTAGAATTTGATTTTAATAGAATTTGCCCCTTCTTCCCCAAAAGAGATGGAATTCCTGAAGCATCTCTATTTGGAATATGTTCGGAATAGAACCAGGGGTGACGAGTGCCTGGTCTGGCTTTGCCAGTGAGTGAGTGTTTTGTAGTGAACCTCTTGCTACATCTGTGCATTGCATGCAACAATTTAATTAAATCTGTTTTCTATATATGGCAGAACTCTGGACATTGTTTATTCATTTAGAGCATTTGAACCCTCCTCCTCAGCCAAAAAGGCTCCTGAAACAGCTTACATATAATCCATGGAAACAAGACTGTTCCCTCCTAGGAACCAATTCAGTTGTTCATAAACTAGCTTATCAGAATAAGACTATTACTTACAAGTAGTTTTGTTTTTACACTTGGAGGTGGGGATAAGTGTTCAAAAATATAACCTTTCTCCAGCCGTCTGAGTTGACACAGTCCATAACTTCATATACAGCCTCCATCTGTATATAAAATGAGGAACAAAAATGTCCCTTGGAGAGGACTATTGTACTGCAGAGTCTCAGCTCCCACAACAAACATCAAGATACAGTACTTGGTTGATCCCTGCAAAATCCGCATCTTCCCTTGCCTTCTGCTTCTTTGGGGAAGATACCTCTTATGATACCCTCACATAGCTCAGAGGAAACAGCAAATGAATTAGGGAGTAGTAAAGCAGAGTGGCAAATGTGGGAACCCAAATGAAGGTCCTTGAGTCAGATATCATGCAGCCCTGTATCAGGAAGTTTTTAATGTCTGATGTTTTACTGTAAGCCGCCCAGAGTTCCTGGGGAAACCCAGCCAGATTGGGTGGAGTATAAATAATATTATTATTATTATTATTATTATTATTATTATTATTATTATTATTCATAGAATCATAGAATCATAGAGTTGGAAGAGACCACAAGGGCCATCGAGTCCAACCCCCTCTTATTATTATTATTATTGCCGACATTTCCCCAGTTCTCCTCTACTTTTCAGAGAATCCCCCCGCACTTCAGTATTTTTGATGTTGTCCTAGAAATGAGGAAGCAGAGACCAGCTGCTGTTCAGACCCAGGTGAGCCCCCGCAGTCATCACTCCTGTCCACACCAATACATTTTGCTGCCCGAAGGAAAGATAATGTGTGTCCTCACAGAGTCCCCCAGCATTCTAAGATGGCTGGACTGGCAGCTGAATCTGGCGAAGGGACAGCACCAGTAGCTAGGCAGGGGTGAATTGCCCTGGGTGGCGCTGGGCTTGCAGGGTACCCAAGCCACCACATCGCTCCCGGTGCCCTCTAGCTGGATGGTGCCCGGCAGGGACGCAGTCACTCTGGCAGCGCACCCCATCCCACAGTGTGCCCTCCCCCATTGCGCTGCGCAGGTGCCCACCTCAGGCACTGGTGGGGCTCACTCCAGCGCTAGACAGTACCCCACACTGCACCAGGGGGCAGCAGACTAATTTAGTGTACAGGCTCTTTATCTTCATATCTTGGTATTGTTCCTAAAGCAGGGGTCGCCTCGAGGGCTTCACCTGATGTCCAAAAAGGCTTCTGTGCTCCCCTGATGCTCTCACCACTTAATCATGAGGGGCTGAGGGTGGTTACCTTTTCTCCCTTGGAAAACCCACAGAGCTGAAGGAGGAAGTGGGAAGGCTGATGTTTTTCCCACCTCCTCTTTGGGCTGCATGGGCTTCTCAAGGCTCCAATTAATTCTTTGCGATCCAAGTTTTGCCCGGTCCCTTGGAAAAGCAAAGTGAGTGCACACGTCCTCTCCTTCTGCCAGTTGTGGGTAAGCTTTTCTGGGATTGTAGGATACGGGTGGTGCTGTGGGTTAAACCACAGAGCCTAGGGCTTACCGATCTGAAGGTCTGCAGTTCGAATCCCCGCAACGGGGTGAGCTCCCGTTGCTCGGTCCCTGCTCCTGCCAACCTAGCATTTCGAAAGCACATCAGAGTGCAAGTAGATAAATAGGTACCGCTCTGGCGGGAAGGTAAACGGCGTTTCCATGCACTGCTGTGGTTCGCCAGAAGCAGCTTAGTCATGCTGGCCACGTGACCCAGAAAAACTCTGTGGATAAACGCCAGCTCCCTCGGCCAATAAAGCGAGATGAGCGCTGCAACCCCAGAGTCGTCTGTGACTGGGTCCCTTTACCTTTAGGACTAGAGAAGGCATGGCACCCATGGCACTTGCTCAAAAATTCCACTGTGTCCATGGGCCTCAAAAAGTTGGTGACCGTTTCCCTCGAGTGTGGCCGAACCTTAAGGGCGTTTGGAGCTTCCCTTTATAGATCAACGTTCTCCTCTCATATCTCATATCTCTTTTCTTGGCAGGAGCAGTATGAGTTTGTATACCATGCAGTCACTGAAATGTTCCGGGCTGCCCTGAGTTTATCTGACTCAAACTATGAAAACGTCAAAGAAGTAAGAGACAAATCCAAACTAAAAGCAACACTGGAGTTACTGGAACTTCCCGCATAGGGCAACTTTTCCTCATTCATCTCTGAAAGTTGGCAGAAGAGGTGGGGGGTGTTGTAGTCCTCAGTGGAGATCAACCCATTGCAGTTTCTCCTTGGATTGCTGTTTTGATTGGGGAATCTGAAAACAGACACTTCTAGCCCATAGACCTCCAGTTTTTGAGGGGCATAAATTTCTTCATGAGTTTTAATCAAACTTGACCAAATATTTAGTTGATCCTTTGAAGCCTTTCTGAGTTATATTTGTGACCTGAATTCATAAATGTCACAGCAGATTCCTGAAGATTGTACCTGCAGTTGTGGCTTTAGCTCTCATAATTTTGTTACTGCAAATATTTCATTTTCTTCAAGGAACTCAGGGCAGCATACATGGTCTTCCACTGCCCCATCCTGGCCCCTGCTTTAAGAGTGACTATCCCAAGGTCACCCTGGGGGTGTGTGTGTGGTGTTATACCTTCGTGTCCCAGGTCCACACTGGCTTTGAATGCATGTTAAGAAGAGGAAAAGGACTATAATTGGTTTCCCAGGAAAACTGCAATGCTATCCCCTTCCTTTTTTGCAGGGGTTGGAAAACTGCAGCCCTCCAGATGCACCTCAGCCAATATGGCCAGGGGGCAGGGATGATAGGAGTTGCAGGCTGCCTTCACACGGCCAATTGAAAGCTCATTTCTTCCCCATTTTAAGAATCCTGGCAATGGAGGGAAAGATACAGGCAGCTACTATAAAAGCAAACACAGCTAGCTGTCTTTCTCTCTGTCTGTCTCTGGCACACAAGTGCAAGTGCACACATTCCCCTGCCGGGAATCTGTGCTTTGAGGGGGTTCCTCTTTCAGATTCACTTCCCCCCAAAATGGCCTCTTATCTTTCTGATCTACTAACTGGGGAGTTCCAGCTGTTTAAGTCTGATACCACAAGAATCTGGAGGCTCTGTGGCTTTAGGTTACTTTCTGTGGGCTTGGGAGGGGCAAAAGTGACAGCAAAGTGAGTGAGATATGATGGTGGCCCCATGGGCATAGGTAGGATTTTTGTTAGGGGGGCAGAACCAATGTGATGGGTCAGTTAGTTAAGTATTTCTATTGTTTTACTCGTGCCCCCCCCCCAGGTTACACCCATGGGTGGCCCAGAGACTGGCATTTGAAGGCCCCTCAGGCTCACAACTGGGCAGGGAGGCAAGAATTAGCCCATCAACTGCTTCAGAATTTTCATAGCCAAGCTTTTCAGGGCTTGTCCACATTTGAGCTGGATCTTGCTTGGAGACGACATTTTCTCCTTTTGAATTTGGCTTCATTAGACCAGTGCACCTGCCAGTGCCACAGCTATTGGGGGGGTTGGGGTTTTTTTTTGCTCTGGGTGATGCCTCCCAAGGGGCACCATTGAGGCTCCCAGCCTGTGTGTGTATGCAAATGCACATGGGGTGTCATTACTGGGTCTTTGACCCGAGTGGGAAAAAAGCCTAGCTTCACCGCTACACACACACACACACACACACACACTTCAACTGCAGTTGAAGATCAAAACTGCTTGCTCCCATTCACACCAGTAGGTGTTCCCTTTTTCCTTTCCCCATCTTCCAGTTTGTTGATTCACTTTTTAAAATTCTGAACAAATGGCATGTGTGGAGAGATCAGCTGAGCAGCAAACACTTTAAACATAATTGTCTGCCCAATAATTGCACAATCCTTGTGGGAATGTACACCTCAATAGGGGGGGGGATTAGTAGAGAGAGGATTAGGTGGCGCACATTGGAGCCAGAGGGGAAGAGAAGTGAATGGGCAGCTGTAGCAATGGGGAGGAGCAGGAAGGGGCCCCACTGAGAGGGCACCGTGGCTGAGGAAGCCTCTCCACCCCCCCCCCAACAAGCCCTGGAACTGCCACTGAATGGGTGTATCCCTCAAACACAAAATCCCCAGCTAGAGGGGAATACTGGAAGACTCAGGGCCGCCCCAGGAAACTGAAGGCTGACAAAGAAAGCCCTTCTTCACCCACTGCATAGAAGGAGTGGTGGCCACCAGCTTGGATGGCTTTAAAGGAGTAGACCAATTCATGGAGGAGAAGGCGATCCATGGCTACCAGCCGTGATGGCTCTGTTCTGCCTCCGCTGTCGAAGGCCAGATGCCCCAGCTGCTGGGAATCCCAAGTGGGGAGAGTGTTGTTGCACTCCAGTCCTTGCAGGCAGGCTTCCCATAAACATCTGCCTGGACAATGGGAGAGCAGAGCGATGGACCTTTGGCCGGACCCAGCAGGACTCTTCTTCTATGTAAGAAGGGTGGCAGGAAATCTAACCTTCCCAGCAATCTTCCCATCCCAGCCTTATAGGCAGGTCAGTTAAGATCTGTGTATGAAGGCTGCTCCAGGGCCTTCTTCCAGTGTAGCGCTTCTTCCCCCACAACAGCCACACCTGGATTCGGAAGAGACAGAAGTGTTTGTAAATGAAATAAACAAAAATTACCTTGTTTTCTCCAAGCAACTGAAATCTGTGTTTGCTCTGGTGGGTTTGTCTTGCTACTATATAAAAACTAAGTCTTGTTTTTATACAATTAAACAAATTCTTAAGCACAAACTTTTATTTTACATCAACTGCGTTAATAGGCACACTGACTCTGTTCCTATTAATTTCTGAAGGTGTGAGCAGCTTGGCAAGGGAGCAGAGAAAGCTCCTTTCTGTGTGACTAGGCAGTCTTGACAAGGTTGTATAGCAGCCGTCCTAAGTTCTGGAACACATAGGAGGTATAAGTGATGTTGCAATAGCAGTGAAAAACAAAGAGCTAATTTTAAAAATAAATGAATGCTCACATGAATGCAGGAGTACCTGGCCATGCAGGCGGGGGCTGATGGGAACTGTAGCCCCACAACCTCTGAAGGGTATCCTGTTGGCTACTGTATATTGAATGTGTGTGTGCCACCCTCTCAGAAGCACGCAGACGTGGCTTCCTGCAAACTTCCTGCTGTAGGATGTTCAAACAGCTGTGTTGGCCTAAATCGTCCCTTACTTCCTTTCTGTTCTTCCGGATTTTGACACAGAATCGTCTTCCCCTCTATGACGACGCCCTCTCCCTCCGACACCTGGCAGTGGCCCCGATCAAACGAAGCACCGTCCTCCACCGGTAAGGAAGGCTGAGAGAGGGAGCCTTGGAAACGGCAGCCCAGCCGTCTTGGTTTGGCAGGAAAGCAGAGCCATGTTTTGCAGAGACACCCGAGATGGAGTTCTTCTCTGGGGAGGCCCAGCTGGTGCAGACTTTGGGCTGCCTTAGGAAAGGGGTCAGGACCCTCCACATTGTACAACATGGTTCTTTTCCCCCCAAACCGGGTGCTGGTTATACATTTTCATATTTTAAGATGGTAGATGTGATTACTGATTATTCGGTTGCCTGGTTTTATGCTTTGAATGTTTATGTGGAGCTGTAGCTCATTTTGGGTTTATTCAGTGGAAAATGGCAGACACTAGTATATGGGTATTATTATATATAATAAAAAATACGGACTGTATTACAGCAGCTGGGAGTGCATCTCTCTGACCTTGGTACTCACTATTTTGACATCCTTCAAATCACAAAGCTCAGGCTTGGACATGTCAGAGGGGCATATGAAAACCATCACTTGGGTGAAGAAGTAAAGCCCTGCCTCCTTCTCATCCCTCAAGCCTTCCTCAAGACATACCTTTCCAACTGCAGCTTTCAGATTACCTCTCCTCCCCTTAATGCCTTATCTACTGCAGTCTGCTTTCCACCAATCAGTCTAGGGACTTGGCTCGAGAAGCTTCCAGGCAGCCAGCTGAGAAGCACAAAACAGAGGCCTGGAAGCACAGGCAGAGCATGGCTTGGGGCTGGAAGGCACGAACAAAGAACCCCAGCTTCACAGCTCTGTGATATAAGAAAGGAGCAGCAACTGCATGCAGTTCTTCACTAGGAAGGAGGAGAGAGAAACCCACAAAGCTCTGTGTGACCACAGCTCTAATAATAATAATAATAATAATAATAATAATAATAATAATTTATTTATACCCAGCCCATCTGGCTGGGCTTCCCCAGCCACTCTGGGCGGCTTCCAAAAGAATATTAAAATACTGTGATACATCAAACATTAAAAACTTCCCTAAACAGGGCTGCCTTCAGATGTCTTCAAAAAATCTGGTAGTTGTTGTTTAACATCTGGTGGGAGGGCGTTCCACAAGGAGGGCGCCACCACCGAGAAGGCCCTCTGCCTGGTTCCCTGTAACTTGGCTTCTCGCAGTGAGGGAACCGCCAGAAGGCCCTCGGTGCTGGACCTCAGTGTCCGGGTAGAACGATGGGGGTGGAGACGCTCCTTCAGGTATACTGGACCGAGGCCGTTTAGGGCTTTAAAGGTCAGCACCAACACTTTGAATTGTGCTCGGAAACGTACTGGGAGTCAATGTAGGTCTTTCAAGACCGGTGTTATATGGTCTTGGCAGCCGCTCCCAGTCACCAGTCTGGCTGCTGCGTTCTGGATTAGTTGTAGTTTCCGGGTCACCTTCAAAGGTAGCCCCACGTAGAGCGCATTGCAGTAGTCCAAGCGGGAGATAACCAGAGCATGCACCACTCTGGCGAGGCAGTCCGCAGGCAGATAGGGTCTCAGCCTGCGTACCAGATGGAGCTGGTACACAGCTGCCCTGGACACAGAATAGACCTGTGCCTCCATGGACAGCTGTGAGTCCAAAATGACTCCCAGGCTGCGCACCTGGTCCTTCAGGGGCACAGTTACCCCATTCAGGACCAGAGAATCCTCCACACTTACCCGCCTCCTGTCCCCCAAAAACAGTACTTCTGTCTTGCCAGGATTCAGCCTGAATCTGTTAGCCGCCATCCATCCTCCAACCGCCTCCAGACACTCACACAGGACCGTCACCGCCTTCACTGGTTCTGATTTGAAAGAGAGGTAGAGCTGGGTATCATCCGCATACTGATGAACACCCAGCCCGAAGCCCTCCTGATGATCTTTCCCAGCGGCTGCATGTAGATGTTGAAAAGCATGGGGGAGAGGACAGAACCCTGAGGCACCCCACAAGTGAGAGCCCAGGGGTCTGAACACTCATCCCTTAACACCACTTTCTGAACGCAGCCCAGGAGTTAGGAGCAGAACAGTGCCCCCAGCTCCCAGCCCCTCAACACGGTCCAGAAGGATGTTATGGTCGATGGTATCAAACACCGCTGAGAGATCCTGCAGAACTAGGAAACAGCTTTCACCTTTGTCCCTAGCCCGCCGGAGATCATCAACCAGTGCAACCAAGGCAGTTTCAGTCCCGTGATGAGGCCTGAATCCTGACTGGAAGGGATCCAAATGGTCCGCTTCTTCCAGGCGTGCCTGGAGTTGTTCAGCAACCACTCGCTCAATCACCTTGCCCAAGAATGGAAGATTTGGTGTGTGTTTTTTATTAATATTTTATTAAGTTTTATCAATAGAAAAGTTCAGAAAAATACAAAAACAAAAAAATACAAAATTACAAAATACAAAAATACAAACATTAAACACGAAAAAGAAGAAGAAAAAAGAAACACATATAAAAGAAAAGAAAACTCCCTCTTTTTTGATTTCTCATCTTTAGTTAACTTATTTTCCTGACTTCCTCACGCCTCCCTTTTTTGTATCCCTTTTGAAAATTGGTTCAGCAAATTCATATCCTATTAGTTTATCTATTATCAATCCCATCTTACATTTTACCTTGTTGCTAGAACCCCTTCAATTCATTTCAATGTGATCAGCATTCAAAAATTTTACAATGTTTCTGCAAATAAGTTTTAAATTTCCTCCAATCTTCTTCCACCAACTCTTCTCCCTGGTCTTGGATTCTGCCAGTCATTTCCGCCATTTCCATATAGTCTATTAATTGCATCTGCCATTCTTCCAGAGTGGGTAGGTCTTGTGTCTTCCAATGCTTTGCAATGAGAATTCTTGCTGCTGCTGTAGCGTACATAAAGAAAGTTCTATCCTTCTTTAGCACCGATTGGCCAACTATGCCCAGGAGAAAGGCCTCTGGTTTCTTCAGGAAAGTATATTTAAATACCTTTTTCATTTCATTATAGATCATCTCCCAGAAAGCCTTAATCCTTGGGCACGTCCACCAAAGGTGGAAGAATGTACCTTCAATTTCTTTACATTTCCAACATTTGTTGTCGGGCAAATGATATATTTTTGCAAGCTTGAGTGGAATCATGTACCACCTGTACATCATTTTCATAATATTCTCTCTTAGGGCATTACATGCCGTAAATTTAATCCCGGTGGTCCACAACTTCTCCCAGTCAGCAAACATAATATTATATCCTATATCTTGTGCCCATTTTATCATTGCAGATTTTACCGTTTCTTCCTCAGTATTCCATTTCAACAGCAGATTGTACATTCTTTTTTTTTAATAAATTTTTTTATTGGTTTTACAAAGTTTTTTTTAAAACAAACAAACACATAAAAAGACA
Source organism: Podarcis vaucheri (assembly GCF_965113315.1). Taxonomy (NCBI): domain Eukaryota; kingdom Metazoa; phylum Chordata; class Lepidosauria; order Squamata; family Lacertidae; genus Podarcis; species Podarcis vaucheri. The sequence continues at coordinate 803,672 of NC_138755.1, forward strand.
TACAAACACGTATAGTTTCATAACACTTTTCCATAAACCTCTCTTCTCGGACTCCCCCATACCTCCCCTTTCTGCATCCCAATGTCCATAGTTTTTTTAACAACTTAGAAATATTTCTTTCTAACCTCTGTCATCTTAATCTTTTCCTTAATCTAGTCTTATATCACTGTAACCCTTTCTTTCTGAAAACCTCGACATTCTAGCATTCATCAAGTTTATAGTAGTCCTTAAGATAAATTTTAAATTTCTTCCATTCTTCTTCCGCTGTCTCTTTTCCCTGATCACGGATTCTGCCAGTCATTTCGGCCAGTGTCATATAGTCCATCACTTTCATCTGCCATTCTTCCAGGGTGGGTAGATCTTGTCTTCCAATACTTTGCAATAAGTATTCTTGCTGCTGTTGTTGCGTACATAAAGAAAGTTCTATCTTTCTTTGGCACCAATTGGCCGACAATGCCCAGGAGAAAGGCCTCTGGTTTCTTAAGAAAAGTACATTTAAGTACCTTTTTCATTTCATTATATATCATTTCCCAGAAAGCCTTAATCTTCGGACATGTCCACCAAAGATGGTAAAAAGTACCTTCAGTTTCTTTACATTTCCAACATTTGTTATCAGACAAGTGGTAAATTTTTGCTAGCTTGACTGGGGTCATGTACCACCTATAAATCATTTTCATAATATTTTCCTTTAAGGCATTACATGCCGTAAATTTAATACCGGTGTTCCATAACCTTTCCCAGTCAGCAGACATAATATCATGACCAATATCCTGTGCCCACTTAATCATAGCTGATTTAACTGTTTCATCTTGTGTATTCCATTTCAGCAGTAAATTGTACATTCTTGACAAATTCTTAGTATTGGGTTCTAACAATTCAGTCTCTAATTTTGATTTTTCCACCTGGAAGCCAATTTTCCTGTCTTGTTTGTAAACCTCCATTATTTGGTAATAATGGAGCCAATCTCGTACTTTGGGTTTCAATTTCTCATGACTCTGTAATTTCAATTTGTCTCCGTCCTGTTCCAAAATCTCCCAATACTTTAGAATCATAGAATCATAGAATCATAGAATCATAGAGTTGGAAGAGACCACAAGGGCCATCGAGTCCAACCCCCTGCCAAGCAGGAAACACCATCAGAGCACTCCTGACATATGGTTGTCAAGCCTCTGCTTAAAGACCTCCAAAGTAGGAGACTCCACCACACTCCTTGGCAGCAAATTCCACTGTCGAACAGCTCTTACTGTCAGGAAGTTCTTCCTAATGTTTAGGTGGAATCTTCTTTCTTGTAGTTTGGATCCATTGCTCCGTGTCCGCTTCTCTGGAGCAGTAGAAAACAACCTTTCTCCCTCCTCTATGTGACATCCTTTTATATATTTGAACATGGCTATCATATCACCCCTTAACCTCCTCTTCTCCAGGCTAAACATGCCCAGCTCCCTTAGCCGTTCCTCATAAGGCATCGTTTCCAGGCCTTTGACCATTTTGGTTGCCCTCTTCTGGACACGTTCCAGTTTGTCAGTGTCCTTCTTGAATTGTGGTGCCCAGAACTGGACACAGTACTCCAGGTGTGGTCTGACCAGAGCAGAATACAGTGGCACTATTACTTCCCTTGATCTAGATGCTATACTCCTATTGATGCAGCCCAGAATTGCATTGGCTTTTTTAGCTGCCGCGTCACACTGTTGGCTCATGTCAAGTTTGTGGTCAACCAAGACTCCTAGATCCTTTTCACATGTACTGCTCTCAAGCCAGGTGTCACCCATCTTGTATTTGTGCCTCTCATTTTTTTTGCCCAAGTGCAATACTTTACATTTCTCCCTGTTAAAATTCATCTTGTTTGTTTTTGCCCAGTTCTCTAATCTGTCAAGGTCGTTTTGAAGTGTGATCCTGTCCTCTGGGGTGTTAGCCACCCCTCCCAGTTTGGTGTCATCTGCAAATTTGATCAGGATGCCCTTGAGTCCATCATCCAAGTCGTTGATAAAGATGTTGAATAAGACCGGGCCCAAGACAGAACCCTGTGGCACCCCACTAGTCACTCTTCTCCAGGATGAAGAGGAACCATTGATGAGCACCCTTTGGGTTCGGTCAGTCAGCCAGTTACAAATCCACTGAGTGGTAGCATAGTCAAGACCGCATTTTACCAGCTTCTTTACAAGAATATCATGGGGCACCTTGTCAAATGCTTTGCTGAAATCAAGGTAGGCTACATCCACTGCGTTCCCTTCATCTACCAGGCTTGTAATTCTGTCAAAAAACGAGATCAGGTTAGTCTGACATGACTTATTTTTCAGAAATCCATGCTGACTATTGGTGATCACAGCATTCCTTTCTAGGTGCTCACAGACTGTTTGCTTAATGATCTGCTCCAGAATCTTCCCTGCTATTGATGTCAGACTGACTGGGCGGTAATTATTTGGGTCCTCTCTTTTCCCCTTTTTGAAAATAGGGACAACATTTGCCCTCCTCCAGTCTGCCGGGACTTCGCCTGTTCTCCAGGAATTCTCAAAGATGACTGCCAGTGGTTCTGAGATCACATCTGCCAGTTCTTTTAATACTCTTGGATGCAGTTCATCTGGCCCTGGAGACTTGAATACATCTAATCTAGCCAAATATTCTTGTACTATCTCCTTAGTTATTCTGGGCTGTGTTTCCTTTGCTGAATCATTTGCTTCAAATTCTTCAGGTCGGGCATTGTCTTCTTTATCGGAGAAGACTGAGGCAAAGAAGGCATTGAGGAGTTCAGCCCTTTCTGTGTCCCCTGTTTGCATTTCACCATCTTCTCCTCTGAGTGACCCCACTGTTTCTTTGTTCTTCCTTTTGCTACGAACATACCCATAAAAGCCTTTTTTGTTGCTTTTAACCTCTCTAGCAAGCCTGAGTTCATTCTGTGCTTTAACTTTTCTGACTTTGTGTCTACACGTGCTGGCTATTTGTTTGAATTCCTCTTTGGTGGTTTCCCCCCTTTTCCATTTTTTGTACACATCCTTTTTTAATCTTAATTCAGTTAAAAGTTCTTTAGATAGCCACCCTGGTTTCTTTAGGCACCTTCCATGTTTTCGTCTCATTGGTATTGCCTGACGTTGTGCTTTTACTATCTCCGTCTTAACAAACTCCCAGCCATCATGAACTCCCTTTCCTTTTAGTATTGCTGTCCATGGGATCTCACCCAGCACTTCCCTAAGTTTTATGAAGTCGGCTTTCTTAAAGTCAAGAAATTGAGTCCTAGTATGCTTGGCTGCTACTTTGCGCTGTATAGTAAACTTCAGAAGAGCATGATCACTCGCGCCTAATGATCCTTCCACATCTACCCCACTAACCAGGTCATCAACATTGGTTAGGACCAGGTCTAAAATGGCTGTTCCTCTTGTTGCTTCTCCCACTTTCTGGACAATGAAGTTGTCTGCAAGGCCAGTGAGGAATCTGTTTGACCTTATGCTCTTGGCTGAGTTTGACGTCCAACAAATATCCGGGTAATTGAAGTCCCCCATTACTACTATCTCCCTTCCTTTTGCATGCTTGGCCATCTGTTCCAGGAAGGCATCATCTATGTCCTCCGTTTGGCTTGGGGATCTATAGTAAACTCCCACAATGAGGTCTCTCTTATTCTTCTCTCCCTTAATTTTGACCCAAATGCTCTCACTTTGGCTTTGAGGTTCTAAATCTTGGATCTCTTCACAGGTATACACACCCCTGACATATAACGCCACTCCTCCTCCTTTCTTGTCTGGTCTGTTTCTCTGAAATAGATTGTATCCCTCCATTATTACATTCCAATCGTGGGACTTATCCCACCAGGTTTCAGTGATGCCTATTATGTCATATTTAGTTTGCTGTACCAAGAGCTCAAGCTCATCTTGTTTATTTCCCATGCTTTGCGCATTAGTGTACAGACATTGAAGTCCATTAATCATTCCCCCGTGTCTCTTATTTAAGGATTTTTTCCTCCCTCCACTAGGTCCGCGTGCTGTTTGCTCCATTTGGTCTATGACATTTGGATGATCATCTTCATTAATTGATAGACTCCTACCTTCAGGAGCACTGTCTCCCTCCCCCACATTAGTCAGTTTAAAGCCCTCCTGATGAGGTTTCTGAGATTTTTGGCAAAAACATTTCTCCCAACCGTTGTGAGGTGCAGCCCATCACTTGCCAGAAGTCCATCTTCAAGAAACTGCAGTCCGTGATCTAAGAATCCAAACCGTTCCTGTTTACACCATTTGCGAAGCCAGCTGTTCACTTCCACTATTTTCCCCTCTCTCCCTGGGCCACGTCGTTCAACTGGGAGGACAGACGAGATGACAATTTGTGCATTTAGTTGCTTCAATTTCCTGCCGAGAGCCTCGTAGTCTCTTTTGATCTTCTGGAGGCTATTGCTTGCAGTGTCATTGGTTCCCACATGAACCAAGAGGAAGGGGTATTCGTCAGTGGGTTTTATGATTCCTTGCAGTCGTTCAGTTACATCTTGGATCTTAGCCCCGGGGAGACAGCACACTTCCCGAGACATCTTGTCAGGCCCACAGATCACTGCTTCTGTTCCCCTCATTAGGGAATCCCCTATCACCACTACACGCCTCCTCTTGGGTTTGGTCGGGGTTCTTCCGTGAGCTGTCCGTTCCAAGGTCGCCTGCACATTCCCTGAGGACTGACTTTGCTGCTCGTCTTCATATACCTGATCGACTGTAATGAGAGAGAGATCCTCAAATGGAGTCTGCTCTTCGTCTTCCATGCTAGGGGAGAGGACCTCAAAGCGATTGTGTATTTCTAAACAATCAGAGTGAACCCTGGGCCTCCTACTTCTTTGAGTCACGTTTCTCCATATATCTGGCTCCTGTGTTGGTGAACTAGCCTCCTTCTCAGGGGAGTCCCCTGTCTCCTCCCTGGTGGAGACGGTGTGCTCTGTTGCTTCCAAGAAGAGCTCCAGCTCTCTAATTCTTTGGAGCGTAGCTACACGTTCCTCCAGTTGCTGGACTTTGTCTTTTAAAAGGGCAATCAACATGCAATTGCTGCAGGTAAAGCTGCCTGCAACCTTTGGCAAGATGGCAAACATTGCGCAGGAATCGCAGGCGACTGCAGCTGTTCCCTCCCCTTCCATCTTGAGATCGTGTCGTTGGGGGTGGCTACAGAGGTCCTCCATCATAAAAAGCTTGAGGACAGGACAAATAACTTCCCCCCCACACACAAAAAAAACCTAGGTCTCCCCCAACAAACGTTTGAGACTAGCTCCCCTAAATCTAAAAGATGGGTATAACTGCGCGCGCCGCTAGAAAACCCTTTTTGCTCCTTCTTCAACTGCTGCCCTTCAGACTCTGATAAGCTCCTCCCACAGCTAATCCCCTGCCTCAACAGAAACCCTGCCCCAACAGAAACTTTGGCCATCCGGCCTCCATATTGAGTTTCTTCAGTGCCTTAGCCTCCAAGGGTGACAACCATCTAGGGGTTTTATTTTCCAACAAATCTTTATATCTTATCCAGACATTAAACAACGCTTTTCTGACAATGTGATTTTTAAAGGCCCTATGTACTTTGATTTTATCATACCATAGATATGCATGCCAACCAAACATATTATTAAAACCTTCTAAGTCCAAGATATCTGTATTCTCGAGGAGCATCCACTCTTTCAACCAGCAAAAAGCTGCTGCTTCATAGTACAGTTTTAAGTCCGGCAGGGCAAATCCCCCTCTTTCTTTTGCATCCGCAAGTACTTTAAATTTTATTCTGGGCTTTTTGCCCTGCCAGACAAATTTCGCAATATCTTTCTGCCACCTCTTGAAACAGTCCTTCTTGTCAAGGATCTGCAAAGTTTGGAACAAAAATAACATTCTAGGCAATACATTCATCTTGATAACTGCAATTCGGCCTAACATTGACAATTTCAGATTTGACCATATTTCTAGATCTTTTTTAATTTCTAACCAGCATTTTTCATAGTTGTCCTTATACAAATTCAATTTTTTTGATGTCAGATAAACCCCTAGGTATTTCACCTTCTTAACCACCGTCAAGCCTGTCTCCTCTTGGAATTTCTCCTTCTCTATATCTGTTAAGTTCTTTCCTAAAACTTTAGTTTTTTGTTTATTCAGTTTAAATCCAGCTACCTGGCCAAATTGTTGAATTATTTCTAACACCTTTTTCGTACTAGTGTTTGGCTCCTGCAAAGTCAATACTAGATCATCTGCAAATGCCCTTAACTTATAATGTTTAGCTCCGACCTGTACACCTTTAACCTGCTGGTCATTTCTAATCATATTCAGCAGCACCTCCAGAACCGAAATGAAAAGCAGTGGGGAAATTGGGCACCCCTGTCGTGTCCCTTTTTCTATCTTGAGTTCCTCAGTTATTACGTTATTTACAATCAGCTTAGCTTTTTGTTCAGAATATATCGCACCCATACCGTTCTCAAATCCTTGGCCTACCCCCATCCCATGAAGATTCTTTTTCATAAAACTCCAAGAAATATTGTCAAAGGCTTTCTCCGCGTCCACAAAAATCAGCACTGCTTTGGTGTTTATGTTCACCTCTAACAATTCCAAAATGTCTATTATATTCCTTACATTGTCTGATAAATGCCTTTTTGGGAGAAAGCCTGCTTGGTCCTTATGAATCTTCTCCACCAACACTTTTTTGAGTCTTTTTGCCAAAATGTCTGCAAAGATTTTGTAATCCACATTAAGTAATGATATTGGGCGGTAGTTCTTCAGTTGAGTCTTTTCAGTCTCTGTCTTTGGTATGAGTGAAATATACGCTTCTTTCCACGATTCAGGTGCCCTTTTTCCCTCTAGGATCTCATTACAGACTTCCTTTAATGGTTGAATCAACCACTCCTTCAAAGATTTGTAATATCTGGAAGTCAGTCCATCTGGCCCTGGAGATTTGCCCAATTGCATATTCTGAATGGCACCCTCTATCTCTTGTTCTGTTATTCTCTGGTTCAGATCCATCTTACTTTGATGAGAGATTTTTTGTAATCCATATTTATCAAGGAATTTATCTATATCTTCTTCATTTTGTGGTCCTTGAGCATAAAGTTTTTTAAAATAACTCAAAAAGCAATTTCTAATCTCATTGGGTTTAGATATGTTCTTTCCATCCACTTCTAGGCTCGTAACTGTATTTAATTTCTGCCTTTTCTTCAATTGCCATGCCAGAAGTTTGCCACATTTGTCTGCCGATTCAAATGTCTTTTGTTTCATTTGCTTTATCTTCCATTCAATCTCTTGGTTCATCAATTCCATATATTGTGTTTGATATAACTTAATCTCTCTCAAAATCTCCTGGGACTTTGGCTTTGCTCTTAATTTTCTCTCTCCTTCCTTTATCTTTTCCAAGATCTTTTCCTTTTTCTCATTCTGTTTCCTCTTCTTTATTGAATTTTGTTGGATCAAGAAACCTCGCATCACAGCTTTACTTGCGTCCCAGATCACTCTTTTTTCCACATCGGCCTTTAGATTTATTTCAAAATAGTCCTTTAAAGTTTTTTGGGCCTTCATGTGGATCTCCTTATCTCGAAAGAGGGTGTCATTCATCCTCCATCTAAATTGACCAGTTGTTGTAAGTTTCATTTCCATCTTCACGGCGTTATGGTCGGAGCAAGTTTTTGGACAGATTTCTACCTTCTTAATCTTTGGAGCCATCCCACTAGTAATCCAAATTTGATCAATTCTGGTCCAGGTCATCATTGCTTGGGAGAAAAAGGTTCCCTCTCTCTCAAGAGGGTTCCTTGTTCTCCATATGTCTATTAAGTCCATATTTTCCGTCATTTCAAAAAAGGTCTTCGGGAGTCTCCCTTCCTTGGTGACTGTCAGTCTTTGTGCCTTATCCATGTTTGTGGAGACCACACCGTTCATGTCTCCCATAATTATCATATTGTAATCCAAATAGTCCATCAAAATTTCATGAAGTTTCTTGAAGAATTCTGCCTTGCCTTCGTTTGGTGCATAAACTCCAACTATCAGGAATTTTTCTCCTTGTACTTGTATCTCAACTGCCAGGTATCTTCCTTGTTCATCTTTAAACATCATTTTTGGAACCCACTTCTCTTTTACATAAATCACCACTCCTCTTTTTTTGACTTTGTCCGATGAGATAAATTCTTGTCCTAATCTTTTGTTTATGAGTAATCTCCTGTGAGCTCTGGTTATATGAGTTTCTTGTAAACATATCAAATCCAGTTGTTCTTTGTTCAAAATATGAAAAACTTGTCGTCTCCTCAAAGGCATGTTGAGCCCATTACAATTCCAACTAAGGAATTGCAGGGCCATCTTGTTATTTTTCTAATACTCCTCCAACAGCTCCAAGTTGTTGCTCTTCCTCTGATGGTGGTGGGTTATATCCAAACGATAGGTTCAAGATGTCTATTGCTCTCCTCTGCTCTGCAATTGGGTCCACAGTTCCCTTCTGTAAGTCCTCTCGGTTTCTTTCCAAGAATCTCTCTTTATCTTGTATCGTCTTTATTTTCACCTTTCCCTTGTAATCGAAAGACAGTCCCTGTGGGAATTCCCACCAAGAGGATAGTGTTCTTCTTTAGCAGATAAACCAAATCCTTGTAAAAAGCTCTCAGATCCAAAATGTGTTTAGGGATATCTTTAAAAATCTGTATAGATGAATTTTCAATTTGCAAGGCCTTTTCAAAATGTAGTCTTAGTATTTTATCTCTTTCTTCCTTGGATCTAAGGGTAATCAAACAATCCCTCGGAGTCTTTCTATTCTGTCTTTTACCCAGTCTGAACGCTGTTGTAATTTTAAATTCGTCCTCCTCCAAATCTTCCCAGCAATCAGCGAACTCTTGTGTTAAAAACTCCACGAGGTTGTCTCCTTTGTTCTCTGGAATTAATCTCAATTTCAAATTTCTCTCTTTTCTCTGTAATTCCCACAAAGCCAGAGTTGCATCATGTTCATGCACCTTTTTAGCAATTGGTTCTAAGTTCTCTTGAGTCTCTCCAGCAATGGTTCTAGCTTCTTCTGCAATTTTACGTGTTGCAGAATTTTCCTGAACCAGCTTGTCTATAGATTGTGTATTCAAGTCCAGTCTTGCTGTTAATTCTGTTAATTTCTGTGTATTTTCTGAACTCTGCTTTGTTAGAGTCTCCAGGGATTGGTTTATCTTAAGTAGAGCTTGTGTCACTGCATCCATGGAAGCGGCTGTTACTTTTTCTTGTCCTGTTGTTCCTATTGGAGTTACGCCTGTAATCGAGCCTCTCTTCTTTTGTTGCTGTTGCTGTTGCTGGTGCTGTTGTTGTTGTTTAGCCTTAGCTCTTGTAGTTATCTCTTCTGTTGGGCCACTCATGTCCCAAGGTCGTTTCCCACGGGAACAGTCTCCTGATGAGAAATTCCACTGTCCTGGGCTGTAGCAACCTTTACTTTACCCTCTAGGAGGAGCAAATCAAAATGTCCAAGTACGGAGACAAAGAAAGTTTAAAACAAGTATATCAGGAGGCTTGTAAATATGTATTACAACACTTTTCCAATAGATACTGTCTCAGCCTACTCTAATATACTGTAGCGGCAAAGTCCAAGAACTTTGTATCAAGCAAAACTTCCACCTTGTAACTTTCACAGAAGTTTAAAGTCAGTTCAGTGCCCTATTGTCTTATTTAGCAGTCCGTTTCAGGTTATTGAGGCAGCAGAAGACTTTTTTCTTTTATGTAAATCATGCAGTTCTTAATGTTTCTTTTTCCTCCCCTCTGCCCTGCTAGCAAGAGGGGAGGTCCGAAGTCAAAATGTCAGATTTAGATATTCAAAAAACAATGTCTCTTGCGGATGCAGCTTTAAAGTTTTGTTGCTTTAGCTGTCATGCAGTCGGGGGAAGGCAGACTTCCTTAATTTTCACCTTCCCCGTTTTCAGCCAAATTTCAAATATGGATTTAATTTCAGATAGACGTTCAATCTTACTCACGGGTTTTTTTCAGTCCAAAATTTACAGGAAGGAATCGGCGCTCTCTGCTAATGGCGACGCGGCTTCACCCTGCGGGCTGGGTAGCGATTCTCAGCACCGCGCTCCCCCGATGTCGTTCCGGAGCCTTTAAAAAGGCTCTTTCTGCGGTAAAGAGGGGCGCTTCTGGTGCCCACCGAATCTCCTTGTTCACAGGCTTCCGCGCCTGTGATTTTAGGGGTCCCCCGCTTGCCGTAGCGGGTCAGACCCAAACTCGCAGAGCAGTCCTCCTCCGGAGCTCGGCTGGCGCCGACCGGAAGTCCCAGCAGATTGTACATTCTTGATAGTATCTTAGCAATTGGGTTCTAACAGTTCTGTTTCTAATTTTGATTTTTCCACCTGGAAATCAATTTTTTTATCCAAATTATAAACCTCTCTTATTTGAAAATAATGTAACCAGTCTCGCACCTTCTCTTTAAGCTTCTCATAACTCTGCAATTTCAATTTGTCACCTTCCTGTTCTAAAATTTCCCAGTATTTTGGCCATTTGGCCTCCATGTTAAGTTTTTTTCAGAGCTTTCGCTTCCATAGGTGATAGCCACCTTGGGGTTTTACTCTCCAAAAAGTCTTTATATCTTATCCAGACATTGAACAATGCTTTCCTGACAATATGGTTTTTAAATGCCTTATGTGCTTTTACCTTGCCATACCACAAATATGCATGCCACCCAAATATATTGTCATAACCTTCAAGATCCAAAACATCTGTATTTTCAAGAAGCAGCTATTCCTTCAGCCAGCAAAAAGCTGCTGATTCATAATAAAGTTTAAGGTCTGGCAGGGCAAACCCCCCCCCCTGTGTTTAGCATCAGTAAGTATCTTAAATTTTATTCTGGGCTTTTTGCCCTGCCAGACAAATCTAGATATATCTCTTTGCCACTTCTTGAAACAATCCATCTTATCAATGATTTGCAATGATTGAAATAGAAATAACATTCTCGGCAATACATTCATCTTGATAACAGCAATTCGACCCAGCAAGGAAAGCTTCAAATTCGACCAAATTTCTAATTTTTTTTCCACTTCTGACCAACATTTATCATAGTTATCTTTAAATAAATTCACATTCTTACCCCCAGGTATTTTACCTTCTTTACCATATTCACCCCCAGGTATTTTACCTTCTTTACCAACGTTAAGTCTGTCTCTTTCTGAAACCTCTCTCTTTCTATCAACGTCAAATTTTTCTCAAAAACCTTGGTTTTTAACTTGTTCAATTTAAAATCTGCCACCTGCCCAAAATCCTGGATTACTTCTAAAGCCCTCTTAGTACTAGATATTGGCTCTTGTAATGTCAGAACAAGGTCATCTGCAAAAGCTTTAAGTTTATATTGTTTAACTCCGACCTGAATACCTTGAATCAAATGGTCCCTTCTAATCATATTTAGCAAAACCTCCAGAACTGAAATAAAAAGCAATGGGGAAATTGGGCAGCCTTGTCGTGTCCCTTTCTCTATTTTAAATTCTTCTGTCACCACATTATTAACTATCAATTTGGCCTTTTGTTCAGAATAAATCGCACCTATGCCATTTTCAAAGTTTTGTCCAACCCCCATCCCCTGAAGATTTTTCTTCATGAAACTCCAGGAAATATTATCAAAGGCTTTCTCCGCATCTACAAATATCAAAACTGCTTTTGTATTAATGTTCACTTGCAGCTTTTATAAGATGTTAATTATATTCCTCATATTGTCCGATAAATGTCTTCCAGGGAGAAAGCCAGCCTGGTCTTTATGTATCCCCTCTACCAGTACTTTTTTCAGTCTTCCAGCCAGAATGTCTGCAAAGATTTTATAATCCACATTAAGCAGGGATATGGGGCGGTAGTTCTTAAGTTGTGTCTTTTCAGACTCAGTTTTCGGTATAAGTGTGATATAAGCTTCTTTCCACGTCTCAGGCGTTTCCCCCCCCCTCCATAATTTCATTGCAAACCTCCTTTAGTGGTTGAATTAAGTAGTCTTTCAAAGTTCTATAATATTTGGAGGTTAACCCATCAGGCCCTGGAGATTTGCCCAATTGCATATTCTGAATCGCCCCTTCCACCTCTTGTTCAGTTATTTTGTAGTTCAATAATAATTTATTTTCTTGAGGAAATTTTTGTAATCCGTTAGTCTTCAAAAATTGGTCAATTTTTGTCTCAATCTGCGGCCCTTGTGTATAAAGTTGTTTAAAGTATCTCTGGAAGCAATTTCTAATCTCCTGTGGGTTCTGTATGTTCTTTCCATCCACTTCGAGGTTGGTAACCGTGTTTAACTTTTGTCTCCTCTTCAACTGCCACGCTAACAGCTTCCCACATTTATTAGCTGATTCGAAGGTCTTTTGTCTCATCTGTTTAATTTTCCATTCAATGTCCTGATTTATCATTTTCATATATTGTATTTGATGTAACTTGATTTCTCTCAAGATCTCCTGTGACTTTGGTTTAGCTCTAAGTTTCTTCTCTCCTTCTCTTATTTTCTCCAAAATCTTTTCTTTTTTCTCATTTTGAATTCTCCTTTTTATTGCATTCTGCTGTATCAAGAACCATCTCATTACAGCTTTACTTGCGTCCCAGATTACTCTTTTTTCCACAGAGGTCTTCAGATTTATCTCAAAATAGTCTTTCATAATTTTTTGGGCCTTCTTGATAATTTGTGGATCTCTAAACAGGGTGTCATTCATCCTCCATCTGAAGGAACCAGTCGGTGTTAGTTTCATTTCCATTTTCACAGGGTTATGGTCGGAGCAAGTTTTGGGGCAAATTTTCGAATCTTGGGAGCCATTCCTCTGGTTATCCAGATTTGGTCAATTCTTGTCCAAGTCTTTTGGGCTTCAGAAAAGAAAGTCCCCTCTCTACCTAGGGGGTTCTTAGTTCTCCAAGTGTCGATTAAATCCATATTATCTGTCATTTCAAAAAAAGTTTTCGGTAGTCTTCCATCTTTTGTCACCACTTGTCTTTCTGACTTATCCATATTTGTCGATACCACTCCATTCATATCTCCAAGCATAATAATATTATAGTCCATAAAGTCCAACAACGTCTCATGCAGTTTCTTAAAAAATTCTGATTTCCCCTCATTTGGTGCATATACTCCTACTATCAAGAGTCTCTCTCCTTGAAATTGTATTTCAATTGCCACAAATCTTCCTTGTTCATCTTTAAAAATGAATTTTGGTGATAAACTTTCTTTTGCGTAGATCACCACTCCTCTCTTTTTAACTTTATCTGATGAAATAAATTCTTGGCCCAATCTTTTATTAGTTAATACTTTCCTATGTACTCTAGTCACATGGGTTTCTTGCAAACAAATCAAGTCCAATTTTTCTTTTTTTAATAAACAAAAGATTCTTTTCCTCTTGTCAGGGGAGTTCAGACCTCGAATGTTCCAACTTAATACCTGCAGAGACATTATGTAGTTATTCTGTTTCCCCTCCAACTGCTCCTAATAGTTGTTCTTGATCTGTGGGTGGTATCACTTTCTCTGGGTTATCCAATCCCAATGGTAGCTTTGCTGGGTCCAAAACTCCTGGTTTTGATATCTTTGGTTCTTTTCCCTCTGCCTCTTTTTGTAAATCTTCCTCGTGATCCTTCAGGAATCTCACTTTGTCCTATTCTGATCTTATCTTCACCTTTTTCCCTTTGTAAGTGAAAGACAGACCCTGAGGGAACTCCCACCTGAAGATAATATTGTTTCTTCTTAACAGGTTCACTAGATCTCCGTAGTTAGCTCTGAGGTCCAGTAAATATTTTGGGATATCTTTAAAAATTTCTATCCTTGAATCCTCTATTTCCAGTGATTTCTGGTAATGCAGGCTCAGTATTTTATCCCTCTCTTCTTTGGATCTGAAAGTAATCAAACAGTCTCTTACCCTGTTCTTTCTTCCCCCTTTGCTTCCTTTACCAAGTCTGAAGGCAGTCACTATCTTAAAGTCTTTTTCTGGATCAAGGCCCCAGAATTCTTCAAATTCCTGTGTAAGGAAATCACTCAAATTACCTTCTTCCAATTCTGGTACCGCCCTGATCCTTAAATTGGTCTGTTTGTCTTAAAGTTCAATTAAGGACAATTGTGCCTTATGGTCCTCTAGTTGTTTATTAATTGGCTGTATTTTTCCTTCTACCACCAACACCTTTTCTTTTGCTTCCTCGGCAATTTTTCTTGTCAATTTAGATTCCTGCAGCAACCGATCAATAGTCTGTGTATTAGAGCTGATAGCTGTAGTGTTTAAATCAATCTTGGTTGACAATTTTTCTAAAGCTCCAAATATTTTATCTAGTGATGCATTTAATGTCTCTTCAGAGCCCACACCTTTTGCTCCAGACTGCCCAGTATCTTCCTTTTCTAGGACAGGAGGAGCTACTATTGATTGTCTTTTTTGATTGGTTTTTATCCTTGAAGGCTGGGGTTTTTCCTGATCCATTACTTTATCTTTAAAATTCAAGGTCACTCACACAATTCAGATTTCTTTTGTGGTGGGAAAAAATCCTAGCCAACTGTAATGGAAAATCCCCAGCTATGTCCCAAGCTGCCTCTAGGGGAGCACCTTGGCAACAATGTTCCTTTCAAAGCAACTTATTTCTAAAGGCAGTCGTATCCTTTTCAACTTCCAATTTTCCAATAAAAAGCAACAGTTACAGAGAGGGTCCTTCAATATTTTCAATTCAATTGCAGAGTAGTCACATATAGTTACAAATGTCTATAAATGGTGCAACACTTTCTTACTATCTCTGGCAGGCCAATATCAGTGATTAAGCGGTGGTCTTTTTTTCCACCCTTTTCCTCAAATCCGACAGTTTATTCTCCCCCCCCCCACTCTGGGAGGGAGTTCTTGTATCTGGCATTAAAATTTAGCTCCTCTTAATTCAGCTTTTCAAGTTCTTAGCTTCAAAAGTCTTTGCTTTAGTCCTATTTACAAAACCGGAAGACGGACTTCCTTTTTGCGCCTTCCCGCTTCAGTGCCAAATTCAAGTTCGTTGCGTCAATCAAAAGAAACGAATCCTTTGATCTCCCAATTTTTACAAGATCTTACTCACGGGTTGTAGTTTTAGAAGCCGAAATTTCAAAGGAAAAAGGTCAGCGCTCTCCGGCATCAGCTGTGCAGCTTCACTCCGCAGAAGTAGCGATCAACTCTCAGCACCGCGCCGCACACCCCGTCTCACTCCAGAACTCTTTGCTGAGTTCCTTTACAAAATGGGGGGGGCGCAAAAGGTGCCCGCCGAGTCCCACGGTCACAGGCTTCACTTGCCTATGGTTTTCGATAGGGTCCCCCGCTTCGCTGCAGCAGGTAGACCCGATTTCTGCGGAGCTTCTCCCTCCGATTCAGAGGGATTCCGCCATTGCTGATGGCGTCGCCTCCGGAATGGAAGATTTGAGACTGGGCGATAGTTGGCCATCGTGGCCGCATCTAAAGATGTTTTTTTAAGAAGTGGTTTAATAACCGCCTCTTTCAGTGGGTCTGGGAAGGCTCCCTCAAGGAGGGAAGCATTCACCACCCCACGAAGCCCATCGCCCAGTCCTTCCCGGCTAGCTTTTATAAGCCAGGATGGGCAAGGATCAAGGAGACAGGTGGTTGGTTTCACTCGTCCAAGCAGCCTGTCCACATCCTCGGAGGTAACAGATTGGAATTGACTTTTGCAATTTGACTAGACAGGACTCTAGCACTCTCCTGCCCCGGCCCTGCTCCCACGGTGGCGTCTACCTCTTTCCGAATCTGAGCAACTTTATCTGCAAAAAACTTTGCAAAATCATTGCAGGAGATCATGTGGCCCATACTGGGCTCTGATGTAACAGGTGGTTCTGCTAAATTGCGGACCACCTGAAAAAGTCTCCTGCTGCTGTTTTCTGCAGATGCAATAGAGGCAGTGAAGAAAGTCAAAATGGAGAGGAGGGCAGGGGGTTCCTCTGGAAAAATCCTAGGCTGGGCTACAGCTGAGAAGTAAAATTACCGCAAACTCTTCCTCATGCATAAGATTTCTTAAAGCAATTATTGTTCCTAAATTGTTTTATACTCCTCTGCAGAGGAAATAACTAAAAGAAATCACTTGAGAAAATGTACATGTACATTTTGTGCATTACAAATATGCATCCTTTAAAAATATATATACCGGTAACTTCATAAACTCTTATCCTGAGAGAGGTCCCTTCGCCTTTTGTGGAGATTTCACATAAACCTCTGTGTTCCCTGATCCAGGAGCATCTCGGTGCCGGTTGACCCTCAGCCCACATCAGCGCCAGAACAACCACCCAAGCTCATCAGGGACATGGGTGATACCTATGCGGTTGTGAACAAGCTCCGGCGAAGTGGACTGGGCGCTTCTCCTCCTCCTCCTGCTCCAGGCAACGAGGCCCCACTTAGTGGAGAGGGACCCCTTTATGCTGCAGTGAAGCCTCGGATGAGCAATGTGCCCGACACCTTGGCAATTGACCCCAGTGCCTTTGTAGGAGTGCAAGCCAGTCACTCGCTGCCTGGAAGCCCCATCCACCGGCCAGCTTCTGCGGCAACCTGCGAATACGCCCAAATTAACCCAGGTGATGTGAAGTAATAGTTTGTGTGCACTTAAGAATTTGTATAACTGTATAACAATAAGACTTAACATTTATGCAGTAGTTTTAAGTGCTCCAGTTCTTTTATAGTAATAATAATTTTATTATTTATATCCTGCCCATCTGACTGGGTTTTCCCAGCCACTCCAGGCAGCTCCCAGCAGAATAGTAAAAACACAATAGAACATCAAAGATTTAAAACTTCCCTAAACATTATCTCAGTAACCCTAACATCAGGCCTGCAAGATATGGCAGGTCAGCGTTATCATCTCATGTTGCAGACATGGGGGAAGGGATGCCAGAGCACACCTACTTGACAAAAAGGGTCACCTGGAACTGGTGGTGCCACTTGCTGTTGAGCCAACGTGCACAGGCTGTTATCTAGCTAATGACAGAAGAGACATTTGAACTAAGGATGTCCCTGGATCATAGCACATTTTCTTAAAATACTGTGCTAAACTAGCTCTGTGAATATCATATGATTTCAATGCAAGTAAACAAGATTCTAGTCATCATGACAAATTTGGATTTGGGGGTATTTCATGGGGTTTTTCTTTGGGTGTACAGAACCCAAGCAAATTCAAATGGGAATTCACAAAGGCTGCAAACATAGATTAGATGTAACTAATAAAATCCATAGTAAAACATTAAAGGCTGCAAATATCATTCTTCAGTCATTTTTCCTGGATTGTTTTATTTAACATTTTAATGTGTTGTAATCCGCTTTGATTTTTTCCCCTTAAGAATATAAAGTGGTATAGAAATACAATAATATAATCTTTATTGCGGCCCAACGAGCCATAACATGGATTCAGAATAAAATACAGATTCATACAAACAACCCCCCAGGGAAGGGAGACCAAAGCGCTATTTGTTTAGTCATGGATATGTTGATCTGGCTTTGGTGAAAAGACGCCGATATGTTGGTACAGACAAATTTCTAAGATATGCAGGCGTCTGAAACTCCAACCCATAGTGAATTCCTACTGCTAATGGGCCACAGATAACATGAGATTGAGATCGGAGATCACCATGTGATATGTTCCAGAGGCTTTGCCTCAGAGATTCAAGGGTGGTATCATAGCCCAGATGGTACAGGAGAGAAGGTGGCATACCAAGCCAAGTGGCTTTTCTAACCATCATTTTCATCCATGAGCTGGCAAACTCCTCGTTGTTTAGGTATGGAAGCCCTTCCCTAGGCCAAAGACTGAGATCGTGAGCCAGTATCTCAGGGCAGCCCGCCATGCTTTACTTGATAGAAGACATTCACCTGTTTCTAAAAATAGTATTGCCTTTGGAACACAACTTGGAACTTGTAGGAGGGACCGGAGAAACTTTGCCTGGAAGTCATCAAACCTGGAGAATGAACCATTGAACCAGATGTTTGAGGCCTAGAGGAGTTGAGAGACAGATTTTGCATTAAATACCTTAATGGCTGATGGAACATAATGGCCTCCCCTTGTATAAAAGAATTGAAGTATAGCCAGTTTGCTTACCTCCGCCTTTTGATAGGCAGTTTGCCAATGATGTTTCCAGGACTTGGAATGATGGAACAGAAGCCCTAGGTACCGGAAGAATTTGGTCTGCTCTAGTTTGTGACCGTCCAGTACCCATTTACTCAGGGACAATCTCTTCTCAAACACCAGGACTTTTGATTTTTCATAATTGATGGATAACCTATTACCAGAGCAGTAGTCTCAGAATTTCCTTAGTTGGTAGTTTAGGCCAGGTCTGGTTTGGGAGAAGATGGCTGTGTCATCCGCATACAGCAAGAAAGGGGTCTTTCTTGTCTCTATTTTTGGAAGATGGCCATCAGGGTCCATTAAGCTTGCCTCTAAGTCATTCAAAAACAAACTGAACATCTTATAAACTGTTTATAAGAAGTAAATAAGGAGGCCAGATACAGGATAAAGGAAGTATTTTTTTTGGTTGTTTGTATTGTTGTATGTTATGCTCACTGTATGTTATGTTCACGTTTAATGAGGTGGATTTGTGTATTGGGGCGTGGGAGTTTGTGTTACGTTGTAAATAAAATTCCAATAGAAATTTAAATTAAAAACAAATAAACAACAAACTCAACAAGGTAGGGGCCAATATGCATCCCTGTCTCACTCCCCTGGCCATCTCAATACAGACCGAGAGCTGGCCCTGCAACCCACACCTAACCTGCAAATTGCTTCCACTGTGCAGGGCTTTAGTAAGATATAGGAGACGTTTATCCTTCAGTACTAGATGTAATTTGGACCATAGTTGGAATCCAGGGATGGAGTCAAAGGCAGATTTCAGGTCCATAAAGGCCACAAAGAGTTTTCCCTGTAGAGGTCTGGTGTACTTCTCAGCTAGGAGGGACAGCGTTAGACAGTGGTCTGATGTTGAGGGTTTTCGCGGAAAGCTGCCCGAGCTTCAGATATATTTATAGTCATTTAGAAAAGTTGTCAGTTTGTTACAGAGAAAGCGGGCATACAGCTTTTCTATAATTGAAAGCAGACTGACTAGCCTATAATTAGAAGGCATGTTTGGCTGGCCTCTCTTAAAGATTGAAACTACTATTGCATGTTTCTAGCTAGATGGTACTTTGCTTGAGTTATTTACTATCATAAAAAGTGCCGCCAGGAGAGGAGCCCACCAGTGCTGATTTGATATGATCAATTCAGCTGGGATAAAGTCATTTCCTGGGGCCTTACCACTCTTAAGGCTCCCAATTAATGTATAGACTTCTTCCACTGTAACTAGGCTCCTTTGTGGGAGCAGTGACAGTTCTGCTGAAACTTCATCATAAAAACTGGCGGGGAAATTTGAATTTTCCGTGAATATATTTCTAAAATGGTTCTCCCATACCTGAGCTGGAATGGCACAGCTGGGGGCTGGAGAGCTGTTGCTCAGGAAGCCAGAGACCAGTTGCCAGAAGAGTTTTGTTTCGTTGTTTAGCGAGGCATTCAGCAACCAGAGGCCAGGAGTTTTGTTCAGACTGCCTTTCTTTTTGAAGCCAAAAGGGCTTTGTACTCTTTTTAAATTTTGAAATAAGTTGGGGGTAAATAGTTTAGGCCAGTGTTTCTATAGTCCAGTGTTTCTTCTTTGTGCGGCACTCTTGGTCGAACCATCTGCACCCTTTAGCAATGCGGGGCTTGCTGGCTGGGTTTATGTTAACAGAGACCACATCCTGCAAGAACTCAATGAGATTATCGTAAGTTGTCAGGGAGGAATCTGTTGATAGGTCATTGATTATACAGTGGTACCTCTGGATACGAACGGGATCCGTTCCATAGCCCCGTTCGCATCCTGAAGCAAATGCAACCTGTGTCCGTGCATGCGCGGGTTGCGGTTCACCGCTTCTGCGCATGCACGCGATGTCATTTTGACCATCTGCTCATGCGTGAGTGGCGAAACCCGGAAGTAACGCGGAGCACAACCCAAAAGCACTCGACCTGAAGCAACTTCAACCCGAGGTATGACTGTAGTTGATAGTAGAAATATAGTTGTACCTCATAAGTCAAACGGAATCCATTCTGGCTCCTGCAGCCAATCAGAAGTCGTGGAAGCCGCGTCAGACGTCCAGGTTCCAAAGAATGTTCCCAAACCGGAACACTCACTTCCGGGTTTGCAGCATTCGGGAGCCGATTTGTTTGACAACTAAGCCATTCAACAACCAAGGTATGACTGTAATAGTACTAATACTAATATCATAATCCCGAGGAAGAGTTTAGGTCCCTCTGACCTGTCGTGGTTGCAAAGGGAGTACAGAAAGCACCTATCGGGAATAACCTTTTCTTTGTCTGATCTCTTCTCTCTGCCACAGGCGATTCCAATCCCAGAGTCACCTCCTCCTCTCACATCAATGGATTAGGGAAAAAGCCCCTGAGGAACCTGCTGCCCACAGTATGTTCTCTGCGCGGTGCTTCCCAGCCACATTTCTATGTCACAGGACCGGGATAAGCCTCCGACAAAAACTGTAGACCAGAAGGGATGGGGAGCCTGTAGCCCTTCAGATCTTCTTCAACTCCCACTGCCCCCTCCCCAACCATTGATTCTGCTGGCTGGGGAGGAGTTCAACAGCATATTGGAAGGGCCACAGAGTCCCCCAGCCCTGATTCAGATTGGTTTTTAGGGTGTGTTTGGCTTTACTAGACCTGGCCTCCAGGGTGCCAACTTGAATAAAATATGGGGGGAGGCAGGTAAGAGCCCCCCCACATAATCACTCCCAATACTTGTTGCCTGCACACGATTTGAATGGTAATGCCAATCCACTTGGAGGGGGAGCTGGCATCCTCAAATATTTTTTTTTGGGGGGGGACTTTGGCCCCTCGGAGTTGGCTCCCATGCCTGGGCTCAAGTTCCTCTTCTACAATGTATTTGTTGTTTAGCTTTGGATAAGTTGCCTCAGCCTTGATTTTCCCATCTGTAGAATTGGAAAATTAGTGAACAACTACTGACAATGTGAACCTGATATTTCAAAACACTTTGCAAGTTAATAGTACACTGTGTGGGGATGATTAGGGAGGCAGGAGAGGATATATTATTTTATGATATCCTTCCTAACTTGCGCCAGCACGTTCCATATTCTAGCAGTTCCAAACACCCCCCTTTTTAAATTATGCAGTGATCAGCTTGTTGCTAACTCACCTGAGTCTTACTATTAAAGATAAAATCCCTTCTAATCCCTCTTAAAAAGAATAAACACAAGACTCTGATTAACATTAATATAAAAGTAGCTTACTCACAGATTCATTCAGGTTCACAGACCTATCCCTGAAGGCAGACTTAGGTTACATAACAACTAGAACTATTCCATAAAGAAGTTAGTCCCAAGTGACGGCGACTAAGCAGTCCCTTCTCCAAACACACACTGATCCGAACATGGAGGCCGTGGGCTCCTCCATGCCAGTACATGTCCCAGCTCAGGAGGAAACGGGAAGTCTTCTCCCGAGTGGCCAAACATCCCCTAACGCGTCCACTGCAGGAATGTTGTACTTGACTGCAGCTTTATATCCCACACACTGGAGCATGAAACATGTTAGGCATCCCTAGGAATATGGAGGCAGTAGCAATGGGAGGTTCAAGCCCCCTCCATTGTAGTGTGTGTTATGATTGAGTCAAAAGGGGGAAAGTGAATCTATCATTCCCCGCTCCCAGCTGTGCAGCTTAGTAAAGTCAGGGCTGGAGGAACAAACTGGAGAAAACTTGGCACTGAATGTAAAAAAACCAGATTCCTAAGAACCTTGGCTTTCACTTTATAAAACACACATAAACAAAACCAAGTTTCTAGCCATTGGGACTGAAGATGTGCTTGAAAATGTGCAGGCAATATTTAGTGAAGCCTCATAAGGAATTGCATCTTTTGAATGTGATTTTCCATAGTAAGCACGACTTTAGGAGGATACAAAATGGCCAAAATGTACATAAAAAGTTATGCAAATAAGAAATTATTCACATGTGCTTGGCATCCTTAATTTATAGAAGCAGGGAGAATTCAATTTCCTTTGTAGCAAAATGGGTCTTCCCTTGGCTCAAATGTCTGGGCTGTTTCTCTTAGGTACATGAAATATACTCAGAGTCGCAAAGTGATTTCATGCTCTTTATTCAGCTCATAGTGGTGAGGAGGAATGAATGAAAGTCCCCTCACAGTATCTGCTTTATATACATTATTTACACAATGGGCTGCACATGATTGGCTAATTCCGGAATTCTACTGTAAGCCAATCAGGTTGTGGATTCACTTCAATCTGGAGCAGGATTGGGTGGTTCCTGCCAACCAATCATACTGCTGCATTGTTCCAGGACCAATCAGACTGCTGCATTCTGAATCCTATTGTTCTAGGACTAATCAGACTGCTGCAATTTGGATCCTATTGTTCTCAGTACATAACAGTACACAACAGACAAAACCCTAAACATAAATATGCTAGAAGTCAACAAGGCAAAGTCCTCTGTTCTTACTCTGCAGCAGCAGCAGCAGCAGCAGCGGCAGGAGGAGCAGGAGCAGGAGGGGCTGTGTTGCTGACACACCAGAAGTCACTCCTGGTTCCTGAGAGGAGCAAAGCAGCAGGGAGCTTGGTATGCCCATGTGGCCCAGCAGAGCCCATCTGATGTTCCCACCACCTCACTTGCACCAACCCCCCCCCCCTGCTCCTCTGCACTTGGTGTTGGAAAACCAGCCTAGCAGCCCTGCCCACTAAGGCTCACTCCATCTGTGTATAGCAATATAATTTTATTTCCCCCTAGATCTAACCAGAGTGCTGCTTATTTTAAGAATAAGAGTGAGAACTCTTCCCTTCTTGTCTTGCCCCAGGTCATCTACAGGCAGCTGTTTCATCACCAGATGAAACAATGTTTTTATAATGCTTTTCTTTTGGATGAGCTTACTACCCTGGGCTCCTTCAAAAGCATTTAATAAGGGAATCAATAAAATGCATCCTTGTGACTCTCTCATTCGCCAAGGGCAGTGCTAGAATGAAGTGTGTTTGAGCAGTGCAGAAATGTTTTATTTCACAGAATCATAGAGTTGGAAGGGACCCCAGGGGTCAAGCCCCTGCAATGCACGAATTCCAGCTAAGGCATCCATGAGAGATTTCTTCTTCAAATACTTCTTTTCTTCCCTTGCTCTAGGTTTTTAGTTCATCACCTGGGAAGAAAGGTAAGAAGCAAAATACTTTCGAATGGTGATGGGGAACATGGATGTTGTTTGACTACAACTCCCATCATCCCTGACCATGGTGGGTGGAGCTGATGGGAGTCCAAAAACATCTACAGTACAGGGACTTCTACATTTAACAATGTGGAAAGAGAAGGGAGATAATGGGTTTTTGCCTCTTTTACATTGTGCTAGAACAGGGGATCATCAAATGTTGGTTGGCCACTGTGAGAACAGGATGCTGGGCTATGGTGGACCTGTGGTCCGATCCACTGGGACTCTTGCTGTGTTCTTTCTAAACTAGGGTTAGGCCAAGCTCAGAGATAGTTACACAGAACCGATTAGCTGGATCCTCTTCAAATGGCTTACGACTCATTTCGGAGAGCGACTGCCTTCCAAGAGATGGAAAGGAAAGGGTGTATTCACTGCAGCAGTGGGGAACCTAGGCCCTCCAGATGTTGGTGACCGACAACACCCATCAACCCTAGCAAGCAGTCAATGGACAAGGATAATGGGAGTTGTAGTTCAGCAGCAACTGGAGGGTTAAAGTTTCTGCCTTATTAGTTTCCCACAACCTCCTGGAAGCTGTTGCTACCTTCTACAAGGTCTCCTTCCGAGTTGCCATACTGGAGTGCTAGTTTGTCACGACCCTAGTCGTCCCAGGATGACAAATCTCAGAAAGTGGTGCTGGAAAGTTGTGGGTCTTCCTTGTGGTCTGCAAGGCTCAGCTGGCACTCTTCTTTCAGCCCGCTTTTCACAAGACATGAACATCCCTATATTCTAGCTTCTTAGATGATGTTTGCCCCAGTGTTTGTTACAGGCAAGCTGATGTGAGAATTGACATCCTCTCGTGTTTTTTTATTAGCCCCACCATCACCACGGACTGCCCCCACCCAAGAATATGAAGATGTGGGCAACATCAGTCCCAGGAGTAGCCCAAATGCGGTGGTATCTTCTGCCAATGGAATGGGTAAGTAAGGGGACCTTTAGGCAAAAGGTCATGATAGTGCTGCAGGGTGCATTCGTGTGGAAACTGAGGGGGCGGAGAGGGCCAGGTTCCTACCCAAATCTCTCTCTCAAACACAAAGTGGTTCACACACCTGTGTAGATTTCAATATACATACTAGGGTCTACTGCCACTGCTTGCTTCACTGATCAACCCCACCTCTCTGCCACCACCTTTGCCAACTACCTCCCCCCCACATGACGACACCCACCTTCCTTTTTTCACACTGGAGCTGGTGCAGCTGCCTAGTGGCAGGCACATGAACTGCAGCATAATGACAGCCTTACATTTTTATGGGTACAGCAAGATATACAAACACCTCCAACATAATCCACGTTAGGAGGAAAGAAGAGCGAGGTTGTTAAAGATAGCTCAAGAGGACTGCATGATTCTTCACATCCTGTCATGTGTTAAAATTAAAATACACAAAAGGACAGTTGCCATCAGAGATGTGAAGGGGAGGGAATCATAAAAGAAATAGAACAAACCTCTCAGTGCTTTGTCCATCTCCTCTTGCCCCTCCAGGGTTTAACTTCCGCATCGGGAAGCCCAAGGGACCAAGAGACCCTCCTGCTGAATGGAGTCGCATCTAGGCAGCATGACAGAGAGAAAAGGACACTGCTTCTGCCATTGAGCAATACAGATTGGGACCAATACTGCTGCCTGCTCACTTCCTTAGGGAATAACTGTAAAAATAATAACCACCAGCAAATTGTGCCTCTGGGGCCATGGACCAAAAGGCAGCAGCAGTTGCATGCACTATACTCCAGGACTTTTCTACCAGAAGAGAAGGATATGGACGTGCTCGAAATGTTGGGATCCACCAGCTAAGGAATGTGTGAACCTGGCAGCCACCTTCTCTTCACCAGCTTCTTGAGCGGCTCTTAGTTGGCCAGGGCAGTTTTGCCCGCCAAAATTTAAAGCCTGGTACCCCATGCCAGGAACCATCAACACAGCACATCCCTCCTCCCATTAAACAATATTTGCTAATTTGTGAATTGTGTTTTTATCAACAGCCACTGGAGCAAATCCATTCCACTCAGGAGTCTGCCTGATTGCCCCATCTTATGTCAATTTACATTTCTCCTCTTACTTACTACAGTCATTTCTGCAACCTAGTCTGTGGAATGGGAAGGAATGGAAGGAAGACATTTGGAGGCTTTGGGATTCTTGGTCTTCTCCCATCTGGAGGGGGTAAAATCAAGGCCTGGCACCAGCACTTCAAATTAGTTCATTGGGTTAGGGACCCCCCCCCCCACCGCTGGGTGTTCCAATTGCAACATATTACTTCTCACATGCAGAATACTTTTGTCAAAAGATTGCACTCATGAGGCTGGGGAGAATGAGGAAGGAAGATGGAGTTCCTCCCTTGCACCAGTTACTGTCCTTGTTTTGGTTTTTTTTTTTCTTTTTTAGTCTGAATGTTCAATTGCTCTTTCCAAATCTCTTGCTGGGGAACTAGAAGCTTCCTGGATGTCTGACTTTCCTGGAAAGTAAACACACAAGAGCTCTGATCTACCCAGGCTTTGGGATGCTCACATCCATGCCACTTTGGAGTCCATGTAGGCAGTGCTAGATGCCCTATGGCAGGTATGTCCAACAGGTTGATCGCGATCTACTGGTAGATCCCTGTGAGGTTTTGGTAGATTGCAGCCGATCTCTGGCTCCCTTCCCTTAGTGTCGCTAAAACTGACTCCTGCCTCGCCCTCCATTGTTGTTTGATCTCTGGAAGGGAAGACGGAGCTTTCTCTGTGCTGCTGTTTTCATCCATAGCGATCTTCTTGTGAGTGAGTTTACCCCTTTGTCCCTTGCCTTTACCCCCCCCAAAATCGGAAGCCCCCCAAAAGCTATTTTTGAACCCCCAAAATGGGGCTTTCCTTCCAAAAAAGAGCTCAACAGTAGATTACTGCCAGTTTTTAATTCTGAAAGTAGATCGCAGTCTCTTGAGAGTTGGCCACCCCTGCCCTATGATTTAACTGCCCTAGAGGAAAGCACCAGGAAGAGAAAATGGACGTATAAAAATCTGTAAATACCAGTGGTGGGGAGTGGTTGCTGCCCCCATCCCTTAGAACTCCATCACATTGGCTGATACAGCCATCAGAAGGAAAGCATTTCACATCACCTAAGGGTGCATTCTATGCCAATTTCCCTCCCTTCCACTACTCTGTAAAACTCCTCCCACAATCCCCAATTTCCAGCAATCAGCCTGCCTACTCTGGGATCCTCTCCAAGAAAAACATTTTCTGTGAAACAGAGAGATGAGAAATACATCTCACAAAACTAGAGCAAAACAAAGGGGCAGGCAAGAATTTGGGGCCCCACTGAAATCTATTCTACTAGCCATTTTCCCATTTCCAGGAAATATAGCTGTGCCAAGTTGACTTACTCTGTGGAACAGAGAGAGAAAGAAAAGTAATTCCATTTGTTCTATCAGGCCAGAAATCATGAGAGTTGTAGTCCAGCAACATCTGGGAGGCACCAGGTTTGACAAGGCCATGTTTTCTATCCTGCCGGCTCCTTAACAGCAACTAGGAGCGATTCCATCTTCACTCATTCTAGGACTGCTTGAATGGGTGTCAAAGTGGCCCTTCTCTTGGCGACCACCGCTGCCCTCGTCATCCATTCCCCTGATGCTGTTTTTGGAAGGAAGGAATGACAGGGCTCACTGTAATATGTAGCCCAGTATGTGTGCGCCAAACCCACAACTGAACAGGGATGCAGAGCAGGAGAGAGCAGGCTTCCAAGATGCCCCCCCCGGTACAAAACAAAAACAAAAAACCCCAGGTAGAATGCTCTGTGCCTGGAGAGGGAATCTGTCATGGAGATTCCTGGATGGCAGGGAGTTGGACTAGATGACCCTTGGGTCCCTTCCAACTCAAAGATTCCATGAAATCTATGAATGCTTGGCATAGTTGGGGGTTTTTTGTGTCCTTTGTCTGCATGGGGCAAGGAGATTTTCAGTGGCAGAAAGCACAGGTTTATGGGGTGAATTTGAAGACTCCAGTTCACAAAGGCCCCAGGCTCCAGGCAGTGGACAGCCTCCTTGAGGAGGAGGAAGAGAGAGGCAGTGTGGAGTCCATGCTACTCCACGCTGAGGAATTTCCGCTTCTTAGCTGTGCGAGTGTATGGGTGCCAGCGCCACTCCACATCTGCTGTGCTCTCCTGCTCCAAGGTTCCCAGTTTGATCATATATACTGGAATAAGAGAAGAGCAGCTTTAGAGTCTCATCCAGCTCCACCTGAAGCAGACATGCAGCACCCACCAACCCCTAACTCTGCACAGTTCTGCCTGTTAGTCCAGACACCCACCCAACTGCAGCCTTCTAAACTTTTGGCAGAAAACATTTGGACACAGACAACAAGGAAGAAGAAATGTAGACTAGCAAATACCATGGTCGTATCTTGCAAGTGCTTTCTCCATGTGCTTGAAGCATTTCGCACACCTTTATTTCAAACACAAGAATGGCTTTGCTGGAGCAGACAGGAGGCTCCCCCAGGCCAGTGGTCCACTTCACCAACCACCACCAGCCAGGCGCCTCTGCAAGATCTCAAACAAGGCCTGAAGGAGATGGCCATCACTGTGTGGTACCTGGAGGCATATTGCTTCTATAAATTGAGGAGAACCTCTGGTGGGGGGAAACTGTGGCCCTCCAGGGGTGTTTGGACTACAACTTCCATCATCCCTGAACACTGGTCCTGCTGACTGGGAGTCCAACCTTTGTTCACTATGAAAAGCTACTGTGACTGAATAAATGGGTAAAAATGCTTCAAGTGCGTCATAGTAGTCTAAACAACAGCAGTTCCACTGCTGTGACATTGAGCTCTTTTAAAGTGGCACTCATGGCTGACCTAAATTCAAAGGCAATCAGGCTTGTATGTATTGCAACCAAATATCTGGAAAAGAAATTCCTCTAGAGCAGGGATGGCCAACTCCTGAGAGACTGAGATCTACTTTCAGAATTAAAATCTGGCAATGATCTACCCCTGCTTTTGGGGGGTTCAAGGTCAAAGTTTTTGAGCTTTTTTAGGGAGGGGGAAAGCCCCACTTTTATACAAATACTTTCTTACAAGGTAAGTTCTGTTTTTAGGGGGGAGGTTAAGGCAAGGGTCGAAGGGAAGAAGTCACTCACAATAATATCGCTTTGAATGAAAACAGCCACTTCCCCTCCACTGGTCAGACAACAGTGGAGGGGGGCGGGGAGGGCAGGAGTCAATTTTGCTGAGGAAAAGGAGCCAGAGATCGACCCGCAATCTACAAAAACCTTGCGTGATCGACCTGTTGGACATCCCTGCTCTAGAACATACAAAAGTAAATGTTTTAATCGTTTTTATGTAATTGCGTTATGTGGTGTGTGTTTTTTAATATTTACGATTTGGCACACTCTTAGAAGCGAATTAAGGCTGAACAGCAGCCTGCCACTTTAATTTACTAATCAGGTTTGGCATTCAAATGTTGCAGGAGAAAGAAAAAAGAGGCAAGGAAGCAACACCCCAAATTCTTGTGAAACAGGCTCCAGTCAGAGCCAAACTCAGGCTCAAATATATCACTTTGTAAGTAAAAAGGGATGGAATCACATCAAATGCTCTTCTATGCTTAAAAAGAATCAGCAACCATTATGTGCATGGCAAGGTACCCCAATGGGAGGAAGCACAGCCTTTCCCTGACATGCTGAAGCTTTATGCAGAAGGACTCTTGTACAAAATTGACTTATCTGATGGTGCCATCCTCCAATTGCACAAGGAAGCGGTTCCGCTCCTGGAGGGCTATACTACGGATATTTCTGAAGGTATAATTCAGCCCTAAGTGACACATTCCAGCCATTCAACAGTTGGAGATTTCAACAGCCAGAGATTTTTACACCTACCCATTTACCTAGAGGAATGGTGGCAGTTCAGGGGCACATTCCAGCCAGGCAAAAGTGCCTGAGGTAAGTGCAGAGCAGGGCTGGGAAGCGGCTGTGGCTCGAGGAGCGCCTGCTGTGGAGGCCTGGAGGGCCACATTCACCCCTGGGCCTGGAGTCCCCCACCCTCTGCTCTGTTTGCCCTCTATTCCATTTGTGGATTTGCACCATGCCCTTCCAGTGTTCTAGGCAGCTGACTTACGTTTCATCTCAAACCTTGGCCCAACCTCTGTAAGCTCTACGTTCCGGTGGTCAGTCTTCTTGTAGATGTGGTGCCTGCCACAAAAAAAGCAAGTTTTGTTAAGAAGCTAGTGCTGGAACAATCCCCAACAAGCCCATACTCACCGACTACCTCCCTTTTTGCTGCTGCCCTCTCAGTGCCAGCCCCAGAGTTTGGCGCAGAGCAGAAGAGTGACAGGTCCCACAGCACAAGGAGACCTGGCTGAAATCAGATGCACCATCTTTCTAGGCAAATGGGCAGCCTTTCGTTTCCCGTATATGGTGCAGCGAGCAAATACTGTAGCAATGCTTCTCCGAACACATGGAGGACTATGGAAGGAACTTGTTGAATTAGCACACTTGTGCCTTGCTCTACTTTGTGCTTTTTAGAATCTTTTATGGTCCTTTTGTCATATCTCAAACTGACTCTGCTGGGTTGCAGTTTGTTGTGTTTAATTCCGCCCCCCCCCCAAATAAAACAAAAACTCTTTGCCACATCAGCGGAGAAGAGGTTGGAGGCCAACATTCTTGGGGGGACCAGCACTTTGAACTGCAGCCTCTCCCCCCCTTGCAATTCACCCCCCACTTCAAAGAGAGCAAGTGTCTCTTCACCGCTCACCCCACACTTTTGCAACCTATCAATGGGACCAAGAAGAGAAAAGAGAACACTGGCAGCCAGCCCTAGCAGAAACACAAGACAAGTTCCCCCTACCGGAAGGAGATGTAGTCTTCTTGGTTGGCAAAGGTGATGACCCGTTTGCTATCATCTTTGGGCACTGGAAACAGGTACTTGAGAATGCTGGTGAGCTGAGGAGGGAGAAGTGAAGAGAATGTGGGAAGACTTGTAAGCTGGTAGGAAATGGGACAGATCCACACCCTACTTTTAAAGCACATCCAGCACACCCTTCAAGCACATGCTGGCCCCCCAAGAATCCTGGGAACTGTTGTTTGTTAAGGGTGCTGTGAACTGTAACTCTGTGAGGAGGACACTACAGTCCATGGGGAAAGCCATGTGCTTGAAAGGTGTGTTGAATGTGCTTTAACCGCCCACAGAACATGTTTGATGAATCCCAGAAGCAAGATCTTCCACCACTGGGGAAGCTCTGGCCTGCAGGCCCATGAGACTGTTTGCCCCAAACCCATCCACCAGAACCCTGGCATAAGATAAAGTGTTGGCTGGGTCAGCTACACAGATGATTGACAAGTGGGCGACCCAGCTGCCCTGTCCAGGCTGGGGTGAGAGACCAGGATTCAGCAGGCCCCCACCCCTGGCTTACCCCTCCCCCAGTTTAGATTATAGGAGTTGGAGTGCAACAGCATTTGGAGAGGCTAGAGGGTCGCCGTCCCTCCACACCCTCATAGACCCTTAGGTTGTAACCCTAAACCTGCCAGTAAACTCAGCTGGACTTCCAAGTACAAAATATACAAGTTCTTTTACCACTCAACAAAAATAACAAGCCCCGACCTTCACTTCATATGGAAGATGCTCCAATCTCTCAATCGTTCCAGTTGCTCTTTCTGTACTCTCCCACCCAACCCCTGTACTACAGGATCTTCATTTGAGCTGGGGGGACCAGAACTGCACAGTGGAACATCTTGCACAGAATGCAATATGCCAAGGTTTGCCCTATGTGCACAAGACTCCATGGGCCAGAGCAAGACTTGGGCCCATGTTCTCCACCACATCCCTCTCCTTTTCTCCCTTTCTCCTAAACTTGGCTTCTTGTTGTGTATGAAACCAGAGAGTGCCATTCATTACTGTTTTGAGGGTTTTATTCTTTTAAAATCAAGCAGTGTATAAATGTTATGAAATAACTGACTAACTAAGGTTAGTTTAACAAGCCAACTTCAGAAACCATGGTTTGAAGTTGTCTTGCTGAGAAACTGAGCAGAGGGTTTTTTTTAGAAACCATGATCTCTGGTTAGCATGCAAGGACAAGCAGAAATTAAGGGACGGTGATAGCAAATTCTGCTAAAGTCCTCCTTCCAACTGCACAGAAGCATGCAAGCCTGTTGCGTTTGGACTTGTTCCAGTTCACACAGAGAACTAAACCATGGTGTACATATGAACGGGGCCAGTACCCCAAAGGCAGCCGCGCTAGATTCATAGAAATGCCTTGAGTGCCCACTTTTCAATCACAAATAGTGACTTTGCTCATTTTGACCTCCAAGTGCATCTTACCCTCTGCCCAAGACGGGAAGTGAAGTTGTGAAAGATGAGGTGTGGATGTGCCTCTGACATGGTGCCAATGTCTGGGATGTCGTGGCGCATGACCACATTGCAGAGCGTGAAGAAGGCAGTGGGGCCAAATGGCAAGTGGCTGATTATGAGGCCATCTACATGGTGATAAAAAGGTGGATAAGTTAGTCAGGCCCCATCACCAGTGACTGCAAGCTGAGAATAAAATCCCCCGGCGGTAAAAGGCAATGCCTTGCTATCAGTGCTATGGAGCTCAGGCACCAGTTCTACCTCCTGCTTATAGACACAGAAAACTGCCTTATACACAGAGTTCATTTAGCAGGAAACCAGTCAGAGGGCCTTCTCGGTAGTGGTGCCCACCCTATGGAACGCCCTCCCATCAAAGAAATAAACAGCTATCGGATCTTTAGAAGATATCTGAAGGCAGCCCTGTTTAGGGAAGCTTTTAATATTTGATGAATCATTGTATTTTAATATTCTGCTGGAAGCCGCCTAGAGTGGCTGGGGATGGGCGGCATATAAATAATAATTTATTAGTATTAATTATTATTATTATTACTACTACTACTCTATCCTTTCTACTTTGACTGTCATTAGCTCACCAGATTTTCTGAAAGCAGATTTTCCCATGCAAAACATGTGTTCCACCCACTAAGCAGCAGTTACACACCTAACTACGGAAGCTACCACCAAAGAGCAGGATCCCAGCAAAACCGCTCCTGGTCACTCATACAAGTGAGCCATCCTACTCACTGCATAGGCAAAGATTAAAAACTGCTCCCACAATCTAACAAAGGTAAATTGACAGTTCACACATAGCAACATTTGCTCTCAACAACATTTGTTTCAACTCTCTAATGTGATGCAATCCACGTCACCCCTGCCCACACCCAGCCCCGGTCAAGCCACTCACCTGGGACCCCTCTGTGCTCATGCACCACCAGCAGGTCGGTGACCCCGTTCGCTTTGCAGGCGCGGACAAGGGCCCCCACTTCATGTCGGCCTCGGTTCATACGCTGGGCCCCAGGGAAAACCAGCTTGACTTCCTAAACAGGAAATGGGTGGAAGGAGATGGGAGAGTGATCAGGAGGCATAACCTGCAAGAGTCAGATGTAGGGTCACCTAGTGGTTAAGGACAGGTTGGCACCAGAATGCCTAAAACGCACATCCGCTAACCAGGAATCCCCAAGCCTTCATGCAACACAGAGGATGAGAGCAGGAGGTGCACTCTGCACATACTCCAGAGGCATTCAGTTACGGACTTCCGGGGTGGCGCCATTGGTAATGGCGGACTCCCTCTGATCCGGAGGGACTGGCTCTACGGGAATCGGGTCTGTTCCGCTACGGCGAAGTGGGGACCCTTGAAAAAATCACAGGCGGGTGAGGCCTGTGACTGTGGGACTCGGCGGGCACCTTTTGCGCCCCCCCCAATCTGCAAAGGAGCCCAATTACAGGCTCCAGTGAAGCGGGGAAGCGGCGCGGTGCTGAGAGTCAACTGCTTCTTCCGTGGACGTTACAGGAGCCAGAATCTAGTACTAAGAGTTTTAGAACTGATTCAAGAATTTGGTCAGGTTGCAGGGTTTAAATTGAATAAATCAAAAACCAAGGTTTTAGAGAAAAATTTAACATCAATTGAGAGAGAGAGGTTTCAGAATGAGACAGGTTTAACAGTGGTTAAGAAAGTTAAATACCTGGGGATTAACATGACAGCAAAAAAATGGGAATTTATTTAAAGACAACTATGAAAAATGCTGGGTTGAAGTGAAAAAAGATTTGGAAATTTGGTCAAATTTGAAGGTTTCACTGCTAGGCCGTATTGCTGCGATAAAAATGAATGTATTGCCTAGAATGTTGTTTTTGTTTCAAACATTGCAAATTGTGGACAAAATGGACTGTTTCACGAAGTGGCAGAGATATATTTCTAGATTTGTCTGGCAGGGCAAGAAGCCCAGAATAAAATTTAAAATACTAACAGATGCAAAGGAAAGAGGTGGATATGCCCTGCCAGACTTGAAACTTTACTATGAATCAGCAGCCTTTTGCTGGTTGAAAGAATGGCTGCTTCTTGAAAACACAGACATTTTGGATTTAGAAGGCTTTAATAATGTATTTGGATGGCATGCATATTTATTTATTTAAATATACCTTCTTGAAGAAACCAGAGGCCTTTCTCCTGGGCATAGTCGGCCAATCGGTGTTAAAGAAGGACAGAACTTTCTTTATGTATGCTACAACAGTAGCAAGAATACTTACTGCAAAGTATTGGAAGACACAAGAACTACCCACCCTGGAAGAATGGCAGATGAAGGTGATGGACTACATGGAACTGGCAGAAATGACTGGCAGAATCCGAGACCAGGGAGAAGAGTCGGTGGAAGAAGATTGGAAGAAATTTAAAGACTATTTACAGAAATATTACAAAATTAATGAATGTTAGAATGATGTTGGATTGAAGTTAAGTGGTTTCTAGCTGTAATGGTATAAAAGAATATGAAAAAATTGGATTTTTAACTGGTAAAAATTTAATGCTATAATATATTAAGATTAAAGATCAGGATGAAATAAGGAGGGAAAGGAATTGCTGAACTAATAAATTGAACTGGAATACAAAAAAGGGAGGTATGAGGAGGTCCGGCAAACAAGCAAATGAAAGATAAGTGACAAAAAGATGGAATTGTTTTTATTTTGTATTTTTCCTTTTTCATTATGTAATATTGTGAAAACTTTAATAAATATTTATTAAAAAAAACTACTTCTTCCGTGGAGTGAAGCCACACAGCCGTTACCGGAGAGCGCTACCTTTTTCCTGTGACAATCTGGCTACAAAAACAACTACCCGTGAGTAGGTTAATTTTGGAAATAAAGGAGAACAAAGACGCAATTTGATACTGAAGAGGGGAGGTATAAACAGGAAGTCTGCCTTCCGTTCTTTGTAAATAGAGCAAAGCAATGAACTTGTAAGCTAAAACTTTGAAAGACGCTTGAAAAGGACTATAATTCTAACATCAAAACAAGTGATCTCCCCCCTTGGCTGCAGGAGAGGAGGGGGGAAAGGTGTGAACTGTATTTTTCTGCAAAAAGAGAGAAATGAAGCTAAAATCCATCGCTTAAAACCTGGGAACGGGCTGCCATTGGACAACAAGAATGCCGTACTGTGAAATGCGCTGTTAGTGAATAGAGTACTTTTTGACAGCTAACTCTGCAAGTAAGATACAATGTTTCTGGCTGGCTTCTCCTGGTTTTAAAGTAACTAGAAAATAATTGAAATTGAAACTGTTTTGCGAATTGGGGGATTAAAAAAAGGTTATTTATTTTAAGGCAACAACTTTTGGCTGCTACTGTGTCCCCCTAGAGGAAGTTTGAAATTGTTACAATAACAACTGGGCCAGGGGAATTTTCCACTTCAAAACAAATTCTGGCCGTGGGACTGACCTTGGGCTTTAACTAGTGTTATGGCAGATGGAAAAGAAAAGACAGATTTGCCTCAGGAAAAAACAACGAGGTCTGGTAGATCTTTTTGCCCAGACGCTGGGCTGCAGCGAAGAGCTTCAACATCTGGCCCCTCTGCATCATCAGGGGCTGCATTTGTACAACCTAAACCTAAAGAAATGATATCCAAAGATGTTCTAGCTCAAGCATTAGGCAAAATTAATGAATCTCTGGAAAAACTAAGTAAAGAAGTAGCTGAAGCATCAATCAAAATTGATCAAAATACTACAAGTATCAACAATTTGGGACAGAAGGTAAATACTAATACAGAAACTATTGAGAAACTGCTACAGGAATCTACTTTGACCCGAAAGACAGCTGAAGAAGCAAAGGAAATAGCAGTTTCTGTAGAAGAGAAGATACCACCGATACATAAGCAACTTGAAGACCACAGGTCGATATTGTCTATGATTGAATTGAAGGAGAAACAAATGAATTTGAGGATCAGGGCCGTACCTGAACTTGAGAAAGACAATCTGACTGACTTTCTTATGCAGGAATTTGCAGACTTTTGGAACCCAGATTTGGAGAAGGAAGACTTTAAGATAGTGAGTGCTTTCAGGCTGGGAAGAGGAGGGAAGAACAGGGTGAGAGACTGTTTGATCACCCTCCAAACAAAATAGGAGAGAGACAAATTCTTGAGTCTGCACTTCCAGAAGACTTTGGAAATACACCAGTCAAAAGTGGAGATATTTAAAGACATTCCGAAATATCTTTTGGACCTTAGGTCCAATTATGGAGATTTGGTTGCCCTGTTGAGAAGTAACAGAATCATCTTTAGGTGGGAATTTCCCCAAGGCCTATCTTTTAGCTTCAAAGGAAGAAAGATAAAAATAAGATCAGTGGACGACAAAGGAAGATTTTGGAAAGACCATGGAGAAGACCTGCAGAAAGAATCTGGAGAAGAGTTAAGAGCACTAGAAAGAGGAATATTAGACATAGCAAAACTACCTTTTGGATTAAAAGACTGCCCAGAGAAGGTGATACCACTGACAGAGCAGGAACAGGCACTTGGTGCAGTTGGAGGAAAAGTAAAGTAACTACATCATGGCTCTGCAACTATTAAGCTGGAATTGTAATGGTCTCAACTCCCCTCAGAAAAGGAAAACTGTGTTTCATTTATCAAAAAAGGAACAATTAGAATCATAGAATCATAGAGTTGGAAGAGACCACAAGGGCCATCGAGTCCAACCCCCTGCCAAGCAGGAAACACCATCAGAGCACTCCTGACATATGGTTGTCAAGCCTCTGCTTAAAGACCTCCAAAGTAGGAGACTCCACCACACTCCTTGGCAGCAAATTCCACTGTCGAACAGCTCTTACTGTCAGGAAGTTCTTCCTAATATTTAGGTGGAATCTTCTTTCTTGTAGTTTGGATCCATTGCTCCGTGTCCGCTTCTCTGGAGCAGCAGAAAACAACCTTTCTCCCTCCTCTATGTGACATCCTTTTATATATTTGAACATGGCTATCATATCACCCCTTAACCTCCTCTTCTCCAGGCTAAACATGCCCAGCTCCCTTAGCCGTTCCTCATAAGGCATCGTTTCCAGGCCTTTGACCATTTTGGTTGCCCTCTTCTGGACACGTTCCAGTTTGTCAGTGTCCTTCTTGAATTGTGGTGCCCAGAACTGGACACAGTACTCCAGGTGTGGTCTGACCAGAGCAGAATACAGTGGCACTATTACTTCCCTTGATCTAGATGCTATACTCCTATTGATGCAGCCCAGAATTGCATTGGCTTTTTTAGCTGCCGCGTCACACTGTTGGCTCATGTCAAGTTTGTGGTCAACCAAGACTCCTAGATCCTTTTCACATGTACTGCTCTCAAGCCAGGTGTCACCCATCTTGTATTTGTGCCTCTCATTTTTTTTGCCCAAGTGCAATACTTTACATTTCTCCCTGTTAAAATTCATCTTGTTTGTTTTTGCCCAGTTCTCTAATCTGTCAAGGTCGTTTTGAAGTGTGATCCTGTCCTCTGGGGTGTTAGCCACCCCTCCCAGTTTGGTGTCATCTGCAAATTTGATCAGGATGCCCTTGAGTCCATCATCCAAGTCGTTGATAAAGATGTTGAATAAGACCGGGCCCAAGACAGAACCCTGTGGCACCCCACTAGTCACTCTTCTCCAGGATGAAGAGGAACCATTGATGAGCACCCTTTGGGTTCGGTCAGTCAGCCAGTTACAAATCCACTGAGTGGTAGCATAGTCAAGACCGCATTTTACCAGCTTCTTTACAAGAATATCATGGGGCACCTTGTCAAATGCTTTGCTGAAATCAAGGTAGGCTACATCCACTGCGTTCCCTTCATCTACCAGGCTTGTAATTCTGTCAAAAAACGAGATCAGGTTAGTCTGACATGACTTATTTTTCAGAAATCCATGCTGACTATTGGTGATCACAGCATTCCTTTCTAGGTGCTCACAGACTGTTTGCTTAATGATCTGCTCCAGAATCTTCCCTGCTATTGATGTCAGACTGACTGGGCGGTAATTATTTGGGTCCTCTCTTTTCCCCTTTTTGAAAATAGGGACAACATTTGCCCTCCTCCAGTCTGCCGGGACTTCGCCTGTTCTCCAGGAATTCTCAAAGATGACTGCCAGTGGTTCTGAGATCACATCTGCCAGTTCTTTTAATACTCTTGGATGCAGTTCATCTGGCCCTGGAGACTTGAATACATCTAATCTAGCCAAATATTCTTGTACTATCTCCTTAGTTATTCTGGGCTGTGTTTCCTTTGCTGAATCATTTGCTCCAAATTCTTCAGGTCGGGCATTGTTTTCTTTATCGGAGAAGACTGAGGCAAAGAAGGCATTGAGTAGTTCAGCCCTTTCTGTGTCCCCTGTTTGCATTTCACCATCTTCTCCTCTGAGTGACCCCATTGTTTCTTTGTTCTTCCTTTTGCTACGAACATACCCATAAAAGCCTTTTTTGTTGCTTTTAACCTCTCTAGCAAGCCTGAGTTCATTCTGTGCTTTAGCTTTTCTGACTTTGTGTCTACACGTGCTGGCTATTTGTTTGAATTCCTCTTTGGTGGTTTCCCCCCTTTTCCATTTTTTGTACACATCCTTTTTTAATCTTAATTCAGTTAAAAGTTCTTTAGATAGCCACCCTGGCTTCTTTAGGCACCTTCCATGTTTCCGTCTCATTGGTATTGCCTGACGTTGTGCTTTTAGTATCTCCCTCTTAACAAACTCCCAGCCATCATGAACTCCCTTTCCTTTTAGTATTGCTGTCCATGGGATCTCACCCAGCACTTCCCTAAGTTTTATGAAGTCGGCTTTCTTAAAGTCAAGAAATTGAGTCCTAGTATGCTTGGCTGCTCCTTTCCGCTGTATAGTAAACTTCAGAAGAGCATGATCACTCGCGCCTAATGATCCTTCCACATCTACCCCACTAACCAGGTCATCAACATTGGTTAGGACCAGATCTAAAATGGCTGTTCCTCTTGTTGCTTCTCCCACTTTCTGGACAATGAAGTTGTCTGCAAGGCCAGTGAGGAATCTGTTTGACCTTATGCTCTTGGCTGAGTTTGACGTCCAACAAATATCCGGGTAATTGAAGTCCCCCATTACTACTATCTCCCTTCCTT
This sequence comes from Podarcis vaucheri, assembly GCF_965113315.1. Classification (NCBI taxonomy): domain Eukaryota; kingdom Metazoa; phylum Chordata; class Lepidosauria; order Squamata; family Lacertidae; genus Podarcis; species Podarcis vaucheri. Next base: position 842,156 of record NC_138755.1, read on the forward strand.
TTGCATGCTTGGCCATCTGTTCCAGGAAGGCATCATCTATGTCCTCCGTTTGGCTTGGGGATCTATAGTAAACTCCCACAATGAGGTCTCTGTTATTCTTCTCTCCCTTAATTTTGACCCAAATGCTCTCACTTTGGCTTTGAGGATCTAAATCTTGGATCTCTTCACAGGTATACACATCCCTGACATATAACGCCACTCCTCCTCCTTTCTTGTCTGGTCTGTTTCTCTGAAATAGATTGTATCCCCCCATTATTACATTCCAATCGTGGGACTTATCCCACCAGGTTTCAGTGATGCCTATTATGTCATATTTAGTTTGCTGTACCAAGAGCTCAAGCTCATCTTGTTTATTTCCCATGCTTTGCGCATTAGTGTACAGACATTGAAGTCCATTAATTTGTCTACAGGAAACACATGTGATAAGGCTACATAGAAAAGTATTGATTAATGAAAGACTGGGCCAGGAATTTATCTCATCGGATAAAGTTAAAAAAAGAGGAGTAGTGATTTATGCAAAGGAGAGACTATCACCAAAATTTATCTTTAAAGATGACCAAGGAAGATTTGTGGCAATTGAAATTCAAATACAAGGAGAGAAATTCTTAATAGTAGGAGTTTACGCACCAAATGAGGGGAAATCTGAATACTTTAAAAAGTTGCATGAGACCTTGATGGACTATTTGGATTATAATGTGATTTTGATGGGAGATATGAATGGAGTGGTATCTACACATATGGACAAGGCACAAAGACAGGTAGTCACTAAGGATGGTAGACTACCGAAAACCTTTTTTGAGATGACAGACAACTTGGACTTAGTTGATATCTGGAGAACAAAGAATCCCTTGGCTAGAGAGGGAACCTTCTTCTCTGAAGCCAAAATGACATGGACAAGAATTGACCAAATATGGGTAACTAGAGGAATGGCACCAAAGACAAGAAAAGTGGAAATTTGCCCAAAAACATGCTCCGACCATAATGCTGTGAAGATGGAGATGAAACTAACACCAACTGGCTCTTTCAGATGGAGGATGAATGACACCTTATTTAGAGATGAAGGAGTGACTAAGAAGGCCCAAAAAACCTTGAGAGACTATTTTGAGATAAATATGAACACTAATGTTGAAAAAAGAGTAATCTGGGACGCAAGTAAAGCGGTTATGAGAGGGTTCTTGATACAACAGAATGCAGTAAAGAAGAGAACTCAAAATGAGAAGAAGGATAAAATTTTGGAGAAAATAAAGGAAAGTGAAAAGAAGTTGAGAGCAAAACCAAAGTCGCAAGAGATCTTGAGAGAAATAAAGCTATATCAAGTATAATAAATGAAAATGATGAATCAGGAGATAGAATGGAAAATTAAACAAATGAGACAAAAGACATTTGAGTCGGCTAATAAATGTGGGAAATTGTTGGCCTGGCAAATGAAAAAAAGACAAAAACTAAATACTATTATAAATTTAGAAGTGGAAGGAAAGAACATACAGAACCCAGTCGAGATTAGAAATTGTTTCCAGAGGTACTTTAAACAACTATATACACAAGGGCCACAGAAAGAAATTGACCTAGACTGATTTTTGAAAATAAATGGATTACAAAAATCTCTCAAGAAAATAAATTAATGCTGAACTATAAAATAACTGAACAGGAGGTAGAAGGTGCCATTCAGAATATGCAATTAGGCAAATCTCCAGGACCGGATGGACTGACTTCTAGATATTACAGATCCTTAAGAGAATGGTTAGTACAACCTTTAAAGGAAGTCTGTAATGAAATAATGGACGGGGAAAGGGCACCAGAGTCGTGGAAGGAAGCGTATATCACACTTATACCGAAAACAGAGACTGAAAAGACGCAGCTTAAGAACTACTGCTCCATATCACTGCTTAATGTGGATTATAAAATTTTTGCAGACATTTTGGCTAAAAGACTAAAAAAAGTGTTAGTGGAAGAGATTCATAAAGATCAAGCAGGCTTTCTCCCAGGTAGACACTTGTCTGACAATATGAGAAACATAATCAATATTTTAGAAAAATTACAAGTGAATATTAATACCAAGGCAGTTTTGATATTTGTGGACGCGGAGAAAGCTTTTGACAATATTTCTTGGAGTTTTATGAAGAAGAATTTACAGGGGATGGGGGTAGGTCAAGGCTTTGGAAATGGTATAAGTGCAATTTATTCAGAACAAAAGGCTAAATTAATTGTGAATAACGTGGTGACGGAGGAATTTAAGATAGAAAAAGGGACACGACAAGGTTGCCCAATCTCCCCATTGCTTTTTATATCGGTCCTGGGGGTCCTGTTGAATATGATTAGAAGGGACCAATTGGTTAAAGGTATACAAGTCGGAGCTAAACAGTACAAATTGAGAGCATTTGCAGATGACTTAGTATTGACGTTACAGGAGCCAGAATCTAGTACCAAAAGAGTTTTGGAACTGATTCAAGAATTTGGTTAGGTTGCAGGATTTAAACTAAATAAGTTAAAAACAAAGGTCTTAGAGAAAAATTTAACAGAGATTGAGAGAGAGAGGTTTCAGAATGAGACAGGTTTAACAGTGGTTAAGAAAGTGAAATACCTGGGGATTAATATGACAGCTAAAAATGGGAATTTATTTAAAGACAATTATGAAAAATGCTGGACTGAAGTGAAAAAAGATCTAGAAATCTGGTCAAATTTGAAGCTCTCACTGCTAGGCCGTATTGCTGCGATAAAAATGAATGTATTGCCTAGAATGTTATTTCTGTTTCAAACATTGCAAATTTCGGATAAAATGGATTGCTTCAAGAAGTGGCAGAGAGATATTTCTAGATTTGTCTGGCAGGGCAAGAAGCCTAGAATAAAATTTAAAATACTAACAGATGCAAAGGAAAGAGGTGGATTTGCCCTGCCAGACCTTAAACTTTATTATGAATCAGAAGCTTTTTCCTGGCTGAAAGAATGGCTGCTTCTTGAGAACACAGATATTTTGGATTTAGAAGGCTTTAATAACGTTTTTGGGTGGCATGCATATTTGTGGTATGACAAGGTTAAAGCTCATAAAGCATTTAAAAATCATATTGTTAGAAGAGCATTGTTTAATGTCTGGATAAGATATAAGGATTTATTGGAAAATAAAACCCCAAGGTGGTTGTCACCGATGGAAGCGAAAGCGCAAAAAAAGCTCAATATGGAGGCCAAATGGCCGAAATATTGGGAAGTTTTGGAACAAGAGGGAGACAGATTGAAATTGCAGAGTTTTGAAAAACTAAAAAATAAAGTGCGAGATTGGCTTCATTATTATCAGATAATGGAGGCATATAATTTGGACAAGAAAATTGGCTTCCAGGTGGAAAAATTAAAATTGGAAACAGAACTGTTAGAATCCAAAAACAAGATTCTGTCAAAGATGTATAACTTGCTGTTGAAATGGAATACTCAGGATGAAACGGTGAAATCTGCTATGATTAAATGGGCACAAGATGTTGGACATAACATAATGATGGCTGACTGGGAACAGTTATGGACCACAAGTATGAAGTTTACGGCATGTAATGCCTTAAGAGAGAATATTATGAAAATGATATACAGGTGGTACATGACACCAGTCAAACTTGCAAAAATCTATCATTTGCCCGATAATAAATGTTGGAAATGTAAAGAAACTGAAGGCACATTCTTTCACCTTTGGTGGACGTGCCCAAGGATTAAGGCTTTCTGGGAGATGATCTATAATGAAATGAAAAAGGTATTTAAATATACCTTTCTGAAGAAACCAGAGGCCTTTCTCCTGGGTATGGTTGGCCAATTGGTGCCAAAGAAGGATAGAACTTTCTTTATGTATGCTACAACAGCAGCAAGAATACTTATTGCAAAGTATTGGAAGACACAAGATCTACCCACCTTGGAAGAATGGCAGATGAAGGTGATGGACTACATGGAACTGGCGGAAACGACTGGCAGAATCCGAGACCAGGGAGAAGAGTCGGTGGAAGAAGATTGGAAGAAATTTAAAGACTATTTACAGAAATACTGCAAAATTAATGAATGTTAGAATGATGTCAGAATGAAGTTAAATGGTTTTAGCAGCAATGTTACAAAGGAGTATGTAAAAATGGTTTGTTAACAGGTGAGAATCCAAAGTTACAATATATTAAGTTAAAGGATTAGGATAAAAACAAAGAGGGAAAGGATTTGCTGAATTAACTAATTGAACTGGAATACAAAAAAGGGAGGTGTGAGGAGGTCAGGGAAACAAGTAAATGAAAGACAAGACATGGAAAGATTGATTTGTTTTTAAGTGTTTTAATTTTTTTGTATTTTTCCTTTCCCCCCCTTTTTTCTTTTCTTTCTCTTATTTTTGTAACCTTTTTTGAAATTTTAATAAATATCATTAAAAAAAACAACAACCAGAGGCATTCAGTTACTACTTCTCCACAGTCCCAAGACAGGGCCCTGGCTCACACTCAAGCCTTTTGGTGGGTCTCCAACATAACCTTCCTAACTAGGCCCAGCAAAGACCTGCTAGCTAGACCTGGAAGAGATATATCATGGACTGGTCCCAGAACCTCTTATCACCAAAACAGGAAACACCGGGGGCCTTGCTCCAGACCTCCTCACTGCATGAGGTACTGCAGGCTGCTACTAAGAGCAGGGACTTTTCATCTATGTTACCTATCTTTGTAGAATGTACTTCCAAGCAAGATCTCTCACTATTATTTTAGGCGCTTGGTTAAAAGGAGGATGCTGAAAGCGGCTTTCAGCCAAGTAAAATTTACTATTATAGTTGTTGTTATTTGTTATGCTATGCTCTTTGGCTGCTGTCTGAATTGCTTTTGGGGGAGGGCAGTTTAACTATGTTGCATTTACACTGTTCCATCACTGCTACTGTTATTTTTATATGTTGTATGATGTCATGTTCCTAGAAGTTGCCTTGAGCATTCCCTTTCATTTTTTAAAGTTTTATGGATTTAAGCTTTTAAAACAATGAATGCATAACACTAAGCTGAGGAAGATGATTGATCTTCTCTCCTTCCCTATAGTGGGCACATAGCTTTTCCACCCCTCTTCCCCCACATGCACATACACCTCTTCCTAAAAGAGAAGGAACAAGTGCTGCTTGCTTACTTTGGCAAACATCTTGAGGCGGGAGCTGGGGTCGCGGGAGGTAGTGACCATGATGCGAGGATCCTCCACACCTGCCCAGCGGTACTCGTCGTCCATGTGGCTTTTCACACCTACCACGGCAAGGCAAATTACAAAGGCAGGTGACAAATCCACAGACACTCTTTGAACTCTTAACAAACAAGCACACCCCCTGCAGCTGCACTCATCTGAAAACCAAACTTGGGTTGCAGAAAAGAAGAACTTTTTAAAAAAAGAAAACAAGTGGTTCAGTGGTTCATCCATGCTCAGGAATGATTTGAAAATTTCTAAGGGTCTTGGCAGAGCACTTAGTGATTTTTCTGCTGGCTGTAGCAATTGCAATCTGCTGTGTTAGATGCTATAGGATTTTTCTAGCTGCTTCATTTACTTCTTATATACTGTATATTATTGTATACAAATCTGAAATCCATAGAATTCAAAAAAATCACTATGAATGCTTCTGTCTTCAACCACAAAACCACAGGCCAGTTTGGGAATGCCTCTACCAGAGTTCAAGGTTGCCTGGAAACCACAAACTAAATGATTGGAAAAAGGATAGGCTACGTGGTTCATCAGCAGAGAGGAAAACACATCATACACCTAGGGAACGTCCTCCTCATCCTCTTCATGTTCTGAGGCTGAACCATAGCATTTATAATTCACTTCTGGAGCAGCATTCCAATTCAAATCCAGATCTACAGGGCTCTGACAAGTGATGCAGAGGTAAGTTGCGCTAATGTGACAAATACAACACTTTCAAATGTGCCACATTTCAACTGGAAATTAGTTGATTGATCCAATTAAGTGGGCCTGATGGGCTTTGTAGTCCAAATCCTCTGGAAGGCTCCACATTAAGAAAGGCTGATTTATAAGATGTCATTAGTGAGAAGTAATGCAATAGGGAATGCAATAGCTAATTCCACCACTGTCCTCCTTCTGGTTGTTGTCTTCTTCCTTCCAATTCCCTTTCTGCCATTTTGTTCTCTGTTCACTAAGGGTAAAGGCTACAGCCTGAGGATGCTTCCCTCAAAGCCAGTAAAATGATATATTAGTCTTACCATTCTTACCATTTTGCTCATATCAGCTACTCACCTTCTCCACCCCCATCATCAAATTCGAGAGCCTTCTGGAGCCCCAGAGCCTCCCTCCGCAATTCCGTGGGGATGAGGCAGTTCTCTGGAAGGGAAGAGGTCAGAGGAGTTACAAAAAGCAGACACAGCTGCAGGGCTCTTGACCACCATTACTGACTTCGGGGATACATTATAGGGAAATGCAAGACATACATTTTTCAACAGGCTTTTGAAGCCGAGTTATTACTTTATGTCACCCCTTCCCTCCAAAGAACTTGAAGCAATGTAACAGTGTTCTCCCGCTGCCTGTCCATTTTATAGAATCATAGAGTTGGAAGAGACCACAAGGGCCATCGAGTCCAACCCCCTGCCAAGCAGGAAACACCATCAGAGCACTCCTGACATATGGTTGTCAAGCCTCTGCTTAAAGACCTCCAAAGTAGGAGACTCCACCACACTCCTTGGCAGCAAATTCCACTGTCGAACAGCTCTTACTGTCAGGAAGTTCTTCCTAATGTTTAGGTGGAATCTTCTTTCTTGTAGTTTGGATCCATTGCTCCGTGTCCGCTTCTCTGGAGCAGTAGAAAACAACCTTTCTCCCTCCTCTATGTGACATCCTTTTATATATTTGAACATGGCTATCATATCACCCCTTAACCTCCTCTTCTCCAGGCTAAACATGCCCAGCTCCCTTAGCCGTTCCTCATAAGGCATCGTTTCCAGGCCTTTGACCATTTTGGTTGCCCTCTTCTGGACACGTTCCAGTTTGTCAGTGTCCTTCTTGAATTGTGGTGCCCAGAACTGGACACAGTACTCCAGGTGTGGTCTGACCAGAGCAGAATACAGTGGCACTATTACTTCCCTTGATCTAGATGCTATACTCCTATTGATGCAGCCCAGAATTGCATTGGCTTTTTTAGCTGCCGCGTCACACTGTTGGCTCATGTCAAGTTTGTGGTCAACCAAGACTCCTAGATCCTTTTCACATGTACTGCTCTCAAGCCAGGTGTCACCCATCTTGTATTTGTGCCTCTCATTTTTTTTGCCCAAGTGCAATACTTTACATTTCTCCCTGTTAAAATTCATCTTGTTTGTTTTTGCCCAGTTCTCTAATCTGTCAAGGTCGTTTTGAAGTGTGATCCTGTCCTCTGGGGTGTTAGCCACCCCTCCCAGTTTGGTGTCATCTGCAAATTTGATCAGGATGCCCTTGAGTCCATCATCCAAGTCGTTGATAAAGATGTTGAATAAGACCGGGCCCAAGACAGAACCCTGTGGCACCCCACTAGTCACTCTTCTCCAGGATGAAGAGGAACCATTGATGAGCACCCTTTGGGTTCGGTCAGTCAGCCAGTTACAAATCCACTGAGTGGTAGCATAGTCAAGACCGCATTTTACCAGCTTCTTTACAAGAATATCATGGGGCACCTTGTCAAATGCTTTGCTGAAATCAAGGTAGGCTACATCCACTGCGTTCCCTTCATCTACCAGGCTTGTAATTCTGTCAAAAAACGAGATCAGGTTAGTCTGACATGACTTATTTTTCAGAAATCCATGCTGACTATTGGTGATCACAGCATTCCTTTCTAGGTGCTCACAGACTGTTTGCTTAATGATCTGCTCCAGAATCTTCCCTGCTATTGATGTCAGACTGACTGGGCGGTAATTATTTGGGTCCTCTCTTTTCCCCTTTTTGAAAATAGGGACAACATTTGCCCTCCTCCAGTCTGCCGGGACTTCGCCTGTTCTCCAGGAATTCTCAAAGATGACTGCCAGTGGTTCTGAGATCACATCTGCCAGTTCTTTTAATACTCTTGGATGCAGTTCATCTGGCCCTGGAGACTTGAATACATCTAATCTAGCCAAATATTCTTGTACTATCTCCTTAGTTATTCTGGGCTGTGTTTCCTTTGCTGAATCATTTGCTTCAAATTCTTCAGGTCGGGCATTGTCTTCTTTATCGGAGAAGACTGAGGCAAAGAAGGCATTGAGGAGTTCAGCCCTTTCTGTGTCCCCTGTTTGCATTTCACCATCTTCTCCTCTGAGTGACCCCACTGTTTCTTTGTTCTTCCTTTTGCTACGAACATACCCATAAAAGCCTTTTTTGTTGCTTTTAACCTCTCTAGCAAGCCTGAGTTCATTCTGTGCTTTAGCTTTTCTGACTTTGTGTCTACACGTGCTGGCTATTTGTTTGAATTCCTCTTTGGTGGTTTCCCCCCTTTTCCATTTTTTGTACACATCCTTTTTTAATCTTAATTCAGTTAAAAGTTCTTTAGATAGCCACCCTGGTTTCTTTAGGCACCTTCCATGTTTTCGTCTCATTGGTATTGCCTGACAACAGCCCTGTGAGGCAAGTTAGGCTGGAAAATGGCGGCTGGCCCACTGTCACCCAGCGAGTCACCGTGGATCTCCCCAGTCCTAAGAGTTTACAAAGGCCAACTGCTCCTGCATCTACAAGACACTGTACACATGCAGGTTTCCACAAAAGGCACCCTTCCCAGCATACACACATCAGTTTTGAGCAGATGCAAGTTAGTTGTTCATACCATCTAGTGCTTTTTTAATTTTTTCCTTCTTCTCCTGGATCGCCCGAAGCTTTTCCTCCTGGGCTTTGCGGTAAAGATATTCTCGCCGCTGGCGGGCTTCCCGGCGCAACTAAAAGAATACAAAGGTATGAATGGAACGACAGAGAACACGCTCTCTCCACCACTTTCCAGTTTAACAAATCTTCAGGACAAGGACGGATGATCACTTCCTAAATACCTGCTAATCCTCAAGTGAGGATGTGTCCAAACATTTGTTCCCATTCCAGCAGAAACTATGGCCACATGCACACCATACATTTAAAGTGCTATGCTATGCCTTTAAGCAGCCACACCTTCCTCCAAAGAATGATGGGAGCTGTCATTTGTTAATGGTGCTGTGAGTTGTTTGGAAACCCATTTCCCTCCCAGAATGGTTTAATCACAGGGAACTCTGGAAATGGTAGTAGTTGGAGTGGAACAGGGGCCTCTAAACAACTCTCAGCACCCTTTACAAACTACAGCTCCCATAATTCTTGGGGGGAAGCTATGTTTAAAGCGGCATTATAGCCCTTAGGCTATAATTCCATAACAGCCGATGCCATATTGTAAAGTGTCAGGACATAGGACACTGTTCTACTGCAAACCTAAACACATTTACTGTACTACAGAGCATATACGTCACTGAACCTTGTTCCGAGTAAACATACATAAGACTGCATGGATAGGGTCACATAGCTCATTTATTCAAAATGGGTTTAATCACGCCTAAGCACCCACTGGATTGTGGCCATTGAGTTCTGAATCACAGAGTGTCAGCCTTGGAAAGGCCCCTGGAGAACATCTAGTTCAAGCCAATATTCAATGCAAAAACCTACAGCACCCCTAACAGGCAGCAGCAGTCTGGATTCCTAACGGATAGCTATCTGGACACCTGCAAATGAAAGAAAACCAACGCCCCCCATAAGGCAGTCAGACTGTTCCACTCTCAAAGAGCTCTTCGCATTCGCAAGCTTCTCCTTGCTAGTCACTGTGGGTCTGAAACTGAGAAGAGGAGTCGAGGCAGCAACTGGCTGCAATGTGCTCCTCTCCCACGATGCACTACGATGCCAACCATTACGAGTGATTCCTAGGATAGCGCTGCCGGTGGGCGAGCGGGCCTGGCCATCCAGCGCTGCTGCTGCTGCTCCCAACACGGCAGCCTTCAGGATCCCTCTTTGAGCTGCAGCTGCTGGGACCGCTTCCCCAGCAGCGCCACGGGAAGCCCCTTCGCCCGACAGCACCAGCGGCGCTTTCCCCAGCGGCCCCCGAAAAGCCTCCGCCGCCGCCGCCGGCTCCTCACCATGCTGCTTCCCCACCACGCCGGACTCCACCTCGCGCCGGAAGATCTCGCCCCTTCCTGCCTTGCCGCCCCTTCCCATTGGCCAGCGCGAGCCTGCTAGAGCGGAAGAGGACGCAAGCGGAAACCCCGAAGGCCGTTTGCCCACAGGAAAGATGGCCTGTCGATTAGACTTCCGGTTCCCGAATGCAATGGTCAGCAAGGGTGATGGAAAGACAACCGAATTAATGTTTAAAATCCTGGTTTCCTTCCTCCTTAATTTTCCATATTCACCAACAGCCCCATTCCCCAGGATAATTAACTACGAACCCCAAAATTAGACATTCCCCTTGGTGCTTAAAACAACCCCGAATTCTGTTCCAACAGCCGAAAAAGGTGCAGAGGGATGTCAACCGACGGAGGGCGTTATTTTTGTCAAGGCACAAAGCGAGAGGGAGTTTCGAACTCGGCCTTATTTCTACTTTTGCATTTCCATCCTCACGCACTTCCTAAGGGGGTCCTAACGGAAACCAGAAGTGGAGCTTTTTTTCTTGGAGCTGTCGGCTTCTGCCTCTTTGAGAAGGAGGCGGCCGCCCTTGCCCAAGATGGCTGCCCGCGGGGAACGCGGCCTCAAAGAAAGATGGCCGCTACGGAGGCCGAGAGATCGGAGCGAGGCATTGCTGTACAGTAGCTCGATGGTGGCCAAGGAGGAGGAGCCTCGCTTCGGGTCACGTGAGCAGGAAGCGCCGAGGGGTCGGGAAGCCTCGTCCTCCGGGCGCCGCGTCGCGCCAGGCCGGCACCTCGAAGCTCGCCCCGAGCGCCTTGGCTTTTGCTCCAGAGCTTTCCCTGCAAAAGCCTGCTCTTGAAAGCGGAATCAAAACAAAGCTCTGGAGAAAGGGGGAGCTTTAAAGGGGGGAGGGGTGTGTGGTCATAATAATAATAATAATTTATTATTTGCACCCCGCCCATCTGAGTAGGTTGCCCCAACCACCTTGGGTGGCTTCCAGCATATATATAGAAACGCAAAGGTAAGTGTGGATAAGGCCCCTACTGCCCATCGTGTTACAGTTTCAGTTTTTGATTGCCGTTTCTGTAATTGACCTAACAAGGAATGAAGGAATGCGCCTTTTGCCGAATTCAGCCCATGCTCAGCACGCAGATGAGATTAGGGGGAAATCCCACAGGATGAAATGGGATTTACTTCTGAGTGAACCTGCCTAGGATTAAGTTGGACCACACTTGGTGCAGAAGGTACTTGGGTTGCTCCAAAGGCAGAAATGGGGAACCTGTGACCCTCCTGGTGGTGGCTCCCGCCAGAGATTGCGGGAGTTGTAGTCCATCCACACCTGGGGCGGCTACTGCTTCCCTTTTGCCTTGGGTAAAGTATTTTCGCTCTACTGACAAACAGTAGAACTAGCAAGCAGAGTGCTGCTACTTTTATAGTGCTATCCTCTTACATAATTCTTTACAGAACAACATAGAACAAAGACAAGAGCTTGCAATCTAGTCTTAGACAGACAGCAATGGAGGGGGCAAAAGAGGTGAGCCAAGTGTGAGCAGTTGCAGTTACAGGGGTTTCATTTCAGATGGCTCCAGCACAGAATGCAGGACCAGCTGAAGTATGTGAGGAGTTGGACCAGGTCATCCTCCACCTTTTTGATACTCTGGAGATGCTCCAGACCAAGAGGAAAGCTTTTAACAACTTGATAGAGCAGGTGAGACTTGGGTTTGGGGGAGTTGCATAAAGGTGAAGGGCACTTCTACCACCCCGGGTCCCCTTCCTCCTCTTCTCCCCCCCCCCACACTCCATGGTTGCTGCTCTGTAGCCCTTTGCCCATTGCCTCTTGTGGGGATCTGGCCAAGAACAAAATTTTCTCAGAAGGTGCCCACTGAGGAAGATTCTTTCTAAAGGGAGAAGCCTAATCTCTTAACATTTTGTGGCGGTTATTTCTTCCCCAGGGTTGGTTCTCGCTCTCCAAGTCCCGCTATGCCATGGGTAACAAATCTGTCTCTCCCCTTCAGTATGGACATCAGATGACTCCAATGGTTCAGGTGAAAACTAGGTGAGAGCAGGAAATATCAGAATTTGGAGGGTGGAATCCCATGGAGCAAGTGAGAGCCTATGAAATAACAGGAGAGGGGAGGCAGAACAGCCAGTATTCTTTCCTGTTGGTTTTGGTGACTTCCAGCTTTATTTCTCTCCTTGACAGATTTTAGCTCTAGATGGGTATCTGTGCTGCTTGTATTGCATAGAGGAGCTGACCAGAGCTGTTGGCCAACAACATCTGAAGGGCCACGAATTCCCTATTCCTGACTTAAATTGCAATTCCACTATTTACTTTTTGCAATAACATTTCAGCAGTACTTTCTTTGGGTGGAATCCAATGTGACACTAAGACAATTTTTGGTCAATGCAAGGATTTCTGAAGTGAAGCAGGATATAACTTTTATGAAATAAATAACATTTCTGCTTGCACATTTTTTAAAAGTGCTCTAAATCTTCTCTAAATCTGCTTTAGGGGCTCGAGCAACCCCTAGAAATCCTTGTGCTGACAGGATTCATTCGTGGAATCCCCCCCCCCCCCGTTTCCCTTATTGCCTAACTACTCATTTACACAGGGAGACCAAATGCCGATACTGCCATTGCTTGGGGGAGTCTACCCCAATCTGGTGCCCTCCGGATGCTGCTGGACTCCAACTGCTATAATCCCAGACCGTGGAGGATCTTGGCTGGGGCTGATGGGAACTGTTAGCCAAATATCTGGAGGTTGGTGGAGGCTCTTCTGAGGTCTAGATAGATTCAGTCTTACATTTTGCTGTTTCTCTGCTCTGTCTAGAAAGAAAGACAACGGTCAGATGGGGTTTCATGTGGTGTCAGAGGATGTGAAGGCTGCCAAACCAACAGCTACAGATGCTGTGGAGGAAATTGGCCCTGGTGAGCAAGGTGAGGGTGCAAACCACAAGGCTGGTCGGGATGGTATTTGTTTGGGACTACAGTAAACTGAGGATAGAGATCCTCTTATCAAAATGCCCATGCCTGGCCATCTGTGTTTTTAGGAGTTGCAGCTATAGTGAGGTGTAACAATTTCTCCCTGCCAACTGGCTATTCATGCCAATATTAATGAGATCTTGGGGTGGGGGGAGGAATTGGCGAATAGGCATAAAAGAAGGATCACAGATGGGTAGGTTAAAGTAAGATCATTGGGGCCTAGAAGCATTGCAAGTGGATTGTTCCATAAGTGATTTTGAAGTATAATGTTCCTGCTTGTGTATATGAAGCTAATCATATCTTTTTAAAAAATACCTTAGGATGGCTTTGCCTTCAAAACGACATACAAATACTTTATTTAAATAAACAAAACACAAAGGAGTCCTTTTTATTTCTGTTGGAAATAGTAATGAAAGTCACAAAGATTTAACAGACTCAGAAAACATACGTGCTGGTCAATGATCTCCGGAGGCGGGCTAGGGACAAAGGTGAAAGCTGTTTCCTAGTTCTGCTGGATCTCTCAGCGGCCTTTGATACCATCGATCATGACATCCTTCTGGACTGTATAGAGGAGCTGGGGGCACTGTTATACTGTGGTTCCGCTCCTTTCTCCTGGGCTGCGTTCAGAAAGTGGTGGTGGGGTTGAGTGTTCAGACCCCTGGGCCCTCACTTGTGGGGTGCCTCAGGGTTCTGTCCTCTCCCCCATGCTTTTCAACATCTACATGCAGCTGCTGGGAGAGATCATCAGGGGGTTTGGGCTGGGTGTTCATCAGTATGCGGATGATACCCAGCTCTACCTCTCTTTCAAATCAGAACCAGTGAAACTCCTGTGTGAGTGTCTGGAGGCAGTTGGAGGATGGATGGCAGCTCATAGGTTGAAGTTGAATCCTGACAAGGCAGAAGTACTGTTTCTGGGGGACGGGGTGGGCGGGTGTGGTCCTGAATGGGGTAACTTTGCCCCTGAAGGACAAGGTGCGTCAAATGTGAGTCATTTTGGACTCACAGCTGTCCATGGAGGCGCAGGTCAATTCTGTGTCCAGGGCAGCTGTCTACCAGCTCCATCTAGTACTCAGGCTGAGACCCTACCTGCCCGCGAACTGTCTTGCCAGAGTAGTGCATGCTCTGGATATCTCCTCCTTGGACTACTGCAATGCAGTCTATGTGGGGCTACCTTTGAAAGTGACCCGGAAACTGCAACTAATCCAGAATGTGGTAGCCAGACTGGTGACTGGGAGCGGCTGCCAAGACCATATAACACCGGTCCTGAAAGACCTACATTGGCTCCCAGTATGTTTCCAAGCACAATTTGAAGTGTTGGTGCTGACCTTTAAAGCCCTAAACGACCTTGGCCCAGTAGACCTGAAGAAGCGTCTCCACCCCCATCGTTCAGCCCGGACACTGAAGTCCATCTCCGAGAGCCATCTGGTGGTTCCCTCACTGCGAGAAGTGAAGTTACAGGGGACCAGGTAGAGGGCCTTCTTGGTAGTGGCGCCCGCCCTGTGGAACACCCTCCCATTAAATGTCAAAGAAATTAACAACTATCGGACCTTTAGAAGACATCTGAAGGCAGCCCTGTTTAGGGAAGCTTTTAATATTTGATGAATCATTATATTTTAATATTCTGCTGGAAGCCACCCAGAGTGGCTGGGGAAACCCAGCCAAATGGGCACAGTATAAATATTATTATTATTATTATTATTACTACTACTATTACTACTACTTGCCATAATGTCAGAATTACAGAAGAGGAGAGAGAGAAATCCTAGTTCCCAACAATAGGCCAGTGGCAGGGAACTGACTGGGGTGGGTGTGACCAAAGACTTAGAATGTTGTGTGTTTTTCTCATCGCTAAGTTCCTGACTAGTAAAGGTGTTGCTTTAATGTTTCCAGTTCTACGATGGCGAAAAGGTCCAGGGAAAGCACAGGCTCCAGCCCAGCCCCCAAAGGCCTTCCACAAGGCTGCCGAAGGATCAGGGCATCAAAATCCCCTGACATGGTTTGGAATCCTTGTGCCCCAAAGCCTCCGACAAGCCCAAAGGACTTTCCAAGAAGGTGAGTGAAGTGGCTGCTCGTACACTCCACATAACCTGTTCTTCCTTCCCCTTCTCATTGTACCCCAAAGAGCAATGAAGACTCTTCTGAGAGCACAGCCCTCGTTTCTCTTTCTGTCAAAAGGCATTGGGGCTGTGCAGATGGGTAAATCTGAAAGTTGTCATTGATCCTGACACACTGTGGGAGCAAGCAGGGATGTTGCTCTGCCCCTGATGAAAGTCTTATGTGCCCAACACTGAAAGCTAGCTCAGCTGAATACCACAAGTGGCGGCAAGGACTGTGCTGTTACTTATATCCCTTTGAGTGATCCTGGGATGCTGGATTCGGTCCCTCAAGAGACACACATTTCCCAAAATCTCCTTTTCTGTTGCCTGAAGTCCTCTCAGTGAACACATCATACAGTTGCTGTGAGGAACCTTTGGCTCTCCATTGCTGCACTGCAAGTCTCCTCATTCCATTGTCTTTGTTGGCTGGGACTGATGCGCCCTGGAGTCCCAACAACCTGTGGGGGACCACAGGCACCGCCCCCTCCTGCCTGCCTTAGGGGGAATGTTCCAGGTTCTCTTCCATGATGCATCATCTCAACTGCCTCTCACCCTCTTCTGTTCTAGGAATTCAACTGGCTGCAGAAATCGCCTCGTTACAGAGTGACATTGAGACCACACAGAGACATTACCATGCATTGCTGGGGGAAAAGCACAAACTTGTAGCAAGGGAAAAGCAACACTGCCCTTGAACAGCTATGACCATCTCTCCGCTGAGAGCATAGATAGAAGAATGGGGCCTGTATTTATTGGGATGCATCCCAGAAGCCGCTTGCTCCATGTATTTTTTAGCTGTACTTAATAAATAAGGGCTTCAGAAACGTCTGGAAATCTTGTTTGTGGAGCTCTTTGTCCTGGTTATTTTTGAAATGCTGGTTAGCCTTGTCCGGAGCCTTACTCTCATCCTGCCTTTTCCATAATTCTCAGGACCACATTACAATATGATTGTAGGCTTTTTCCTCTTATTTTTGTATGTTTTCAATCAGTGAGAGGGATGTCTTTGAAACAGATAAAGATCCAGTATTAACTCTTGTCTGCAAATACTGTTTAAAATCCTTTGGGCCACCTCTTCACTAGCTGAGGTCGAACTGAGATGAGGTACATAACATTTGGTAATGCTAGATAAAGGTAAAGGGACCCCTGACCATTAGGTCCAGTCGTGACCGACTCTGGGGTTGCGGCGCTCATCTCGCTTTATTGGCCAAGGGAGCTGGCGGGTCATGTGGCCAGCATGACTAAGCCGCTTCTGGTGAACCAGAACAGCGCACAGAAATGCCGTTTATCTTCCCGCCAGAACGGTACCTATTTATCTACTTGCACTGTGACGTGCTTTTGAACTGCTAGGTGTGCAGGAGCAGGGACCGAGCAAGGGGAGCTCACCCCGTCGCGGGAATTCAAACCGCCAACCTTCTGATCAGCAAGTCCTAGGCTCTGTGGTTTAACCCACAGCGCCACCCGCGTCCCAATGCTAGATAGAAAGGGACTATTTTATACTGTTTATTTTTGGGGGGAGGGGAGTATAATTGTAGCACTGGAAAGAGATTCTGAGAGTCTTCTAGTCCACAAAGCAGGAATCTCAACTGAAGCATCCATGACAGATGACTATCCAACCTCTGCTTTAAAACCTCCCTTGCCACACCACTGAAATTAAGCAGCATGAAAATGTCATGGATTTAAAATAGATTAACTCTCTCTTCTCCTTCCTGCTACCCTAAAAGCTCCTGCAAATTTTCCAGAAAGTGATCCTACTTGGCCTCTGATACATCCTCTTTCTATCATTTTCTCCATCAACATAAATTTCAAGTTTGCATATTAAGGTGAATACAATGAGGCTTATATAAGCTCACAATACAGAAAATGTTTACATTCTTAAGTGTTACATCACACATAGTTTCAGAACTGACAGCTTGAATGTGTGGTGTCCTTTGAAAAGGATTAAGATTGTGGGAGAGCTGCCAACAATTGAAGAGCGAAGGACTGGAAACCAGAGCAGAGAACAGCGCAGGGGCAATTTCACATGAGTTTGTAGCTTTGAAAAGATCACTATCCAGCCAGGATTGAACTGGGGTGACCAAGTGTGTTTACTCTCAGCTTTATGATCTAATTGATTCCTGCCAATATTTTACAGAAGAAGTTAAAGGATAGAGTGAAAAAACAAAGTTTGCAAGGGAGGGACACCGGTTGTGGGTGTGGCAACTGGAGGGAAAGGGAAGCATGGGAAAATCTGGTGCATTATGGGTGTAACAAGTAGAAGCAGATTATGGTTTCTTTGTGGGTTTCTCAGCAGTTTGCAGAAGTGCTTGCAAAAGCAAGTACCTTGATATGACTGGCAAAAGGAGGATTTGTCCATTTCTGCTGCATTTCCTTGCTCTCTTTAGGTTCTAATCCAAAAGCTTCTCCTCTGTCTCACTCCCATATGGTCTAGCGGTTAGGATTCCTGGTTTTCACCCAGGCGGCCCGGGTTCGACTCCCGGTATGGGAAAGGCAATGTCTTTTAATGCATGCCAGGATGAAGAATTAAATAGTATCAAAGAAATGGCGCGCCAACAGTTTTATTTCTAGTTACAGATAGGTAGCCATGTTGGTCTGCCATAGTCAAAATAAAAAAATTCCTTCCAGTAGCACCTTAAAGACCAACTAAGTTAGTTCTTGGTATGAGCTGCGTATCTGAAGAAGTGTGCATGCACACGAAGGCTCATACCAAGAACTAACTTAGTTGGTCTTTAAGGTGCTACTGGAAGGAATTTTTTTAGTCTTATTTCTGATAGTGATCTACGTATCGGGAAATTGGCGCCTGGCGGCCCCTCCTGAGCCGGGAGCGGCTGCCCTCTCAATGGCTTGCAACCTGGAGGGAGTTCTCTCCCGCGGCCGAGCCCGCCTTGGGCTTCCAGGAGCAGAGCCAGCAAAGGGGAGCAGCGAGGCGGCTGCCAGGCCTCCAAGCAACGGCCCGTCAACCGGGCGGCGCATCTGCCGCAGGCTTCTCCGAGGTTATGGATCGGGCTCGATGCGCGACTGGAAGGCGGCGGCGGCGGCGGGGGGGGGGGGGAATTCAAAGGCGCGCTTCCGCAATTGGTCAGTAGGCGCCGCACTTCAGCTCCTTCGCTCAGGCGCGCGCACCAGAGAGAGGTTTCGGGCGAGAAAAACCCCCATTTCCCCCCGGCAGTTGCCCGCTGCTGTCTTTGACCCGGGAGCTGAATGTTCGAGCCCCACTCGGGGAATTTAAAAGTCTCCAAGCCATTCCAGCTTTTGTTTGCACCACCTTTTAATGCTCCTGAGACTGTTTCTATAGAAGGCTCTTTGCGAACAGGAAGAGCAGGATTGGGTTTGCATCTGCTGAACTGCATTCGAAAGAGCGCGGGGCTTGAGGCTGCGACGGGGCTGGGGTGGCCGCTCTTCTTAGAGGTTCTGGTCTCTGTTGGCAGCAGGACAAGAGGTGGGGGGAGAAGAAGCCGGCGAGCCGGGCGGTGGGCGCTGATCCTGCGAAAGCAGCCGGCGGGCGCGCTCCCCTTCTCTGCCGGGGGGGGGGGCTGGTTCCGGAGACTCCCGCAAGGAGGGCAAGGCAAGCGCAGCCTGAAATTCCGGCAGGCGGGCACAGGGAAGTGCAAACTCGCAGCCCCATCTACCGCAATGCCAAAATCCAGACACCCAATTTTTCCACCAATCCTGCAGTTAAGCAGCTTCAATAATTTAGGGTTGCCATATTTCAAAAAGTAAAATCTAGGACACCCCGAAAGTTGTTGCGCTTCTTTTAGACAAACCCCAAAGTTGTTGAGCTTTTTCTTACAAAACCGCCCAAACACCGCGATTTCTCGAGTGACTTGCCTAAGATCCAGGACAAAGCAGCGCCTCTGCCTTTGCAATAGGAAGGGGGCGCGAGGATGCAGTTCCCTCCTCTCCCCGGAGGGGGCAACGGTGAGCATCTCTGTCCTGGACTGGCTCGTACATTACCCAATGCTTCTTCGCGCTTCTCCCATATGGTCTAGCGGTTAGGATTCCTGGTTTTCACCCAGGCGGCCCGGGTTCGACTCCCGGTATGGGAAGAGTGATCTTTTCCTGCCCCCGCATTTACCTTTTTTCAGAGCATCTGCTACTAAATAACCCTTTAGGCCAGGCAAGAAGAGTCTTCCAAATGTCTGTTTAAAGCGAGTAAGGAGGTGTCTGCACATGCGAAGCGCCTGAGAGTGAGAGGTTTGTGTGGCAGGTTATGCTGGGTTAAGCGCTGCAGCCCATGTGCTTTGCATGGCACCCTCTTGTTTTGGAAGAGAAAAAGTGATCACAGACACACACAAATATATTCTTTCCCGAAGTAGAATAATATTACACTTGCTTATAGAAATCTTCCTAGGAAATGTTTTTGTTTCATTTTTCTTCCAAAAAAGAGAGAGAGAAGAAAGAGTATCATCCTGGTGCAAAGTGTGACCTGCTCTCGCCTGTCTGACAAGACTCAGCCAAGGAGGCTTCTGCCAGCCGCCTCCCATATGGTCTAGCGGTTAGGATTCCTGGTTTTCACCCAGGCGGCCCGGGTTCGACTCCCGGTATGGGAAGCTCTAAATTTTAGTTTCTCTCTTCCACTTAACACCTTGTAATTCAGTCTCCCTCCGCTTTCCACTTGTCCCAATCAAATGCGCTTCAGGTCATGAAAACGCTCTTTATTTGCCGTTTTGAATGCGATGGGAAGCATGCGCGCCTTTTGCCGCTGCCCATCGCAGCAGCGCCACGAACTGGGGGAAAAGGAGGAGATCTGGGCGACTCCAGGGAACAAAAAGCGCACCTTCCCATACCGGGAGTCGAACCCGGGCCGCCTGGGTGAAAACCAGGAATCCTAACCGCTAGACCATATGGGAACCGCTGCTGCGCGCTCTTCCGCGCGGCCTCCTCAGGCGCCGAGAGCCGGGCGGGCGGCGCTGCGGACCTCCAGGGAGAGGCTCGTGCCCGGCAGGCGCGCCTCCTGCTGCGCGGTTCCGCGTTCCCGCGGGGCTGCCGGCCAAGCGCGGCTGCCACGTCGGAGGGACCGGCCTGCTTTATGTACAGGTTAGGCGTGTTAGAGCAAAATGAAATAAAAGGAAGCGGTGCGTAATATTTCCTAATGAAATAAATAAACAAAGCCGCTTGCTGCGCGCCCCGCGTGCACGCGCAGCCCCGGGAAGCGTCGCCATGGCAACGCGGGCCGGGAGGATGCTGGCGGGAGCCGGAAGTGCTCTCTCTCTCGGCCGCGTTTCCAAGGCGAGGATGCCCGTGACGGGCGGGGAGGGAGGCCAATGGGAGAGAGAGGCGGGCCTTGGCGGGAGCTGGTCCTGATGCTGCTGCCGCCGCCGCTCGGGGCTGCGGGGTGAGGGCAGGATGGAGGGGCCGGGCGGGCAGGCCTGCTGGGTGGGGCTCCCCAGGAATGGGGGCCGGTGGGGAGGGGGCCGTTGGAAGAATGGGGGAGCAGCAGTGGAGGCAGAGGGAGCAGCCATGGCCACAGGCAACCTGGGCCTCCGCTTGCCAGCCCACATGGGGAGACCAGAAAGAGCCATCTGGGGTGGGGGCCGCCTTTGCCACACACCTGCCCCCGAGAGGAAATTCCCCTCAGCATGGTGCTGGGCAACGAGAGGGGGCAGGCTATCAGGAGCGACCCGCTGCCGGGTGGGCAAGTGTGCTGTCACAGACGGATGGCAGAGAGCAATGGAGAGAGGAGGCCAAGTGGGTGCAGGAATAACGGCTGGAGACCAGGGAAATGTTTGGGGCAGAAGAAGGTTCCTTGGACCAGGGACAAGGGCAGGGTGTTGCAAAATGTACTGGTGTGTAGATTTTGAGGGAGGGCCGATTGTGGATGTCCGTCTGGGGGAAATGGCAGGGACGCCAAGGAAGGGTACAGCCTTTTGTGGGTTGTGGGACCAACAGAGAGGGTGCGGTTCTTTTGGTGGCATGGCAGCTGTAGAACAGTTGGTAGGGGGCAACTAGCACTTCTTGAAGCTTATGACAGGGAAAAAGGATTCATCCCTCTGCACCCCTCCCCCTCCCCCTCTGCTTTCCCACAGAGACAGTGGGGACCATGGGGCTGGTGGCTTGCAAAGGGCACTAGCCTCTGCCTGTGAAGAGGCCTCAACTCTGTGACCCCCTCCCCCCCACCATCATGGAGCCCCTGAAGGAGAGGGCTGGGTGGTGCGCAGGGTACCGGGGGGAGGAGGCTGTCGCTGAAATGAGACCCTTGCTGCAAGAGGACATCGGCCAGGTGAGTGCCACCAAGACCACCCATTGGGATGCCTGATCTTTTCTACCTGCCCCCCTGTATCCCTCTTTGGAGTTGCAGAGCCCTAATAAGCCCAGCGCCAGACTTGATCCAATAGCAAGGCTCTTCTTGTGTATGGAAACTCACAATAAGTGCCGGAGAACGATAGCCAAAACACCGTGAATTCTGGCAACAGCAACAATTCACATGAGAATATTTCCTTCTGCATTGGCTGAGGATTGGTCACCCTTACGCCCAGTTCCATTTCCCCTCTTTCTGCTGATCCTCCAGCAGCAGCAGTAACTGGGAGATCAGACCAGCACCCACCAGATTTCCAACAATGGGTGACCCTATGCCTCGCCAGCTATATTGGTAGGACCTCATTCTGCTGTGTGTGGTTTCTTTCAGGACGGCATTGCGATGGGGGTTGAGCCTACAGGCTGGGGGACAGATGACCCAGACTTAGAGGAGAATGAGGTTGGCACAGATCCTGTTCGGGTCATGATGTTGCCGCTTCAAGCCCAGCATGCCATGGAGAAGATGGAAGAATTTGTCCTGAAGGTGAGTGACATATGTGGCTGGGAAGCGCCTGTGAGCAGTCCTGGCTCAAAACAAGCCTCCTTGGGCGCTCCCTGTTTTTCTTGCTTCACTCTTCCTCAGTTTTGCCCTGAGGAACTGGCTGTCCAGCGTCCTCTCTTCTTCATTTTATGGGCTGCTACCCAATCAGTGCTAAGGCAAACTGGGCATGTCACAAAAGTGCCCACGGGTCTGATATTATGACTTCAGCTACTGCCCATTGGCCTCCTCCCCAGCTTCGCAAGGCACAGGGAAGCTCAACAGTCACACAACCCTGGAGAAGGGGGAGATGGAGTAGTGTAGTCGTGGGCAAGAGGCTCTCCTCTCTGCCATGACACCCTGCTCTGAGCCAGCTCTCAGGGCCAAGCCCAACGGGGCATAGTATCTGGAAGCCAGCGAAGAGAAAGCAGCCCAGTGGTGCTCCCTCTCTCCTGATGGGGTCCCCTGGAGGCCCTCGACTGAGGGAGGCCATGGGCAAGGGAGAGAAGGCCACACAAAGTGCAAAAAGGACTGGCCTGAGGGGTCAGGAAACAGAAAAGGAGGAGGAGGGCTGCTGCTGGGTTCAGGCAAGTGGCAACTAACAGGGTGGGGCTTTGAGGGCCTGTGGCAACCCCTCTGGTTGGTGGACCTCAGAATTAATTGCATGGCTTCACCAACCACTGCATTTATTTATATATTTTAAGATATTTATATACCTTGGCAAAAAACCAACCAAAACCCACAATAAACAAACAACCGTGGCATTTATATAAGCACATTTCAAATGTTCAAAGCTTTACCATAGCTCTGTAAGGTAAGCCAGCATCATTATTGCCCCGCATTGCAAATGGCAGGCTGAGAGAATTGGCAGCACTGCTAAGGCCTATGGAGTGTGTTTATGGTGAAGTGCCAAAGCAGACAAGATGAAGCAAGATCCCTATTTGTATATTCACCTGTCTGCCACACTCATGTGTAATGAATTTGGAGGTCTGGCTTGTTTATTTATTTTACACCAAAAGGTGGCATGAGAATGATGGGAACGGGGACACCCACAGACTGCCACCTTATCCTCTGCCCCGGTCTCCTGGGCTGCTTCACCTTCAGTGTCTGTCAGGCTGGGAGAAAAGTGCCTGGGCCAATGGAGGTGGGAGCCCCAAACATGCTCCTCCCCACACCTTATACTTAGTGGGTCAGATGCATGAGCAACAAGCATGGAAGCCCAGGTCGCCTCTGCTGTGGCCCTGAGGTGAGGATGCTTGGACCAGGCTGCAGACTAATACCCACTGACCTGGGAGTAAGCCCCATTGAACTCAGTGGGGCTCTGAAAAGGTATTTATGGGATTGCCTTTGTTGCCAGAGTGTTGAGCGGGGAGGGAACTGCGTTCTGTTCCCCCTTCAGCCGTGAAGCTGAATCCACAGAGAACTCTTGGCTTTGCTTCACCAAAGCAGCCCTGGAGGTTGTTGTTTTCTTTACAGAATATTCTCAGCACTCTCAAAAGCCACATATTCTCTGTTCCTTATGAAATGCAATGACACTTTAAAACTTCCTTATGCTTGCTGTAAAAAAATTCTCTTTAGAGCAGTGTCCCCACCCCCATTTTTTAAAAAATAAATAAAGCATACAGAATCAGCACACATGTACATACTTTTGATACTGGGGAAACAGTTTGATTTTAGTTTACTTTTTTGAATTATGGAGACACAGTTCACTCTTACAAAAGATGAATACCATATTATTCTAGTTCAGCTCCTAGTATAATCAACAGGCAAGATCCTTTCCTGTGCCTTAGCCTCAGGCTGCACTCACATACTGCTCACTCTGCACCTAGTGTGCTCCCACCATAGGTAGCAGACGTGGGGTATACACATTAACCACAATCCATGCCTATCCTTTATCTACTGCATGCTGTAATTTTAAAAAAATGAAGTTTTATGTTTCAGTGTGTTTTTCCTCAAAACAGCTCCGACTGAAGTTCAAAAAGAGAACAGCCTAGCTGCGTTTTAAGCCAGTAATGTCTACACAGCCTCCGTTTTTTCTCCCGTTGTAGGTCTGGGAGGGCCGCTGGCGTGTCATGCCTTATGATGTGCTGCCTGACTGGCTGAAGGACAATGACTTCCTCCTCCATGGGCACCGGCCGCCCATGCCCTCCTTCCGTGCTTGTTTCCGAAGCATCTTCCGCCTCCACACGGAGACAGGCAACATCTGGACACATCTGCTTGGTCAGTCATGGGGCTCTGCTCCGCACAGCAAGAACCTGGTGTGGTGGGGGAAGAGGAAGGGGGCAATCTGGATTAGCTCCCTTCTTCTTCTGTGTCTCACATCATAGCAAACTATTTCAGCTTCAGAATATAGCTACCATCTTCTTTGTTAATATTTTTTAAAAATCAGCATAAAAGACACTTAACAGGCAACACAAATATGGTTCCCTGATGGTGTTTCCTGACAGTCTGCATTCTAATCACTACGTTAGTGAGCTTCACTTTTCATATACAGTGGTACCTCAGTTTTTGAATGTAATCCGTTCCGGAAGACTGTTCAAATTCTGAAACATTTGAAAACTGAAAACTCAATAGCCAACAGCTAGGCCTCAGGATCTTGCACTCAGCGGAAGCTGCGTGGCATGTTCGACTTTTGAGGCATGTTCGAAAACTGAAGCACTTACTTCTGGGTTTACGGCCTTCGAAAACCGAAATGTTCGTCAATGGAGATGTTTGAAAACCAAGGTACCACTGTATTAGTAAGCTTCAATGTTTATTGTGCAAGTACTCAGGGCAGAACATTAGACTTGATTACCTCTGTTTGCTTGTTTATTTTGCATATGCACCTCTCTTGTGCTGCAGGGAAACTGTGTGTGAGAGAGAGATAAGGGGGGATGGGACACAGGTTCAGGTTTTTCCAGTTGACACCCCTGACTTCATGGGGAAGTGACCACAGACCGCCAGGCCCAGAGACGGCCCCCTCCAGGTCTCTATTTGTGCAGGGCTGCTGGTGACCTCTGCCTGCTTCTGGCAGAGCAGAGTCATTTCCTCCAAATTCCTGAGAGGACCACCCTTTCAGTGTGGTTGGGGTATGTGGAGACACCTAGAAAGAGATGTGGGCAGCTTTCTTCTCTTCCTCTCCCAGGGTTCCTCTTCTTCTTGGTCTTGGGCATTGGATACATGATCAGCCCCAACATGAAGTACGTTGCCCCCATCCAGGAGCGTGTTGTCTTTGGAATGTTCTTCTTGGGAGCCATCCTTTGCCTCTGCTTCTCCTGGCTGTTCCACACGGTCTACTGCCACTCAGAGGAGGTTTCCCGCACCTTCTCCAAGTAAGTCTACCGCCTGCCTGCTTCACCTGCCCCCCCCCCCCAGGTCTTCTGGGACACATGGGAAGTGGGAGACGGTGAGGAGCAAGAGTATCTTCCGTGGCACCGAAGCTCTCAAGAGACACAAGTGCTTGGAGCATCAGTGGGGAGCTCTTCTCTGGCTGGCAATAGATGCACGGATGGTTTTAAGAGAGTCAAAGTCCTTGTGTTAGGGTGGCCATGTGTCCTACTTTACAGAGGACTGTCCTCTATTTCTGAAGGGCTGTCAGGGGTCATCACTTTATCTGAAGGTATCCTCTATGGGAGGGCTGCTCAGGCCATGTGTGGTTTAAATATAGAGGGAGGGGGCCCTTGAAGTTGCCTCTCAGCCAGTGTGGATTTAAATCACTAGGCAGTAAGACTTGATTTAAATTATTTTTTTACAGAAAGACTCATTCTTACTGGTATAATCTTAATATTTACAACCAGATGAAGGCTTCATTTTTGGAATAATAAATGTTCAGAGTAGTTTTTACAGTTATATCAAAAAATACTGATTTGGTTATACTATTAGAAATACATAGATAGATAATTATGAAATTATTGTGAGGTTTAATAAGTTAACTGTTTCTATTTGGACAACTTTTCTGCTGTACTTGATTGGAAGGAGAAAAATAATAATTTTCTTAATAACAATTTAAACAATTTATTTAACTAAAACAATAACATTATAGCATATGTATCCATAACTGATGTATCCGTAACTCCATAACTGAGCTTTAGCACTCATGAAAAACTTAAAACAAATCCTTATTTCCTAATGAATAGCCTTTGGACTATCATGTAACTTAAATAGAAAACTATCTTTAGAAAGATTTTTTCCTCCAAAAGCATTTTATTTTAAAAATCCAATTTAAATTTTAAAAAATCCAATTTAAATAATAAAACCCGATTTTTAATTTTAAAAAATCATTGATTTTTATCCGCCCTGCCCTCAACAGTTAGCAGCACCTGCTCAGAAGACAGAGCCAGCTGGCAAGCTGTCCAAGTCTTCCCTACTAGGGTGAGGTGGTGTTCATTTCCATTTAATTACTGTAATTATTTCTTAATTTGCAGCTGTGCGTATAAGTTACCATGTGCAAATTTTATGCAGATTGGTGCCCTCCTTTTTGCCCTGTTTTGTGCTGATGTATCGCTCTGTCCTTCTGTGCTGCCATAATGCCAAGCATTGAGAGCCAGTGTGGTGTTGTGGTTAAGAGCGGTGGACTCGTAATCTGGTGAACCGGGTTCGTGTCTCCGCTCCTCCACCTGCAGCTGCTGGGTGACCTTGGGCCAGTCACACTTCTCTGAAGTCTCTCAGCCCCACTCACCTCACAGAGTGTTTGTTGTGGGGAAGGAAGGGAAAAGAGAATGTTAGCCGCTTTGAGACTCCTTCGGGTAGCGATAAAGCGGGATATCAAATCCAAACTTTTCTTCAAACTCTTCTAGCATACAGTCCCTGTGCCTCAGTGGGGTCTACCTTGGGCTCCCCTTTTAAAGAAATTTCTAGCATGTCGATCAGCATCACCTGACTAGGTCTGGGAGCCCCCTTTAAATTTCCCACAATGCCCCCCAACTCAGTGCTGCCTGGGGCAGCATGAGAAATTCAAGCATCTTCCACATTGGCCTCAGCAGCACATGCCATGTGAGGGGCACCATGGGAAATTCAAGCAGCCTCCTGGTGCTGGGGGAGGGCTGCCTGCTCTGTCTCTCTACTGGCAAGCCCACCCTGCTTTCTGTTGTGCAGACTGGATTACTCTGGAATCGCCCTGCTCACCATGGGCAGTTTTGTTCCCTGGCTCTATTACTCCTTTTACTGCTCACCTCAACCCCAACTCATCTACCTCGTCATCATTTGTGTCCTGGGCGTCACGGCCATCATGGTGTCGCAGTGGGACCACTTTGCCACCCCACAGTACCGGGCCGTCCGAGCAGGTAATCATGCACAATTGTCGATTTGGCATTGCTTGTGATGGATCGGGCCCCATTGGAGGATTTCCTTAGAACACACCCATGTAGTTAGAAAGCCGTAGGCTCTGAAAGTGCCAGAACACAGCTGGACCCTCAGAATGGATCTCATTCTGATAAATGCATTTCCCAGTTGAGATATAGTACTTCTACACCAGGAATCACTTTGGAAATAAAGCTCGGTTAAAATAGTTCTGTTTATTAGCAAAATACAAATTTTTACAGAGCAAAAGCTTAACTTGAGGGTAGTGCAAAAATACAACCAGGATGATCCAGGGTCTGGAAACCAAGCCTTCTGAGGAGTGGTTGAAGAAGCTGGGTATCTTTAGCCTGGAAATGAGACTGTGAGGAGATAGGGTAGCCATCTTCCAATATCTCAAGGGCTGCCCCATGGAAGAGGGTCCAAGCTCGTTTTCTCCTGCTCTGGAGGGGAGGACCTGAACCCATGGCTTCAAGCTCCAAGAAAGGAGATTTGGACTAAACATCAGGAAGAACTTTCTGACAGTCAGAGCTATTTGATAGTGGAATGGCCTCCCTTGGAAGGTGGTGGACTCTCTTTCCTTGGAGGTTTTTAAACAGAGGTTGGATGGCCATCTGTCATGAATGCTTTAGCTGAGATTCAGCACTAGATGACCCTTGGGGTCCCTTCTGAGTCTAGAAGTCTATGATTCTGTGACATGGCCAAAGTGTGCAGTAACACGTTGTTAAAGGCATTTTTCCCACTTGGAAGCTAGTAACAGGATTAGTACATAACAATGTGTGGAACTAGCGTAGCATAATGGCAAAAAGTTTAGTGGGAGAGCCAGACTTTAGTTCAAGTCTCATCCTATGGCTATAGATGAGGGTTAGCCAATCTAGCACCTCTATATATTGTTGGACTCCAACTCTCTTTAACCCTGACCACTAGTCATGCTGGCTGGGAATGATGGGATCTGGAGTCTAGCAATCTGAATTCCATTGAATATTTTAATACCTATTTTTAATACTATCCTGTTTTATTTTATACTGTTGTAAAATGCTTAGAGATTTCATTTACAGTGAAATGGCATACAAATTTTAATAAATAAATTAAATAAAAATACAATTAAAAAGCATACAGCATCTAGCACAGTACAGTACAATTGTTACCACAGACAGAAAATCATTGAGGGGTCTTTCAAGACCCCTAGCAATTTTCAAGTGGTCCTGGTGCAGGAGCAGAGAGTCTGGGAACCATTAGTCTAGATAATTCGGCTTCTTTGTACATGCTCTTCTATTCTCCATATTTGACATTAAACTTTAGTTCCAGGATTGAGACCAGATAAGGCCTTCTTTCTATTAATCCCTGAGAGGAGCTCATCCACACAGTGACCTTTCTTATTTCTTGGACAGGGGTGTTCCTGGGCCTGGGGCTGAGTGGCTTGGTGCCCACACTCCACTTCATGATTGCTGAAGGATTCATCAAGGCCACGACTGTGGGGCAGATCGGCTGGCTCTTCCTCATGGCAATCCTCTACATCCTGGGCGTGGGCCTGTACGCTGCCCGAATCCCCGAACGCTTCTTCCCGGGCAAGTGTGACATATGGGTACGTGTTGTGTGGGAGGAACTGGCCTTTGGGGTGTCTAAGGGCAAGATAAAAACTGTGAGTCTGAATTCCCTGCATCTTCATGTCAGGTTTGGAATATCTCCTTCCTCAAGGGACAGTAAAGCTCAGAGTTGGAAGACACACTTGGCCACAGGATGTCAAAAGGATCAGGGGATGCAGAAGCCCTTTTTCTGCCCAAGACCCAAGAGAATAATAATAATTTTTTATTTATATCCCGCCCTCCCCAGCCAAGACCGGGCTCAGGGCGGCTAACAAGCAATAATAAAAATAAGTTCAATAAATACAACTTAAAAACAAAATTAAAATACATTAAAATATTGAAACATTAAAATATTAAAATGTAGCCTCATCGCAGGAGGAGAAAGGAAAAGAAAAAAGAAAGAGGGGGAGAGAATCAAATTGGCTCTAAGCCAAAGGCCAGGCGGAACAACTCTGTCTTACAGGCCCTGCGGAAAGAGATCAGATCCTGCAGGGCCCTGGTCTCATGAGGCAGAGCGTTCCACCAGGCCTGAGCCAGAGTTGAAAAGGCCCTGGCTCTGGTTGAGGCTAATCTAACTTCCTTAGGGCCCGGGACCACTAGGGTGTTGCTATTTATGGACCTTGAGGCTCTCCGTGGGGCATAGCGGGAGAGGCGGTCCCGTAGGTACGAGGGTCCTAGGCCGTGAAGGGCTTTAAAGGTCAAAAGCAGCACCTTAAATCTGACCCTGTACTCCACCGGGAGCCAGTGCGGCTGGAAAAGCACTGGGTTGAATCTGCTCCCATGGCAGAGACCCCGTGATGAGCCTCACTGCAGAATTCTGCACCCGCTGGAGTTTCTGGGACAGCTTCAAGGGCAGCCCCGCGTAGAGTGAATTACAGTAGTCAAGCCTGGAGGTGACCGTCACATGGATCACTGTGGCCAGGTCAGGGCGGGAAAGGTAAGGGACCAACTGCTTGATGCGGTGAAGGTGGAAAAATGTCGCCTTGGCTGTTGCTGTAACCTGCGCCTCCATGGAAAGGGAGGCGTCAAGGATTACACCCAAACTCTTAACGGAAGGCAATGGCACTAACTGGGCCCCCGCAAGAGAAGGGAGTTGGTCTCTCATCCCCATACCATCCCGACCCAGCCATAGGACCTCTGTCTTCGAAGGATTTAGTTTCAATCGGCTCCCACGAAACCATCCAGCCGCAGCTTCCAAGCATCTGGTCAGTGTGTTCCGGGCCGAGTCGGTGTGGCCATCCATCAGCAGATAGAGCTGAGTGTCATCAGCATATTGGTGACAGCCGAGCCCAAAGCTCCAGACAATCTGGGCAAGGGGGCGCAAAAAGATGTTAAAAAGCATCGGGGAGAGGATTGCGCCCTGCGGCACTCCACACACCAAGGAGTGGCGCAACGACATTTCCCTCCCTAGTGCCACCCTCTGACCCAACCAGAGATAAAAGAGCACAGCCATTTACGGGCTATGCCCTGTATCCCCACGTCTGCAAGGCGGTGGTCCAGAAGATCATGATCGACCATGTCAAAGGCTGCTGACAAATCTAAAAGGATCAGCAGTCCTGACCCGCCTCGATCCAGTTGTCTACGGAGATCATCTGTTAGGGCAACCAGAGCCGTCTCGGTCCCGAAACCAGGACGGAAACCGGACTGAAATGGATCTAAAGCCGATATTTCCTCCAGAAACCTACCAAGCTGTTCAGCAACCGCTCTCTCAATTACCTTACCCAGATATGGAAGATTTGAAACTGGGCGGTAATTGTATAGGTCTAAGGGATCTAGTGAAGTTTTCTTTAAGAGCGGAAACACCACTGCTTCCTTCAGTTCCCCTGGGAATGTCCCCGTGCCAAGGGACAAATTGATAATTTCAACCAGCGGGGTCCGTGCTACATCTGGACACGCCCTAATCAGCCAAGACTGGCACGGATCAAGGAGGCAGGTGGTGGGCCTTCCAGCTTAGAGGAATCTATCCACATCAGGAGGGAGTATCCGATCGAAATGGTCCAACACTGGACCTGAAGTCAGTCGAGGGGCCTCCAGTTCAGTCACTGTATCTAAACTGGCAGGGAGGTCACAGCAGAGCAACAGGACTTTCTCCGCAAAAAAGCTCATGAATGCCTCACAGCTGTGGGTCGAATTTGTGCTTAAATTTGGTTGTCCTCCTAAGGACGTTATTGACTTAATTATTCTAAAAAGTTATTCCGGGCGAGAGCTAGCGGATGCAATGGAAGCTGCAAAGTAAGATTTCTTAGCAGCTTTCATAGCCATCTCATAGGCTTTCATAAGCGTCCTCTAAGATGTTCTTGAGGCTCCGTCACGAGTCCATCGCCATATTCGCTCTAGCTGTCTGAGATCCTGCTTCATTTTCCGTAGCTCCTCAGTAAACCAAGGAGCCCGGTTTCGACGGGGTCGCAGAGGGTGCTTAGGCGCGATCTCATCGATGGCTGCCAAGAGCCGGTTATTCCAGTCCTCGACAAGGTCATCTAATGAGTCGCCAGGAGGAGCAGGGTTCCGCAAGGCCTGACGGAATCTATCAGGATCCAACAGCCTTCGCGGGCGAGCCCAGATAGGTTCGCCACCCAAGCAGGGGAGGAGCGGGAAGTCAATCTTGGCTTTCAGAGTGTAGTGATCAGACCATGACACTTCCACAGGGGGGAGCATGATCGCATCTATGCCAGCCCCAAAGATCAGATCCAGCGTGTGGCCTGCTTGATTAGTGGGGCCCAAAACAAACTGGGAGAGCCCTAGTGTTGCCATGGAAGTCACTAGGTCCAGAGCCTGTGAGGAGGGAGCGGCATCAGCATGGACATTGAAATCTCCCAAAACCAGTAGGCTTGGGAACCCCAAGGCCCAGCCCGCCACCACCTCCAGCAGGTCTGACAGGGTCTGAAGAATCAGATTTAGCAACACTGGCACAAGGAAGCCCCACCATTTTTGTGATATTAATGCTTGAATTTGTTTAAGCTTCCTGTAAACCAAGAATGGGGAACCAGAGGTTGTTGGATTCCAGATCCCACTAGAATCATAGAATCATAGAGTTGGAAGAGACCAGAAGGGCCATCCCTGCCAAGCAGGAAACACCATCAGAGCACTCCTGACATATGGTTGTCAAGCCTCTGCTTAAAGACCTCCAAAGTAGGAGACTCCACCACACTCCTTGGCAGCAAATTCCACTGTCGAACAGCTCTTACTGTCAGGAAGTTCTTCCTAATGTTTAGGTGGAATCTTCTTTCTTGTAGTTTGGATCCATTGCTCCGTGTCCGCTTCTCCGGAGCAGCAGAAAACAACCTTTCTCCCTCCTCTATGTGACATCCTTTAATATATTTGAACATGGCTATCATATCCCCCCTTAACCTCCTCTTCTCCAGGCTAAACATGCCCAGCTCCTCCAGGCTAAACATGCACTAGCTCCAGACAGCACAGCCAAGGGTCAGGGGCTGATGGGAGCTGTAGTCCAGCAACATCTGGGGGGTCATGAAGGCCCCATCCCTGATCTAAAATACAATGCAATACAAAATGAGGCAATGCAATCGTTATACAGGGGTACCTTGGGTTACAGACGCTTCAGGTTACAGACACTTCAGGTTACAGACTCCGCAAACCCAGAAATAGTACCTTGGGTTAAGAACTTTGCTTCAGGATGAGAACAGAAATTGCACGACTGCGGCGGCAGCAGGAGGCCCCATTAGCTAAAGTGGTACCTCAGGTTAAGAACAGTTTCAGGTTAAGAACGGACCTCCAGAACAAATTAAGTTCTTAACCAAGAGGTACCACTGAACCTGAAAACCCTGCCCTGGGTGAGAAATAGCTAAGTGCCCATTAGAGTTGCTTCTTTCTGTCTCTCTGGGCAGAAATCTTGCACTTTTGACACCTTCACAACAGTCAGATGTTCAACTGGTCTGGCTTTTCTCCCAGCATGGAAAAGCATTGATGCAGTAAGCTTCACTTTAGACATTTCTGTCTGTTGTGGAGCTGTAAAATGCAAAGCAAATTGGCCAGAATGAAAGAAGCAATTGTAGTGGCATTGCAGCTTTAGATGGTGCCTCAGCAACACCTACTTATGAGTAAACATAACTCACACAGTTTAATGAAGAATACAAGTAGCTTAGGCAGGCTGCATTCTACAAGTGTGTTGGGTACCTTTTAAAATTAAGCACTAAACTGGGAAGCGAAGCCATTGTTTCCCTCCAGGTTTTTTGTTTAAACCCGTTGGTTTCCCGATGGGGGAACGGGAACCTGTGTCCCTCCAAATGTCATTAACCTCTGACCCCCCCTTGGTCCCAGCCAGCAGGAGCAGTTGTTGAAGATGATGGGCTTGTAGCGCAGGTTCCCCATCGCTGGTTCACAGGGGTTGGGGGGAAGCAACTCTCCAGCCGGCAAGCCTCACGTGGAGAGAGCCCATGCCATCAGAAATCCTGGGTTCAGCTTCTTTCTCTCTTTCTCTCTCTCTCTCTCCCCTCCCGCTCCCTCTTCTTCCTGCTCCAGTTCCACTCCCACCAAATCTTCCATGTGCTGGTGGTGGCGGCTGCTTGTGTCCATCTCCACGGGGTCTCCCAGCTGCAAGCGTTCCGCTCCTCCTTGGGGGGCACCTGCACCGAGAACACTGTGCTCTGATAGCCTTCCTAGAGCAGACTGACCACCTCTCCTGGGCAAGGGCAGCCCTTCACACTGCACTCCGTATGGACCAAGAGGACAGGGCCTCCCCCCCCCTTATTAAGGGCACTGCACCTGTTTGAGGAGGGGGCTGTTCCTCCCTTCTCCTTCCTTCCTTTGAAGAAAATTGCTGTGTCTCAGATCTTTTTATTCTTGGGGGCAGGGGCTTCCTTTTCTCCCCATCAGGGCAGCTCTCTCGTGTGTGCACACACATGCACAAAATGCCAGAAGGTATTTAAATTAGGATGAGGAACCAAAGCAATGGAACAGGACTAAAACAGTCCCTGGAAACAGCTTAGGACTCCCCTAGCCAACCCCGAAGTTTCTGAGAGTGGGATGGGTGCAGGGGGCCTCTGTGTGGGCCAAGGGGATGCTGATGTTATGGTATGAAGGTCCAAGGATGGGTCTGACAAAGCCTTAGTGCGTGCGTCTGTGTGTTCAATCAGTATTTATGAGGGATTTGTTTTAAACTGGCCACTAAGGGAGCATGTACTCTGCTCAAAAGCACAGCAACCCCTTTTTTTGCTCAAACTGAACTCTGATCTCTTTGGTCAGGCAGGACTTCTGGCTTCCACGCCCAGCCCTCCCAAGGAAAGATATGGATTGGTTTCTGAGAAGCCCTCTAGGTAAAGGCCGGGGGCATCTTAGGGTCTTGGGTCAAAGGCCAATGGGGAAGAGCCTTCGCCAGGCTGAAATCAGTGCACAGCAGACTTGCATAGTTGTCATCCTGGCCAGGGAAATAATCAGGGTGGGGATGGATGCAGCTGTGGGCCCCCAAGTCGTCCCTCCTTATTCTGGGGAGTGGGGTGCCTAAATGTGCTACGGGGCAGGCAGGAGCCAGGATTCCTGGGCTCTGCAACCTGCTAGAAAAGATGTATGGTAAACACTTTTTTGGGTGGGGGCAGGGGAGGGCAAGCTATGTGGATTTTGTCTGGGAAAATAAGAATGCCTTTTATGCATAAGGGGATCAATGTCTTAGGCAGGGGAAAGCCTTCCTGCACAGACATAGACTGTGACCTCCACCCCTTCACCAGCATTTAATAGCCCAGAGATGGGCCTGTGGAGAGCAGTCCCGTGCCCAGCACTTTATGTCACAGGCCCTCTGCTTCTGCGCCCTCCACCCCACAACAAACAGCAGGAGGTCTTCTTTTTCTCCACTGAAAACAGTGGTTCTTTGATTTAGGGTGTTGGGCAGGTGAAACTCACCTGAAGGGGCTCCACTTCATTTACCTTTATAACGAAAGGCCATCAGTCCATGCACTTGCTGAAGAATCCTCAGCCCTTTGCTCCTTGGGGAGAAGAGGTGCAGATGGCAGGGGCCAGGGTCTGTATTGGGGAGGAGGGCACTTTCCCCCTTTGTTCATGCCCGGCAACCCAAATTAGAAGGCCAAGTCGCTCCAATATCATTGACCAATATCATTGGCCTCCTGGGAATGCAAGCTGCTCAGCAGCTCTCTGGATTGGGCTGCACAGTGGGAAAGCAGGATATGGATCTCCTAATTTGGGAGTGCTGTGCAGTGTGCGCCCAACACCAGTGCTTCAACTCTGTGGGAGAGGAGCACTGGCAGAGGAAGGGGGTGCGGTCCGCCCTGGGTGTCATCCCTGAGGGGGGCTGCCCCCGCGGGCACAGCATGTATGCCGCTCTGGGTGCTGGAGCAGCTAGCTCTGCCTTTGGACAGGAGGCCAGGCTACGGCCCAATGGACAAGTCTGAAAGGGCAGGCGGGTAATTCTGAGATCTGAATCTTATTCTCTCTCTCCTGCTCTGCACAGTTCATTTTTACGCATGTTAAAGATGCAGTGGCACAGGGAATGGGATGGCAAGAGGAGGCCCAAAGATATCCTGGATTCTGTTTTTATGGTGAGAGTGTAACCTGTCCCCCAAAGGAATGGAGCAGCAGGAGGAGGTGGCTTGGAAAGAATAGTCCTTGCAATTCTTTGTGCGACTCCTGCCTCTGCCTTATATTGAACAGTTGGGAGGGGAATGGTGGCATTTAAGCTAAGGCCTCCTGCTGCTTTTTGAATATATGACACTGCCACCTTTCTTTTGTTTGGCAACTCTAGCCAGCTTGTAAGGAGTAACAAGGCATGCTTCGCACCCCATTTGCCTCCATGCCGGGTCTACTGGGAGCATGTGGAAGCACTTTAATCATAAAGATAATAATATCTAAGTTGGTGGCACCTCTCCAGGCGAGATGGTACATGTTAACATTACAGAATGAAGAAATCCCTCCTTTTGTTATGATCTTTGTATTTGCCGGGGGGGGGGGTGATGAGAGAAGAGGCATAACTTAATGCAGGCCCGTGATTTTGGACCCATAAAGCAGATACTGTGAAATAGCTGTATTGTGACTTCCCAGTTGTTTGACAACCCCTTTGTTTTTTGCAGTCCCAGACAGGCAGCAAAAGCAGGTTTACCAAGGGGGATGGGACTGCATTTGGATTGGAAATCACAAGCCGGGTAAACCAGACTTAATAGGACATAATTGTTGGCAATAGCTTCCCCTGATATGAGGTTAAATGTCCTTTTCAATTTATTTTTCAATCTGATTCCCTGCTTCCTGCTCGAGCTCTGCTCTTTCTCTGGAGACTGACTTTGATTTTGTGAATTACTTACCACAGTGTGAATTTGCAGCAGGTACCAGAGTCAGATTCATAGCTGTCAACTTACAGATTTGAAAATAAGGGACCAGCAGCCTCGAAAATAAGGGATCAGCAGCCAAAATTAGGGATTTTAGACAACCAACTGAAATACGAACTTAAAAGGGACCAGATAATTTTGGAGAGCAGTGCCGGTTTTTAGCCCTTCGTTTCCAGAGGTTGCTTCTAAAGACACCAGCTGATGAAACACTGCAATTAAATAACTACAAGCAGCAACCACTTTTCGTGCAAAACGAAGTCCAAGCTACAAAGATGCTGCTGCAGTTCTGTATCTTTTCTCTCGTGCTCCATCTGCAGCTCTCAGTTCCATCAGGCGGGGCGGGAGGAAGGGGGTGTCGGAAATCAAGCCTTTATCAGGAGAAACTGGCAACTCTCCCAGGCACCCGGATTGGTCTCCTGTTGACCTCCCTGTCTGCTTTCCCAGCAAGATCCAGGCAGAGGTCACGATAGGCGATCCTTCTCAGCGTGAGAAGAACCCCCCCCTTTCCTGCCCCCCCAGCAGGGGAAAGAGATAGAAAACGTATTTACATGCCTTTATTTCTGTCTTTGCAGCGTTACAAAAAACATGACTGCTCTCTTCAAACTCCAGCAGTCGAGAGAGACAAACATTTCCTGTACAGCTCATATTACACTCTGAGCTAATTCCGGTGCCCTCTGCACTGTGAATTGACTGTCCCTCTGTTTCCCACGGAACAGTCCCAACATTCCATCATGTGATGTTTTCAAGCTACCAGCAGCTCGCAGCTGCATTGCTTCTATATTGTAACGGGGGGGGGGGATAGTGCCGAAAGTAAACCCGCAGCTCAGACCATCTATGCTAGTCTACCACTACAAATCTATGGGAGAAGCACTTGCGGTCCTTCCTCCGCTTCCCCCCTCTATGGTTAGCCCTTGGAACACCTGCCCGCACCTCCGCCTCCTCCTCTCTCTGAACTGCTTTCTCTATGGTTGCCCTCGCTCTCCTCTCAAGGCTCCTCAGCAATTCATAGGCCTCGCCAGGCTGCCCATCTTATCCGGGTCCTTCGGCAGCACAGCCACAGTACGGCCTAGCGGGAGCAGGAGCGGTGGCGATGGGCAGAGGGGAGGCCCCAGGCAGAGGATGGCAGCAGAAGGGCCCGAGGCTCCCACCAGTCCCGGCGGGGAGGGGATCCCAGGGGCTGAGGCTGGTGAGAGGAGGCCGGAGGGGGGCAGGCTGGGCAGCCAAGCAACACAGTTGGAGCCTCCCTCCTCCCTGGCCGGCAGGGAGGGAGAGGAGCTGCTTCCTTTGAAACCCGGGAAATTTAATGGACAGTAGCGGGACACTGCGCTGGGATAAGGGAGTTTCCCGCCAAATAAGGGACGGTTGACAGCTATGTTCAGACGGTAGAGAACAAGGTCCTTGTGCCGCAGTGAGCCAGCAGCTAACATTCCCCAGAGAAAGAAATCCTATTTATTATTGTTCTCCATATGGATTTTCCAAGGACTGGTTCTTACTTTTCCAGTAGGTAGTTTGCTCCAAAGCAGGGCCTTGTCTGCATCACTAGGAAAACCCGGTTGCTCTGCACATAATAAACCGAAGTCTTTGTGAACCACTCACTCCATAAAAGCATTTCTTCCTAACCCTGACATCTCTGCTCCAACGCTGCTCCATAATGCCCCTCCCATCACCTCTCCAACCCAACTTTTGTGGGAAGCGCCAATGAGTGCACCTTCATTTCTAAGAGTTTGGTTATTTTTCTACTGGCCATTGTGATAAAAAAATCTTAGAAGCCAGACACTTGAAGAAAATTGAAGAAAAATTGAAGAAAAAATGTGAAAATATTTGAAAGTGTAATAAAAGTTTGTTTCCCTAAATTCAGCCTGACTCAGTCTGATTCTTTGATTTGGTAGGTCTGTTCATGGGAATTTGCTGTCTGGGGCCTCCATCCCTTGGGGCAGGAAACCTCAGAATAGCAGGAGCTGAAGCCAAGGGCAGGGAAGGGCAGCTTCCGGGATGCCAAGGCTTGCTTCTGGGCTGCCCCTTGGCATCTGGTTCCCACTGTGGGAAACAGTGTTGGTCTGGAGAAGGAGGCCTTTGATCCACGGAGGCTTGGAGGGTCGAGTGGTCATTTAGTTCACCGCCTTTTTCACCCATCTGGCAGGAGAACCCACTGGGATAGCCTCCTGACTGTGGACTTATTTATTCTATTTTTAAAACACAATGCTAGTTCTCCTCTACATTTTATTTTACAGGTTATTATAGTGTTGCACAAAGTCCTTTTTCTTTTTTGGGTTAAATGTGCTGCCTGTCCATTGCTCTGGACTCTGGAGGAATCTGTCAGGCCCTGGCTAGGGGGAAGAAAACTTGGGAGTATGCTTTTGAATTCTGCACAGCAACAGGGAAAGGTGCCAAACTGACATTCGGGGGGGGGGGCGGGGAAGATTCCGTAGCCCAAGCGGGTCGCCCATCTCTTCCTCCATCTCTTGATTTTTCCAGTTTTTTTATCCCGCTTCTATACCGCCCTTCCTCCTAGGGACGCGGGGAGCCTCACAACGAGGCGACCCCTCCCTCCCTCCCTCCCCTCCAGAAGCCCGCCGGTGCCCGGGCCGAAGGCGAAGCGAGAGCCGCCCGGCGCCGGCGAAGGCCTGCGGAGGAGAGCGCGCGGCCTGGCCCGGGGCGGGGCGGCGCTTGGGGAGCCATGGCGGCCGCCGGCTGGTCGGCGCGGGTCACGGCGCTGCTGCGGAGGATGAACTCTTTCCACGGAGCAGGTAGGGCCACGGCCAGAGGGGCGGCCCGGGGGCATCTAGTCCAGCCCCTGCCACGCAGGACTCCTTGGCCCGCCCTCGCGGGGCTCGAAGCCACAGCCGACAGAGCTCTCCCCCTCGCAGGGGGGCGGGGGGCGGCCCTTCTCGGCCCTCGATTAGGGATGCTGGAGCCGAGATTCCGGCCTTGCCGGGTCGGACTGGATGACCCTCAGGGTCCCTTCCCACCCCGTGATTCTATGGCCTCTAATCCCAGGTCACTCTCTCCCCGCTCTCAGGCTCCACAGCAAGCCCGCTGCTTTTCCAATTGCCCACAGCCCTTTGCAGTAAGGAAGGGGGTCGAAAATTAAGACAGCGGCCAGCTGTGAAGATGCATAAAAAAGCAACTGTACTAAAAGGAATTCTTGTGCCAATAATATTTTTTTTGGGGGGGCACCAAATTTTGTCTTCACATTTTGGTGGGGGCACCATATGACCAATATCTGCTCCTGGCCAGGTCTAGTTCATCGGGACTCCACTTGACAAACCCTAAAATAGGCACTCCTTAGTTTTAAAATATAACAACAACAGGATGAAAATTGCCTGCCCCAAAAAGCAATAGAGACAAGAAAAATAATGTTATATGTCAGCAGTGTTGTTTGGGGAGCAGGGCAAGCACTTTGAATATTGCCATAGTCTTATCACCCTGACAGAAATAAACTCTTGCAGTCTACGATTGCTATCTTATACATGCTTTTCTATGAAATTCAGGCT
This sequence comes from Podarcis vaucheri, assembly GCF_965113315.1. Lineage (NCBI taxonomy): Eukaryota > Metazoa > Chordata > Lepidosauria > Squamata > Lacertidae > Podarcis > Podarcis vaucheri. Next base: position 881,681 of record NC_138755.1, read on the forward strand.
GCAATCTTACTTGCGTGTAGGTGCTTCTGAAATCAATGAAGCCTTCTTTTGAATAAACATGTGTAAGAAAGCAATTCCAAGCTGAGAAGCATTTGCCCGTGTCCAAAATGCCTTTCCCTATCAAAATGTTGTTGTTGTTTAGTCGTTTAGTCGTGTCCGACTCTTTGTGACCCCCTGGACCAGAGCACGCCAGGCACTCCTGTCTTTCACTGCCTCCTGCAGTTTGGTCAAACTCATGCTGGTAGCTTCCCTATCAAAATAAACTTTTTAAAAAGAGTCCATGTTATTGCTTACGCTGATCAGAGATGCTGCAAAGCAGCAGAGGCATAAAAATTAAAATATTTTTTATATACTTAAATATGGCCCTGCTCATAGGAACTAGGACTTGGCAAAATGATTTCAAATTGACAGCTTCATCCCCTTGCAGGTTCTTCGAAGGCTTTGTGCCTGCCATTTATGGTTGCTGGACAGCAGGTGGGCCACGTGCTGCCCTCTGTAGCCAAATATCTCTGTCAGTATCCAGCTGTTTTCTTGGTGTCTCGGGGTGATGGTGTGCCTTCTTGCGTAGAACTTAACAAGAAGCTGGCATCCTCTGAGCAAAGAACAGATGCTGTGGAAGGAGTACTCAGGGAAATGAGAGCACAGCAAGACTTCCCTTGCCTGAAGGAGTGGAGAGAGGAGGTGAGATTACCAGGCACCCAAGGAAGGCAAAGGGCCATGTGGCACCCATGGGTGTCTTTGAATACTGTAAGGGTCAAGTGAGAGGGACCCAGGGTTTCCATTCAGGATACTAGCTCTGGGAGGAAGGAGTGGTTGGGCCAATAAACAGTTGTCCATGAACCAAAACTTGCTTTTGTTGCAGCTCTACAGTGTGATGCCCTATTTTTGTGACACGCCTCTCTTCAGCATGGAGCGCTCTGCAACTCGTGAGTTTGAAAAACCTTTGACTTCCTTGCTTTGTATTCCATTGATATGAGACACAATTCATGCAGAAGTAATTAAGAGAGACCTCCTAGAAGCATTTGTCCAATCCCATCCATGGTAACAGTTAGGAGCACAGCTAAGAGCTCAAGTGCAGATTTGTCCAAATATCTCTTTTTTTACCCTGCTGGAGAAATCTAGCTTCTGTGCTCTATAAAGGACTATGTGCAGTGAATGAAACATGAATGCAAGTCCATTGATTTTAGTGGGTCTACTCTGGGTATGATTTAAGAATAATAATTATTATTTATACCCCACCCATGTGGCTGGGTGGTTGGATATCACCCCAATAATAATGTTTGTCCTTGAAAATGAGACAGCATTCAATGTGAAGTGGGAGGCTTCTGTTCCAATCCTGACTTGGTCAACTGTGCACTAGGTGGTCTCAGACATTGTCACAGACTCAGTTCCCCATCTATAAAAAGGGATAATACTTTACAACCCAAGACAGATTCGTAAGGTACTAAAGCCTGATTGCTTCATTCCTTTTCAGAACTGCCTGCTTTTTATCTCCAGCCAGGACTGCGTTGTCTGCTTACTGCTTGCAAACTGTTCTGCGTTCATCTTGCTTTGTTCTTCCTAGTCATCTGGGCTTAGGGGTTGAGCACCTCGAAACACATATCACAGGGAGGCTTTCCCTTGAAATTTGTTGTTCCCAGTTCCCTCTATTTTTACAGAATGAGAGTGCACTGGCTACTCTCTTCAGTTCTTTTTCTGCCCCATCCACCCGCTGAAACTCCACAGGTTTCCTTATGGGGAAAGGCTTGAAATTCACACATCATTTCAATAAAATGATAACTCCAGAATTGCAGCACTTCAGGAGATCTGTGGGGCTTTTGTGGGCAGTTGAGGTTTAGTTTTGATCCAGTGCTTTTTCTGTGTAGCTTCATTTAGCAGCTCTTCCAGGCCTGTGAAACCTTTTCAGGCATCTTAATATAAGCTGGGAATTTTGGAAATGAGATGTTGATAGTGACTTCCTCTATAGAATGACTACAAGAGAAGCTAAAGAATATTGCACAGCAAAAGTGCAAAGTAAGTGCATATTCAATCTTCTCACCATGCATTTCCTTTTCACTTGCAACTCTGGCTGTGTTCCTGGTGCCCCTCCAATACGGCTTTCCTGTCATTCTACGGAAGAAACTCCTATTCTCTAAGCAGTGTTAATTATCTCAGCCTACATCAGACTTCCTCAACCTTGGCCCTCCAGGTGTTTTTGGCCTACAACTCCCATGATCCCTAGCTAGCAGGACCAGTGGTCAGGGATGATGGGAACTGTAGTCTCAAATATTTGGAGGGCCGAGGTTGAGGAAGCCTGGCCTACATAATATGCCAAGTGTTTGGGCGGTGGTAGGGGGAAGGTCGGCCCACTCCTGTACTCTTTTTGGGGTTGCATCTGGAAATGATTAACCTGGACAAGTTACTTTTGTTTCTCTTTTGCACCCAGCATTGTTTGGAGTGAAGCGCTATGGCACCCACCTGAACGGCTACACTTGGCGCAATGGGCAGATGTTCATGTGGTTGGCCAGGAGGGCACTGAGCAAACTGACTTATCCTGGCTTGCTGGACAACATGGTAAGAGATGAGATGGAAAAGGCAATAGGTCTGCCTCTCTGATGTGAGAGTTGGGAGCAGCTCTCAATAATCAAGTGTTCTTCTATGGGGCTGGTCAGACAACAGCCACAGGGAATAGTGAGCTAAAAGGCTGAATACACAAAACATGCACCTGTCTGGTAAGTGAATGAGTATTTCAGCATGAGCCATTTCACCAGGCGGCTTGGTGCCCAGCATTAAAGGTGAACTCCTTCTCCCCACTCTGCAAATTGAGGCACAAGATAACAGACAATTGGGGATCATCATCCACTAAGTGGGTAGTAAGCTTACCAGATACTAGGGCCAATTCGGGGGGAGCAGAGCTGCTTTGTGCCCATTTACCATAGTAGCTCAATATTAATCCCTCATTTCACTCGCCTTAGGCTGCTGGGGGCATTGCATCAGGGTTGGGTGTCAGAGAGACGCTGGTGAAGGAAAGCCAGGAAGAAGCTTGCATCCCCGCTTCTCTCACTGCACTTGCCAAAGCTGCCGGAACTATCAGGTAATATTAAAAAGCTACCTCAAGTTCAGGAAAATGCAGTTGTGTAGGTAAGGGGAAGATTAATATTTAAAAGCCAGGGCCTGTATAAAAAAGGCTGTTTGTATTCTGTGCCTCTGCAAATTTGTTGTATGAGCACAGACACTTCAAGCTTGTATTTGAGAATTCCAGCTAGATTGTAGAAAGCCACCTTTTCATTGGTGCACAAGGAGTATGTGGCAAGGCCTCTGGTGCCAGGGCTTAAGACTGCCAACTCTGACTGTGATCCTTGAGCAGCACTTCCTGTTCTGTCCCACCAGCTGCCTTGCCCATTCATGATTTGCCTCCTTTTGCTTCTTACAAACTAATCCTAACTGAGCTTAATCATGAAAATATCTACCATAGCTTAGGTATATTTCTAATGTGCCTCAAGTATAGAAAGTAGATTGCCTTCATTTCTCTCCCTCTCTACCAGCTTTTCCAAACATCAGTAGGAATCGATGAAGCAGAGAGTCAAACACCAGAATCACTGTAGCTATTCTGGAAAAGGCAGATTCTCAGTAATTCAGATCAAAGTTTACCTCCCTCCCCAACCAAATAAGAACCTAATGCAACTTGTCTCCACAGTCATAAATACTGCTGAACTCTTTCCCCTGCCTTCTCCCACCCCAGCTACACCTATGAGGGTGCACAGGGAGGCATCTATGCTGAATGCCAGTTTGTATTTGACCTGAAGTTGCCTGAAGGTTTTGTGCCCCAGGTGGGAGACGGAGAGGTGCAGCAGTTCTACCTCTGGCCACTTGAGAAGGTTGGTAGGTGTAACTGGACTTAGGGCAAAAAATGCAAATCAGAAGTTGATACCGCAGAGAATTACACTGCAAATTACAACAATGGGTTAAGGCCTCCCACTAACATGACTTCCTCAAAGTTACTTGCTTTCATAAAACCATCTGGCAAAAGCTCTAATTGTTGGTTAGGGTTATAAATTCCTGTGCCTGTATAAGAAATAGTCCAGAGAGGGATGCTTGGTAATTTGATAAAAGAATTTTTGAGGTAGTGTAGAAGCAGTGTGGTAATTATGTATAAACTGCAATAATTCCATAGGCTGCTGTTGACTTCTGAATTTGGGTCTCGTCCTCCTCCTAAATTCACATAGCCTAGAATTTTGTTTGACTGGAAACAATTATCCACCAGTGGACTTTGTGCTTCCTAACCAAGTTCACATTCTTAATAAGACACAGCTACCCTGTATAGGTGGGTTAAACCACAGAGCCTGGGACTTGCCGATCAGAAGGTTGGCAGTTCAACTCCCTGCGACGGGGTGAGCTCCCGTTGCTCGGTCCCTGCTCCTGCCAACCTAGCAGTTCGAAAGCACGTCAAAGTGCAAGTAGATAAATAGGTGCCGCTCCGGTGGGAAGGTAAATGGCGTTTCCATGCGCTGCTCTGGTTCGCCAGAAGTGGCTTAGTCATGCCGGCCACATGACCCGGAAACTGTATGCCGGCTCCCTCGGCCAATAAAGCGAGATGAGCGCTGCAACTCCAGTCGGCCACGACTGGACCTAATGGTCAGGGGTCCCTTTACCTTACCTTACCATGGCAATTAGCATGCCACCTCCTAGTGAGAGAGAGATGTGAACTGTATATACAGTGGTACCTCGGGTTAAGTACTTAATTCGTTCCGGAGGTCCATTCTTAACCTGAAACTGTTCTTAACCTGAAGTACTACTTTACCTAATGGGGCCTCCCGCTGCTGCCGCGCCCCCGAAGCATGATTTCTGTTAACATTCTGAAGCAAAGTTCTTAACCCGAGGTACTATTTCTGGGTTAGCGGAGTCTGTAACCTGAAGCATATGTATCCTGAGGTACCACTGTATTCCTCTTCTGCAGGTGAAAGAGGCCATTGGATCTCCAGATTTCAAGCCCAACTGTGCAATGGTGGCTCTGGATTTCCTTATCAGACATGGCTACATCCAGCCTGACGGAGGTAGGCTGCAGGAGAAAGGTGGCTTGTCGGGTAAGAGGGAATTTATGTATGAGGGGCGAGAAGGATACAAGAGCAAGATATAGCAGGGGCTCGCTCTGTATGCATCACTGCACCATGGCTAGAAACAGACTCTTAATAGATTTCACTTTTCTTTCAGAACCTCATTATGTAGAGCTTGTGGAAGGGCTACACCGAACACTCTAGAAGGAAAAGGCTGTCCTTGTGGTTGATACAGAGGTCTTCTCTGTTGGTTGGTTTTTGCTGGACCAGTAATCATGGCATGGACTTCAGTTGGATTCAACAATGGCTGCCCAGCAGAGTAATGTGCAGAGCTTGTAGCTCAACATGTCACTATGGTATAGTAAATTAATGTATTTCTACACCATTGTTATATATAGATGTTCCCATAAGTGCTTCATAACTGAACAAGGGCCAGGAGTGCACCACTTCTTCCACAGGCCTCCGCTATGTTAAAAAAACAAAAACCTATTGCCCATTTCAACATTTAATTAAAAAAAAAAGTCAACCAAAAGGAACATTTTGTGAAAGTGAGGGACGGGTGAAGGGAGACAGTCAGCAGCAAAATACTGTACAGGTGGGTGCTCCTTGAAGAGCTCATTCTGACTCATTGAAACGAGTCAGCATCGTCTTGTGCAATGCTTCACGATAGGACTCTGATGCTACCGCCCCGTAAGAGCTGCCACGGGCCCCTAAGCCAGAGCCACGCACTCGTGTTTGGGCCTAGGTAGAAAAGAAAAAAGAATGTGCATCAGACATTTTTAGAGGAACAGCTTTTGTCCCAAACCACATTTCACCCAGAACGTTAGGACACCCCACTGAGGTCCCTCCTTGCCTACAACAGACTAATACCACCACTTTGTACTTCCTTCTGGTGCAAGTTCTCCTCAACATACTGCCAAAGGGCCTCTTTCTCAATTGTCCTAATTTCCCATGTGCTGAGGTGACCTTTTCTGAAGTGGGGGCGATGGTGATGGCAGGGACAAGAAAGCTATGCCTGCAAAACTCACACCAAGCAAGAAAGCCCAACTACTTCCTCCCTACCTCCCTTATTTTAGGTTGTTTTTGCAAAAATGGGGAAGTAACAGGAAAACTAAATGCTCCTCAAAAATACGAGCACTATACACTTTGCTTTATCCACAGTAACTTGAGCAAGGTCTTTTGGTACCTCAATAGGGGCAACGATCCCCTGTTTCTTGCGCCCCAAACCACTGCCCTCTTTCCAGCCCATGGCTTGCAGCATGCGACTGCCAATGTTGTCACTGCCAAGTCCATCCCGCGTTGGTTGTTCAAAATCCCTGTTGTAAAGGAAGGTGGGAGAAGAGAGGAACATATTCAGATGCCCGGCCCTCTCACTTTGCCAACTGAGCAAAAAGGGAATAGCATGTTGCACAGAGGACTATGGGACAGAAATGCCTCTCCCCATTACCAAAGCAGACTGCTCTAGAAGGGATCTCTTATCTCACCCTTAGCACACAGGGGCAGGGGGGGACTTACACAGTGGCTGGTGTCACAGCTGAATACTTCCTTTTCTTGGGTTCTGGTGGCTCAGGAACACCATACTTTTCCCTTCGTTCAGCTGCACGATCTCGATATTTCATCTGCTGGTGGTCATGAAGAGACAGCAATAAGGCACTGGCCAGGTAACCCTCACCCTCCTGGGGCCACTCTCTACTCCCATACCTACCTCGATGTCGTTTTTCTCAAGTGCCTCAAGCTCATGTTCTGACAAGTGTGCCCTCCGATGAATCTCCAGATTTTGCTGCACAGGGGATAATATAAAAATAGAGACAAGGTTAAGGTGGGCACCTGAAGATTCCCACTATGTTTTATTTCTATATAAGCATATTAATAACCTACCTTTGTGTTTCAGTTCTAAGGCTGGGGTTGGGAACCTCAACTCTGGAGGCCAAACATGGCCCTACAGGCCCTTGGGACTATGTTCAAAGAAACTTCCTCCTCTGCCTCACCCCTCAGCAACTTCCCTTTGCCCTGGAGTGTTTTCGGCTGGGACAATGCCTCTTGCTTCCCTGGATGGAGGATGGGATGTCTAAAACTAGACTACTATAAAAAGGTCAAATTGACATCCAGTGCTCCACTCAGTTTTGCCTCTGGCTCTGCTCATCACTGGCATATGGCCCTCAGAAGGTTGCACAGAAGAGAATGTGGCCCCCAGGCTGAAAGACTCCTTACATCACCAAAAAACAACAACCAAATATCACTTCCAAAAGAAAATAGCTAAAGCAGCATATGGTAAATTTCAAGATGATGATGATAATGATAATGATGATGATGATGATAATAATAATAATAATAATAATAATAATAATAATTTATTTATACCCCACCCATCTGGCTGAGTTTCCCCAGCCACTCTGGGCGGCTCCCAATCAAGTGTTAAAAACAGTACAGCGTTACATATTAAAAACTTCCCTGAACAGGGCTACCTGTACCAAAAACTATGCAGGCAACATCATAATTTGTAGACAGCACCTCAAACTAACGCCTCCAAATCTCAGATCTGCCAAGCAGCCCCAGGAGGATGCTAGAGTTGATGGTATCAGAAGCAACCAAGACACTTCAGCTACTGGAGTGCTGGCTCCTAGGGGCTGAGCCTTTTTGGAGCCACCCATATTTTTTGGGGTAGGGCAGTGTTTCCCAAACTTTTTTGGGCAACGGCACACCTGTTTACTGAAAAAAAATCTCGCGGCACACCACCATTAAAGCCCCGCCCCGTGACATCAGCGCGCAGCGTCACGCCGGGAGGGACGCACGAAAGTGAAAGTTTTTTCCCTCCCCCTTGCCGGGGAACCTCCAAGCTTTGGGGGTGGGAGGAGGCAGCAGAGCGAGGGACTGAGGGACGGCGGCAACTGAGGCGGCGGCGGCTGTTGTGGTGGTGGCGGCGATAGCGGGCGGAGGAGGGGGCGGCGGCGGGGCTTGAGGAGCCGTTGCCGGGAGTTGCTGCTGCTGTTGTTGCTGCTGCTGCCCGGACATGCCGGCCTCCTCCTCCTCCGCTGTCTCGCGCTCCTCCCTTTTGCACGCGCTGCCCCACCGCTCGACACCACCACCGCGGAGCCGCCCCCGGCTCGACGCGGATCCTCGCCGCCGCCACCTCTCACCGCCCGACTCGCCCGCCTCCCTCCCACGGCACACCAGCCAATGTCTCACGGCACAGTAGTGTGCCGCGGAACACCGGTTGGGAAACACTGGGGTAGGGACTGCCCCCCATACCCCAAAAGCATTGAGCCAAAGAATGGAGCCAAGTGCAGCATGCCTCCAGCAGTCAGCTCCTTCTCCTCCTCCTACAGGAGAGGAGGAGGAGGGTGGAGCAGCCTCTGCCGGTGGCGGAGCCATTGAGCCGTGCGGCCGCTGTGTTTGGCTCCACCTCCGGCTCCTCCTGACATGTTCTCAACATTGGTCCCCTACCCCAATCACCTTTGCAAGCTGGTGCCTCTGTCAGCTACATAACTTTTTATTTTATATTTTTTATTGAAAAATAAAAATTACAAGTGCACGAGTAAGACACAAAAAGAAGAAACAAGAAATAGAAAACAAAACAGAAAAATATATATTGTATACATTACAAAAAAGGGGGGGAATTGTTCTTGTAGTTAACTAAGACCTTTAAGGTGGATCTAAACACAGGAAAAAAGTGCTATAAATAAGGCAGAAATTAGACCATTTTGACAAAAGAAAAAAAATCCAATGAGAAATCCAGTTTTTTAGACAATTCTGGCTCTCTGGCACCATCTGGTATTGCATAGTTTCTCTACTAATGTAGCCGAATCCCTAATAAAAATGAATTCCAAATAACATTGAATTTGTCCATGGCAAGGTTACATTTGTACACCACTTGTTCATGTGTTGCGAGTTTGTCCATTTCTTCAATCCAATCATTAAAGGGAGCTGCATTTTCATTTTTCCAGTTCATCAACGCCAGACTTTTGGGGGGCGTGGAGAGCCCATTCATATTGTCCTTTTGTTAGATTCCATGTATTGGGTATATAACTGAAAAGGATTTAAGATTGCTCTGTATAGCAGGTGAAACTCAAAAAAATAGAATATTGTGGAAAAGTTCATTTATTTCAGTAATTCAACTTAAAAGGTGAAACTAATATATGAGATAAACTCATGACATGCAAAGCGAGATATGTCAAGCCTTTATTTGTTATAATTGTGATGTTTATGGCGTACAGCTGATGAAATCCCCAAATTAACAATCTTAGAAAATTAGAATATTAAATGAAATCAGCAAAACAAGGATTGCAAATAGAGCAATATTGGACCTCTGAGAAGTAGAAGCATGCACAGGTACTCAGTGCTTGGTTTGGGCCCCTTTGCATCAATTACTGCCTCAGTGCGGCATAGCATGGATGCTATCAGTCTGTGGCACTGCTGAGGTGTTATGGAAGACCAAGATGCTGCAATAGCAGCCTTCAGCTCTTCTGCATTGCTCGGTCTCATGTCTCTCATCTTTCTCTTGGCAATGCCCCATAGATTCTCTATGGGGTTCAGGTCAGGCGAGTTTGCTGGCCAATCAAGCACAGTAATTCCATGGGTTTTGGTACTTTTGGCAGTGTGGGCAGGTGCCAAGTCCTGCTGGAAAATGAAGTCAGCATCCCCATAAAGCTCGTCTGCGGAAGGAAGCATGAAGTGCTCCAAAATCTCCCGGTAGACGGCTGCGTTGACCCTGGACTTCATGAAGCACAGTGGACCAACACTCTGGAAACTTCACACTGGACTTCAAGCTTCTGGCATTGTGTGCCTCCCCATTCTTCCTCCAGACTCTGGGTCCTTGGTTTCCAAATGAGATGCAAAAGTTGCTCTCATCAGAAAAGAGGACTTGGGACCGCTGAGCAACAGTCCAGTTCTTTTTTTCTTTAGCCCAGGTAAGATGCTTCTGACGTTGTTTCCTGTTCAGGAGCGGCTTGACAAGAGGAATATGACATTTGAAGCCCATCTCCAGGATCCGTCTGTGTGTGGTGGCTCTTGATGCACTAACTCCAGCCTCAGTCCACTCCTTGTGAAAGTCCCAAACACATTTGAATGGTCTTTTCTTGACAATTTTCTCCAGGCTGCGGTCATCCCTGCTGCTTGTCACCTTTTTCTTCCACACTTTTCCCTTCTGCATAACTTTCCATTAATGTGCTTCGATAACAGCACTTTGGGAACATCCAACTTCTTTTGCAATTACCTTTTGAGGCTTTCCCTCCTTATGGAGGGTCTCACTGATGGCTTTCTGCACAACTGTCAGGTCAGCAGCCTTCCCCATGATTGTGCTTCCTACTGAACCAGACTGAGAGACCATTTAAAGGCTCAGGAACCCATTGAGGGTGTTATGGATTGAATAGCTACTGCACCTTTTCACAATATTCAAATTTTCTGTGATTGTTAATTTGGGGTTTTCATCAACTGTACGCCATGATCATCACAATTATAACATATATCTCATATATTAGTTTCACCTTTTAAGTTGAATTACTGAAATAAATGAACTTTTCCACGATATTCTAATTTTTCGAGTTTCATCTGTATTACCTTCTGCCAAAATATGTTCAATATTGGACATTGTACAAACGTATGTTTAGGGCAGCATTATCTCTGTTCCATCTCCAGCAGCTAATGCCTTAGATAGTCCTTTCATAAACAAGTGAATTGGAGTCCAGTAAGTTCTAAAGCTTATTTTTTGTTGTATAAGTCTTAATCTAAGATCCAGAGACACCCTTGTTATAGAACTTAACAGAGCTCCCCATAGTTTGGTTGAAATCAAGATCTCCAATTCTTTCTTCTGTCAGCTACATACCTTGTGTAATCCTGAGAGCTGCTGGTGACGAATAAGTGCCTCCTTGCTGGGAAACTGCCTCCGACAAAGCAAGCAAGCCAGCTTGTGCCAATCTGTCAGTTTCTCTTCCCGGTCAGCAGCCTTCTCCTGCTCCTCCTCACTGTCACTCTCCCCGCTGTAAGCAGCCACTAATCCTCGTGGGGGACTCTGCCAAGTTAAGCAAGGTCACAAGACGGAATATATCTCGGCTGGAATCAGATTCAGAAGGACCCCACAGGCCACTTACCTTTGTCTCCTTTCCCTCACCTACTCTACCCATCAGCCTACTCTACCCAGACCACCATGGGCTCACAGCGGAGAGTCGGTGCACCGTACAGCTCGACTGCCTTGGAGGAAGCCCCCACTTCAGAGGGCTTTATGTGGAAGACTTCCCCATGTTCATATTGTGCATCTCACCTATTCCCTCACCATTAAAAGGAGACAAGAGCAGAGAGTCCCTGCACCAGCACCCATTATTCTATAAGACCCAGAAGACCTGAACTGGGGATTAAGTGGAAAGGGAAAGGCTTACCAGTCTATCATCACCAGCCAGCTTGGACAGGTCCATGCCACTGTGCTGCCTCTCAGCCAAAGCCCCCTGAGGATACCCAGAAAAGGAAAAGGAAAAAAAGAAGCGTTAACTCTAACAGAAGTTCTCATATTCTTTCCCCAAATGAACAGCATGCTTTCTTTCTGCTCACTCATCCAGCCAGCCCCTGGATGACCCACAGCCCTGGGAAGAGATCAAACACAGGTGGTTCTTACAGGGCCATTTGGCCTTAATTTAGGCCAACACTCTAATTAGCATAGGCAAGACAGAAGCTTGCTTTCTTGAAAGAGACCCATCTTGCCCTTTGAAAATCACGGCTTCACGGATGTGCTCACTGCTGAAACAATACTCTTGACAAGAACTTCTCACATTAGCAGGAGAGAAAGACTAGCACTTGACACTGTTCGGTCTCACAGACAAGAGATCTGAGCAGAGCAAGAGAAGGTGGGAGATGTAGGACTCTGTCTTAGCAGCATCTAGGCCACTACTGCACTGCAGACACACTGAAACAGATGATGCCACAAGGCTGAACAACCTGCCCTCACACCCTCAGGTCATTCAGTTTTGTTTAGGCTTCAGGAATTAGCTGCAGTAGGTAATTTAGTACTAATCTGCTCCTGGTAATGGATGAGGAGACCCAAGATGTTACCTTTTTCTCGAGGATAGCATAGCCAGCATCAGCTGTGGCCGATTCCCGCCTCTCATCCTCTCGTATAGAGGAAACTGGCTGGAAGCTGTTCTTGAAGTTCTCCTTCTGCTTGTTGAGGCTACGGGCCCAGCGCTCCATATCTTTTGCAATCTGCAGAAGACACAAAAGTGGGGAATAATCCAGGAGAGGGGGTGGGGGAGGAGGAACAAAAGAGTTCTTAGTCCAGGCTGAAAATAGGGGTTTCTCAAAAACAACAACTTACTGGAACTGTGCAACAGGGCTGAAAAACAGCTATTTTTTCACTTAAAATGGCCCTGGAGGTTCCAAAATTAGCTATTCTCTTTCTCTCCCAGTCCCTACAAGAAGGAATGCTCCTCCAGCAACTACTTCCAGTTATTCTCCAGCAATACAACCCCATGCCATCCAACTGTTTTTCAACATCTTCACCAGAATACCCGAATAAGGCCTTCCCTATGCAGGCATTCCCCCTTTGGCCACTCCAGAGAAAGGAGGCTAAGCTTACTGAGAGGCTGAGGCATCACTGTAACTACATGACCCAAGACCTAGAGCCCTGGAAGCAGACCAAAGGGCTTCTCAAGTTATGGGCAAGTAGGGGGCAGGCAAAAGTTTAAGATAAGGAGCAGCAGGTACAGAAAGGGGATGTGGGGAAATCGTGGTTCTCACCTGCTGAGCTGTTTTTGTTTTATGTTTCTCCTTCTTCTCTTTACCCTCCTTGCCACTGCCACCCCCTGGTCCACTGCCATCCTTGTGGCTGTCAGAGGCTTGGTCTGAGGCTGGGACATAAGTACGTCTCTCACCTTCCCAATACAGGTACTGCTGCGTCTGGGCATTGTAGTAGTACTAGAAAGAGACAATCACACATGAGTCTGTGCTGCATCTTGTGCCAAGACAGTGTACCATATCAAGTTGGGAGCACAGTCATCTCATGGTGGAGATGCAGGTATTTCAGCATCTACCTTTCAGCTATCACTTCTCAGCTCTTGGCCATGCCCAGAAAGGAGCAAAGTGGGCCCAAAGAGAGGTTCAGCTCACCTGGGAATTAGGGTCATAGTAAAGGCCAGTCAGGGGGTCATAATAGTAGCCAGAACTTTCATCATATTGATAGGTGGATACATCTGGGACAGCTGGAATTGGGCACAGAAAAACAGGAAATGAACTAAATAACAGCACATCAGACCAGAAAAGCACCTGATCTTGGCCCTGTTCCCTTCCTCCTGAACTAGGAATAAAAGTCTCCCAGACCCCAGCTAGTCACATCAATCCCCAGTCACTCCCAGACCCCTCACACTGGCCACATCCTCCCTTCCCACCCTCTGTTCCCTACAGAATCCAGCACTCACGGTACTGAGTGTAAGGCTCTTGCCCTACAGGGCTGGTAACAGGCAAACTGGAAGTGCTGGTGGAGATGCCTGCGTTGGGGGGCTGAGCAGTACTAGGCATGTCAGGCTTCAGTACAGCTGGTGAGACGATAGTATATGACTGAGACTGTGAGAGAGAACACAAAAAGGCAGGTTGGGAGGTACAGAGCATTGCAACTCTCTCTCTCTCTCTCTCTCTCTCTCTCTCACACACACACACACACACACACACACACACACACACACAAAGTTCCGTTCCAACTGTACCGGAGCAGCAGCAGCAGCATTTCCCTGGGCAGAACTTGACCCTTCAGTGCTGCCAGTTGGCTGGTATGTGACTGGCACAGCTGAGGTCTGGCTGGTACGGGGGAAAGTGGGTAGGACAGGCACAGGGTCTATGCCTGGCACACCAGGCTCCAGTGATGCCTCCACTACTTTGTGAGAGAAGAGGAGACAAGAAGGCAGAGAGAGCACAGTCAGTCAGGAGGCAGAAAAAGACTTCAGGTAAGGTGGAAAGAGACCAGGCCTCTTACCTGCCACTGAACTTTCACTGTGGATCTTGTCAGCCTTCCCCACAGCTGGTGTCCCAGATGTGCCGCTCTGCAGCTGGGACCCTTTCAAATATGCTTGTGTGTACATTGTGGCTTCCAAACCCTGAGACCCATAGGCTTCATCCTGCTGGTAATAGCCATAATCAACTGTCTGCTCATCTTGAGCTGCCCAGGTTGCCTCACCACCCTGTGATGCCTATTGGAAAAATCAAACAGGAAACTGGTCAAAGAATTTGTTATAAAAGGAGATGCAAGGGTATGTACTTTGGCCTATCAGGAAAAGGTTTCACTAAAATGTCCATGCAAAGATTCTTTCCCCACCTAGAACAATTCCTTTTAGAGGGCTTTTCTATGCTTAATGTATTTAATTACACATTTTTAGCATATTCCAAAAAATATTTCTGCATATATTAGATACAACATACTCCTCTAACTATACTTTCTGGGGGCAGCAGAACTGCTAGGAGAGTAAAAATGTGTTCAGAGTCAAGTAGAGATGTAGTCATTTTAACTCCCATTGTGGTGCTGGTTTAGGCGGAAAGATATAAACCTTCTCTGTCCAGTGGAGCACCACAATGGGGATGCAAATCAGCCCCACGTCAGATGACTGATCGGAATGGCAGAGTCAGCTGGGTGCACATGTCTGTATCCTCCGTGTGCGCACGCACTTATGTGTGTGAAGCATGCAGCTCCCAGCAGGTTGGTCTATGACTAACATTTCCCCACTCCTATACTAAGTCAATATGGGCCAATAGCTAATGAGAATAAGCCAAAGACATTCCTGCTACCGAGAGCAGTTCTCGGGAGCCATTATCACTCTCCTTGTCCCATTGTTCCTTGTTCACTACGTTACCTGCGAGATGGCCCACTGAGCAGCTGCAATGGCAGTGCTGGCTACAGAAGCAGCACTGATGCGGTTTCCATCTGATGAACTCATGTCCCTGCAGAGAGACACAGGAGTCATTAGGGATGTCTGCAGCAGAAACTGCAGCAGGCCCAGTTCTGGACACTCCTATACTCACCGCTTGGAACCTTTGGCAAATTCCACATTAATCGTCTTGCCATCGATGTTCAGTGGGGGATGCAGGGCCTGAAGGATCTGCAGCAGCTGAGCTGCCTCCTGGGAGAGAGCAGAGGGAGGGGAATTAAACTACCAAAGCTCTTCAGCTGGACCATCAGGAAGGCTGATCGCCAAAGAATGGATGCTTTTGAATTCTGGTGCTGGAGGAGACTCTTGAGAGTCCCATGGACTGCAAGAAGGTCAAACCTCTCCATTCTGAAGGAAAACAGCCCTGAGTGCTCAATGGAAGGACAGATCCTGAAGCTGAGGCTCCAATACTTTGACCACCTCATGAGAAAAGAAGACTCCCTGGAAAAGACCCTGATGTTGGGAAAGATGGAGGGCACAAGGAGAAGGGGACAACAGAGGACGAGATGGTTGGACAGTGTTCTCGAAGCTACAAACATGAGTCTGACCAAACTGCGGGAGGCAGTGGAAGACAGGAGTGCCTGGCGTGCTCTGGTCCAGGGGGTCACAAAGAGTCGGACACGACTAAACGACTAAACAACAACAAATCCCTTTCCTCTACAGCCCCCCATTCCCACTGCCTTTTTCTAAGACAGGACTGGAACTACAACATGCTGTTTGTGGCACTCACCACAATGGTAGAGAGCTGAATGAACGCAAAACCACGGTTGAGTTGTGTCTGCTTATCTTTGATAACACGGACATTTGAGGAGGAGAGAACAGCATATGGTGCCAAGGCACTTAAAATGGAGTCCATTGTGCTATGAGGATTCAGGTTTCGCAAGATGATTGCTGTGAAGAGTAACACATGGTATGGTAATCAGAACCCTGGCCTCTTTCAACCACCTCAGAGCTCTCCTTCAACAGGATTTAAGAAATTTCACAGCTGAGAATGGATTATGGATTAGCAAAGCTTGTACAAGTTCCCTAGAATTTTGCCTTCAATTTTTTGGAAGGAAAGGTCAAGCTTCTGGCCCTCATTGTTGCAGAAAAAACGAAACAAAAATGTATCAGCACTTTCTGCTCCTGAGAGAATAGATGCACATTAAGAAAAAGTGCACAGAACACTGAGCACACTTTCAGACGGAGGTTGGATGGCCGTCTGCCAGGGATTCTTTAAACTGTGATTTCTGCATTGCAGGGCATTGGACTAAAGACCCTTGAGATCCCTTCCAGCGAGGGAACCACCAGAAGACCCTCAGAGGAGGACCTCCGTGTCCCAGCTGAGGGATGGGGGTGGAGACGCTCCTTCAGGTCTACAGGGCCAACACTGTTCAGGGCTTTAAAGGTCAGCACCAACACTTTGAATTGTGCTTGGAAATATACTGGGGGCCAGTGGAGATCCTTTAGGACTGTTGCTATATGGTCCCAGTAGCTGCTCCCAGTCACCAGTCTAGCTGCCGCATTCTGAATTAGTTTCCAAGTCATTTTCAAAGGTAGCCCTACGTAGAGCACACTGCAGTAAGCGAGAGATAACCAGAGCATGTACCACTTTGGCGAGACAAG
Source organism: Podarcis vaucheri (assembly GCF_965113315.1). Classification (NCBI taxonomy): domain Eukaryota; kingdom Metazoa; phylum Chordata; class Lepidosauria; order Squamata; family Lacertidae; genus Podarcis; species Podarcis vaucheri. Next base: position 898,215 of record NC_138755.1, read on the forward strand.
GCAGAGGCAGGGAGGGTCTCAGCCGGCGTACCAGATGGAGCTGGTAGACAGCTGCCCTGGACACAGAATTGACCTGCACCTCCATGGACAGCTGTGAGTCCAAAATGACTCCCAGGCTGTGCACCTGGTCCTTCAGGGGCAAGGTTACCCCATTCAGGACCAGGGAGTCCCACCCACCCACCTGCTCCCCGTCCCCCAAGAACAGTACTTCTGCCTTGTCAGGATTCAACTTCAACTCATGAGCTGCCATCCATCGTCCAACTGCCTCCAGACACTTCCAACTCTACAGTTCTAGGATTCTATAGGCATGTTTGTGAAGGATAAGGCATATATGCTTCAGTCACTGACTGGCTGCTCCACCACAGCCACCATCTCTCTTCTCTGCTTCCTGCTGGGGTACGAAGTGCCCTACCACCAGTAACCTGATGCAGAAGGAATTTCAGCTATTTCCATTTCATACACTAAGGAAGCAATGAAAGAAAACACTTTGCTGTATGACATCTTATTTTCCTGCACACTCACCTTCCCATTGTTATTGAGGCCACTACCTCCTAGTGTTGCTGCAGAAAAGAATGCCCTCTCAGATCTAACTAACTGTCGGGTGCATCATTCGTGGGGAGGACGCAGCAGCAATGAAGCAGCTAGGCAATAGCTGCAACCTATATCACTGCCAGATTCACCGTTATGCTCTAGCCACTCATATAGTGTTAGAGACAGAGCTCAAAGCAGATTTCACAGTGCTGTGAGCCTTTTTAATGCATGCCTGTCTTCTTCCATAGAGGTAAGAAGGAGTCATCACTCAGCACAGCTCTCAGTCTACATTTTTCTCATATAGCGTTACAGCTGTTCTCTCTGCAGTTTTGAAATCTATGACAAAAATAATTAATTACAGATCCTGCCACAACTGGCTCTTAACACATAATCTACTCGCTGGATAGCTCAGTTGGTTAGTGTGGTGCTGATATTGCCAAGGTTGCAGGTTTGATCCCCGTATGGGACAATTGCATATTCCTTCATTGCAGGGGGTTGGACTAGATGATCCTCAGGGTCCCTTCCAATTCTATGATTCTACAGTGGCACCTCAGGTTAAGAACTTAACTCGTTCTGGAGGTCCGTTCTTAACTTGAAACTGTTCTTAACCTGAGATACCACTTTAGCTAATGGGGCCTCCTGTTGCCGCCGCGACATAATTTCTGTTCTCATCCTGAAGCAAAGTTCTTAACCCGAGGTACTATTTCTGGGATAGCAGAGTCTGTAACCTGAAGCATCTGTAACCTGAGGTACCACTGTGCTCTGATAGTGCAACTTGGGGGTTTTTTTGGTGGTCAATATATTTAGCACAACATTCCAAAACTTCTAACATTAAAATCAAATGTACCAGGCTTTATCTCCCCACAGCAGCACCCTCATGGCTATGAATCTCACAGGCTCTCAGACTCTTTAAACCAATCAAATTCCATTCTAGGGCTAAATCAGAGACCTGCCATCACTGCCATGATCCGTTGCCCTGTAAGTAACACAGGAATTGGAGCTCGCTGAGGTGGTCAGGGATGCCTAACAGGGTGATCTCAGCAACATCATGATACTAAAGTTTGTCACTTTCACTGGGAACAAGCCATAAAACTGAACAGGTTTAGGTCTGATTGCAGCCACGTAACTGAAGCTCTTATGTCACTCTCCAATTCCATACTCACTGTCATTCGCATTCTCTGCGCAAGGTTCAGACATTTGTGCCACAGGCTGAGTGGACAGGGCTGCTGACACTTGGTATGGCTGTGGGAGGGGCAGAAGGCCTTGGCTGAGTTCTCTTCCTGACAGAGCCACCAGCTGGTCCAAGCGACTACCAGGTGGCAGCTTCTGCTCAGCTTCTGTGGAGGGATGGTCATAAAGAGAAAGAAGAAGAAATAATAATATCAACGGGGAGGTCGCTATGCTACAGGCTACACTATGCCACTGAGCTACATATCATCAGAATGCTAAACTTCATCTCCTCACTACATGTGGACATGGCCTTCTTCAGTTGAACTAACACTTTGAAAAGTGCTGTATGTTTGTTGTGACTTGGACTATATTCCTGCTGATGTGAAATGGCACAGTAACTGTAGCACTTGGAACTACTGTGATTATCAGACCAGAGCAGGGCTGCCATACGTCCAGAATTTCCCAGACAAATCTGGAATACTGCAGTCGGAAGCAGCGTCTAGGCAGAAATCGCTAAAATGTCCAGGAAAATCTACATGTACGGCAACACATGTTGGCAGTGTAGTTGGCAATTTTCACTGTTTGCAAAACGGCAACCCTAGTCCAGAGATTATTTACTTCTTTAGTTAATTGGTTTTTATGTAGTGAGAGGTTTTGCTCTTTTTTGGAGAGTATGTACCCATGTCAAATGTATCTTCCATGTGATTGGTACTTACAGTGGTGCCTCGCAAGACGAAAATAATCCGTTCTGTGATTCTCTTCGTCTAGCGGTTTTTTCGTCTTGTGAAGCAAGCCCATTGATGGATTAGCGCTATTAGCAGCTTTTAGCGGCTTATCTGCTGATCGGATCAGCTGATAAGCGGCTTAGCGGCTTGGAAAAGGGGGGGAGGGAAAAAAACCAGCAGGAACTCGCAAGACATTGTCGTCTTGCGAAGCAAGCCCATAGGAAATTCGTTTTGCGAAGCACCTCCAAAACGGAAAACTCCTTCGTCTAGCGAGTTTTCCGTCTTGTGAGGCATTCGTCTTGCGGGGCACCACTGTATATCTTTGTAATTTGAAAATAGAAATCATTGTAAAAAAACCAACAACCACCCCATTAAACTTTACCAGATCTGGGAACGCCACACTTGAAGCACTTCTCTCTGCGCTTGAAATTCTGCACTCCACACTGTTGAGAGAACAGACACATCCTGTCTTTATTTAACTTCCAGAGATGGGAAAAGGCTGACCCTACAAAGTCTTGCTACCTCCTGCAAAACATCTAACACTTGCCATAAAGCTGGTTTGGTTGCTGCATGCCTTCTCTGCTTTTCTGGCCCTCAGATTTGTGAAGAAAAAAATAAAAAACAAAAAACCCTGGTAAATGCTTGGCATAATCTCAGAAACTAGGTCCTTTCTCATGTCTGCTGTGCCTTGATCTCTGCCCCCAGTAAGCTGTTCTTTGTTCATTGTGCCTTGTTTTCTTTCCAGTCCCAGCAATCATTGTAAAAAGCATTTTAAAACCTTTACTTGAAAGCAAAACTATTCAAAATAAGCAAAAATACTTAGGGCAGGATTGAATTAACTTGAACATACAGAATGAGGTCCAGTCAACAGGACTTTCCCCACATTTCCTACCCCCATGGCCCCTAAATCTGCTCTGGATGGTTGAGATAACCCCCAGAGCAGGGGGCAGGCAGGAGGAAGACAGAAAGTCCCATTGAGCACATGGACCTCATTCCCTGCACAGATACCCTACTTAGCGCCATGTTGATTTTCATTTCCAATTGACTCTGATAAAGAAAACTGGGTCTCCTGGATGCTGAGTTTGGATTTCCATATTGCACTGTTCCTTTGAAGCAGCCGTATCTGGAAGAAGCTAACCATTACTGCTGCACAGTAGAACCCCATCCCCATCCCCCACCCCAAAAAATACCTCCAGCCTTCTCTCCACCCTTCACCTTGCTCACACAACACCCTCACACCCCATCTGACTCCTCTGACACCCTCAAACTGACCACAAAGCAGTTACCTTACTGCATAGCCAGTCCTCATTGATCTTGGGCTTGGGATCACTGTAGTGCATGGAGACCTTCTGGCCAAGGATTGTGAGGGAGTGCTGCAGGGAGAGAAATGCTGCAATGAGACTCAAACACAGAAGTGGTGAGCAGGTGCCCATCACTGCCACAGCAGAAAGAAGGAGAGGTTCAAACCCTTCAGCTGAATGGATGAGGGTGAGGGAGGGAAGGCAGCACAGGCCGAGAGAGGTTTGGAACTTGGCTACTTGGCTAGCACACACCTAACCTGGCCGACAGAGGCACCTGTCTCTACCCAAGGCACCGGGACGTCCGGCTACTGTGATGGAGGGAGAGTGTGTCAGAGAGAGAAAGAAAGATGGAGAGGAGGAGAAACAGACAGAGAAAATGCAGCCATGCTCCGAGACACCGCCATACAATAACCTCTATGCCACTAGAATGATCTGTCTTGAGCTTCCGTCCTGAAAGCTAGCAGCATGCATTTCCATCCTCTCCTCCCACCCAAAAGCCATTGTGCCCCCACAGTGGGCACCTTCCCCTAACTAGGGATCACTCCCTCATTCAGCACAGATCTCTGCTGTGCTTATGTCAGCTCCCATTTATGGGCATGCTTGGAGGAACACCCAATGTTCTGGTTGCAACTCTGTCCAAGAGGTAAAAACTTTGGGAGACCAAAAATAAGGTTTTAAGCTACATCCACATCCCCAGAGGTTTAGTACTCATCTTCCTACCCTACTTCGCTCATGCACACAACTAAACTGCTTCCAACTCATCAAATCTTTCTAAAGTGGCCTCTGAAAAGTACAGTTATCCTCAATTGGTGATTCTCAACACCTTGTGAGGGCATCAAATTTATAAGAACTAGAGAGCTAAGCCACACCAATTTCTAAAAGCATTTGCTAGGAGCTTTTAACTCAAGGTCCCATAGGCTAGAATCTTCTTCTGACAAATGCTATCTCTGACCTGCTGCAATCTTACAAAGTAACATATTACTACTTTCACACGCTTGTAGAAACTGTGCTGGAAATAACCCCTTGCCCACATCTTCCTGTTAGGCCAGTTTTTGCACTATCCCCTCCTGCATCTGGAGCAAAGTGCATCATCTCAGCCATGCCAAGGCTACCTGTGTCAGCTCCCACTGGGGATGCGCACACACGGCCCGGCTACACTGCCAACACAAGAGAACAGAAGGAAGAGGAGGAGGAGGCGTCTATGGCAGAGGCAATTGCCATGATTGCATAAACACTGGAAAACCCAAACATATTGGGCTAGGGGCTGCTTGGAAACAGGACCATAGTTTGAAACTCTGGTCAAAACAGACAGTTTGGGGTCTAAAAGCTTGGTTTGTGGCCCTTCACACCTTTACCGTGATCCTACAGTGCTGGATAGAAACAAGGGGTCTTGCACAGATGGGCTGTCAAGACAGAGACTGCTGTGAGGAAGGAGATAAGGCCTCCCAGGAAAGCTTCCTATCTTGAACCCTGACTGCACTGGGAGAGAACGCACACGCAGCATCAGCATCATCTCTGACAGATACCCATTGAGAATGAAGCCTGTATCACACTCAGGATCATGCATATATCCAGAGCAGAAAGAGCACACAGGAGTCCTAACTCCCCAAACCCTTTCCTTACTACCAGGAACTCCTCCAGCCCCCACTACCGTGGATCATAGCCTAGATCCTTAGTTCCCCTGCTCAACTTGCTAGACCACCTTCTCCCCAATGTGGAAATTAAATACAGAGGCTAACCCACTCCCTGGGTTGTTAATACCACTCAGAAGTCCTGACTTTTTGTGTCCCTATTCTAAGACACCAGAACCCCACTTCTTGGGGCTTGGGTGGTCCCAAAAAGTCAAATTCTCTGTTTGATTCCTGAGACTAGAGATATCTGATTCAGACCTAACTCCTCTTCCCCATTCCCTTCAGTAATTTCCTATGGGGAAAGCGGCTGGGGCTTTTCATATGAACCAGGTGTTTGGATTGGTCATTAACAGTAGCAGTACTTGTGGGTTTCAAGTGCAGCAAAGCAACCTGATTGGCTTCCATCCATCGTGTAGCGTCCTGCAAGTGATTAAACTCGACGAAGGCGAAGCCCCGGCTCTGACCTGGAGGACAGCATTCAGATACAGACGCAGTGTGTTAGTCAACAGATCCAGCCAACATCACGCATCCCTGTCGCTGTACCAATTGGGGCAAGGGCAGGATGCGGGGGAGAAACAGGGAAGAGTGGAAAGGCACAGAAAGGGCACCCTAGGTGTAAAGTGGGATGGTGCAGACTCAGATGCTGACCACAAAAAGGGAGTTGCTTGCTCTTCTGATCATCCTAAGCAAGGAATGTTTCTGAGGTACAATTGCCACTCACCTCTACTCAAACCTCCAAGTATTTCTCCCCTTCCCTCACCCCAAGCTGGGAACAGATCTGTGAAGTCACAACTTTCAGTCCTGTGCCTTTTATCAGCCAACTCATAATACCTCCAAATGGCGAAAAGTTGAACAGAGAGTGATGGCTCCAAGCAGATCTATTCCTACTGCTTCCACTAACGCTATCTTTTTCCATTAGCCATCTACCACTTTTTCCTTAAGTGTATGCCACAGTTGTGGCAAAGCATCTGTGCAGGAGGTTCCATCTTAATACCACACTAGGGCACTTGTGCTATCATTCGGAAAAGTGAAGTGCCTGCTTATTTTGGAAGGAGCACCAAAAAACACCCACCACAGTGGGCACTAGCACAAGGGACCCAGCAGCAATGGCATCTTCAAGATACACACAGCTGTGATCTGTTGGACTTGAACTTAGAAGATTTGGGTTCAAATCACAGTTCTGCCTCAAGACTCACTGAATGACTTTGGGCCAGACATTTAGCCTCATTTCCCCATTTAGACAACAGAAATAATAGAGATCTCTTAGAGCTGTTGTGAAGAAGAATGAACTACATAAACACCAGTAACAACATGTGCCTATATTGGAAGAAGGTTCATACAAACCCAGAAAAGATGTGCTGAATCCAACCAACTAATATGGCAGTGATTAACCTCTTCCCCACTTTTCCCCTTAGCAATACCGTAACTAAGCACAATGTTGGAAATCTATGAACAGGTTTCCTATTCTAATATGACAGATGATTTTTTAAAAGAATTGAACCAATATACACAAGAGCAAGCTGCTGTGGACAGCTCTCAAGAGGTTACAACTCTCCAGGGAATTTTATTCTCAAGGTTTGCAGACTCTGCCCTTGTAAAAATGGGTTTTCCCATTTATGTAATGTGTTGCAATGTGTCTTTGCTTCTCTCAGCCTTTGGCTGCCCATGGAAGCAGGGTGCCTTTCTGTACCCTCCATCTTGTAGTACCAACCAGCCCTTTTCAGGCCTGGTATAACAGAGGGCAGATACAGAGGACTATAGTCACATACACACCTTGCTTTTAAAAAGAAAAAGGTACACAACCATGACTCATAGGCTGCAAGTGTGTGAGATATGCAGGGAGTAACCCTGGAAAGAAGGAGCAAACTTACCTGCTTGGTTATAACTTTACTCAAAAAACAGTCCTAAGATGCAGACTGGACACAGTCTGACCATTTCTCTTGGAACAGACTTAAGGGATCTTATGCTTTCCTTTTACTTTACAATGCCACCCCAATTGGTTGGTAACTACTTTCCTTAATGGAAGCCTGCATAACTTAGGATCCACTGAAACTGACCACAATACTTGATTGGTGAGTTGAAAATCCTCCCTCCATGCCTGCCCATCATAATAAGAAAAAATTCAAACAGATTTAATATGTCCCTGGTAAGCCATATAGGGTTAAAGGGCTGCATTCAACTTGATAGGATAAAGTTGTATAGCCTGCCTTCATATCTGTTTCCTCAGTGTCACTATTAAAAAGAGCTCAACTTAGGCTGCAAAGATCCAAGAAGAATCACTGCAAACCTCATATCTGATCAAATGAGGCCAAATAGAAGACACCATACATATCCAAAAGGATTGTCTTCATCCTTCATCCATTTGTTGGTTTTTGTCTCCTACCACAGAGAAAGAGGCCAAGCAAGAAAGGCAGAAAAAACCCCAAAGATCTTCCTATGGAAATAAATGCTGAATTGCTAGATCTGAGGATGCTCACAATTATATAGTATGCAACAAACCTTGGAAAAGAACAAGAACCAAGAATAGGCCTCAATGTTCTGCCAATCACACAGCAGAGGAACTACAGAGTTCCAAGTTTACAGAACTACAATAGCACACAAGGAGCTATTAATGATCCATTGGTGACATCTAAAAGCCTGGTTGGTTCTAAACACTAGGGGAATGTACATAGCACAGACCAAAACTAATGCCACAGGGCAAACCAGCTCCACATAGATACATATCTGGAAGACTGCACTCTAATTTGGAGTGTGTCACATGGTAGGTGAAACACTATGGCAATACCAAGAGAAGGGAAAAGATAGAACTATGAACGGGAGCTCACCTGAAGCTTTATTCCGCATCAGCCGCACCTCTCGGGGCTGGAATCCATGTGCCTGCAACTGGGCTCGGATCTGCAGAAAAGCATAAAAGGAGTGATCAATGCCAACATCAGGGAGCATTGAAGAGGTAAGAGTTAGAGAAACAAGGAAGCAACAGCAACAAGTTACTGCAAGGAAGCAGTGCCTCCCAGCCCAACTGCCTAACGTACATCATTCTCAGTGGCAGACTGGGGCAGCATCCTCAGCATAATGATGCTGCTAGCCTTCTGTTCTTCTTCCTCTTGCTCAGTGCGGTAGTCCTGGTCCCGGTAGTCACCATCTGCAGGAAATCCCAACTGTTCACTGGGGCTGTCCCGCTTTCTACGTTGTGTCTCTGATCCAGAGGAGGCCTCATAGGAATCCTGGGTTAGGATTGTTGTACAGAAAAGAATAGAAAAGCTCAGAATGGATGGGGCTTAACGGAGTAGTGCCCAGCTTTGCAGGACAAGGCCTAACGATTCCCTACTAAATGTCCGGCAGTCACAGCACCATCACCACTTTCACTCCTCTGCCTTTGGTGGTGCCATAGGAAAAGCAATCTTCCAAAGCATACAGCATTTTTCTAGCAACTGGGACTGTTTCACAAGTCCAGTTCCATTACCTGTTCCAGCACTTCCCTCCATGATTCCTTCACACAATCAGTAGCACATTGTGCCACATGACCACATATTTCGTTGTGGCAGCTACAGTGGTAACTCAGGTTAAGTACTTAATTCGTTCCGGAGGTCCGTACTTAACCTGAAACTATTCTTAACTTGAAGCACCACTTTAGCTAATGGGGCCTCCTGCTGCTGCTGCGCCGCCAGAGCACAATTTCTGTTCTCATCCTGAAGCAAAGTTCTTAACCTGAAGCACTATTTCTGGGTTAGCAGCGTCTGTAACCTGAAGCGTATGTGTCAGGGTTGCTTCCAGATCCTAGCTCACAGAGGATCACGCCAGCCAGCGATCATTAAATAAAAGTCTTTATTGAGTTACAGTCTCCATTCTCAAGCTGCTGCGTGCAACTCTACGTCTTATGCTTAGATCGGCGAAGCTCCGTCTGAGTCTCCGCCCCTTGTGCACCAACTTAATATCCTAGCCCTGCTCCACCTTTTCCGCCTGACAGTTCTCCTCTGGGTCCCTCTGCCCCCCGGGGTCTCTTCCTTCCGGGATTCTTCTGACGCTGACCCCCCGGACCCTTCTGTCTCCTTGCGCCGGGCTTTAGGACCTGGCTCCCTTTCCGGGCTGCCTACTGCGCCACTTTCCTGTGCATTTGAACTTGGCGCGCGCGCCCAACCTTCCACCTTCCGTCTAACCGTCTCCTCGCTCCCCGATGGAGGTGTGGCCACTCCTGACTCGTGCCCTCCCTCCTGTTGTGAGCTGCCAGCGCTTGATCCCCGGCGCCCTTCCTCATCCCTGCTCTCTGGCGGTGACGCTGGTCCCGATTTCCAACTGCTCCCCTCTGAGTCCCCTCTGGCTCTATCTTCCTGGGGTGTCCCCCTAGTCTCCCCCCTTGCCCTGGCCACTGGTGCTCCTTTTTGTGAATCTTCTGATTCACTGGAAAGACTCGGAGATCTCGGGTCGTCGTCATCACTCATCTTTTCTTCTGCCTCCTCCCCCTCGCTCTCTGTTTCCTCCCTTTCCCTCGCCTCTGCTCCTGAACCCCTGACATCCATCCCCCCCTCGAAGCCCCCTCTTCCCCCCTCCCCGCCTTCCGGTGCTGGAGCTGGGTGCTGCCGTGTCGAGGGAACGAATGTCGGGTACAGTTCGCTTCCCGTGGCGGGCCTCCATCTGAAGTCTTCCGGTTCTTCCTCCCTGCTCTCGTCGACGACGGTCATCTCTGCTTCCATCTCTGTGCCGCCGTGCTCGAAACCCTGGTCGTCCCCGAAAACGTCCATGTCCGTCTCTCCCTCGCTTCCTTCTGGAGGCGTTGCTCGTCCTGGACCCTCCAGCCACTTCCTGCGCCACTGCTCCTCTGGTCGATCATCCCACCAATACGAGGGTTCTGAAGCAGATCCCGAGGGCGACCCCTCCGGGGAACTGGCGTCTCGTGTCGGTTCCTCATCCGAGTCGAACCCCCGGAACGTGCTGGCTGAAAGCGTGGGCGTGAAAAGCCAGTCGTCGAAAAAGTCCGCTGGCATTGGCCTATGCGGGAAAAGGGCATGAAACTCTTCCTTGAGCAGCGGTTCGTCTAAAGCGTAGCCCGGCACCCAGCTGTTGGCACTGGCCGGGGTGCCCTCCTTAGCGAGAAGGTATTCTACCCCCTCTTCCCCACATCTGGAGTCCAAAATCTCCGTGACTTCGTTGATGCGCACCTCCTGTGCCCCTCCCTGTTGCCCGGTTCCCTCTCGGAGCGGACTCGGCGCCGTTCCTGGTTCCTGAAATCTGTGAGGTGCCTTGTAGGGAGTGAGCACCGATCTGTGGAACACCGGATGCATCCTGGAACCCTCCGGAAGCGCCAGCCTGAAAGCCACCGGGTTGACCTGCTCTTCGACTTGGTAGGGCCCCAGTTGCTTATGCCCTAGTTTCTTCTTGGCCAACGACCTGGCCGGCACTGCGTGGGCTGCTAACCAGACCCAGTCTCCCACATGGATCTCTTCGCCAACCCTTCTGTGTTTGTCTGCCTGCACCTTGTATGCGTGTTTGGCCAGCTCCAGGTGCCGCCGCAGCTGATCGTGGACCTCCTGCAACTCCGACGCGAACGCCTCTGCTGTCTGCGGCTCCCCCTCCACCATTCTTTCCAGTCCCGGGAAGGTTCTGGGGTGCCTCCCGTTGTTGGCGAAGAACGGCGTGACCCCCGTGGACACGTGCTTCGTGTTGTTGTAGGCGAACTCGGCGAGCGGCAGGTAATCCACCCACGTCGCAGGCTGTTGATTCGCATAGCATCTCAGGTACTGCTGCATGATGGCATTGACCCGCTCCGCTTGCCCGTTGGTCTGCGGGTGTCTCGCCGACGCCAGGTTGATCTTGACGTTTAGGAAGCCCATCAGCTTCTGCCAGAAATTCGAGATGAACTGCCGTCCACGGTCGGACAGAATAGACCGTGGCAGACCGTTAACCTTGAACACGTGGTCTATGAACAGTTTGGCGGTTTGTTCCGCCGTGGCCACCTTCGCACACGGGATGAAATGTGCCATCTTGGAGAACAAGTCCACCACCACCAGCACGGCCGTCTTGCCCCTCGAGCTGGGCAGATCCGTGACGAAGTCCAGGGCGACTCTCTCCCATGGTTCGACCGGAGTTTGCAGCGGTTCCAACAGTCCGGCCGGCGGTCTGTGCACTGGTTTGGCCCTCTGGCAGGTGTCGCACCTCGCCACGTAGTCCGTGACCTCCCCTCTCATTCCGGGCCACCGGAAATCCCTGGCGACTAATTCCAGCGTCTTCTCCTTGCCAAAGTGCCCGGCAGTGGGCGCGTCGTGCAGCTGATGCAGTACCTTGGCGCGAAGTTCGTCTCCCGGCACGTAGATGGCCCCTTTACGGATGAGCAATCCATCTCTCAGCTGGAAACCATCGGTCGCCGCCTTGCCCCTTTGCATCTCTGCCATCTTAGCTTGCGCGAAGGAGTCATTCTGCAACGCTCGTCGCACCGCCTCCAGGTCCACTGTTGCCGCAGCGCACGCCCACACTGTTGGTGCGAAGATGTGCATGGCGGCCGCTGGCGTGGCGTCCTCCAGATACTGTGGCTTACGGGAGAGCGCGTCCGCCATGATGTTGGTGTCCCCAGGGACATACTCTATTCGGAAGTCGAAGTTCGCAAAGAACTCAGCCCAACGTATCTGCCTCTGGTTCAGGAACTGTGCCGTGCGCCAGTGCTCCAAATTCTTGTGGTCCGTGCATACTTGCACCGTGTGCTTGGCGCCGATCAGGAAGTGCCTCCACGCTTTGAATGCTGCATGAATGGCCAGCAACTCCCTGTCCCAGATGGTGTAGTTCTGTTCGGACTTGCTGAGCTTCCTGGAGTAAAACGCTCCCGGCCTCCAAACCCCCTGCGGGTCCTTCTGCAGCAGGACGGCTCCGACGGCCCTGTCTGAGGCGTCTGTTTCAACCCTCATCGGCCTGCTGGGGTTGACATGAAGCAGCTGTTCTTCCGACGCGAAGAGACGCTTGAGTGCCTGAAAGGACTGCTCCGCCTGCGCTGTCCAGATGAACTTCTTTTTCTTGGAGCTGAGCGTGTCCGTGATGGCCGCTGTCTGCATAGCAAAGCCTTTGATAAACTTGCGATAGAAGTTCGCGAAGCCGACAAACCGTTGGACCTCCTTCCGGTTGCGTGGGCTTTTCCAATCCAACACCGCTCGAACCTTGGTGCTGTCCATGGCGAGCCCCTTGTCAGACAACTTGTAGCCCAGGAAATCCACCTCCGTCACGTCGAATTGGCACTTCTCAAGCTTGGCGTACAGCCTATGTTGCTGCAGCCTGCTCAGCACTTCCCTGACGTGTCTGTCATGCTCCTGCTGCGATTCCGAAAAGATCAGGATGTCATCCAAGAAACAGACGCACGTCTTGTAGAGGAGCCCCGCCAACACGTGATGCATGAAAGCTTGAAAAACGTGGGAGCCATTTTGTAATCCAAAAGGCATAACTCTATATTCGTAGGTGCCCAGGGGCGTGAACATGGCTGTCTTCCACTCATCTCCTTCCCGCATGCGAATGAGGTTGTACGCCCCTCGCAGGTCCAACTTGGTGAAGACGCTGCCCTTGCGCACTTTTGCGAGGAGGTCATCGATTCGGGGCATGGGGAAGTCCGATGGCTTGGTCACACTGTTCAAAATGCGGTAGTCCACCACGAGTCTTTTTTGGGGCGTGTCTCGCTTCTTAACAAAGAATACCGGACTGCCCCCCGCTGCCCTGGACTCTCGGATGAAACCGCGCTCCAAATTATGATCTATGAACTCTTTGAGTTCCTGCAGTTCATCCTCAGACCTGGAATACAGCTTCCCTTTGGGCAGCGCCGCCCCCGGCAGCAGGTCAATCTTGCAGTCATATGGTCTGTGGGGGGGTAGCCTGTCTGCCTCCTTCTCGCAGAAAACCTCCAAAAATTCTGCGTACTTGTGGGGAATCGCTTGCAGCGTGCCTAGCAGCAGCTGTGACTCCTCTTGCTCCCCTTCCTGCCGGGGCATGATGCAGTGTTCAGCACAAAAGGAAGAGCCGAAGGTCAGCTGCCTCTGGTACCAAGCCAGCGCCGGGCTGTGCTTGTCCAGCCAACTCATGCCCAATACAATAGGCGTGTCCGACAGTTGAGTGACGTTGAAGCTGATGATTTCCTTGTGATTTCCAAGCCGCAGCACCATAGGTGGCGTCTGCTTCACCACTTGCCCCCCTAGCAGCTCCCTGCCATCCACCGTGACAACCTGCAGGGGCAGCGTGGCAGGCAGCAACTGTATAGCGTGCCGGTCGACAAAGTCCTGCCCTATGAAGTCTGCATTGCTTCCCGAGTCGACGGTGATTGGCACGTCCATGGTGATTCCATTGGGTAGCTGGAGCGATGCGGTGAGCCTCACTACTGGCTTGGGCGGGAGGGGGTCCATGGGCGGTAAATTCCCTGGGGACTGCTTCACTGACACGTCTGGCTGGGCCCCAGTGCCTCTTCCTCCAGCCAGACATCGTCGTTTCCCTGCTGCGGTTCTCCTTGCTGCGTTGCTGCAGTCACCATTGCCGAAGCTGCAGTGTGCTTGTGGAGCCTCCGGGAACACTCTTTCGCCATATGCCCTGGATCCTCGCAGATATAACACTTCCTGTTCCCTCTAGGAGGCTTCGCTTTCACTGCTGCCGGTGCTAGGGCTCTGGCTGCTGACTGAGCCCTTGCACTCCCAACCTCCATCGGTTCCACCCCTCCCCCTGTTGGAGGCGTGGATTGCGCACGCGCTGCTTCTCTGGGAAGGAAGGAGGAGCCCCTGGCTGGTTCGCGCCCGCTGCGCCCTTCTTCCCTGCTCCACGGACGTTCTTCCAGCCGCACTCCCACCGCCAGCGCCCTCTGAACGACCTCCTGCGTGGTCCGGGGTCTCTCCCCCCTCGCAATCTCATCTTTAACCGAGTTGTGCAAGCCCTCCCAAAAAAGGTCTCTGACAGGAGCCGAATCTCTGTCCCATTCCAGGGCACTGAACAAAGCGAAAAAGCGGGCATGGTACTGCCTCACGCTGGCTCTCCCTTGCCTTAGTCCATGCACCTCCTTCCGGGCAAGATCCACGTCAATGCTGGATAAAAAACACCCATCCATCGCTTTAATAAAGGCGTCCGCATTTTGGAGCGCAGGATCCTTATCTCTCCACAAATTGCGCAGCCATGCTTTTGCGTCTCCATGCAAATGGGACATGATGAACCCCACTTTCTCTTGTTCATCTCTAAAGTCTTTGTGCAGTAGTTGCAGTGCACACATTACGTCTGCTCTAAAGTTGGGGTACTGTTGCAAATTCCCATCGAAGTGAGAGACCAGACCGCCTGTGCGTCTCCCCAACCCAATCCCCTCTGATTTGGGTGTCTGTTGCCCTTGCTTCGTAAGCACGTCCAACCTGACCTGGAGATCCCTGTAGGCGGCAGCTGCGTCCTCCTCTCTCTTCCTGGATGCCAGCGCCTCGGCATTCAGTCGTGACACTGCTTCTCTCAGTTCCGCTATTTGCTGTTCGGCCGTCATAGCGTCTGCCGTTCGTGAGCTCTCTAGTAGGCACCCGCTTTCTCTCCTCTCCGCGAGGCCGTGGATGCCCACAATTTGATGAGACGGAGCTTACTGTCAGGGTTGCTTCCAGATCCTAGCTCACAGAGGATCACGCCAGCCAGCGATCATTAAATAAAAGTCTTTATTGAGTTACAGTCTCCATTCTCAAGCTGCTGCGTGCAACTCTACGTCTTATGCTTAGATCGGCGAAGCTCCGTCTGAGTCTCCGCCCCTTGTGCACCAACTTAATATCCTAGCCCTGCTCCACCTTTTCCGCCTGACAGTTCTCCTCTGGGTCCCTCTGCCCCCCGGGGTCTCTTCCTTCCGGGATTCTTCTGACGCTGACCCCCCGGACCCTTCTGTCTCCTTGCGCCGGGCTTTAGGACCTGGCTCCCTTTCCGGGCTGCCTACTGCGCCACTTTCCTGTGCATTTGAACTTGGCGCGCGCGCCCAACCTTCCACCTTCCGTCTAACCGTCTCCTCGCTCCCCGATGGAGGTGTGGCCACTCCTGACTCGTGCCCTCCCTCCTGTTGTGAGCTGCCAGCGCTTGATCCCCGGCGCCCTTCCTCATCCCTGCTCTCTGGCGGTGACGCTGGTCCCGATTTCCAACTGCTCCCCTCTGAGTCCCCTCTGGCTCTATCTTCCTGGGGTGTCCCCCTAGTCTCCCCCCTTGCCCTGGCCACTGGTGCTCCTTTTTGTGAATCTTCTGATTCACTGGAAAGACTCGGAGATCTCGGGTCGTCGTCATCACTCATCTTTTCTTCTGCCTCCTCCCCCTCGCTCTCTGTTTCCTCCCTTTCCCTCGCCTCTGCTCCTGAACCCCTGACAGTATGTAACCTGAGGTACCACTGTACTTAACTTGTTACAGTCTCCCCACAACAGCAGTTCTGCAAAACTCCACCCAGAAGCACAACTGTTGGGTGCTAGATCCCACTCCCACTGCCAGCTGTGAAATCCTCCCATCTGATGGTTTCCTCTGGAGAGGCAGCTCTTCAGAGAGCCAACCAGGCCACTGCATTCTACCTCCCAAGAGGTAGTCACAAAGAGGACAGGCGTCCCCAGCAGCTCCGCACCACAACTTACCTCCACACTGTGCTCCTCAGAAGAATCATCATAGTCATTGGTAGGCTCCTGGCTGTTGAAATCTCTCATATAGGACCTATAATCCATATCTCTGTAGTCATGGTCTCTCTGGTTCCGGCCTTCTAACCTCTCATCCAGGGTCTGCTCAACAGCACCATACCGACCAGTCCGATCTCCACGACCACCTCTAGAGCGTATAAAATGAAGGAAATCTGCTATCAGTGCTGATTACCCATAAAAGTAACCCCACTTTGTAATCTGTTCATTGGAAACAAATAAAAACAATGGATTCCCCCACCCTACCTGCATTCAGAGTAACTTGAGCTGAAGTCATCTAGTGACTAGCATTCTGGCTACAATCTAAAACACTGTCATGGGCAGATAAATACAGATGCTTGTGCAACATGCAATATCTGATAGTTGGGAGCACCAGTGACTCCTTGCTGTATCTGTTTCTGAACATCCAAGAGGTGATACAAACATTACTGAAGTGGTGGGAAAGCTACTGTAGGGGACTACAGTTCCGTTGTTGTCCTTGTGGGCTTATAGCCGAATAAAGTATTATCTATCTTCCATTGTTGTTGTTGTTAGTTCTATATTTATAACCCGTCTTTTTCCCTGATGAGACTCAAGGCACCTTACAAACTAAAAAACAATTAAACATTCATAGAATTAAAGCTATATGCATATACAGTGGTGCCTCGCAAGACGAAATTAATTCGTTCCGCAAGTCTCTTCGTCTTGCGGTTTTTTCGTCTTGCGATGCACGGTTTCCCATAGGAATGCATTGAAAATCAATTAATGCGTTCCTAGGGAAACCGCCTTCAGACCAGGTCCGGGGACAGTCTGTCCCCGGACCTCTTCTGAAGGCTGGGGGGGGGGGGACAAGGGCTTTTCTTCCCACCCCCAGCATTTTAAAAAACCCTGGGACAGCGGAGGACTTCTCCGCTGTCCGGGGCGATCTTAAAATGCTGGCAGGCGGCATTTTAAAATGGCCCAGACAGCGGAGGACTTCTCCGCTGTCCGGGGCGATTTAAAAGCCCCTGGGAAGGCAGGCAGGGGGGACAAAGACTTTCGCCCCCTGCCCGCCTTCAGAAGGTGTCCCCGCCCCCCCGCCCCACTTCGGAACAGCTTTCCGAAGTGGGGCGGCTGGGGCAGGTGTCCCCGCCCCCCCGCCCCACTTCGGAACAGCTTTCCGAAGTGGGGCGGCTGGGGCAGGTGTCCCCGCCCCCCCGCCCCACTTCGGAACAGCTTTCCGAAGTGGGGCGGCTGGGGCAGGTGTCCCCGCCCCCCCTCCCCACTTCGGAACAGCTTTCCGAAGTGGGGCGGCTGGGGCAGGTGTCCCCGCCCCCTGCCCCACTTCGGAACAGCTTTCCGAAGTGGGGCGGCTGGGGCAGGTGTCCCCGCCCCCCCTCCCCACTTCGGAACAGCTTTCCGAAGTGGGGCGGCTGGGGCGGGTGTCCCCACCCCCCCTTCGGAACAGCATTTTAAAATCTCCCCGGGACAGAGACTTCTCTGCTGTCCCTTGGAGATTTTAAAATGCTGGGGGTCGGCAGCGAACGCTTTGCTCCCGCCCGCCAGCATTTTAAGATCGCCCGGGGCAGGCGGGGGGGGGAAGGCAGGCGGGGGGAGCAAAGACTTTTGCCCCCCGCCGGCCTTCAGAAGAGGTCCTCTTCTGAAGGCCGGATGTGGGCGAAAGTCTTTGCTCCCGACCGCCAGCATTTCCCTATGGGCTTTCGTCTTGCGATGCAAGCCCATAGGGAAATTCGTCTTGCGAAGCGCCTCCAAAACAGAAAACCCTTTTGTCTTGCGGGTTTTCCGTCTTGCGAGGCACCACTGTATAAAATCTGTCTGTTCGTATGTAGGAGCCATGTAACAGAGGCCATGATGTGTTTCCCTCTCACTCACATGGCTCCCATTTACCTACCCACTTACAACTGAGTCTAATGAGATAGTACAGTGGAAATCAACAACAACAACTTATTATTTATACCCTGCCCATCTGGCTGGGTTTCCCCAGCCACTCTGAGCAGCTACCAACAGAATATTAAACAGAATAAAACATTAAACATTAAAAACATCCCTAAAAAGGGCTGCCTTCAGATGTCTTCTAAAGTCAGATAGTTGTTTTATTAAATAATAGCCCCCTCCACCCCTTCTACACTTTATTAATAATGTTTCTCAAAATAGGATCCTGTGCAAAAAACAGGATTCCTCAGTTGTGATAATGCAGGGCTGGCTTGCCATCCAAAGGCCTCACATCATTGCCAAACCCATCCTTTGCCTTCTTTATGTGGCGGTAGGATGCATTATGAAGCCATTGCCTTGCACGGAGGATGAAGAACAGTCAGGAAATGGGAATTAAGATTATTCATATGAACTCCGAAACTAAAAACCTTTCTCCCTATGTTACACCACAGCACTCCTGAGCAAGACTTCATGGTGCCTGGAGGTCTGCACAAGAGGAAGTGACACCCCAGCCCTTTCATTGCAGTGCTGTGCCACCTGCTAATAGGGATGCTGAGCACAGCAGTGGTTAAAATGACACCACTCTTAATTGAGGCTTACACCCACCTTTCAGCACAGCAAAGCAGAGCTCAGAATTAGTGCTGAACTCATCCAACTGTTTACATGCTTAGTGGCAAAAGGTGGGGAACTGGTCATTGGGCTAATGTGGTTACTTTGAGTCACTCCACCAGGCAAAAGTGGTTTGCCTTACTCCATCTTAGAAGCCAGAAATAGTTAGAGAAATATTTTACCTCCTCTCATACTCCATTGCTACCCGTGAAGTGCAAGTGCTTCAGGAATCTCCCAACACCAGGCTCTTCCAGTATATCATTCCAGCATATCATGAAAAGTGGGGTGTCAATTATCTCTGCAGAGAAAATAGATGAAATAAATCAGCAGCATTTTCACACACAGATTCCCACCCTAGCTTGGCACCAGCAATAAGAGGAAGATAGCATCTTTTTAAAACTAAACACCAGCATGTTATATACATAAGCATATATATATATATATATATATATATATATATATATATATATATATATATATGCAGGTTTTGGTGTCCTCGGGTGTCTTCCCGTGTAAGAGTCGGGGTGTCTGGGCGACGTTTCGACGAGGTCTCACTCGTCATCTTCAGGCTGGTGCTTTCGGCTTCTTGTTACTGGAACAGAGCAGAATCTGGTGTTTGAGTTCCTATAAATACTGTTGAGGGGTGTGGTGTATAGCCTCCAACGTTCTGGGCAGAGAGGAAGTTCCTAGATTAGTGTGCCTTTTCTTCTTTTGTTCCTTAATTACTTGAGGGATATCTTGAGTGATTTCATGAGTGATATTCTGAATACCACTGGGTGGGTCATTAAGTGTAGATTAGTTGCTAAAGCTTTCGTGTCTTGACCTCTTGAGCTTGTGAAGAGTTTTTCTGAGAAGATGGCTGTGCTGCATTTAGTTGTGCTCTGGCTTGGCTTCGTGTATAGGGGCGAGCTGTGGTTTTGTGCCTTGTGCCAGCCAGATCTGTGTAGGGATTGCAGGGGGGTGCAGCATCCGGAGGTGCCACTATAGTTTGGCTACTGGATGGAGTCTGTAATATGTCTGTGGAGAGGGTCTGGGTTTGGGTCTGGTGTGGTTGATTGGTGACGGCGTTCTGTGTGCCTCTGGTTCTGGTGTCGGTTTTTGTGGGGAGGGCTAATTTCCAGATGTCTGGCAGGCGGGACATGTCGTCACGCTTGTTCATGTTGTGAGGGTGTTTCTCTATCTCGATGGCTTCCATGATTATTCTCTTGTGGTGATGTTCCATGTTAAAGAGCAATTTGGAATCTGCAAAATTAATTTCGTGTCCTGTTTCTTTCATGTGTTGGAAAAGAGAGGAAGTTTTTTCTTCTTTTTTGACGGCATTCTTGTGTTCTGCGATACGTGCATTTATTCGTCTGTTTGTTTGTCCAATGTACGTGGCTGGGCAGACTTTGCAGGGTATTTCATAGACCCCTTGGTTTTCCAGCTGGATTTTGTCTTTTGGGTTTCTGAGGATATTGGCTATTTTTTGGTTGGTGCAGAAGGCTGTTTTGATATTGTGTTTATGGAGGATTTTGCTAATTTTGTCTGTAGTGCCCTTGATATAAGGAAGGAGGGCCATGCCATTGTTTTCTTCTGTGTCTTGGTTTTTGGGGGGTGTTTCTTTTTGGATTAGCTTCGTAACCCTGTTTTTCTGGTATCCATTGGCGATTAACACATTTGAGAGATTCTGTAACTCAGTTGTCAAGTGGTCTTTGTCAGCCAGGCGTTTGGTTCTGGAGATGAGAGTCTTGGCTACGGAGTTTATTTGTGCAGGGTGGTGGTGTGATTGTGCATGTAAGTAGCGGTTGGTGTGTGTTTTTTTCCGGTAGATAGTGTGTCCTAGGGAGCCATCAGGTTTTTTGTAGATTAGGACGTCAAGAAAGGGGAGTTGGTTGTTGTCTTCTATTTCCATAGTGAATTGTATTTTGGGGTGTAGGCTGTTGAGATGTGTGAGGAAGCTATCTAGTTTTTCTTTCCCGTGTGGCCAAATTACAAAGGTGTCGTCAACATATCTGAGCCAAAGTTTGGGTTTGTGTTCTGACTTGTCTAAAGCATTGGTTTCAAAGTGTTCCATGTACAAATTTGCGATGACCGGTGAGAGGGGTGATCCCATAGGTGCTCCTTCTATCTGTTTGTATCTTTGTCCATTGTGGATGAAGTACGTGTTGGTTAGGCAGTGGTTGGTCAGGTCCAGGATGTATTTGGGGGGATTGTATTTGTTTTGAATGGCTGTCAAGGCTTCATTAATGGGCACTTTAGTGAAGAGAGATATAACATCGAAGCTCACAAGTAGGTCATCGGGATGACCAACCGCTACTTACATGCACAATCACACCACCACCCTGCACAAATAAACTCCGTAGCCAAGACTCTCATCTCCAGAACCAAACGCCTGGCTGACAAAGACCACTTGACAACTGAGTTACAGAATCTCTCAAATGTGTTAATCGCCAATGGATACCAGAAAAACAGGGTTACGAAGCTAATCCAAAAAGAAACACCCCCCAAAAACCAAGACACAGAAGAAAACAATGGCATGGCCCTCCTTCCTTATATCAAGGGCACTACAGACAAAATTAGCAAAATCCTCCATAAACACAATATCAAAACAGCCTTCTGCACCAACCAAAAAATAGCCAATATCCTCAGAAACCCAAAAGACAAAATCCAGCTGGAAAACCAAGGGGTCTATGAAATACCCTGCAAAGTCTGCCCAGCCACGTACATTGGACAAACAAACAGACGAATAAATGCACGTATCGCAGAACACAAGAATGCCGTCAAAAAAGAAGAAAAAACTTCCTCTCTTTTCCAACACATGAAAGAAACAGGACACGAAATTAATTTTGCAGATTCCAAATTGCTCTTTAACATGGAACATCACCACAAGAGAATAATCATGGAAGCCATCGAGATAGAGAAACACCCTCACAACATGAACAAGCGTGACGACATGTCCCGCCTGCCAGACATCTGGAAATTAGCCCTCCCCACAAAAACCGACACCAGAACCAGAGGCACACAGAACGCCGTCACCAATCAACCACACCAGACCCAAACCCAGACCCTCTCCACAGACATATTACAGACTCCATCCAGTAGCCAAACTATAGTGGCACCTCCGGATGCTGCACCCCCCTGCAATCCCTACACAGATCTGGCTGGCACAAGGCACAAAACCACAGCTCGCCCCTATACACGAAGCCAAGCCAGAGCACAACTAAATGCAGCACAGCCATCTTCTCAGAAAAACTCTTCACAAGCTCAAGAGGTCAAGACACGAAAGCTTTAGCAACTAATCTACACTTAATGACCCACCCAGTGGTATTCAGAATATCACTCATGAAATCACTCAAGATATCCCTCAAGTAATTAAGGAACAAAAGAAGAAAAGGCACACTAATCTAGGAACTTCCTCTCTGCCCAGAACGTTGGAGGCTATACACCACACCCCTCAACAGTATTTATAGGAACTCAAACACCAGATTCTGCTCTGTTCCAGTAACAAGAAGCCGAAAGCACCAGCCTGAAGATGACGAGTGAGACCTCGTCGAAACGTCGCCCAGACACCCCGACTCTTACACGGGAAGACACCCGAGGACACCAAAACCTGCATTCCTGTACCCGTGAAAATCTACGAAAGCATATATATATATATATATATATATATATATATATATATCCCATTTTATCTGGTTATTTCTCAGATCCGTCATTTCTATAGTACACTCACACAACTTCAAAGCTATCCAAAGTATGAACTTTGCTAATGCCCATGTCAATATAAATACGGAACCAATTTGGCCCCTTGGTTCTGGATTAAGGCATGCTCAAAACCTAAACTCAGGCCTAGTTCACCAAGCTACAGTTCCTCCCTTGTAAGGTGGCATGGCTACCCCACAGAATAAATGTTGACAGATTACCATGTGACATTTTTCCTGAACCTTAATGGAGAACCACGAAATACCTCAGACTCCTTCATCTTACTAGGAGGCAAAATTATCACCCCTAAATGAATCTTTTTTATATTTTAATCAGGTAAGCCTAGGTTCCAAGTCTCTACAGATGTATCCCAAGATTTGAAATCAACAGCTGTATGACCTTGAGCACATCATTATTGTGCCCATCAGAGAGATACCGTATTTTTCCATGTATAAAACTAGGGTTTCCCCCCCTAAAAAATGATGTCAAAATTAGGGGGCATCTTACACACAGGGCCATCTCCCCCCATTTTCTTAAATATGAGTCTCCCAAAATAAGGGGCATCTTATACATGGGATTGTCTTATAGATGGAAAATACAGTAATTCTTTCCTGGATTTCAGGTGTTTGAGAGATTTAGAAAGATTTATGGGACTAAATAACTTTTGAGCCACAACAAATAAAGCTACATATACCATAAAAATAAAATCCCTTTACAATAGCAACTGTGTCCTCTCACTCTCATTTGCAACCCAGGATTTATTACATCTCTTTGAGTCAGCAATCACCTATGAAAGCAAAGCAGCCCTGTGAGCTTACAACACATATAGGGTTGAACACAACCAGGGCAATAGAAAATTACAAGATCCCTCTACAAATGACAGGTCTCTCCAGTGTCTGGCTATGATGCTTCTGGCTGCTGAGCGTAGGTGGGTTATGAGCTCTTTCTGTTGTGAGTGGGGGTTATTGTCTTGGAAGATGTTCAATAATACTTGCTTAGTTATTTTGCATATTTCTTGTATGATTGATGTCCAGAAGAGTTGGATCTTAGGATATTCCCACCACATGTGGAGGTGTGTCTGTGGAGGTACATCCTCTCCAGCATTTTGGTGAGGTTCCTGGGTGTATTAGCCTTAATTTTCATGGTGTTAAGTACCACCTGTGAGTTTCAGAGTGAATTCTTTTCTTTTCGCTGATATGGATTTAAAGGGAGGTTTAGACCACATTCTGGTTCATTGGGTGGGGTTAATCTCATAGCCTATGTCATCCTCCCAGTTTTTTGATTACCTTTAGGGGGTTTGTGGGATTCTGGAGTAGTATTTTGTATATTGCGGACACCATCCCTTTGCCATGTCCCTTTGTTGTTAGGAGGAGGTTTTCAAAGGTTGCCAAGGGCCTAGTTGCTGCTGATTTTACTACTGGATTAAGAGGGCATGTAATTGGTGGTGTGTTAGCCAGGGCATTTGGGTGTCCCCTAGTTTGTCTTGTATTTATTATGTAGATATGGTTTGCTATTTTAGTAGAAGTCTGTTAGGTGTATAAGCCTTTGGTTTGCCAGGTTTTAATCTGGAAGTTTTGTGCTACATGGTGGAATAATGGGTGATGTGCCAGGGGAATTAGTGGGGATAGGGTTGGGGACAGCTTACCTACTTCTTTCCATGCTTTAAACTTTATTGATTTGTCACCATAAAGGTTTGTAGTTGTGGAGGTATAATTTGTTGAGGTTTCTGGTTATTTGTACCCCTAGGTATCTGAACTTGGTGCAACAAAGTTTTATCTTGGTGATGTTGGCGAATTCTTTTTGGGTATGGGGTGTATGTTGAAGCACATAGCCTCAGAGGGTTTGTAAGAAGTTGGGACCAAATTCCATGTTAGTTAGTACTGCTAATAGGTATTTCCACTCTAAGCAATCAAAAGCTTTGACTTCCAGTTTTTACTGCCTCTGGGACAGGTGTGCTTCACAGAGGCTCCAAGAAGCAGCTGTTAGAAGGGTTTTATTGGGGGGGGGGTAACGCAGAGGCTACGCGTCCCCAGAAAAGATTCAGGGGGTGACCCTGAATTGAAAGTATCCAGCGGTGTCAAGAAAGGGTGCTCCATATTCTCCATCTTAAGCAATAGGTGTTAAGAGCATAGAGCCCCCGACGCGTGGAGATGAACACCCCTTGACAAAAAGCCTCAGACCCGAAACGGTAAGAGCGGCGGTAGAATTTCCAGTTCCTTTTTTCCCTAATATCAACTATCTGGCTGCTAAAGAGATGCGAAAGTTAAGAGAAACAAGTGAACTGTAATAACAGTAAAAACAACGTTTGTGAGGTCGTGGGAGGGGACGTAAAACAAAGAGTATCCTCCAGCAGACCAGAACACCAGGAACAGTGGCCGGGGAAATATTTTTTTTTTTTTTACTCTGGAAATTCTTTTCACTGTATATAAAAGATAGCACAGGAAACCTCCACAAGTTTCAGTTTTTAAAAAGATAATTGTAAGGAGTAATCTGCAGTGACCATGCCTGCCCCCCCTGGAAAAATAAAAAGACTGTGAGGAATCTAAACTGCTGGTGTGTGCGTGTGGGAAACAGCAATACTAAATGAATCATAGAATCATAGAGTTGGAAGAGACCACAAGAGCCATCGAGTCCAACCCCCTGCCAAGCAGGAAACACCATCAGAGCACTCCTGACATATGGTTGTCAAGCCTCTGCTTCAAGACCTCCAAAGCAGGAGACTCCACCACACTCCTTGGCAGCAAATTCCACTGCCGAACAACTCTTACTGTCAGGAAGTTCTTCCTAATGTTTAGGTGGAATCTTCTTTCTTGTAGTTTGGATCCATTGCTCCGTGTCCGCTTCTCTGGAGCAGCAGAAAACAACCTTTCTCCCTCCTCTATGTGACATCCTTTTATATATTTGAACATGGCTATCATATCAATCCTTAGCCTCCTCTTCTCCAGGCTAAACATGCCCAGCTCCCTTAGCCGTTCCTCATAAGGCATTGTTTCCAGGCCTTTGACCATTTTGGTTGCCCTCCTCTGGACACGTTCCAGTTTGTCTGTGTCCTTCTTGAATTGTGGTGCCCAGAACTGGACACAGTACTCCAGGTGAGGTCTGACCAGAGCAGAATACAGTGGCACTATTACTTCCCTTGATCTAGATGCTATACTCCTATTGATGCAGCCCAGAATTGCATTGGCTTTTTTAGCTGCCGCGTCACACTGTTGGCTCATGTCAAGTTTGTGGTCAACCGAGACTCCTAGATCCTTTTCACATGTACTGCTCTCAAGCCAGGTGTCACCCATCTTGTATTTGTGCCTCTCATTTTTTTTGCCCAAGTGCAATACTTTACATTTCTCCCTGTTAAAATTCATCTTGTTTGTTTTGGCCCAGTTCTCTAATCTGTCAAGGTCGTTTTGAAGTGTGATCCTGTCATCTGGGGTGTTAGCCACCCCTCCCAGTTTGGTGTCATCTGCAAATTTGATCAGGGTGCCCTTGAGTCCATCATCCAAGTCGTTGATAAAGATGTTGAATAAGACCGGGCCCAAGACAGAACCCTGTGGCACCCCACTAGTCACTCTTCTCCAGGATGAAGAGGAACCATTGATGAGCACCCTTTGGGTTCGGTCAGTCAGCCAGTTACAAATCCACTGAGTGGTAGCCTATATAGGTGTTTATTTGGGGTATCTCGGACCATCTGGTGTCTAGCCAGTTGGACCTGGGTCTCAGCTGACATGGAAGGCCTTGTTTAAGGGCAGGCTGTCCTCCCTGTCATTTGCAATAGGGTCTGTGAGACAGTGTTAAGCATTGTTTGTGATGCCTGTGTTGGGTATAAGGTTTATAAGCAATGTGTGTTATTAACATCGTTGGTATGTTGGGGTGGGAATATGGGTGTTGGCACGCTCTAACGCCACCATTGTACTAGCTGTGTGTCAGATTTTAGCCTGTTTGTGGCTTGTTTTATTGAGGTTGGGGGTATTATTTTACTTGGTATGGGTTTCTTTGTTTGTTTTCCTTTTCTTTTACCTGCTTGTTTGTTGCCTTTGCATGATTAAGGAGGAGACGGAGACGTTGTGTGTGTGTGTGTGTATTTTTGTATGTGTGCTCTTTTCCCCCCTCTTTTGTTATGGGTGGAGTCCTTGGAGTGGAGGGCTGAGAGTGTGGGTTGTTGGGATAGTTGGGGAATGTGATTTGATGTCCTCTGGGTCAGTGTTGGTGTGGGAATGGGGATCTCCATGGAGGTGCGGGGGGGGGCACAGGGGGTATTGGTGGTGTTGGCAATATTAATGGCATGGGGAGAGAGGAAAAGGGGAAGGGGCAGTCACCAATCCGTCAATTTGAGGTGATTTCCAGCTGCTGTGGTTGTTGTTGCAGGGTTGTCAATCTATGGTATGTTGGTTTGTTTGAGGCTGGTTTGCCGGTATATGTTCAGCGGGATAATTCTATGAGCGATGCTTGACTGCACTGGTTTATGTTGTCGTGTTGTTTCTGTGGTTTCTTCTTCCTCTTTGCTGTTGTTTGGTCGTGGCTGTCGCTTGGTGGGTCTGTGGATTGCCATTTTAATGGAGGGTCGAGTCTGAGGTTCTTTAGTAGTTGCAGGGCTTCAGGTATACTGGTAGCTGCGTGCTGTGCTGGTTGTTACGAGGTGGAAGGTGAAGCCCCATCGGTACTTGATCCCTGCTTGTTGGAGACATTGGGAGCATGGGCATAGGCTTTTCCTCCGATTTAGGGTCTCCTGTGATGTCAGTCACTTCTCCTACCTGGACAGTTCTCTTTCCACAAGGGCCAACATTGATGTCGAAATCCAGCGTCGCCTGAGCTCTGCGAGTGCAGCTTTCTCCCAATTGAAGTACAGAGTGTTTGAGAACCAGGACATTCACAGAGAAACCAAAATACTTGTTTACAAAGCTATTGTACTACCAGCCTTACTGTATGCTTGTGAAACATGGACCACTTATAAACATCATCTGCAACTACTTGAAAGATTCCATCAACAGTATCACCGAAAATTTTTACACATCACTTAGAAACAGGTGAACTAATGCCAGTGAAGAAGCAAAGATCACCAGTGTCAAAGCAATGATTCTTCAACATCAACTTTGTTGGACTGGTCATGTTGTTTGGATGCCTGATTATTGTCTTCCAAATAAACTACTCTATTCAGAACTTAAAAATGGAAAGCGTAATGCTGGCGGTCAACAAAAGAGGTTCAAAGACTCTCAAGACAAATTTAAAAAAAATGTAGTATAAACACCGACAACTGGGAACACTGGTCTGCAAGCACTCCAGATGGAGAACAGCCATTACCAAAGGTGTCTTGGGTTTTGAAGACACTAAAACTCAGGATGAAAGGGAGAAACATGATAAGAGAAAGGCACGTTTGGCAAATCCTCACTGTGCTCAACTCCTGCCCAGAAACTTATGTCCCCACTGTGGAAGGACGTGTGGATCCAGAATTGGCCTCCACAGTGACTTATGGACTCACTGTTAAAACTGTGTTTATGGAAGACAATCTTACTTGGCTACGAGTGATCGCTGAATACAATTATGATGGTGTTTTCTCCATAAGGAGATTGGTTGAATTTCTGATGTTGTTCAATACTTCTTTCTTTTTGTAGCAGACGAAGCAGACGATGATGTCTCTTGGGGGGGGGGGCGTTGGTTTTCAGCATAGGTTTTAGAGCTCTGTGAACCCTCTCCAGGTCATCTACCTCGAGTGTCAGGCTAGGGATTGTGGTTTTTAGCCACCATACAATGAGGTCTGCTGGGCTTTTCTCCTCCACATTTTCGGGAAAGTTGTGGAAGCAGATGTTGTCTACTGCGATCTTCAAGATCCGCTTGTTTGATTCTCATTTCGGAGCTTTCTGTTTCCAGGTGGCTTTCCAGTTCAGCCAGTTTATTATTCACACGTGTGTTTTCCTCTTGGTACTGCTCTATTATTCTTTCTTGAATTTGGTTCTTGTTCCCTAGAGTGGAGATGGTGCTAGCGAGGGTTTCCACTTTGGAGGTCAGGACACAGATATTATATTATCTGCTGGGGAACCACTGTGGTCTTCAGTAGTTCTGCTAATCTTAGTTCCATTTCCCTCAGGTCTTGTTTTGTTGTTGGGTTGTTGTCATCTTGGGGAGGGGGGGTTGTGGTCTCAGTGCTGTTTGCCATCTCCCTGGTTGGTGTTATCACAATCTCCCTGATTATCTTGGTTTGAGATCTGCTTGGTGTCCTCTTGCAATGGGGCATGCTATGGTTAAGAGTTGTGGTGGTTCCTGGGTGTTGAGTTGCTGAGTTGAACAGGCGTTGTTGTCTGGTGGCTTTTAAAGAGCATCTGGATTAGGCAGCCATTTTTATCACATCTGGGCTGTGTTTTAAGGACTTCTCTGGGGTTCCCGTAGTCACCTCAGTGGTGTTGATGGAGTAGGAGGCAGATGAGCAGACAGACAAGTAGACCAATTGACATAAAGGGGTTAGCAGGCAGAGGTGCAAGAGACCGATGGGGTGGGGCCAGAGGGAGGGTGTGTGTTAGGTGGGTTATCTGTGGATACACATGTGCGCACACACATGCACACTCATACACACAAAAGGGAGAATGGGGTCCAGTTAAGGGTGGAAGGTGAGGTTAGGGATTCGTAGAAGAGCTAAAAATTAAAGACTGGCAAGGGTGTGTTCAGAAATAAAACCAAACAAAACAGAAGCAAAAGGGGGGGAAGAAGAGAATGAAAGGGAAAAAGGAGAAGGGGGGGGATAAAAAGTAAAATAAAAGAAGAAAGGAGAAAAAGAAAGAATAGTAATGATAATGCTAATAAACTGCAGTGGTGGTTCTAGTTATAGTATGAGGTAAAAGACCACCAAGGGGGGGTTGCTATTGAAAGTGGGTGGGGAGGTGTATGTATGTAGGTATGTGATTATTTGTTGGGGGCGGGAGAAAAAAGAAAAGAGAGATGAGGGATGGGGGGAATTTAAGAGTTAAGAAAGAGGGAAAGAGAACAAAAAACAAAAGGCAAAAAATGGAAAAGAGCCCCCCCCCCAAGAAGAACCTGAAGATGTTGAGGTGGTGGTATCTATCTGGAAGTGTTGTGTGTGTGTAATGATAAAAGTAAAAAAATAAAACATATAATAGAAAACCCATTTGAGAGGGGGAAAAGATAAAATAAGATATAGATGTTGGGAGATTCCATTCCGCCTTTTGTTGCAGACATGGGATTGTTGCGTATCACATGTCCGTTTACATTTCCAGCACAAACTGCTGGGTCCCGTGAGTGGAACTTCAGCTCTGTGTATAGCTTTTCTTTTGAGTCTCTCTTCGAGAAGACAGAAGGAGAGACATGCTTCTTTCTTCTGATTTATGTAAAATAAATCTGTGGTTTTACTATGTATTCACAGCCTACAGCCTCTTCCGTTGTGCAGTTTACTCTTCTACATACAGCGTGCTCAAGGCAGCAAGCTTGAGTTGCTGATTTACGTGGGAGCCAGAGGTCGATGAATCTCCACAGCGTGAAGGCTGAGAGGGAGACGATCCAGCTGGGGGCTAGCTAGCTGGCCTTCCAACCCCCGGATGCCGACAATATATGTGTGTGTGTGTATGTATTCTCTTTAAAGAAAAAGGGGAGAGGGGGGAGGAAAAAGAAAAGAGAGGAAGGGGAAAATAACAATAGAAATAATAATTTTTTGTTTGTTTTTTAAGAAAAGATGATAGTAATGGGAGGGCGGGGAGAGAGAGGACTCCCCACTATAAAACAAAAATAGAAAAATAAAGGAATCAGGTTTTCATTTTATTCTATTTTCTTTCTTTCTTTTCCCTATTTAATTTTAAAAATGAGTAATAAAAAATAGGAAGTCAGGGCTGAAGCATCGATCCCAGGCAGTGGCCTGTGTTGGTTTAGGGCTCCTTTTTGGGCACTGCCCTTTTGATTCCTTTGAGTTTGAAAAAATGGAGGTAAGAAATTTGAGGGGAAAAGAAAAAAGAAAAAAAGTGTATTAAAAATGTTTTTAAAATATTTTTGAAAAATTAAGGAAAAGGAACCAAAATAAGATCAAGATTTTTTAAAAAGGATTTAAAAGAAGATCAAAGAAAAAACATCAAGAAGAAAAAAACTCTAATCAATGTATGTATGTGTTTTGGTGGGCCCTGCCTGTCTCCCTCGAGGTTGGGCCGGGGGCTGGGTTTGGACTGGGCCTCCATGCGGCTTCTGCTGGGCTTCCATGCAGCCTGCCTGGCTCTCCCGGTCCCCTCCTACCTCTCTTCACTTATGGCTGCCGCAATGGCCACAGCAGCGGCTGGCAGGTGCTCGGTCAGGGGGTGGGCAGCTCCGCTGCACTCATTCTGAGCCTTACTGGGCCACTGCCAGGGCGATCCCTGTCCTGGTACAGCCAAGGTCGCTGGGTGGGGTGGGGACCTGGGAGCCTTGTGCAGGTCCCCCAATCACCGCGTCCGGTGCCCCTGGCTTCCGCTTGCTCGTGGCGATGCTTTTGGCAGCTCGGGGACCGGCCAGAGAACCTAGTTGGTGCTGGCAGTCCCTAGGAGCTCTGCACTGCCGTGGCACCTGCTAGTTTGCCTCGCCAGAAGTCCCCATTTTATTTATTATAAATAAGTCCCTCAGCCTAGCTAGTGTGAGACAAGAAAAAACTAGTCCTTGAATCCCATTGTACCAGCCAATGTGTTAAGATTTCCCCTTCCTCCCTTCAGCTTTCCAATCTGCTCTGAATGAAGGACAAGACCAGTTTGCGTAGGTGGGATAATACTATTGAATATCCCTCTGCGTATTCTATTGCTGAATTAGCTGCTGGTTTTCTATTAGGTTTATCTGTTGTCTCTATTCAACTAATTTTTTCTTACATGCCTGCACTTTGAAGACTGTTCAGAAACTGCAGTTAGCAAACTAACTCCTGAATTTTGAACTACATGGGAATATGGATCATATCTCACCAATTTCTTCCCACAACTGCAGTGACTTACAGTCTATATATTTAAAACCCTTTTACTTGGCATTTTAATTCCAGTACTGTTGTACTAAGCATATACTTTCCTCTACAAACAACTCTGTCCTACAGACCAAGCATCTGCAAAGAGCATGGCAGCAGGTAGAAGCCAGGCCCCTGTCAGAGCATGGACTTAAATTCCACAACTATGTTACTTAAATTAGCCTTGTGTGATCCATATACATTTCCACCTCATGTTAAATTCTTAGTAGCACCTTCCCAATCTAACCAGGTCTGTCCATGCCTATCCCACATTTTCTATTCAAAATTTTTAATGGAAAAGTGCATCATAGCCCTGGGTTGTATTTCAAAACCTTTCATTAAGAAGCAACCAGCCTTGCCTAACAGAGGGCTCACAAAATATAGGATTTAAGTGTAGCAAAACAGATTTAACATATAACAACCAAAGTACCATAGGCTGCAATTTTATGCACTTACGTGAAAATAAGTTCTACATCAGTAGGACTTACTCAAAACTACAGGACAGGGCTATAGGAGTTTTCACCCTCTGCAGTTTCCCCCCAGAGCCATTATATATAGGACCCTGCCAGGTGTTTATAAACATAAAAGATTTCTCTCCTGCAATGGGAAATTGGATTTGATGACTTAACTTAGCTCTTGCTCTGCAATTCTATTGCCTTTACCATTGGCTTCTATATTATATACTGTAGGGATGGAATTAAATACCACATAATATACAAAGCCTAGTAGCAGGTTTTCACATCCTGGAGTAGCTAACTGCTACAGACTTTAAAATAATGATTATTCAACAAAGATATTTCAAAGAGTTATTTAGGTGTAAAACTGAAACACAAAACTATGAACTACAGTTCTTAAATAAGCAAAGGAATTATTATTATTAATCGCCTGCCCTTCACCCAAAGTCCCAGAGAGAGCTGTAACATTAAAACACAATATAAAAACAGTTTAAAACAACTTACAACCATAGAAATAAGATTAGTCTTCAAAATATACACCTCAAGTGTCAAAAGGGTAAAAGTGCACGTTCAGCATTCCCTGGGAGCTGCATAATGAAGATGGCAGCTGCACCTCTGTGGGGAAGGAGTTGCATTTACAACCTATAACTGTGGCTGTTGTCACTGTTTTAAAATCCAGAAAGATCACTATGTTCGTTTGTGCCAGCAAAAACAAATTAAAATTAAAAACAAATACTACACAACAAGTTAAATTAGGCCACAATCGGAAGTCAATTGACCTGGGACTAAATATCATCTTACTCAACAGGACTGACTTCTGAATAGTCATGGTGAGAATTATAGGTAGCCTTTTGCGGGGGGGAGGGCAAGACTCTCTGCAACTCCCAGGGATCCTTCGCCCACTGCACACCCTTTTGACTCCAGCACCTACACTCATGAGCCTTTGGGTCAATGTGTGGCAAATGAAGAGAATCACCCTAAGATCTACAGATGAAGGGCGGTATACAAACCTTCATAACAACAACAACAACAACAACAACAATAATTCTCCAAATGAATTCTGCTGCGGGTCACAGAATCATGTGAGATAATGTCCAAGTCTCTTCAGCACAACAGGACTGTTTACTGGTCTTACGCATACAGAGGGAAGTATGTCACAGGGGTGGCATTGTAGCCAATGAAGGGGATCCGAGGCGCGCTTGTTGCTCATGAGGGAGAGCACGAAACAGCACGAGATAATGCGCACACGCGTGTACACACGGATCCACACGCGCGCACCAGACCCACACGCCCCGCCCCGCGGTGGGCCGTTTGCGCCGCCCGAGGGCCTCTTTCGCGGCCCCTGCTCCTCGCCAGGCGCCCTCGCCTCCTCCGGCGCCGCCCTCCCTTCTCCGCGGCGGCCTCCGTGTCTCGCCCTCTCGCCCGCTTCCTCACCTGGCGAGCGCCTCCCTCACGAAGGGATTCGCCCCTCACGGCGGCCGCCTCACAAAATGGCGGCCCCTCCGCAGCCCCTCCTTCCCGAGACACTGGCTGGCCGGACACCCTTCCCGCCCCGCGCGCATTGGACGCGCCGGCCCCGCAGCGACCGCCCGCTCTCCGGACGGGATTGGCGGAAGCCGGTGCCACTCAGAGCTCGCTTCGACCAGCGACCAGCCCGCGCCTCCCTGCTAGGCGGCCTCCCGCAAAGGATCATGGGCTGGTCCTGTCCTTTTAAGCTGGGCTGCCGCGATTCGGAGCCCCGGGCGGGTTTTGGTTTCCCCCTCAAGGTCTCGGCGCCCGCAATAAACTCCTTTCCCGGCGTCTCGGGAGAATCGGCGCGCTCCTTTCCTTTGCCGCCTGCTCCCTTGGGGTCCCTTGCGCCCCCTCGCTTCCCCGGCCGGCTGGCGGGCCTGGGAAACGGCTTCCGACCTTCCCCTCAGCCCGAAGGCGGCTCCCAGGGTAAGCTGGCCCGGGGCTGCTGGCGGGACAGCCTGGGAGCCGCCACGGGGAAAGACGGGGGCCGAGGCAACAGCAGCCCGCGCATCAAGATCCACGAGGAGCGGAGCACCGCGGCCTCGCCGGTGATTTCATAGGCTTGGTCCCGGACCTGCTGATCCGCACGTGCCCCTGGGGAGAAGGCCCGCCCCTCCTTGCTGAAAACCCAGAAGCCGTCGTGCGGGCAGCTGTCTGGAATTTTCGCCAGGAGGCGCGTGGACTTTCAATATAGATAATAGATCCTCTCTCTCTCTAGCCAACATATATTCCAGATATCCAGGGGCAAGAGCAGTCCCTGCCCCCTCTCTCTGCCAAGCATTGGCCAGATCGCATGGGGTCACAGGCGCCCGCACAGGGTCGGTGTCCCTTTCGTTGGAAGAAAATTTCTCTGGACGACATTGTGGAGACTCTCGTGCTTTAAGAAATAGGGTTTACTCGTCTGTATGGAGGGGGTCCGGAGCATGGCAGACAGTGCTTCCTTCACTCAAGAGCAGCTACCCTGGTCCCACCTGGGACCAGGAGTTGTGGACGAGCCTCGGTGGCTCTCTCGTCATGCTGACAGCTCTGCTCTTCCCTCCGCCAGCTAGACAGGTTTGCCAAAGGCAGCCCAGGAGCTCCCTTGCAGCTTATGTTCTCTCTTCATCTCGCAAACAACCCCAAATCCTAGCATTTATTACTTTTAGGGCTTAGGGGGACCCCTCCCCCCCACAAGTTCTTTTACACCAGTTACAGTAGCCTCTTGGTCCTTGAAGCAAGTCTGAGGGCTCGGCGGAACTCCTCGGGCTGCAGGAGAGACAGGGACATCCTAGGCAGGGTCGGGAGATCCCCCCCCCCCAAGCCAAAGCCTTTCTTTTTTTCTGGCGGAAAACCCCCCGGAGAGTGACCCACGCGCCTTCCTTCCCCGCCCCTTCCGCCCAGCGAGACTTCCGCTTCCGGCGGCGCTGTAGACCATGGCGGCCCTTCGGCGGCTGGCGGGCGTGCAGAGGTTGCTGGGGTTACCGGCCCGGGCGGCCCGCGCTGTCTCTTCCGGGGGACCGGCCAGCTCCTCGGCGACGGTGCAGGTGCCGCCCGCCTCGAGCCCCGCGCAGGTGGCGCCTCCGCGCAAGCACCACGACGACGAGGACGACGAGGGGGTGTCCGTCTTCATGAAGGTGAGCGGGGGGGGGGCGAGACGCGCGAATCCTGCCCGTCAGTTCCCAGGGCCACGAGCCCCGGGGATCCTGGAAGAGTAGAAGGGACCCCGAGCTCTGCGGAGGGAGCTACCTGCCTAACCCAGAGGCTTCCTTGCAAGGGGCAAAAGAACATGGCTTTTTGAATGTCCCAGGCAAACGTCTTGTCACCGGGGGCGAACCACTGACACCCAGGGAAGAACGAGCAAGCAGGGAATAAAGACCAGCATTGGGATCCGCTGCCCCTGGGGATCAAGCAGGGGAGGCGGTTGCTGACCTTGGTCCCTGGGATGCTGTTCTTGGGTGTTTTCTGGGCAGCGTGGATGCTTCAGGGACCTGCACCTGTGCTGCGCTGCAGGATTCCAGTGCCCAGTAGCACCTTAGAGACCAACTAAGCTCGTTCTGGGTATAAGCTTTTGTGTGCACACGAAAGCTTTTACCCAGAACAAACTTAGTTGGTCTCTAAGGTGCTACTGGACAATTTTTTATTTTTTTATTTATTTCGACTGCATCAGACCAACACGGCTACCTACCTGAATCTAAGATTCCATTGCTTTCTTGCCTCTGCATGCAGGACGGTGCCACTGCCAGAGAGCAAGGGTCAGATCAATGATACAGGGAGTTTCCTCTGTCTTTGAGAAGCATTAAGTGGTAGGTGCTTCCAACACAGGAATATAGGAACACAGGAAGCTGCCTTATACTGAGATCAGATACATGGTTCCATCCAGATAAGTATTGTCTGCACTGATTGGCAGTAGCTCTGTAGGATAGAGGAGTCTCTCCCAGCCCTACCTCGAAGTGTCAGGGATTGAGCATGACGCCTTCTCAGTGCAAAGCAGATTTTCTGCCATGTGGTTGTGGTTCACTTTCAGTGAATGCTTCAGACTCACTTGTGGGTATCACTGTTGTACTGGGTAGAGAGATATTCAATGCACACTGAAGATAGCTTTGGGACTTTCTTAATTTTTGAAAAGTGTCGCAGGTTCATGTTCTTGGTGATTACGGTAATTTTTGCCCAAATTAATCATTGATTTTACAACAGACTAAAACTAGAGTCACTTGAGCTCCATCTGTTACCGTGAAAGATTCATTATGTTTCTTAACTAATGCTTTGTGAAAACTAGCCCAGGATAGCACTTCAATATGCAATGCTGCTTGCCATTGTATTGTGCACACTTGTATATATCTCAATAGTGTGCTAGATAGGGAGAAGGTTTTCTCCCTCTCATAACACTGAAACCTAGGATTACCTAAAGAAGCTGAATGGGGGATGTCGCTCCTGTGAGGCTCTTCCATATGTGCTCCTCTGTCCCTCCACTTTGCTGGAACACTTGTGTGGTACCAGATACTTATTTAGAATCTACAGTGGTGCCTCGCAAGACGAAAAGAATCCGTTCTGTGATTCTCTTCGTC
Source organism: Podarcis vaucheri (assembly GCF_965113315.1). Lineage (NCBI taxonomy): Eukaryota > Metazoa > Chordata > Lepidosauria > Squamata > Lacertidae > Podarcis > Podarcis vaucheri. The sequence goes on from NC_138755.1 coordinate 934,357, forward strand.
TAGCGTTTTTTTCGTCTTGCGAAGCAAGCCCATTGACGGATTAGCGCTTTTAGCGGCTTATCTGCTGATCGGATCAGCTGATAAGCGGCTTAGAAAAAGGGAGGGGGAGGAAAAAAACCAGCAGGAACTCACAAGACATTGTCGTCTTGCGAAGCAAGCCCATAGGAAATTCGTTTTGCGAAGCACCTCCAAAACGGAAAACTCTTTCGTCTAGCGACTTTTCCGTCTTGCGAGGCATTCGTCTTGCGGGGCACCACTGTATATGATTCTAAGAATCTCTAAAACAATAGTAACAACATTAACAAAATAGCTTAAGTTCATGTATACACTCTCTGCACCCCCATGAGTCGTAATCTTTCCTTCTATTCAGTTCATTAATATACACACAAAATACACATAATGCCCATTGTTAAGTCAGCTCAACCAGATGAGGAGGCTGAGTAGAACTTCCAATGGTCATGGCGGGGGTGGCTTCTGTTTTCTAGTACACAAAGTGATCTCATAACAAGGATTCCAAAATTTACAAATCAAAGCTTCCTGTATGCTTTGTAACTTTCATCCGATTCTGTTGTAGCTGATTCCCATTTCTAAAAAGATTGCTGCTGTTCCTGAGTCAATCTTTCCTTTCCCTGTCTGTTTCTCTCATCTGTATATCAGTGGACCCCTTGCAAAGGCTTTTATCAGGGATTTCCCAAACTGGACCATAGGCCCACTGGGGTTCATTCAGGTGTTCTACACAGCATGTTGGCATTAAATATTCCAAGAGATTTTTTTAATTGTATTTTTGTTGTGGCTTTTAGTTCTTATATTGTGTTTAAACTCTGGAATGCAAATTGTAGTACAATAAAATAGAATAGAAGAGAGAAAATAAGCAACAAAATGTGATTAAAAATCAAACAGCATGTAGCGCAGTGCACGACAGTTGCTACAGCAAACAGAAAAATTAAGTGGTCTGCTCAGACCATCAGCAGTTTTCAAGTGGTCCATGGAGGGAAAAGAGTGTGAGAAGCACCAGCATAGAAGGTTCTTGCCTAGTAGCTCTTCCTTTCTTCCATGTGGCAAAGCATTCGAGAAAACAGGACTGAGGACCAGGTCCCGACAGCACACAGGCAGCTTTCCACTTACAGTTGTCTCCTTCGAAGTCTTATTTTGAGGCCTTATTTTGCCGTGCATATTTCTAAAGCTGAGGCTCCGAAGCACAATACAGAGTTCTTAGTTCTTCAGCATCCGTAGTGCGTTATTGCAGGCATGTCCAACTTCAAGTAGGCTGTGATCTACTATCTAGTATTAAAAACTGGCAGTGATCTACCACACTCCCATTGTCATTCTTCAACTTATTTGCTTTAGGGGCAAGGGGTAAAGCGTTGTTGGTGGCCAGGAAAAACCCCTTTCTTTCCTTAGTATGGATTTGTGGTTGATTCCATCGCCTTCTTCCACGTATCGCCAAGGCGGCAACTACAGGCAGCTCTGTATGGAGGAGGAAGGAAAGGCACACTCCTTTTATCCAGCCTCATCCCGAATATGGAATATCGGCACCCCCGGGCTCCACTTTCCTTTTTCCCCGAGGGGGGTCGCTGCACCCTCAACCCGCCACACGAGCGCAGCCCTGCATCACTCAGTGAAAGCAGCCCAGCCGAGGGCAGCCTCATTAGCAGAGTGAAGTGAGAGAGGCGTGTGCTCACACGGGATGGTGAAAGCGAAGGCGTAGCTTGCTCCCTCCCACAGCTGGGCCCTGAACAAAGGCTGCCTAGCCATAGTGTGATCAACCAAAATCCATCCTGCGCGATCAACTCGTTGGACATGTCTGCATAGTGGCTTGTGCAATGCACCATCTTGCCACTAGGTGGTGCTGTGAATCCACATGCCATAGCTAGGCTAGGCATTCTCTTTCATAGATGAGCATGTATTGCTTGTTCTCTTTCCTCTGTAGCTGTGGTGCCTCAGGGAAATGTTAAATATCAGGGCCAGAGAGCTAGTGTTATTCACATTTCCCGTGAGCTTTATTGCAATGTTCAGTTCAATGCTGTTTCATTGTCTGGTGAAGTGAGGTCAAGGCTTTGTCTGAAGTAGGTTTGCAGCCATTTGTGCTGCAAGGGTGGGAACCCAGGGGCTGGGCTGGGGTTGGTCCTCAGGGCTGCGCTGGCATCACCTATGGGAACACTTTCTCCTCCCTTGCTGCCACTTCTGCATTAGCTACACACCTGTAGTGTCCTCTCTCATTTTTTACTGAACTTCAGTTACTCCTGGTTTTCACTGGCTTGCCACGAGTAGGTATGTGATGTTGCGTGGAGTGTTGTGGCTCTTCTTTCCTTGGGTGACAGCAGTCTTCTCCGGCTTGATGCTCTCCAGAGACCATTACTCCCATCATCCCTCGCCATGCTGGCTAAGGCTGACGAGTCTCACAACACCTGAAGGGTGGGGAAGGTTGGATTAAAAGTATGCAGAGATTGATGCATGTGACAAGGGCAATCTATCCATTGTCTTCTGTCTCAGGAGGAGACATGATTCTGCTCAATTTCTGGCAAAGTAATGTTGAAAAGACATTTTTGTCTTGAGTGAAGTGTTGTGAACCATTGGAATTAACTCTGGCCAGTCAAGCAAAGGCCCATTAAATCCCTCCTTCATTAGACCTTGGTATCAGGACTCTATCAGAAGTTGCTCCCAGTGAAACCCAAGATCCAGGCAAATAGGGAGTGACCCAGCTCAGGTGAATGAGGAGCCTTGTGAAAGCCTCTGCTACTCTTGACATGGGAGGGTGGAAGCTTTGAAGAGCCTTTGACCTGCCTCCATGAGTGAACAGCTAAGATGTGCATTAGGGAAAAGGCTGTGTGTAAACCTCCATTGCATGCAGCAGGTTGGAAGTCTGACTTTGTGCTTGTGTCCTGGCTTTATGTGGGGAGAATCAGAAGGGCCCTAGGAATGTGGGTCTCTACTGCAAGCCAAACGGAAAGTCCTTAGGCCACCAGTTGTTACCTTTCCCTGTCTTGAATCCTTTGTTGGAACTTGCACCAGCAAAGGACCCATCAAATAGGAGGGGCACTTCAGTAGATTTGAGTGCTGGCCATACAAAAAAATGTGTGAATCAGCATTCTTTGGGTAGTAGGTGCTGGTGGGGCAGGGGGAGGCATTTTCCCCCTTCTAACCTTTTATCTGTCTTTGGCATTTAATAAAAAACCAAGCTCCAATCCCATGAGGTTGAGGGAGAGAGTATGTGTCTTGGGAGGGTTCTTTTGACATTATGTTTTCTCTGTCGACGTTTATGATGAGTATTGAAGCAGTAAGCCTGTGCCAAAGTGTGAACATAGGCATAGGCTGGTGCAGTCTCTTCCAGAATTGGGCACAGCGGTTTCTTTTTTCTTAACCTGTTATTAGCTATTTAGCATCCATCAGCAGAGGAAGTGTACCATTGCAGGGTGGTGGCCTGATAGATGAACAGATCTGGACAAAGCAGCATGGAAAGAACAGAGGCTGCATGGATTTGCAACGTGTATTATTGTCTGTGTGTAGAGGGGCTGCCACTTTGATTTGTATTCTGGGCAATTTAGGAAGAAGTTTCATCAGAAAATTCACCAAGTAATCCTCCTTTCTACCTTACCATTTTTCCATTATGCTAGACAGGTCTCTCTCCCCCCCCCCCCCAGTTTCCTGTCTACTGTCTCTTTACATTAATCATCAGTATTTAAACAAAGCCTCAATTTAGTACTTCAAGTGCCATTGTAGTGATGTATCTGAAGCTGGGGTTCAGTCAGTGTGCACACTGCTCTGGAAGGTTGGGAGGCCCTCTGGAGATGATTTTTTTGGAGGGAGTGGAACTCTAGGAGGAAAAAAGGGCACATCCCATTTCACAAGCGGAAATCAGAGGGCACCACTGGATGCCATGAAGGTAATTGCAGATCTTTAAAAATCACCAGGGATATAAACAGAGGAGAAGATTTGTAAGACACTGGTTTGCATTCAACGTAGCACTGTGGCTAAATTTCCATCATTTCAAAGATTTTTCTTGCACAACAGGACCTTCTCCCACTCTCTTCCCCCATGCCCCCTTAAATCTGTTCTGTGCTCCCCCCAATTTGCCAGCTTGGGGTACACATGGAAGGGGAGTTTCTTTGTGCTAGCAGAATTATTTGCACTGGCTTTAGTTAAATATGGCTCATGAGTTTTCGGAGTTTCCATAGGTTACACTTGAATTGGGTGTTGAATTGTATAAGAAAAGCTATAAAGAAGCCTATGCTGAGTTTTATGAGCTTCCAGCCTCCCATGTTAAGAAGTGAGGTGTTGTGTTTTGCACCAATTACATTCTGTACAGCCATCAAGACCTGCTCTGTACACCACACTGTACAGTTCCACAGAGGCTTATAAAAATAAAGGAAGTAGAAGGCCTGGGATAAGTTTAAGGGTACAGGTTAGTGGTCAGCTAAAGCAAGAGAGAACTTGGATGGTTGGAAGGATGCCAAGATTGCCTTAGGGTTTCAGGGAAGAGAGGATAGTAAATTGCAGGGAGAGGATTTGCATTTGGGCTTCAAATTCTTTTTTTTTAATAAAAATTTTATTGGGTTTTCATAGTTTATATAGACATAACACAAACACACAAACACAAAGACAAACATGCATAATTTCAAAACCTTATTTTCTTAACCACTTTCCATGACTTCCCCACACCTCCCCTTCTTGCATCCTGATTCCAATAGTTAACTCAGCAAGTTCTCATCTCCAACTTTTACCTTATTAATATTTTACTTAATTCTTCTTAATTAACCAGATTTTAGTTTTAAACCTCAATTAAACCACGATGCTCATCATTTAAATCCTTTTCTAAGGTCGACCCACATTCCCTTCCACAAATTTCCCAATTTTTAAACTAATTAAAAGAATAAAGAACATAATAACAAAAAACAAGATATAATTATATACCCTTTGGATTCCAAAACTCTCGCCCCCCCCTTTCCCGGTTTCGATCCCCAAAGAATATCCATCAATCTATCAGTTTTCAGCCTGGATTCCTCACGTCCGAGGCTCTCAAATCTCTCTCAGTCCCTCTCTGCTGGTTTTGTTGGTAATCCTTTATGTTGGACATCGAATCTCGGAGAAGCTCTGTCCCAGTGGGATCTATGTTTCTTCCAACCAGACCTCCATATTCAAAATCGGAGCCCAAATCATATTTCTTGTTCCTTTTAAGTCCAAATGTCCCAAGTGTCCCAAGAGCTCCAATTTTCGTCTTCATCAAATTTGTAATCCGTAAGTCTTCCGATCTCTCCAATCTCCATTCTCAAATTCAAACCACATTCTCACCATCCAGTTCTTGTTTTCTTTATAATCCATTCTTTCAGGCCTCTGGTTGTCCTTTTTCACCTGCGGCATTTCAGCTCCTCCTTCCCACTCCTCCAATTCAACACGTATCTCCTCCTGTTTAGCTGCAGAATTTTCTTGAGTCAAGTCCTTGGCACAATCCACAAATTTATTTACTTTAGAGTTCAAGGTCGTTAGGTCTGTAGCCAAAGCTTTACTCTGATCTTGCAACTTTCCCAGGAGAAAGAACATCCTATCCAACTCAGCCTGTATTTTTCCATCTGCAGCCATTGTAATGTCTCAGAACCCCCTCTAGAGGGATTCTAGTTACTTTGTATTCTTTCTCCAACAGTCAAGTTTTTATTTTGTATCTTCTTTATTTTCAACAACTTAAAGTCAGGTAAATCAAAACTAACCAGCAGAAATAGCAAGAAACAAGTTTTCCAAAATTTGACAGCTCGTTTGACAGCTGTCAAACTCTTTGTATCTCCTCAACAGGCTCTCTCGCGGATCGCTCCCGGATCCCGGGGGGTTGCACGTCAGCTCCTAAAAATCAATTCTCATCCTCCAGCACAAAACTTCAAATGCCAAATCGTGGAATTAATAACTTTTGTCTCACACAGAGAGAAGTGGTCTCTCGACCTTAGTTATCCAATTCTTGCTTTAAATTATCTGCAAGACGGAGGGTGCGGACTTCCTTTTAACGCTTCCCCCGATCGTACCGAATTCAAAGGAAAGGAGATTTTTAAGTCCAATTTCCGTACTACTCACGGGTTGTTACTTTTTGCAGTCCGAATGTTCAAGGAAAAAAGTCAGCGCTCTCCGGCCATGGCTTGCGGCTTCACTCCGTAGAAGAAGCGGTTTACTCACAGCACCGCGCCACTCTCCGTCACCCGCTCCGAAGCCTTCAAAAAGGCTTCGCGGGTCGGGGGGCGCAAATGGTGCCCGCTGAGTCACCAAGTACACAGGCATCCGCGCCTGTGGTTTCTAAGGGTCCCCGCGGCGGCAGGACCCGTCTTCCACGGAGCAGATTCCCTCCGGAGCTCGGAGGGAATCCGCCAATTGCCTTCCGCGCTAACCCGGAAGTCCTGGGCTTCAAATTCTTGACTTCCCCACCCCCTCCCCTTTCTATGTTATTTAATAGCAAGGTCTCCATGATTAATAGAGCTGAGCAGTCTTCTTATTGTGTCTCATGCGACACCTGTGAGCACACTTTCTCTCCTTCATCCTTTAAATCTGGGCCCAGCAGCAGCTGCATCTGGCACCACTCTACTACATTTTTGTTTTTAGAGCTCATTGGCTAATCCCTGCCTGGAACTATGTGGGCCAGAAGGAGCATGGTGCAGCAGTACAGGTGCATGCTATGCCAAAGGGACCAGGGAACTGTTTGCCCCTGTCTCTTCCCTTGGGACTAGGGCCAGATTTATTAGACAGGAGAGCTGTTTGCATTATGAGGCACCACCGGGACTGCTGTGTCTGGTGAAATACGGAGAGCTGTTTTGTCCACTGCTGAGGCCTTTCACATCTTTTTCCCTCCTTCCTAGGAACTCTAGCTCCAGGGCTGTGCCCCAGATGAGAAGAATCCTAGCTGCAGAGCAGCTGGGGCTTTGCAGGGTGTGATGACAGCCTCAGTTCTGGCTTTGGCAGAGCTGTATGTGCTCTGATGGGTTGGGCTCTGAGCCAACGCATCTGTTGGAAGGACAGATGGGATATCTGGTCCTAGAAGACACTGAGCAGCTGGCTGCTGGGTGTACCTTCTGCAGGGGCATCCTTCGTGGGTCACCTGCCTGCTGCACCTTTGCTCTGTTCTATCTCCTCCCTAATATTCTGTTGCCTACATTCAGAGTGTCTTTGGTTCTTTAGACCTATCCTGGCTCTGTTTCTTTCCTGCCAAAGAAAAGGAAAGAGCAGGATCAGGATCAGCCCAATACGTTTTTTCTATCTAGATCAGGGGTCCCCAAACTAAGGCCCATGGGACTCATTTATCCGGCATCCTGAGCCCCCTGCCACCCGCTGTCACCGCCCGCTCTTACCGGCACTGCACTGCTGCCCACTTCTGGGTTGGAGGAGCACCGGAAACAGCTTGTGCGCATGCACAAGTGTTATTTGCGGTGCACATCTGGGCTGGAGGAGGCCCGTGCACATGCACACAAGCTATTTTTGGTGCTTCTCCAACCCAGAAGTGCGCCAGAAATAGCGTGTGCGCATGTGTATGGGCACACACTCCCCTGCCCTCTGGCCCACCATGTGATTGGCGCTGGAGACACCGGCCCAAGGCGTGGTAACTTTGCTGACCCCTGATGTAGATTGCAAAATTCAGATGGCGCCATCTTCCCACTAATTAGCTACAAAGTTACTGTACTATCAACCTTACTGTATGCTTGTGAAAACATGGACCACTTATGCTTATAAACTTATAAACACCATCTCCAAGCCTCGAAAGATTCCATCAATTCACATCACTTGATAAGACAGGCAAACTAATGCCAGTTTACTGGAAGAAGCAAAGATCACCAGTGTCAAAGCAATGATTCTTCAACAGCAACTTCCGGGGTGAAATGTAGTCTAGGGAGAGGCACAAGAGCTGTAGAGGTGCCTGGAAGCGGCTGCATTTGGCTGTCTGGGCTTGAGGTTCCCCTGTCCCGATTGTGGTGTGTTCATCTTTGTCTTCACACCTCTTCCACCACTCCCAAGATCTTAAGCTGGCTGTATAGGCTTCACTTTTATTTTCGCATGTTTTGTATCCTGGTTTCAGAGGAACTACAACAACAGAGTCTTGCTTTAGCGTGTACAGTGGTACCTCAGGTTACATACGCTTCAAGTTACAGACTCCACTAACCCAGAAATAGTGCTTCAGGATAAGAACTTTGCTTCAGGGCCGAAATATTGGGAAATAATAGAAAACATTGGAGATAATTGGAGGCTGCAGAGCTATGAAAAATTAAAGGATAAGGTGCAAGATTGGTTTCATTATGCCCAAATTAATGAGGCTTTCAAGTTGGATAAAAAAACAGGATTCCAGGTGGAAAAATCGAAACTTGAGACAGAGCTGTTAGAACCAAAGACCAAGGTATTATCGAGAATGTATAACTTGCTGCTTAAATGGAACACTCAGGATGAGACAGTTAAATCAGCCATGATAAAGTGGGCTCAAGACATTGGGTACAACATTATGTTTGAAGACTGGGAAAAGTTATGGACCACCGGTATGAAATTTACGGCATGTAATGCCCTGAAAGAAAACATTATGAAAATGATATACAGGTGGTACATGACCCCAGTCAAACTTGCTAAGATATACCATTTGTCTGATAATAAGTGTTGGAAGTGTAAAGAGGCTGAAGGGACATTCTTTCACCTTTGGTGGACTTGTCCAAGAGTGAAGGCCTTCTGGGAAATGATCTATAATGAGTTAAAAAAGGTGTTTAAGTACACCTTTCCTAAGAAACCGGAGGCCTTTCTCTTGGGCATTGTGGGCCAAAAGGTGTTAAAGAAGGACAGAACGTTTTTTATGTATGCAACTACAGCAACAAGAATTCTTATCGCTAAATACTGGAAGACTCAAGATTTGCCCACACTGGAAGAGTGGCAAACGCAATTGATGGACTACATGGAGTTGGCCGAGATGACTGCCAGGATTCGAGATTTGGGAGAAGAAGCAATGGAGGAGGACTGGAAAAAATTTAAGGACTATTTGCAAAAATTTTATAAGTTATATGAATTATAGGACTTCGCATGACTTGGAAGGTTAGCCCCAGCAATGAGAGTGGAACATATATGAAATTGGATAATATCAATGAAAGAACCAATGTTTAAATGTTTAAAAAGATAATAGATGTGTTTATAGAGTAAATGGATAATAAGAAATTTAAACTTAAAATACAATTGAAAGTACAAAGGAAACACATGAAACAAGGTTATAATTTGCTGACAAATTTATTATTAAGATTGCATTGTGCGGGAGATGTGGGGAAGTTCGATGGAAGACTGAAACAAGCTTTGGAAATAATGAGTTTCTTTTTCTTTTTCTCTTCTCTTTTCTTGTTTTCTTTATCTTTCTGTATTGTATATCTTCATCTGGAAAAATGTAATAAAAATATTTATATATAAAAAAAAAGAACTTTGCTTCAGGATGAGAACAGAAATCGTGCTCTGGTGGCGCGGCAGCAGCAGGAGGCCCCATTAGCTAAAGTGGTGCTTCAGGTTAAGAACAGTTTCAGGTTAAGAACGGACCTCTGGAACGAATTAAGTACTTAATCCGAGGTACCACTGTGTTGAACCCTCTTGTTACACAATGACAGAACCTTGCCTCTTGGCCCATCTAGCTCAGGGTTGTCTATGCCAAGGATAGAGAGCTTGTGCTACTGCAGAAGGTATTGGGCTCCAACTCCCTCCCCTCCTACCCAACCAGCAGAGCCAAGGGTCAGAAATGGCGGGGGTTGTGGTCCAGCAGCAACAGCTGGAGGGTACCGGGTTCCCCAGTCCTTGTCAGCACTGACTGGTAATGGCTCTTTGGGATTTCACAGCAATCCTTCTGAGGCAGCCCTGCTTGGAGATGCCAGGAATTGAACTTGAGAGAAGGCTCTCCTCCACTGAACCATGGTTTTTCCTCTTGCCCTGCAGAGATTATGGTCTAAATATCGAGGGCTGGGAAAATAACAAAAGGGAGGCCTGGGAGAACTGAAAGAAGGAAAATTACGAGGGATCACAATCTCTTCTCTCCACCCCTGGGCCAGGCTGGGACATGAGCACAGCCCTGCCAGAAACATCCAGCTGCTACCACCACTGATCTAAGTGTGGGCTGCAGGCATGTGTAGCCGTTGACCTTCCGGTACTTTGCCATAGGAAGAGGGAGCTCTCTAGGCTTGTGTCATCAGGAAGGCTCAGTAGGTAAGGAGTCCGTGGCCTCTCGTGCTCCTGCTACCTCCCGGCCTTGCCTTCATCTCACTTTCAGAGCTTCCTTTGGTTAGATTGCATCTCCACAGACCTGTTGGCTGATTGTTGTTTAGTCCACACCAGTTTGCAAATCCACTGGACTGAGGTGGGGCGGGGGCGAGGGACCCTCACGTTCTCCTAATTTAAGTGTAATGTGTGCATTGAGCAGTGACAGTTAACTTATCTCCGAGTGCCTTTACCCTAAATAGCAGTAGTGCTGGGACCACAGTCCACTTCCATTCTCAATAAGTGAATGATGAAGAAGCCCCTTCTGTAGAGAAATGAGATTTTCCCGGTCTAGCAGCACTGCTGCCATAAATCTCCTGCCAGGTTCACTTTAGCAGCAGCTCTCTCTGTATACCCCTGAAGTGACATTAACCAGGAGCTGGAACAGACTCATACTGTCTGCACTGGATGGAAATGTGATGAGACGCTTGAGCATCTTGGGAGCAGTTTTGAACCTGGCTCCATAATTAGCGCCCAGCACAGGGGGGGCTGGGAGACGGGGGGGGCTGCCTGCGTATGAGCAGGAGGCATTGATTGCTGCACCTGTAGGCAGGAGTTGGGTTTTGTAGCTCCAGGCGATGGTTTACACAGGCTCTTCGAGTGTCAGCACTGATGCTGTATGGAGAAGGCAGCAACTGTGGAGCCCTGGGGGTAGCCATTTATTAGACCCAGGGGAAATTAGCAGGAGTGACTGCTGTATTTCTGATGGGTTGGGAGGGGCCAGGATGGAAGGAGGGAATAAATTTCCACTTGAGGAATTTTTTACCAAGGAGAGAGGGGTTCCACCTCCCTGCCCACCAGGGGGCTGGTCTTCAGGGGTAGAGAAGCACCAACTGCCTGCTGAGATCTCTGGAGGGAGATCTCTCTACGTGGCACCTTGCTTCGCTTCCTGTCTCAGCGTCTTTTGTTTCCAAAAAGCTCTCTGGCACAGGACATGTAGAAATCATTGGCTTGTAGAATGCAAGGAGCTGAAGTCACTCTCCAGCCTTCTCTGCTGTGGCTTTCGGTGGGTGGTTCTTGGCTGAGCTTGCTAGGAGGCCAACTTTGAGGTTGAGAGGGGAGAGCGATTACAGGGCTGTGTGCTTGAGTGCTTTCTTTGACTCGGCAGAGGGTTGTGGAAAAATGGGACAGTGTGGTGAGATCAATGAAGAAAGTGGATGCTGACATACAAGTTCCTAGCCAAAAGGTGCTCTTGGTTAGAAGGAAGGACCATCGCCACTGTTTCCTCTCTTCATTTATTCCCCTATGATACACTGGAACCAAGATTGCTTCAGAAGCAAACCGGTGTGCTCTCCTTATTTCACAAACTTGCAAGTTAAAATTGCCCCCCTTGCAAATTAATCAGCTAAAGGTTTGGGTTGATTAATTTAAACAGATCTGAGCTAGTAGCCTTAGTCATTCAGGCAAGCCAAAGGCAATATGTCCTAATCCTGATGCATGATTAGTGGCCTTTACTCCAGCCTTTCTTGGGAAATATTTGAGGAAACAGATTTCATGACTTTCTGTGCCACTTGCTCCTTTGAGGAATCATCTGAAATGCAGTCATGCTAGGGAAGCAAGGCTGAATAGGATGGTATCCTTGATGCACTGAAAATTCCCCTTAACAGCTCTTAAGGACCTCTATCAATACTAATAAATACACTGAGTCTTGCTGTGTTCTGAGCAGTTTGTGTCTAAAACAATAGCTCGGCATTGCACATTGTAGCAGGAAACCTGATTCTGGCTTGATCTCTTTTCCTCCTGCCATCTCTAGCTGCTACAATTTGTTTTCCTCTATCAGGAAAAGCTGGCTTCCTAGTTCCAGTCTCTGCGCCTTTTCACTTTTCTCTCTTGGGGCAGTTTCATGCTTGGGACTCTCTTAAAAAATGAAAGACTCTAGTTAGACATCATGTTACACATGAACCATAGTGGATGAAGAAGATGGAATTCTAGGGATATCAGATTTCAAAGTACATAAAGGGGCATTTAGAATTAAGACATATTTTTCAGGGGCTAAAAGTAAAGCTGTGTCAGGTGTGGGGCCGGTGGGTTGTGTTGCACATTGGATGTGGGGATGGATTAATTTTTTTAAGGAATTTCAAACAGCATATCTATATCATGCAGAATAGTAGAACTTGAGCTTCCTTGAGCTAGGCAGATACAGGGTCTGCTGTTGGGGGCGGCGGCTTTGGTGTTCTTGGGAGCAATACATTTTTCAGCAAGTGGCTGATTGGAAGTGATTTCTGCAGCCATGCTAGTCTGAGGTCCTCTGGGGGGCACCTGGTTTTCTATCTGCAGAGAGGAATGGGGTGAGGTGAAGAAGTGTCTCTCCCACAAGGCACCTGACGGCCGAGTTCAGTAGCAGCATGGCTCCCTGGGAACCTTGGTAGGACTTACCGATTGAGCATGTAAAAAGAATTGCTGACTCAACTATAGCTGCATGTGTGTGCTCTTGTTTCTCAGTAAATGGCAGGCAGAGTTGTCAGGTGCGATCATGGTTGAATTCCAAGAAACCTCTGCTTTTTCATTTTTTAGTGAGTGAGTTTTTGTCCTTTATAGAGCTAAGCTGAAAGGATGTTGGCAATGTCTGCTGGAGCTTCTGGTGTTTAGAGAGCGGCATCCCAGTAATCTGTGTGGCACTGGCCAAGCTGTGGCTTCTTCACGGCCCCAATATGCTCCTTTGTTGCTGTTTCTTCTCTCGATGCTGCCACACGTTGGGCATTTGGGGAAGGCTGAGCTGAATACCTGTTCTCTCCTGCTGCTTGCATTGTGGTTTTCTGATGTTTTCTGATTTTAAGCTCCCGTGCAGTGCTGTAGGTTATATTTTAATGTATTTGTTTTTTAATTGAATTTGGCTGTGCACCGCCCAGGGAACCTTTGAGATGAAGGGTAGGTTATGAGTGGAAGAAATAAAATAGATGGTATATATAAAATACCGTACTACTGTTTGCCAAGAAATGTCAGCTCATGTTGCTGAATTTGCATTCTGCTTCTGTGCACTGTCTTACTGTGTGGCTATCTATTTACATAACCTGGGTAAGGATTTTGGAGTTTTTTCTGTGGAAACCTTGTCCTTGATAAACCCTCCCCTGCCCACCAAACTGCTAGGTGTTGAGCTCTAAATCAAAGTGTAGGAGCTGGTTGAATTTGGTCAAATGCATCCATTCCTTCATTCTTAAGGAAACAGTAACTTGGAAGCTTAGTTTCTTGAGGTACGAGGGTGCATATTTATGGAATAAAAATGTGAATGCTTTGGCCTCCGAGCGCCCTCGGCGGTGACATTGAACGCCAGAAATAGAGAGTGGTGTTTAATCCATGAAAGTGTTGAGGAAGGCAAGCTGTTACAACGTGAAAGGAAGTCTGTAGGGGCCGCTCTCACACATCCTCCAAAGAGGAATGAGCAGAGTTCAAGGAAAGCTTTTAGGTATGTTGTGTTCCAGACGGTTCTGTGGCTCAGCCCCCCACCCCCACCCCCGGAAGCTGCTTCTGTTCTCCTAGCTCACGTCTTAAAATGCCCCATCTCTGCTTTGAATAGGGTGTGTGCTAAGAAATCAGGTGGTCTGTTAGCATATCCTTTGGGATGGTTCCAAAAATGACATCATTTCTGATGCCCCAAAAGGAGGACTGTGGGGGACAGGCAGCTCCAAGCCCCATCTACCCATTGCTACTGCATTAACATCTTCCACGCTGGGTTGGCGGCATACACCTGCTTTGAGCCAGGGGGTGGGGTCAGGTGTCACAGGAGACTTGCCAATAATGGAATAATCAGCCTCCACTGACAGCTTGTCAGGGCTGACACCCCCGCTTCCTAGCCTGCCAAGTTGATGCCTGACACAAAGATGGGCTTGGGAGGGGGAAGCAGGTCAGGGCTCTGCGCGCAGCTCCTTGTTTGCACCACCCACAAAGAAACTTCACTGTTGTGCCGTCACGTTGGTGTGGAGCATGAAACCTATTGGCTAAGGAGTTTGCAAAGGGTGGTTGTGTCTCTGGAAGCAGAGTCTGCGGTAAAGGTGATACTGTACAGCACAGGGGGAGGGGGGAGTCCCTTGATACCAAAGATAAAATATTTTAAAATACAACCGCTCACATTTTCTTACTTACGTCTGCTTGTTAATGCTTATATGTGGACATCCTACAGAGGTTTGTTGGGTGCTTTCCCTTTAAGTAGGCCACACTCATTGCCAGAGGGATGTTTGAGTCCCTGACTAACCCTTCCTCATTCAGGATCACGTGCAGGTGTATGTGGTTTTTGTGTTTTGTCCCTTTTTCTGCTCCATCAGTGCAGCAGAACCCCTTGTGTTCCATGCTGCCTGTATAATTTCTGCAGTGATGGTGAAAAAGAGAAGTATTGGACCATAGAAATTAGGGGTGCAATCTCAGTTGAATTGTGCTGCCTACCTATTATTACGGAATGGTAGGACATTTGTGACTATCTTTGGCAGGATTTCAAATCCACTCTTATCTAGAGCCTGGCGATTATAGCTTTTAAAAATGCAAATAGAATATCCCTTGAAATCCGACACACATTTTCAAGGAGCCTGGGCCTGGGTCAAACACCTGCCTGGATCTTGCTTATACTTGTTTAGTGTCTCACGTGTGCATTCTGCCCTTCCTTCAAAAGGGCCAGGGCAGTATGTCTGTGGTTGTCTCATTTTCTCCTTGCAAGAACCCACTGAGGTGCGCTAGGCTGAGAAAATGATTTCTGGCTGAAATAGTCAAGAGGGCATTCTGCGATAACCCAAGGCAGGCCTGCACCACTATCCCAGGCAGGCAGGCAGTGCAAGTGCCTGGGTGGACTGATCTCTGATGGGCATAGCCAATGACAGCTGCCTTCTGCTTACTTGGCCGCAGGTCATTGTGGAGGCATGGCCTTGCGAGAGACATGGGACTGGGAAGAAAGTGACCCCTGGCTTCTGCAAGGTCCATGTCTAGATGGAGCAGAGTCTCCCTTGAGGAGCCATGTGCAGTTGAGCCCAAATTGCCCCACCCTTATAAGAAGGGAGACTTTGGAAGGCAGCTCTGGGAGTCCACAGAACAGCAGCTGCTACCAACAACCTTTTCCATTTACTTCATGACTCCAGTCTTCAGGAAGGATGAACCATGCTTTCTGCAGCACCTGCTATTTGACTCTCTCTCTCTGTGTGAGCACCATGCTTTTTCTCTCAGTACAAAGACTCTTTAAATATTTAAGCAGCGGCAAAGCTGCTCATGCTGTTTAATAAATCATAGTGACCTGAAACTGCTGCCTTGCCTAAGGGAAGCTCCAGAGCAAGGTGGCTCACACTGCGGCTGGTCATAGCAAGACAGAGAGGACAGAAAGGGAGCAGGCAGGGGAAAGGACGTGGAAAGAGCTTCTGCACCAGGCTGACTAGGAGGGAAGCCCTTTGAAGCTGCACACACACAGGCACCCCCACCCACACACTTTGGTTCCATCCTTCATAAAATCATAGAATTGTAGAGTTGGAAGTCCCGCCTCTTGCAGTGCCCCGGGATTAATGCCTGGACCTGGCCACGGTGCTGTTGTCTTCTTGCTCCCTAAGAATATGGCTCCAAAATCTTGGTTTCTTCCAAGACCGTAATATAGCTCCTGCTATAGGGTTGGGTATATGGTATAGTTCGGGGGTGGGGAATCTGTGGTCCCAGGCAGCTCCCACCCCCCTGCATATCAGCTCCAGCCTGCAGGGCTCATGGAGTCCTTTCTCTCTCCTCTGCTGTACTTCAAAGCAGAGAGAAAGATGGCAGGACTCATGAATGCATCATTATGCCTCCTGAGCAGGAACGGGCAATGCTAAACAGTATTTGGAAAGGCTGCTCATCCGGACCAGGCAAGAAAGTTGCTCTCACAGACCTTTCCCTCTTCATATTCAGTATATCCCATGCCAATAATGGATCCTTTAAAAAACAAACCGAAAAGAGAGAGAATTGTCCCAGCTCTGCTACTGAAGCAGGGAGGGAGGAAGAGAGGATTGGTTGCAAATATAGCTCCCTAGATGTGCAAGAGAGGAGGGGCGCCTGTTCTCTGAAGCCTGCTGTGACTCAGCCTGAACCAGTAAGTGGGCGAAAGAAAAAGAAGCCCCCCACCGTGCAGGGAGGTGGGAAGGCAGAAAGAGGAGAGTTGGGTGGCATGGAGCAGGGAAGCTCAAGGTGCCCATACTGGTCCTTTGACCAACTTGACACCACCTCACCACCAGCCCCACTGGAGGTCTTGAGGGTCCTGCACATCACTAGGTCAGCATGCCTGCAGACATGTTGCTTCTATATGGTTCCAAGGAGGCAATAAAAACGAGTGTGCCTGTATGCATGCGAGTGGGCTGCGGCAGGAGAATTTGCTCCTTTTGAAGACTGCTCTTACCCAAGGAACTGGGCAAAAAGAAGTATCCAAGCAACGGCCTAATGAGATCTCATCTCTCCTGTTTGTTAGCTCTCTGAAATTTCCTTCTCGCCCTCCCTCAATTTGGGGTGTGTGTGTGTGTGTGTGTATGGTTGGGGAAATAAACCCAAAATTTCATTGCACAGATTGTTGGTTGACATGACAAGGAAAGCACACACTGCCACAGTAGGCTGGAAGTGCAAGTAAATCTACCAGGGAAACAGGTGTGTCTCTGAACCAGGAAGTTCAGGGCAGTTGGGAGATGCCTGGGAACCAGCGTCTGTGTTACAGTAAGTGCCACACTTTTTTAATTGGGGGGGGGGGGAGATGCTGGTACTGCATACCCTTGAGAACCCCCAGGAAACAAGCCTTGCTGGGAACTTGACTATTTTTAATAAGGTGCTGTGCTGCTTTTATTCTAATTATTTGTATGGCTTTAATAGAATATATTCTTTCAAAATTATTACACTTTCTATTTTATCTGTAAGTTGCCTTGAGTCCCACCAGGGAAAAAGGCAGGGGAAATTAATTAATTAAGTTTGTCTGCCACCCTTCATCCGAAGATCACAGGGGTGGTTCAGGACATAGAAATTCAAGATGAGAACACAAAATACATAATACAAACCAAAACAAACCAATAACAACCCCCCAAACAAAAATTAAAAGGCCATAAAATGTTGATCCTCCTCACACTTCCCCATAATGCCCAGGTTGGAACTGTTTTTGTCTAGCAGTTATTTTTGAAAGAGCACCTGAGCCAAAAAGCAGGGGTGGCAGGGAGCTTTAGGGAAAGCAGGACCCCCTGCATGTTGCACTGTTAGTTTCCAGACTTGCTGTGCTGATCCATTGTGCAGCTCAGTGTGCCGTGTGTCTGGCTTGAGTGCTGGGTCTGCCTCTCCTCTCTGAGGAGCTTGGCCTCCCCTTGTTTCACTACAGAAGAAGCCACTGGAGGGCATGCATGTGTCCAAAAGAGTTCTGCACCTCTGCTTGGGTTAATAATGCCAGGCAGATTCTGATCCCTTTGTAGCTTGCAGGGCTGGCTGGACACAAACCATGTTTGAGGTTTGAGGAGGGACGTCTGCATTCATGTCTGGGGGAGTCGAGGAGGGAGCGCTGCTGCCTGAAGGTTCAGAGGCAGCCACATAATAAGCAGCTAGAGAAGAAGGGCTCTCACTCTGGGGTGTTTCTGCAAAAGAATCCCTCTCATATGCACAAATGCTCAAGCCTAGCCCAAGCTATTGAATATCATGCTTAACTCCCCTTAACACATTCTCCATTAGTTCCATTAGTATATTTTACAAAAGTCAGTGTAATTGTCTCCTCTTTCCATTTGCATAGCTTAGGGTTTTGGCAGCATTGTAGACTCTTTTGAGTTATTGCAGGCTCAGCAAAAATGGCTATCAAAGAGCCCTTCCCAATCCAGTGCCTTCCAGGAGTTTTGGACTATAGCTCCCATCATCCGCAGTCAGCTCAGCTGTAGTCCAAAAGGTCTGGAGGGCAGCAGGATGCCAAAGGCTGCTGTATAACAATGAATGTGGAGTGTGACCCGGACCTCTGCTGAACACACAGAGGAAGGAATTGAGCCCAGCAGCAGCTCTTAGCCAGCAGACGGAATTCAGCTTGCCAGGCGGAACAGCCCCCTTTCCCCGACCTGCACACTTTTTAAAGAAAAAAGTTATGATTTTGTATTTCTTTCTTTTGACAGAGTAATAATCATAAATAAATAAGAATAAAAATGTACACCCCATCACCAAGACCGTTCCATTGTAACTATCCAACCTCCCAAAATGTCAACACCTCTTGCAATGGTTTGACCCCTTTCCATTTTATTTTTTTAAATGATATTTATTGGGAATTTAAAGTTACAGAAAAAAGAGAAGAAGGAAAAGCACAGAAAAAAGAGATTAAACAATACAAATCGATAAAAAGAAAATAAAAAATACCAAACATACAATACACCAAAATCAAAAACAAGAACAAAAAATAAATAAAAACAAAACCAATATTCCCATACCCTTATCTTCATTAACTTGTTTCCTTGACCTCCTCACACCTCCCTTTTTTGTATTCTAATTATTAATTATATCAGCAAATCCTTTCCATCTTTCACTGTATTCTGTCCTTTAGTTGTCTTAATTTATTTTAACCTTATCTTACCATAAAAAACCTTAGAACTTAAAAACTTATTTATACATAACTCCTTATAACATTTCTACTAAAGCCTAATAGTTTCATTCCAAGATTTTCCTAACAGTCGTTAATTTTGCAATATTTCTCTAAATGAATTTTTAAACTTTCTGCCAATCTTCATCCACCGTCTCTTCTTCCTGGTCTTGGGTTCTGTCAGTCCCTTCTATCTGTTCCATCTAGTCCATCAACCTGGTGATCTTATGTCCGAGGCTCTTAACTCTTTTCCATGTCCCTTCTGCAGATCTTCTTCATAATTGTACCTGCACTTTACTTTGTCTTCTGCTGGTCTTGTTCTTAGTTTCCTTCCTTTGTCTCTGAGGAGTAGATCTCGGGGGAACAACCTAAGAGTGTCTTTATCCCTTCTCGGCCGGTCAGCCCGTTCTCCATGGTTAGCACTAAAGTCCAAAAAATATTCCAAAACATACTTCAATGCCCCTCCAAAGTTGAGTGCCTCGACCACTCCAATCTCCTTCTGGCCCAAAACCAAATCCCAAAGGTCAGAGCATCCCTGCATAGGAGGATCTGACCAACTTGCCATCTCCAGTCCCGACAGGACTCCATCTCTCCAAGTCTGCCTCACTCCAGATTCAGTCCTCAGAAACGACAGCTTATGCTCCTGCAGGTCCACATCTCTCTCAGCTTGTATTACTTGAGGTTCAACAACAACCTCCTCCTTTGTCTTCTCCACAACTTGCCCTGTCAGGGCAGATTCCTGGGTCAGTTGTTGAGCAGGTTCTATATCAGTGGTCACTGTTTGACCGAAATTATCAATTGCAGTAGTCATCAAATCCATCTTTGCATGAAGCTGCTCCAACAAAGCACTTGTCCTGCACAAAGCAGACACTAAAGTTTCCTGTGTCAACATTCTTATCCAAGGTCAGAGCCTGTTTCTCACGCTCTCTAATCTCTACAGCTGTAGAGTTCCCCAGGTCCACTCCAACAAGAATTCAAAAGCTCCCTCTAGAGGAAACAATTTCTATTTGTATCCATCCTTTTACAAGCAGATCCAGCAACAAAATTGCTTTCGTTTTTCAAATCTTTGTTCCTTTTTAGCGCAAAAGGAAACATTGGAGTCAATATGTTTCTCTTATTTAACTATCTGTCAACATGCGTTATTATTCACAGTCAATGAACTTTCCCCAAACATCTATCTTTGACAGCCTGTTCCCAGGTTCAAGACGATAGAAATTTATCTTTCTTTACTCCCTCTCCTGCAGGCTTGAACAATTTAATATTTCCCCCCTCTTGTCCTGCTTCCAAGGGGGGTTTGTAGTTTTAACCTATGGAAATTTAGTCCTTTAGAAATGACTTTCCAGACTTTAGCTTGCAATATCTTTGCTTAAAACTGTTTACAAAAGCGGGAGGCGGACTTCCTGTTTAGACCTTCCCGCTCCGGTGCCAAATTACAAAGTTTAGTAATCCAATTTTCCGTTCTACTCACAGGTACTTGTTTAGAGTCCAATTGTCCACAGGAAAAAAGTCAGCGCTCTCTGACAACAGCTATGCGGCTTCACTCCGTGAAAAGAGCAATCGATTTGAAGCACCGCGCCGCTAACCCCACGTTGCTCCGGCTCCCCATAACTGGGTTTCCCCGCGAGTAGGGGAGGCGCTAAAGGTGCCAGCCAAATCCCAGGTCCACAGGCTTCTTCCGCCTGTGGTTTTTGATGGGTCTCCGCCTCGCCGTGGCGGTCCAGACCCTGATTTTCACGGAGCGGGTTCCTCCAGATCAGAGGAAGCCTGCCATTGCCAGTGGCGCTAACCCGGAAGTCGACCCCTTTCCATTTTAACAGTACAAATTCTACAAACACCTTCCATTTCTCCTCAAAATCATTTCTCCTGCATATTCCCCATCTTACCTTAATGGCACATGTTAATTTATCATTAATCATTAATTCATACCGTAAGATATAATTGTGAGCAATAAAGAATTATTATTATTATTATTATTATTTAATGCACACTGTTCTGGGGAGTTCTCCCAACCCGCCTAGAGCCAATTTGGGAAGGGCACAGGGAGAGAAGAGGGGGAGAAAGCTCTGTTGCACTAAAGGAAGTCCTTCCGCGGGACTTGTTGGTCGACTCCACCCAAAGTTGCATTCATTTCTCCAATGAAAAATTGGAAATTTTAGAGAACACTGGAAAAAAGAGTCTGTGAAATAATTTTCCCTTTTGGAATGAATAAGGGGTATAAAGATTTTTATGCAAGTAAATCTACGTGATTAGGGAATGCTAATTCTTGTTTAAACTCTAGGAATAGTACAACACTTGCATCAAATTGCATTTCTGCACCTAGGTTGCTGTCATCTCCATGGAAGGAGCAAGCGGGGGCTTTTGCTTCCTTGCAAATTGCTGCTTGTCTTCTTTTAAAGAACTTTGATTTAATTTGGAGATACTAGAAGCAAGTAACCTGCTTCTGCTGTCCTTTCGCTTGTACAAAACTAAAGCTACACTCCTATAGGTAGAGTGCTATATTTGCCTGGGAGTAAGCCCCATTGAACTCAGAGAGGCTTGCTTCTGAGTAGACATAAATAGGATCACACTGTAAATCATTAATACCTTTGGAGTTGTATGCAACATTGCATGCATGAAGTTCCAGTCACAGAGAAAGACTTATTCTGCTCTGCTCTCCCCACATGTCCTCAAAATCTTCTTCACCCCTCTTGAGCATATATTACGGGTGCATGGGGGGCTGCAAGGGAGAAGAGGGGAAAGTTCCATTATGCAAGCAGAAGTCTGCTGTGCTATAACCCATCAGGCTGAAATTCTAGGGGTGTAATCATACTAAACATCATAGCTTTTCTCCTGAGTAAACATGCTTAAGATTGCTCTGTAAATTTCATAAGCACGCCAAATATAAAATAGTTTAGGTTTGATAAAAAAGTAATTATTGCACATATTTAAATTTCACCCAAAATGTCACACTCCGGGGGGGGGGGCAGGATGGGGGGTGTTTCATTCCTTCAAAACTTGCACCTTTTGGACTCCTATTTGTTAATAGGGGGTGCTACCTACATGTTTTTGAAATGAGAGCTCAGATTTAAATTTAATAAATTTAAATTTAATACATAATAATAATTTGCAAGTACATTGGCCGCTCTGGGGAGAGGGTCAGGGCTGCCCGGGGGTGGGGCCCAGCCAACATAATGGCCAGGATAAGTTCCACAGAGGGGATGTACTGGGACACCTGATCTCAGTGATCACGGACAGGAGGAGGAGTTAATCTAAGACCAGACCACGTCATTACCGAGGAGGCAGGTTTAGTCATTGTTTGAAGACTATCCCTGCCTCTGGGTCTGGTCTTGACCAGAAGGATACTGGAATCAACAAGGGAGACCCACATAACCGTAAGGCGCTGCTGTGCAATACTAGGTCAGTGATTCATAAGACCATTGCCATCCATGATCGTGGATGGAGGACTTGACCTGGCATGTGTAACAGAGACTTGGTTGGACGAGGCGCATGGTCCTGTTCTTGCTACTGCTTGTCCACCAGGTTTCTCCTATGCACAGCAACCCAGGTCATGTGGGTGGTGAGGGGGGATGCAGGGGGGAGGGGGGGATGCAGTCATTAGCTTGCACCAGGCGTCCTAATGGGAAGACCCAGTTCTCTGAGTGCATGTTCTGGAAGTTGGGCAATAGGGGCAGTATAGGATTCCTTTTGGTGTACCGACCTCCCCGCTGCACCAAGGATTCCCTGCCTGAGCTGCATTTGGTCGCGGTGGATGCTCTTCTGGAGACACCTAGTTGGGTTGTCCTAGGGGATTTTAACATCCATGCCAACACGACCTTACAAGGAACCGCTCAGGACTTCATGGAAAGCATGGCCTCAATAGGGCTGTCCCTGAATAAGTTTGGCCCAACTCATAGTCACAGACATGCCTTAGACCTGGTGTTCACCTCTATAGACGTGGGTGATCTGACACTAAGTAAAAGCAAAACAAAAGAAGTGCCATGGTCAGATCACTTCCTGGTGCAACTGGATTTCTCAGAGACCCTTCCCTTCTGCAGGGAGGTGGGACCAATTTGGATGGTCCACCCCCACCACGTAATGGATCCAAATGGTTTCCAGGGAGTGGTAGGGGATGTTTTATCCCATGTTGATGACCTTTCATCTGATTCCCTGGTGGCCCGCTGGAATGTGGAGTTAACCAGGGCTATCGACTGTCTGTCTCCCAAGCACCCTCTCTGATTGCATGGAGCCCAGACAGCCCCGTGGTTTGCCCCCGAGATGAGGGCGATGAAACAATCGCTGAGGCAGCTAGAGCGCCAGTGGCGGAAAATTCATTCTGAATTGGAGCAGATACAGGTTAGAGTTCAACGTTAAGCCTACCAAGTTGTGATAGCAACAATGAAGAGGACCTTCTTCACCGCCTCTATTGCATCTCCAGAAAACAGCAGCAGGAGATTCTTTCAGGTGGTTCACAATCTAACGGAACCACCTTCGCCATCAGGGCCTGGTGAGGACTGCAAGACCTCCTGCAATGATTTTGCAAAGTTCTTTGCAGATAAAGTTGCTCATATTCGGAAAGAGGTAGACTCCACTGTGGGAGCAGGGCCAGGGCGGGAGATTGCTAGAGCCCTGTCTAGTCAAGTTGCATGGGATTAATGTTGATCTGTTACCTCTAAGGATATGGACAGGCTGCTTGGATGAGTGATACCAACCACCTGTCTCCTTGATCCTTGCCCATTCTGGCTCATAAAAGCAAGCTGGGAAGGTCTGGGCGATGGGCTCTGTAGGGTGATGAAAGCCTCCCTCTTTGAGGGAGTCTTCCCAGACCTGCTTAAAGAAGCGGTTATTAAACCGCTTCGTAAAAAACCATATTTGGGCCCAGCCAATATGGCCAACTATCGCCCAGTCTCAAATCTTCCATTCTTGGGCAAGGTGATTGAGCGAGTGGATGCTGAACAACTCCAGGCACACCTGGAGGATGCAGACCATTTGGATCCCTTCCAGTCAGGATTCAGGCCTCAACTTGGGACTGAAACTGCCTTGGTTGCACTGGTCAATGATCTCCAGCGGCAGGCTAGGGACAAGGGCGAAAGCTGTTTCCTAGTTCTGCCGGATCTCTCAGCAGCCTTTGATATCATTGACCATGGTATCCTTCTGGACTGTCTAGTGGGGTTGGGAGCTGGGGACACTGTTATATAGTGGTTCCACTCCTTTCTTTTAGGCCATGTTCAGAAAGTGGTGTTGGGGAATGAGTGTTCAGACCCCTGGGCTTTCACTTGTGGTGTGACTCAGGGTTCTGTTCTCTCCCTCATGCTTTTAACATCTATATGAAGCCTCTGGGAAAAGAAGGAGTTTGGATTTGATATCCCACTTTATCACTACCCTAAGGAGTCTCATAGCGGCTAACATTCTCCTTTCCCTTCCTCCCCCACAACAAACACTCTGTGAGGTGAGTGGGGCTGAGACTTCAGAGAAGTGTGACTAGCCCAAAGTCACCCAGCAGCTGCATGTGGAGAAGCGGGGAAGCAAACCCGGTTCACCAGATTATGAGTCCACTGCTCTTAACCACTACACCACACTGGCTCTCTAGGAAAGATCATCAGGGGGTTTGGGCTGGGTGTTCATCAGTATGCAGATGATACCCAGCTCTACCTCTCTTTTAAAGCAGAACCAGTGAAGGCAGTGAATGTCCTGTATGAGTGTCTGCAGGCGGTTGGAGGATGGATGGTGGCTAATGGATTGAGGTTGAATCCTGACAAGACAGAAGTACTGTTTTGGGGGGACAGGGGGAAAGCTGGTGTGAAGGACTCCCCGGCCCTGAATGGGGTAACTTTGCCCCTGAAGGACCAGGTGCGGAGCCTGGGAGTCATTTTGGACTCACAGCTGTCCATGGAGGTGCAGATCAATTCTGTGTCCAGGGCAGCTGTCTACCAGCTCCATCTGGAACACCGGCTGAGACCCTACCTGCCTGCAGACTGTCTCACCAGAGTGGTGCATGCTCTGGTTATCTCCCACTTGGACTACTGCAATGCGCTCTACGTGGGGCTACCTTTGAAGGTGACCCGGAAACTACAATTAATCCAAAATGCAGCAGCTAGACTGGGGACTGGAAGTGGCTGCCGAGACCATATAACACCAGTCCTGAAGGACCTACATTGGCTCCCAGTATGTTTCCGAGCACAATTCAGAGTGTTGGTGATGACCTTTAAAGCCCTAAACAGTGTTGGCCCCGTATACCTGAAGGAGCGTCTCCTCCCCCATCGCTCAGCCAGGACTGAGGTCCTCCTCCGAGGGCCTTCTGGTGATTCCCTCACTGCAAGAAGCAAAGTTACAGGCAACCAGCCAGAGGGCCTTCTCAGTCATGGCGCCCACCCTGTGGAACGCCCTCCCATCAGATATCAAGGAGATAACTACACAACTTTTAGAAGACATCTGAAGGCAGACCTGCTCAGGGAA
This sequence comes from Podarcis vaucheri, assembly GCF_965113315.1. Taxonomy (NCBI): domain Eukaryota; kingdom Metazoa; phylum Chordata; class Lepidosauria; order Squamata; family Lacertidae; genus Podarcis; species Podarcis vaucheri. The sequence goes on from NC_138755.1 coordinate 959,528, forward strand.
GTTTTTAATGTTTGATGTTGTATTGTGTTTTAATTTTCTGGAAGCCACCCAGAGTGGCTGGGGAAGCCCAGCAAGATGGGTAGGGTATAAATAATAAAATGATTAGGATTATGATTATGATTATCCTAGGGATGCGGGCGGCACTGTGGGTTAAACCACAGAGCCTAGGGCTTGCCGATTAGAAGGTCGGCGGTTCAAATCCCCACCACAGGGTGAGCTCCCGTTGCTCGGTCCCTGCTCCTGCCAACCTAGCAGTTCGAAAGCATGTCAAAGTGCAAGTAGATAAATAGGTACTGCTCTGGCGGGAAGGTAAACAGCATTTCCATGAGCTGCTCTGGTTCACCAGAAGCAGCTTAGTCATGCTGGCCACATGACCCAGAAGCTGTACGCCAGCTCCCTCGGCCAGTAAAGCAAGATGAGCACCGCAACCCCAGAGTCGGCCACGACTGGACCTATGATCAGGGGTCCCTTTACCTTTATGATTATCCTTGAAGTGCAGACTTCTGGTTGGTTGCCCAGTAATGGCAGTCAGGAGCTCTTTCGGCTGAAAGAGCCCCAGCGCTTTGAAGTTGGGGAGACCACGAGAGTGTCGTGGTTCCCCATTAAAAACCTCAGATTGGGCGTTCTGAGGACCTGATGTTCCGGCGGGTGCCTTCCAGCGACTCCCCTGCTCCCCGGTAAGCTCAAAGCAGCGAAGCTCCGAGACTGGCGATCGTGAGTGGCCAATTCCTTCACGAAGAAAGATTTAAAAATTCAGAACTGTAAGTAACTACAAAATTAATTTGGGGAAAATTTGGAAGAAAAGGGAGACTTAAAAATGGAGGTTGGTCCCCTTTTGTTGGAGTAGGTGAGAATCGGCATACAAAGACCTTTAAGAAGCGAAAAACTTTTGAAACTTTGCAAGCAATCTTGCTCCCCCTCCTCGAGGGAAGGGGGGTGTTTGTGTCTAGGAAATTATTTTAGGAAGACAGTGAATACGAGAGAGCCTTCCCCATTCTGCAGTGGACCACCCGGGAGGGAAGACTTGTCTCCATTGTGACGTCACAATGGAAGAGGAAACATTCAATCTCTGTTTCCACTGACTTTGTTACAAACTTTCCTGTGCTGCCTGGCTACACCTTAAATTGACTAAAAAGTGTCCTCTTCCCTCAGATTGAAGGGGAGTTTTGGAGAATTTTCTCTTTGCCATCCTGGTTTTTGATATTCAGTTTGTTTGAAAGATCAGGGACGCTGCCTCTGGGCCGGCTGCAGTGGGACTGGTGGAGAGAAACTGTTTTTCTCCTCCACTGCGCCAGACTGTGGGACTGACCTTGACATTCCTAAGCTATTATGAGTTCAGAAAAAGTAAGACGTGGCTCTAAAGCCCAGCAATTTGAGGAGTGGGTGATGTCAATATTGAGTGACATTAGTGAAGGTTTAAATTGCAGTACAGCAAGCATTGAAAAATTGGATAAAAGGATTGAACTTTTAAGCACTGACTTAAAGGAAGTGAAAGATTAGAGAACCAGACATGATACAAGGTTAGCACAGTTGGAGACTGTTAGAGTGCCAGATTTGGAATGGTTGCAATATGAAAATGCTCATGCAATTGCGTTTCCCCAGTTGAAGGAAAAATAATCGCATTTGAGATTGAGGGGGGGTTCCCTTTTCTGGAAAAGAAAAACTCAAGGAGTCTGATATGCTTTTTTGAAGGAGGAAAGCAAAAGATAAAGACCGTTGGAGATAAGGACAGATTTCCACAAAAGCACTCGTGGAACTTGGATTACAGAGCCCGCAGCTGTCAGGAGCGGAGGCAGCATCCTCTTAATTTGGCATTATGGCGTTGAGAATTTGTTCATGGAATGTAAATGGTTTGAACTCTCCTCAAAAAAGGAGGCAAGTTTATCATGTTTTGGAAAAACAGAATATGGACATAATTTGTTTACAGGAAACCCACATTATAAGACTACATAGAAAAATGCTAATAAACAAAAGATTGGGACAAGAATTTATTTCTTCTGACAAAGTAAAAAAAAGAGGAGTGGTTTTCTATATCAAGGAAGAATGGAATCCAAAATTGGCTTTTAAAGATGAGGAAGGAAGACAAAAAACGGTTTTGCTTCTGAAAAATGCAAGTTGGAGACGGAGTTGTTGGATTCTAAAGTTAAAAATCTGTCTAAAATGTATAAGTTACTGTTGGAGTGGCATACAAAGGATGAACAAGTTACATCAGTAATGATAGATTGGGCAAGAGATGTAGGACATAACATAATGTTTGAGGATTGGGAAAGATTGTGGAAGAAAGGGGTTAAGTTCACAGCATGTACAATGTTAAAGGAGAATATAATGAAAATGATGTACAGATGGTATTTGACCCCTGTTAAATTAGCAAAGATTTATCATAACTGTGATAACCTATCTTGGAAATGTAAAGAAAAAGAAGGAACATTTTATCACGTGGTGGACCTGCCCCCAAGGTGAAAGACTTCTGGGGAAAGATTTATAATGAATTGGAAAAAAATGTTGAAATATCCATTTATAAAGAAGCCAGAGGCCTTTCTTCTTGAAATAACAGGTATGGAATTGCCCAATAAAGATGTTAAATTATTTTTGTATGCCACAACATCTGCTCGAATATTACTAGCTAAGAAGTGGAAAACGCAAGAAATACCAACCGTGGAAGAATGGCAGATGAAGATGATGGCCTTTTCGGAGCTAGCCAACCTGACCGGAAGAGTCCGAGACCAGAATGTGGAGGAGTATCAGGAAGAAATTCAATGACTATTTAGCTAAATACATCAAGTTAAATTAATTGGGAAAAGTTTACAATTACCAGCTAGGCCTAGGATTTAAATAAGTAGTGTGAGGAATTATTATGTTTAATGCTGAATTGGGAAGAAAGACTAATGTTAAGTGATTAAGTTAAGATTTTAAGAACTTTGATTTGGAAAACCGTTAAAAGTGATATACATTGAAATTCAACTAAGGGGATACGAGGAAGTCACTTAACAATGTTAAGAAGATTATTCCTAATAAGGTTATGATTTATGTTTGTCTGTTTATTTGTTAGTGTTTTTTTTTATTTTGTGGAAAATCAACAAAAATTTTGGAGAAAAAAATGAAGTATATATCTTCCTATGCGCCCTTTGCAGTATCAGACTTGATTGATTACCCAAATCTACTGGTTCATACACTTCCATGTTTTTCTCCTTAAACTTTTGCCCTTCTGTGTGTCTGAAGGTTTCCAGTTTTGGCCTCTCAGCAATTTCATCTTCCTAAGTTGATGTTTTGGGCACCTGTGTATCTCACCTGTGGTGGGGATGGAGGCAGACAGGCAGTTGGGGTTGAATATAGTAGAAATAGCATGCAGTGCAAAGAAGCCTTTCCCTAAGGATGGAAGCTGCATGGCTTTGGCAGGAGATGATTACTGGTGCCAAAGACAAATAAGAACTGTTATTATTATTATTATTATTATTATTATTACGCTTATTACTTCAGGTTTTCTTTATTGCTGTTTATATTTGGTTTTAATGTTTTTTGCTATTTCTGTTTTTATTATGTAAGCCACTCTGAGAGCTGTCTGTGTAAAACACAAGTATTAATAGTAATAATTGTAGTTTTTGTTTATTGTAAGTTGCCCAGAGGACTTTTTCTGGGGCAGCAAAAAAAGGAGGAGAAATTACTGGCCTGTGTATGTTAGCTGACCATAGGAGCTGCTTCTTGGCTTGCTCAGAACAAGGACCTGTTTTTCCCACCCTTGCTGGCTGACTGTTTGCATCTTTCCCTTCCAGAACCCAGATTACCACGGCTTTGACCCAGATCCCGTCGTTGACGTCTGGAGCATGCGCGTAGCCTTCTTTTTTGGCATATCCATTACCATTGTATTGGGCTCCACCTTCGTGTGCTATCTGCCGGACTACGGGTAAGGTCCGTTTGGGAAACATTGTTCCAAGCTGTGCTGAGACTTGCAGGCTTTTCATCCCTCACACAGAGACTCAGGGCAGCCCACTCATGAGGCAAGACGAGGCGACCGCCTCAGGCAGCAGGATCCACCAGGGCAGCAGATCTGACACCCAAGGAATGCATTGCTGAGGCTGCTGCCACGGTGGCAGTGCCAGCTGCTGTTGCTCCCTGGAGGCCGGATCGACTGCCTCCTCAGCAGCCTTCCACCATGCAGTCTCTCCGCGAATAAGAAGCACTGCTGGTCTCATTCCACCCCTGGGGAGGAAAGCGTGGTGGCTGCCCTCCAGAGCCTTCTGGGCTCTGCTTCCACGTGGCATGATTCAGAGCATCGCCCCCCCCCCGCAACAACCTTTGTTTCTCATTTCAGCCATTGAGCGAGGTTGATTTGATTCCCCGCCCTTTTTCTGATGTACAGCTTCACTTGCCTCCTTGTTTCTGGTGTAGATCTACTTTATCCCCGCTTCTGTGGTTGTGGGGGGTGGGGTGCATTTGGAGGTTTGCCTCAGGCACCAACATGTCTTGGGCCATTCCTGCAGAGATTCTTCGGTCCAGATGTTTTGGGGCAGGGCAGCTAGTATCATCACTAGCACAGCAACTCCTCTGCTTCTGACCTGTAGCTTCCCCATAAGTCCATTCATTTCCTGAAGCACATCCTGGATCTCCCAACCCCTTCCTCTCATCCTGCTTCCTCATGAAGTGATCCACCCCTTCTGTCCCTGTTTTCAGACTCCTTCTGATCTTCGGTCTCAGTTTTGACCAAACATTTCCCTTTTGTAGTTGCTGTTGTTATTTTATTTCAAATTGGACAAGGCAAGGAAAAAGAAAAAAGAAGATAAATGACAATTTTAAAAAGAAACAGGAATAATAATATTACACAAATAATGCTAATAATAACAGTAGACCACCATCAGTTCACATTGCTGATACAATGACTGTCAGTACACAAATCTTAAATTAAACATATAAATTAATATAAGCCCTCTAGAAGTCCAAATCAGTATCCCGACGAACTTTATGCCCATATGAAATATGTTCAAATGTAGTCAGGAGAATGAGGCCCCCAGAACATTATGTAATAGGTGTTGGGTATGTATCCTCTGAGGCTCAAGGTAGACATTCCTTGGCCACCATAAGGGCTCACAAAAATCCACTTTTGTTGCCCATACATTAATCCCCAATCTACAAGGATATGTTTTAAGAGTACACAAACATCAAGGATTTTGCTAGTACAAAATTAATGCAAGTAACATCTTCAAACCAAAAGGAATATATCTATCCTTTCCCTTCCCAATAACACAAGTGTTTTCTGTGCTGGGAAGGAATAAGCCTATAAGAATCCATCTCAGTACTTGCAGTTAGTCAGAGAAGAGGGGCCAGGGGCCAGGCTTACCTGAAGAGGAAACCTTTTGTCTTGTTTCCTTCTAAACCTTTCTTTTACACATATCAGCACCAGATCACAGATGTTTATCTTAGCCCTGTATTGTGCATTCTCCACCTCCTTTCCAGAGGTGAAATCCTCACGCTAGAAGTCCAGTAGCCCAGGGAGAGAAGTGTCAGTGGTGAACAAATATAACAATATTCTGTCATTCAGATCTTGAAGAATGTAAATCCTCTTTTAGTAAGTTTTGGATACGTCGCAGGGTGTACACATGTAATGGTGATGCAAAGCCAACTCTTAGAGGTGCACCAAATATTTATTGAACAAGAGCGTCTACAGTTCCATCATATGTGGGGCTCTTTAGCCTGGGGGGGGGGAACACCTCAGGGGAGATGAACAGAATCTTCATTAAAATGTTACAGAAGAGATGAACTGTGCCATACCTATGTGGGTGAAGGTGTTCCTGCAGATAACCAAGTTCCATGTTGTTTTATAAATCCAGCAGCGAAACCTTCAGCCTTGCGCCTGCTAGCAAATAGGCAGCCTTGCACCCAGACATTAGCTCAGGGCTTTCTTGGTCACACCTGACTCAGCAGTCACCCATCTAAATGAGACTTGCCTTCAGATCTCCCTGGAAAGGGTTTTTTTCTCTTGGTGTGGTTGTTCTTGAGCTTTCTCAGTCTTTCTGTTACTGTGCAGTTAACCATTTGGGCATATTTAAGTCATTTTGTTGTGCATGTGTATTTTCCTACTTCAAGAGGCAGGATTTTGTTAGAACTGTACAAGATGGCGTATTAGAACATTTTTACCTCTAGATGTGACTAACCTCCTATAATTAAATGAGAGCTTTATTTTATTTTAAGGTATTTCCCTGAAGAAAGACTGTGCGGCCTTTTGGACATTTTTGTGATTCAATAAATCTTCCATTCACCTCTAACGGTCTGCTTTGCAACAGTGTTTTGGAGCAGTCTCCCTTCATTTTTGTACCCTTTTTATGGTGAGGCAGAGATCTTGCTTTGAGGAGCTCAGAGGGAAAGGTTTAGGAAAGAGATGGAGGGAATTAGAGGGAAATAATCAAAGGCCCGGAGTCTGCTGCTTGTGGGAGGTCTAAGATCCTTGGGAGATGTAGGTGGATTTGACTGCCTGAGGGTCCTATATGCTCTGTGCCCATAGCTGCCCTCTTGATCCCTCTCCGAAGTGGCTTCTGGAGAGTCTATTCCAATGAAATGTTGCCTTGCAGAATTGCCTCTGGCACTGAGGCAGCTTTGCCCTGGTAGCAATCTCCCTAGGTCTTGAGTATGAAGAAGGCAGCAACTGTTAGCTGGGAGGGCTGCAAAGCTGGGAAGGAATTTGTGAGGTTTCTGGACCTAATCCCCTTCCTTGTACATGATCCTCAACAAGTTTGTGCAGGCTTAACCACTCAGAACACCGGTGGATGCATCCAGTACATTGCCACTTCCTCTTGGTGTTATTCTTGGGGGTCGGGGGAGAACACAGAAAGCTTTGCCACTAAATCTGACTGATTAAATGTTATTGCACAACACTTAGGCACCCCAAAGTAGGCTAGGCCTTCTGCTTCCCAGATTGGCACGGGCGAAATTCCTCTTGCCCTCCTCTGCATGCCAGGCTTTCCACCACAACCATCCCAAGGTGGAAGCAGCTCCTCTTGGGCTTCTCTGACCCTGGCCATGACTGTGGGAGCCACAGTGGGTGCTTCTCCCTGCAGAAACAGCTGTAATAGGAAAGCCACTTTTACTGAGAGTGGAGGTCCTTCCCTCAGCTTTACAAGGAAAGAACATGTTGCAAGAGGGGAAAGGCTACGAGAGAGATGCTGTAGTCATTATTTTAGGGTGGGAAGCTAGCAAACTTCTTTCCCTCCCCCCTCTTAGGACCCTGGATAGTAGAGGAAAATGGGCCTTTTAGGAGAAGGGAGGTGTATTGAGGACTAGACGCTTCCCTTCCCATGCCAACTAAAATACCCTCCTGGACTTGTCTAGTTTCTGGACTGGAAGCCATTTTCCTCAATAATTAGGAAGGTGAAAAATTGTTGTGGGTTCAGAAGATCTGGTTGGGATGGAGTTAGGGTGGTGATTGGAGGATGGAATATCCCTGCTAATTGGCTGCATATTCTGAATGGAGCCCCCCTCCTCCCACAACAACATTGTCCTCGCTGCTTTTGTATGTGTGTGAGAATAATCTGGACCAAGTGACCTTAGGAGGGGCAACCTGAGCCAGTAGTTAATGAGTGCTCTTGGCTTTTTTTGGTTATTTTTATCATGTCCTATCCGGGGAGTTTAGGGCAGCTAATGCCTCTGAATGATACAGAAGGGCTTTGTGGCTTGCAAAAGGCTCTTAGTAGAAACCAACTAGATAAATGGTAAGAGGAGAACTAGGAAATATTATAAAATAATGTTGGGGTGTATTGCTAATATAAAGTGGTATAGAAAGAAGGAGAAGAGGAAAAGGAAAAAGAACGTGGGTGTTTCAGAGGAAGGAGTGGGGAAACTCAGTCCTGCGGGCCACTATCTCAGCTGGCTATACCTCTGCTCCCCAGGCCACACCCTTCACTGGGACCCTGGATTTCTGCCAAAATCCCAGGTGCTTTTGCCTGGCTGCAATGTGTCCTTGAGCATCTACCATGCAACAATGAAGTGTCCATTCTTTGCTCAGCTTACCGTTGCCTGTCACCATCACTCTTGCAAGGTTGCTCAGCAGGGACTGCAGCCCCCAGCTGGAGTCAAAGGGACGTGGCTTGCTTGGAACAGTGTGTGTTTGTAAGCTGGCCTGCCCTCGCTTCTGCCCTTTCCTCCTATGTGGGCAGGTAGGCTGGTACAGATGGGATGTTCTTGCTCTCACAACCGTGGTTAAAAGAATGGCGCAGGCTGCAGGAGCAGTGCTTGCTCTCCCATCTTGGGTGCGAACCCCTCCAGCCCACTTTTAAACCAAAGCGAAGTGTTCCATTGGCATCAATATGATCCACCACCAGGAGCCAGTGAAGCCGTTGTAGTGGTAAGTGTGCTTGTCTACAATTCAGCCTCCCTGGGTGGCCAGTCGCTGTCTTTCAGCCTAGACTAGCTTCTTCTGAGGGTACAATGAGTGGGACAGATGAAACAGGTATACCACCTTGACTAGAGGGCTCCTGTTTAACTGTGGCTAACTGGTGTAGATGTAACATCTGAATCAGGCTGGAGGGGAGAACGCCCACAGTCCTGGAGCCTCTTAACCCAAAGTATTACATCTGCCCCAACCCATATTAAGTGCTTCTCAAGAACAACAACCTGCAAATCAAATTCTACATCTAGAAGACACAGACCCTCTAATGATAATTTTAAAATGATACGTCTACAAGTAGTTTTTCATAATATATTCTGCTTTCTGATTGAGTTTTTCAGCTCAGTTTTGGTTTTGTTTTGTAAGGAAGGTAGATGGCTGGGTTGGGTGAGCTGAGCAGTGAGAGAAATGCACCTCCACCCTGCTGAAGCTTTTTCTCATCCTTTGCGAGGTATTTCCTGCACAGTTCAGGTGTTTTCTCTGTGATAATGAGGGCTAGAAAAATAGTTTTTCATCTAGGGAAGCTGCATTTCTCAGGATGCTGGATGAATAATGGGTTATACTTGCTTGTGAGTCAAAGTGAGGTTTTTGGGATATGTGCAGCCATGCTCATGGGAGGCAGGAAGAGCAGAAAATGGGAGGGAAGCACCTTGGAAATCTGGTCAGAGCACCAGGCTGTGCCTGAATGGCAGCTGGTGGGTGGTCCAACATCCACGACAAGCCTTCCTCTCCCTCTGTGCCTCCAGACTCCATCTCCCTTTATCTCCAGCCATCGGGCCACGCTGGCTGGGGCTGATGGGAACTGGAGCCCAGCAGCCTGGGACAGACACAGGTCCCCCACCCTGGTTTTAAAGGCATTAGCCATGGCCTGTGCAAGAGCACCCACCCCCACCCCTTCTCCCCTTCTCCATCCCTGCTCCCCAGCAGCCCTCCCAGCCTGGCCCTGGCTTTGCGAAAGGGTTTGTTTCCAGACAGGGCAGGCTATTTAGAGGGCGAGTTGTGGAAATTCACCGCTGCTCAAGAGCCACTAGAAGTAATTTTGGCAGTGCACTAGCTGGAGCTAGGTGTGTGCGTGTATATTTAGCTTCTGGGATATAGATAGAGCCGAGGCCCAGAGCCGGGAGCCGTGCTGTTTTGGCTGGCAAGGAGGGGCAGGTTACAGCCTGGCTCTCTCTGCTGCTGACGCACATCGAACCTTCTGATCAGAAGCAGCTTGCGCAGCTCCTGCTCCCATCCGTTCTGGCTCTGCAAAAGACCCTGTAGAGGAGCATTGCTAATGAGCAAGGCTTTGCCCCCAGCTTTTGAGCTGAGATGGGAACCCAGGAGTCCTGATGTGCAGCTTCCTCCTTCTCATCTTCTGAGACAACACATTCCTCTTACAGCTAAGACTAGAGCCCGTCTCTTTGTTTGTCTCCTTCCCATCTGCTTCCAGTTCTCCTAAACATTGTCGACTTGAGTTGTCCTGTATTACTAAGGAATGGGGGTGGAGGGCTCCTGTTGGGCAAACAGACAGGTGAACTGGGAGTTGAAAGGGCAAGGGTGGGTTGCCTGCAAAGCTGTACCCTGAGAGCAATGTAGAGGTGTGGTCAGGGAACGTATTCCATGGTTTGTACTGCAGCACTGCAGAAATTAGAACTGGGTGCAGAATTCAGCATTTAGAGAATGCAGAGCTTTCTGGGTACTGGAAACACTGGAACTGGGGGAGGCAGTGGGCTCCTGTGGCAGACGGAGGGGGGTGCTTAATTCTTCCCTTGCTTTTTTATGATATTTATTAAAATTTCAGAAACAAAAAATTACATAGTTAAAAATAAAAGAGACGGGAAAATATAGAAGAAGAAAAAACATACAAAATATAGAAAAAAAAGTTAGAAAAAAACACTTAAAAACAAATTAATCCTTCCATATCTTACATTTCATTTCCTTGCTTCCCTGACCTCCTCTCACCTCCCTTTTTTGTATTCCAGTTCAATTGGTTAATTCAGCAATTCCTTTCCCTCTTTGTTTTTGTCTTAGTCCTTTAACTTAATATTTTATAGCTTTAGATTCTCACCTATTAACCGGCCATTTTTTCATACACCTTTATGACATTGCTTCTAGAACCACTTAATTTCATTCTAACATCATTCTAACATTCATTACTTTTACAATATTTCTGTAAATAGTCTTTAAATTTCTTCCAATCTTCTTCCACCAACTCTTCTCCCTGGTCTCGGATTCTGCCAGTCATTTCCGCCAGTTCCATATAGTCCATCACCTTCATCTGCCATTCTTCCAAGGTGGGTAGGTCTTGTGTCTTCCAATACTTCACAATGAGTAGTCTTGCTGCTGTTGTGGCATACATAAAGAAAATTCTATCCTTCTTTGGCACCAATTGGCCGACAATGCCCAGGAGAAAGGCCTCTGGTTTCTTCAGGAAGGTATATTTAAATACCTTTTTCATTTCATTATAGATCATCTCCCAGAAAGCCTTAATACTTGGGCACGTCCACCAAAGGTGAAAGAATGTACCTTCAGTTTCTTTGCATTTCCAACATTTATTATCGGGCAAATGATAAATTTTTGCAAGCTTGACTGGGGTCATGTACCACCTGTATATCATTTTCATAATATTCTCTCTTAAGGCATTGCATGCCGTAAACTTCATACCTGTGGTCCATAACTGTTCCCAGTCAGCCATCATTATGTTATGTCCAACATCTTGTGCCCATTTAATCATAGCAGATTTCACCGTTTCATCCTGTGTATTCCATTTCAACAGCAAGTTATACATCTTTGACAAAATCTTAGTTTTGTGTTCTAACAGTTCTGTTTCTAATTTTGATTTTTCCACAATTCTTCCCTTGCTTTGCTGGGCTTTTCTCTCTGCCATCCCCCACTACTCAAGTGGCTTTCCCACCACTACCAGATATGTGACAGGCTCATCAAGGTGAGAGAAGCAGCACGGGAGAGGGAGGCCCAGAAGGACAAAGGAAAAGGGGGTGGGGAGCAGAAGCCCCTTTCTGCTTCCCTGAAAAAACCTGGTTGCTCCCACCATTACTGTATACATCACAAGTCCTGTCTTTGCCTTCATGGTGTTTCACCCACAGCTGCTGCAAATCAGACCCCAGGAACCACAGGAAGACCAAGACTTAGCAGGCAGAGCATATTTGGTGTAATTCTGAGCAAACAGCACCTGTCCTGTTTGTCAGACACAGTTTCTATTCAGTACTCACAGAGCTGGCTACTGCCCATACCAGGTACTCTGCACTAACTCTGAATCAATGCAATCATTTTAAGGGAAAGACGAATGAAGGTGGGTTTTTGCGGGGGGGGGGGCAGGGGTAAAGCAATGTGATGTATTCATACTCCATACACCCTGTGGTAATGGACTTTTCTTAGAAAATACTAGCTTCCATTTCCTGGAAAAATGGGGACTAGAAACTTGTGTTAAAAAAAAAACCTTGAAGGCTAGAATTCTTGGAAATAGAATGGAAAAGGGACAAAGTAATCCTTTAGGACCTTCATTCGGTGACTGGCAGTCAATCACAGACACATAGGAGCCTTTGGACTAGTAGAATTCATGCCAAACTCCTGAGCTATGGAATCTCTCCCTTAGATTCCCTAAAACTAGATCAAATCACTGCTCAAAGACTGATCCGCCAAAGACTGGATGACATCGATTTACAGCGAAATTATATGCTGGGGGGAGGTGTTTGTTCGCCCCAGAACATTGGTATCACTTTAACTTACTGCGTTCCATCATACCTCTCCTCCCTTTCGACTGTTGCCCATAGGCTGGCCTTCACCAAAGCGAGGTTTAACGTTTTTCCCTCCAATGTCCTGAGACATAGATTCTCAAAGGGCCAAGCCTCCGCCATGTGCGAATGTGATAAGGAGACGCCGGAGTCGCTTCAGCACATTATGTTCACTTGCCCCTTATTCAAGGTGCCACGGGCAAATTTGTTGGGATCAATCATACAGAAACTAGAGGGTACCCCACCAAAATTCCACCTTGCCCAAATCTTGCAGGATAAGGATACCCACACGACCCTGAAAGTGGCTAGGTTCCTGGTCGCTGTCCTTACCCAAAAGCGTTGCCAAGGAGCACCACAAGCTAATTAAGGCGTAGTATGCCATTCCATCTTATAGTATTTTATTGTTATAGTAGTGTTTTAGCGGCTGTTTTTTCTCACGTGCACAAGCTGTTATTTATGTCTTGTTTTTATCTGTATGGGCCTACGGCCGTAATAAATTATTATTATTATAGGAGCCTTTCTTCTGGGCACTGACTTCTGTGAAAAATACTGAGTGCACAGTTGAAACCTTTTTTGCCCATTTATTGTAGCGAAAATTCTGAGGCACAGACTTGCAAATTCTCTCTTGCGATGCATTCCTAAACTGTTTAGGGTGACAGCCAAAAATCTGTCATTGCTTTGCATCCCTGATTCTCTGAAGGCATCTAGTTATCTTGACTGGAAAATGCTGGGATAGATGGACCAACAGTCTGGCTTGCTGCCGCCGCCACCTCCACACACACCTGGGAAAAGGCCTGGGTCTGCGGTGTCTTGATTGTGAGTGGTGGGAGCCTGCCTGTCTACTTCTTGTGTTCTGGGGAGGCGCCAAATCACAAGACATAACTCTTCTCTAATTGATGGGGTCTCATTAGCGAGGTCTTTGGGGAGCCTCTAACTCCTGTTGCGGCAGCAGGAGCCTCTGCTTGCTGGAGTTGGGGAGGGGGGCATGGGGGAATTGAGCTGACAGCATTTAGGCAGGAGAAAGGACCAGACAGGAGAGGAGAAGAGAGGAGAGGAGGGCAGTGGAGAAAGATGAATGCATATTATAATGAGCATCTCAGCCCTTTTGGATATCCTTAGTTATAATTGCAGTCTTAGCACAAAGATCACAGACATCTGCTTTGCCTTTGAAGCAGCCCACTCTTCCCATTTTACAGATGCGGAACTGAGGCTGAGCGTTGAGTGGCTTATGCCCTTTCCAGTTGTGTCTGTGGCTGAGTTTGGGACTTGAAAGTGCAGCTTCTCTCCACTCTGCAATGTTGTTCTGCATTGTTCCAGCCACTGGAGTGTTCCTGGACCTCATCTCAACCAGCCACACCCTTTTGCTGTTGTGTGTTTTGCCCCATACAGTGGTGCCTCGCAAGACGAAAAGAATCCGTTCTGTGATTCTCTTCGTCTAGCGGTTTTTTCGTCTTGCGAAGCAAGCCCAGTGACGGATTAGCGGCTTTTAGAGGCTTATCTGCTGATCGGATCAGCTGATAAGCGGCTTAGCGGCTTAGAAAAAGGGGGGGAGGGGAAAAAAACCAGCAGGAACTCGCAAGACATAGGAAATTCGTTTTGCGAAGCACCTTTCGTCTTGCGAGTTTTCCGTCTTGCGAGGCATTCGTCTTGCGGGGCACCACTGTACTCTGCCTGATTTTGAAGCTGTGGTACACGCATAGGCCCCAAACATTGGCAGCAATTGGGCAGGTGGGTGTCAGTGGGCTGGTAAGGTCCATCTTTAGTCTGTTGCTGTTTGAAAGTACCCTTAGGGCCTAGGTTCCCCCCCCCCCGCCTCCCTCCCCTTCTGAAAGTCCAGGGCTGCTTCCAGTTTATTTACATTTTATTATATCATCTTATACAGGTGAAACTTGAAAAATTAGAATATCGTGGAAAAGTTCATTTATTTCAGTAATTCAACTTAAAAGGTGAAACTAATATATGAGATAGACTCATGGCATGCAAAGCGAGATATGTCAGTCCTTTACTTGTTATAATTGTGATGATCATGGCGTACAGCTGATGAAAACCCCAAATTAACAGTCTCAGAAAATTGGAATATTAAATGAAATCAGCAAAACAAGGATTGCAAATAGAGCAATATTGGACCTCTGAGAAGTAGAAGCATGCATATGTACTCAGTACTTGGTTTGGGCCCCTTTGCATCAATTACTGCCTCAATGCGGCATGGCATGGATGCTATCAGCCTGTGGCACTGCTGAGGTGTTATGGAAGGACAGCCTTTTCCTTCTAGAGTGTTCGGTGTGGCCCGTCCACCAGCTCTACATAATGAGGTTCTGAAAGAAAAGTGAAACTTTTCCACGATATTCTAATTTTTCGAGTTTCACCTGTATTTATGAGCCACCCAGTAACAATGTTATTGGAGTGATGAGCAAATAAAATTGCTTAGCAATTGGAGAAGACAATCAAACACTAAAAGCCAATAACCAAGGCAGGAGTACGCCACTCTCTCTTACCCTATCTGCTGGCATAAAAGTACAAGAGCAATCTCGGGAGGCTATTGCTCCCATTTCTATTTCTCCTTTTCTGAAGACTCTTCTTTCTGTAAAGGCATTTCTCTTTTACACGCACACAGTCTCCTTGCCTCCACTTCAGACTCCTTCCAGGAAGGAGGGAGAAGGTCTCCCCTCCTACACAGAGAAAGAGCTCTGCTCCCTGGCTTCTCTCCTGCCTGGCCCCTTTCTCTGTGGAGTTGCTGCAGTCCCATTTGTCAGCCAGGAAGCTTCAGATGAAAGCCCGTTTCCAGTCCGTTAATATTCCGCTTAATGAGCTGACAAAGCAGATCCTCTGTGGTTGCAGAGTGGGAAATAATAATTAAACTTACTTTAGGCTGATGCTTTGCGTTATTGTCCTCGCTGCAGGTCGTGAGTGGCCATTTCTGGGCAACAACCTCCCCTCCCTCTCCTGCCTCCTTCAGGTGGCTGATCAGGTGGTGTTCTCTCATGTAAGGGATTGTCCCATAGGAGCGGCACAACACCTGGAGTGCGGGTGGGGCGAAAGGGAACAGAGAGCAAATTCATTGGTAAATGCCCTTTATGGCCCAGGGTTATCAGTCTTGAAGGAAACGCTAATGCCACAATAAAGCCTGCTTCTGAGTTCCCCTCCAGTGCCTCTACTAGGAGTGGAGAGTGTACCCTTCCATTCTTACTCCCCCCACTGGATACTCTGACATCAGTCTTTTCTTATGAAGTTGTAGCTATTGACATGCCCATTTGCAGAGGGTGAGAGGAGAGAGACATACAAAGAATGTGGCTCATGGCTGGCTGAAATGCAAAATGGGCACTTAGTCCTGATACTCTGTGGTCTTATTTTGGGGCGGGGGGACTAAGTGTCTAGTCCTCATGGCTATAGGCAAAAGAACTATTACTTCTGCTTACTAAATGTTTGCCAAAAAAGAGCACTCCTGAATGCAGCTTCTAAAAGTCACTAAATTTTTGTGCTGCTTCACTTGTCAGTGGCAACCATAAAACCATATTTCTGAAGTTACACAGAACCAGAATACTTTCTGTCCTTTTGATGTATTTTATAAAAATGTTCACAGCCACTCATGAGTATCTGCTCCACTTTTTTCCTTGAAATATTGCCTCTCCCATTTTGAGATCTCCACAGGGCAATTTCTGTGGCCAAAGAATTTCTGGGCCTCTGTTTGGAGAATGTATTCCACTGCAGTGCATAAAACTGCCTGGCTGGTGAGTTTGAGGTTTGCTGGAGAGGGAGCAACCAAAGCTCCCCCCCCCCAGCCACCCTCCTCAGTGGTCCTGAGTCACACCCCAAATAATTTTGCCTTGCTGGAAATGTGTCCTCCTGTGTGGAGAACAGAGGGGGGGGGGTGAGCGTCTGCATAAACTGGAGTGCTGTGTACCTGAGAGGCAGCATTGATATTTGCTGCTTTGCCCAGTTTGGCCACTGGCATGTGGCACTCAGAGGTTTGCCCCCAAGGGACCGTGGGCCCTGCACTGGAGAAGATTCCTCACCCATGGAGTAGATGACCCTGTGGGACAGACTGGGGGTGGGGTGGGCATGAGAGTCGCAGGGAGGGAGAAAATCCAGCACCAGGAAGACATAGCAGAGGTTTGGCTTTGTAGTCACCCGAGCTTCTGCATGTGAACTAAGGGAGGGGCAAGGGGACACCCTGGGAGTTTCGGGCCACATCTTTCTCTCCTCCCCCCCCCCTTTTCCCTGGGCCAGAGTAGTGAGCACCCGCATGCACACATGTTGATCCACTGGGCTGCATACGTGCAGTTGCGCACGAGGACTTTGTATGCCTGCTTGCCAAAGGGAGGGCCGCTGCTTGCATAGAAAGATGTTTTGGAAGAAGGACAGAGTTCAAAAAGTTTGAGAAATGCTGGCTTAGATGGTAGCTTCACTCCTGCCACTAGACTAGGAAGGAGGGGGTGATGCTGCCGCCATTGCCTCCCTCCTCTTTGCCACTAGAGCAGGGAGAGTTCAAAGGATCCTGCCTTCCTCCCTCTGTTAAATTTGCCTGACTTCATGCTGTCTGTTGGAAGAGGAGATGGAAATAGCAGGGAGGGGCTGCAAACTAGGCCAGGTCCCATTACTGCATTCTGAGCCACCAAAGCAGCTGTCTGGTTTGTGTTTGTGTATGTGGAATCAGCTGCTTGTGTGCATTGGACTTGCCCTTTGCTAAGAGCACTGACTAAGCCTCAGGCAAGAAGCCCCAGAGCAAATGCAAGCAAGGGCCATGCCTGATCAACTGGGTTGACTGGTCTGTGCTGGGTCAGCTGAGGCAGGGGGCAAAAGGTGATTTGTTGGGCAGAGCCATGCCACTCCGTACCTTAATAAGGAAATTGGACTAGGATTGTTCTCTCTCTCTCTCACTCTCACATGCACACACAGCGATTCTGATGTTTTCACAGGAAGCCCAAAACTGAATAGAGCTGGGCTAAGCAGCAGTCTGGAGACTCCTTAATGAAGCACTAATTAAGGCAAGCTGCTTTGCACTTGATCTCAGCACAGTATAATTAATGCTGCAGCTTTGATTGGGTTCACACTCCTAACTCCTTGTGCCAATGTGGTACATCCAGGGTATAACAGTCAAACGGCTCCGAGTGCTCCTTGATCAGCTGTGCCTATATGCATTGCTAGAGCAGAACTGGAGAACTTAGTGACTCTCCAGAGGTTGTTGGACTACAACTCCCATCAGCCCCGGCTAACACAGCCAACAGCCAGTGGTGGAGGCACTGGCAGTCCATCAGTATCTGAAGGGGCCACAAGGTTCCCCACCCCTGTCCTAGAGCAGCAGAAAGCATGCTGAGAAATGTGCTGTGGGGCTTGAGCAGTTCTGTAGAAGTGTCATTCAGTATCTGTCTCCCCTAAATATTCTATATGAATCCCATCTCTGACTTGAAGACACGAACAGCCTTGGCCTGTGATGACTTTTCTGTGCTCCAACACATGCTGAACTTTGAGTGGAATTCAGTGTCTAATGCAAAACCTGGCTTCCTAAGGAAATGTAGTTTTTAAGCAAGCTTCTGGTCCTCATCGTCATGCAAATGTTGCACTTTCTCTGCCTCATGGAAAGAGGCTTTGCACCCTGCTTGGCCATCTCGGTCTCTTCCAGGGAAACTGCTCCCCCTGACTTATGCATCCTTGTGTTTCTACCCCTTCACCTTTCCTCCTTCCAAAGAAATCCAAATTCTGTAGCACCTTGCCTCCCTACAGTCCATCAAGTGGCTGCAGCTGGCCTCTTCCCACTTTTGCAGCCTGGCTGCTGTCCCCCTCTGGCCCAATTTGGCCCATAGCAGGAGCCAGGTCCCATGACAGTAGAACAGCCTCCCTCGGTCTGGGGCTCTCCAGATGTGGCCAGGCTGCAGCTGCCATCATCCCTGAACATTGGCCACGTTGCGGAGGGCTATGGGGAGAGGAGAGTCCCAAGACCCCACGCTGGGGAAGGTTGGAGTCTAGCGCCCCGTAGCCCTTTCCTGTATTTCCAGGGCACTGTTGACACCTTGCAATAACTTGCTCTGCTTTGGTCTCTCTTTTGTCTCTCCCTCCAGGATGGAAGAGTGGTCTCGTCGAGAAGCTGAACGGAAAATTAAAGAGCGGGAGGCACAGGGGCTGCCTGTGCTTGACTCTAATTATTATGACCCCAGCAAAATTGTGCTGCCTCCAGAGGATGAGGAATAAGTTCCATGATGTCTGCCTGTCTGGCTAAGCTGAGAATAAACTTCCAAGATGATTTGTGTTTACTGCCAGCTTCTCTCTCTCTCTCTCTCTCTCTCTCTCTCTCTCTCTCTCGTGGGTTTGGAAAGGGAAAGTTCATCCACCTAAAAGGGGTGTGTAATCTGAACAGTATAGAGTAGGCCAGGCCAGCCACTCCACTCCCTTGATGTTCTGCTTCAAGGGCGATTGCATTTGCTACATATCCCTGCTGCCATCATCCCAGCTGCTGTGTTGTCGAGATGCTGCATGCGCATGTTGTTATGAGGAAACACGACAATGAGCCCTGGGATGCTGGCAGACGCTGCACACAGTCAAGAGTTAGCCTGTGCGTTGCCTGTTAAGAAACAGGCTAATGCTGAAAAGGAAGGGGGAAACATCAGCATTTGGACTCATAGCTGCTGTTGTCACGAAGGGAAATGGGAGGCCTGAGCGCTGCTTCGGTTTCGGCCAGGCCTTTCCTTGGCCCTGCCTTGGATATAGTAGAATTTGGCAGCACCACTCACTCCTGGCTGAAGCCAGGCCTTGGGCAGATGGCCCTCCTGGTGCCTTGCGGTGGAGTGCTATATTTATCCTGTGTGTCACTGCCCATCCTTGTATGTGTATCGACTGTGTATCTACAGAGCCTATTCTGTGTCCCTCTTGCTCAGTATTGTCAGGACTGGCCGTGAGTCTGGATTATAGCCCTCCAGGATCCCAAGACAAAAGCAGAGATGTGCACCACGTGGGGGGGATTTTGTTACCTTGCTGGCTTTTTTGAAAGACACTTCCAGCAGAGCTCTTCCACCGTTTGCAGCTATGTCAGGGGCAGAAGTCCAGCAGATGAAGCTTTCCTGTGTCTGTGCCTCCATGCTAAAGTGGAACTGTGCCTGTTGGGTTTCTGAATCATAGAATCATAGAGTTGGAATAGACCACAAGGGCCATCAAGTCCAACCCCCTGCCAAGCAGGAAACACCATCAGGGCACTCCTGACATATGGTTGTCAAGCCTCTGCTTAAAGACCTCCAAAGTAGGAGACTCCACCACACTCCTTGGCAGCAAATTCCACTGTCAAACAGCTCTTACTGTCAGGAAGTTCTTCCTAATGTTTAGGTGGAATCTTCTTTCTTGTAGTTTGGATCCATTGCTCCGTGTCCGCTTCTGTGGAGCAGCAGAAAACAACCTTTCTCCCTCCTCTATATGACATCCTTTTATATATTTGAACATGGCTATCATATCACCCCTTAACCTCCTCTTCTCCAGGCTAAACATGCCCAGCTCCCTTAGCCGTTCCTCATAAGGCATCGTTTCCAGGCCTTTGACCATTTTGGTTGCCCTCCTCTGGACACGTTCCAGTTTGTCAGTGTCCTTCTTGAATTGTGGTGCCCAGAACTGGACACAGTACTCCAGGTGAGGTCTGACCAGAGCAGAATACAGTGGCACTATTACTTCCCTTGATCTAGATGCTATACTCCAATGTTTCCCAACCTTTTTTGGGCAAAGGCACACTTGTTTCATGAAAAAAATCTTGAGGCACACCACCATTACAGCCCCGTGACGTCAGCGCGCAGCGTCACGCCGGGAGGGACATGAATTGCTAGCAAATTACATAATCACCTCCTTGAGGGCTGGCTCATCTTCTCCGAAGGCAGAACCCCATTAATTAACAGCACAGACTCACACCATAGCCAAGACGAGGGGGGAAAACCTCAGTCATGCACAGTCATGCACATGTGGGGGCTAAATGAGGACGAAGACCGGGCAGAGAGCAGGGTTCAAATCACCCCACCTGGCCAGGACAATCCCTGGGTGCTCCCTTGGGCCACTCGCCTGACCCACCTCGCAGGGCTGTTGTTGCGAGGAAAACACAGGGAGAACCACGCGCGCCCCCGGGAGCTCCTTGGAGGAGAAAGCGGGCGATGAATGCAATGCACGAAATATATGAGAGGCGACCAGGTTTTGCAGGTGAGGGGCCCCCGCCAGCCTCCGCTTCCAACACCCGGCGCAACGACGCCGAAGTTTCCCCCCGGGCTCGGGGAGCAGCGCTGCTCCCCCCCGGCTCCCCTTCGTCCTCCTGGCTCTCTCTGCCGCCCACTGGGGACCCCCCTCACCTGCCAAGTCCGGAGCGCCGGTGGAAGTTGCATGCATGCATGCAGGGCGCCGCGTTGCCATTGCATTGCACTGCACTCCATGCAGCGCCTGCACGCATGCATTGCCTTGCACGCCCGCCAAGGGGTCTCCCCGCGGTCCGATGCGTCCCCTCTGGCGCGGATGCAGCATTGCAAAAATAAACCCCCCCCCCGACGCAGCCCTACGTGGGGGGCAGCCTCCGCCGCTCCGCCTCCGCAGGGATCCCCGGGCTCCATCCTACCGCCCGATCTCCGCGGGGGCGCAGGCAGGCTGCGCGGGGTCTGCGCGGAAGAGCCCCGGCCGCCGCCGCGCTCATTCCATGGCCGGGAGAAGAGCGCTTCAAACAAAACGCCCGGCCCGCCAGGCCACGCTGGGAAACGTAGTTTGCGCACCCTGCGCAGGCGCGGAGCCCAAGGGCGAGGGGACTACGGATCCCGGCAGCCCCCGCGCCGGGGACGGAGGGGGAGAGGCCGGGTGCAGGGATGGAGGGACGGGTGGGCGAGCGAGTGAGTGAGTGGCAGCCGCCAAGCCTTGGCCGAGAGCCAGGAAGGGCTTCCCCGGAGGAGGAGGAGGAGGAGGGAGGCGCAGAGCGGGAGGGAGGGAACCCCAGGGGTCATCTAGTGACGGCGCCCCAATCGAAAATTTGACTTAAAAAAAAAAAACCTTTCGAATTTTTTAATTTTTCCCGCGGCACACCAGGCAACATCTCGCGGCACACTAGTGTGCCGCGGAACAGTGGTTGGGAAACACTGCTATACTCCTATTAATGCAGCCCAGAATTGCATTGGCTTTTTAGCTGCCGCGTCACACTGTTGGCTCATGTCAAGTTTGTGGTCAACCAAGACTCCTAGATCCTTTTCACATGTACTGCTCTCAAGCCAGGTGTCACCCATCTTGTATTTGTGCCTCTCATTTTTTTTGCCCAAGTGCAATACTTTACATTTCTCCCTGTTAAAGTTCATCTTGTTTGTTTTTGCCCAGTTCTCTAATCTGTCAAGGTCGTTTTGAAGTGTGATCCTGTCCTCTGGGGTGTTAGCCACCCCTCCCAGTTTGGTGTCATCTGCAAATTTGATCAGGATGCCCTTGAGTCCATCATCCAAGTCGTTGATAAAGATGTTGAATAGGACCGGGCCCAAGACAGAACCCTGCCTGTTGCAAAACTTTTTGGAAACGTTTAAACACTCTGACTGGCAGGGAGGGTGAGATTTAGCAACTCCTGCTAATCACAGAAGACAAATTTATGCCTGCAGAGTTTACAATTGACCATAGGAAATATGCACATTTTTTTATCTGTGTTCTTGAAATCAAGGGCACTTGTGGTTCTATTCCTGAATCTCTACCACCTGTTCTGTTTTTCAGGTATTCCTTTAGGGAGGAAGCCCCCACCCCCCTTTCCCCATTAGTCATGTGATACGCTGCCTTTCTTTCCTGGCCATAACAATAAAGCTGCGGTGACAGTCCTCCCTCCCTGAGTGCTGGTTGCTGGTAAATAATAGCATGGGAATGGATGGCCTTGAAGAGCTCTAGGGTTTTTTTTGCAGTCACTTCCATGTGGTGGGGAAACGGCGGGGGTGGGGGCATGTTGCATTAGAGCAGAGCTCTGTTCCGTGTGCCACAGGACTATGGCAACCAGCAAAGCTTTCTGAGAGAAGAGCCTTTTGAGGTGCCCTGGTCACTCACCACGGGCTTTTCTCCTGCGTTTGCATATGAACAATGCATCTCAGAAGATAGGGTGGACTCCTCCTGTTTCCTTCCTTTGCTGGAAATTATAGGGTGGACAGTCCTTTTCAAAAGCAGTACCCTCCCCTGTACCTTTACTGGATGGAGAGGGATACAAGGTGGTGGCTGGTTTGTGGTCTCCCCCCCCCCCCGTTGCACCAAGCAAAGAGGAACACCAATGATGCTCAATCCTCACTAAATGCTTTTGCACCTGTTTGCAGGGTCAAAGTCCTTCACTGTTGAAGAGGACGAGCAAATGGCAACCGTTTGAAGGAGCAGATGTGGGGAGGGTTGGGGGAGAATTGTCTAGCTGTCCTCTGTGCCTCTTTTAGCTGTCGAGTCCTCAGCTTTGTAATGCAGATAGTCTAGAGAAGGGATAGCCGATGGATCCTGCAATCCCTGACCACTGACCATGCTGGTTGGGGGCATTGGGAGCTGCAGTTCAAAACATTGGCTAGCCTGTTGTAGAGCACAGCATCTTCCTCCTGCCACCCCCTGCGTATGAAACACCCACTTTCCTCTGTCCTAGATTTCTCTCTGCTCCCTGCCTCCATCTACCTGCCCCTGCCCCAAGGTACAGGTACAGTTCTAAGGCCAAGCACTTGGAGGGAGAAACAGCACCTTCCAGCTCCCCTTGCAGGCCAACTTCACCGCTGCAGCCTTCTAGTTACATAGTGCTGGCTAACATGAAGAAGAAAGTAGAGCCAGGGTGTGTGTGTGATGCTCCTCCCTGGTGATTCTGCCCCACTTCCATAGACCAAAGCTGGACTCCCAGCGGCTGCTTCACTGGGCTGCCGTTTGGCATGAGCCGTGGCCTCCTGGTGCTCAGCAATCTTTTGCCCCGTCTCCCTTCACACTTTATCACCAGACTTGGAAGCACCTGTCAAGACACACCCCTTGGCAGCCATTGCTTTCCCTCCCACTGCCGGGCGTGCCTTGCATCCCTTCTCTGCAGCCTCTCGAGTTAACATTTACACACACGGAGAGAGAGAGAAAGATGCAGTCTCATTTGAGTTTATTTTCCTCTCGCTTCCTGCTACAAGGAGTTTTGTTCAGCCGCCTCTCCGCTCCCCATAATGCCGTGCATGGCCAGAGCTTTCTCTGAGTTGCACATCTTTAAGGGTTTACAGCAGCGAAGAGAAGTCATTATCCTGTTGAAGGGAGGGAGGGAGGGGAGAGAAGCAGCCTCAAAGAGCAGATGTGACTCACGCTCATCCTGGTGCTGACGCCACCCTCTGCAAGCAGGCAGTGGGAGGCTTGGGCAGAGCACTCTGGGGGCCCTGGCTTCCAGCCCCATACCTCCCCCACTTTGTCTGCTCTTTGACCTGAGCCTATAGCCTGGGAGTCTCCGGCTCCCCTGCCCCATCCAGAGCCGTAGCCGGGTGATCTTGCGCCCCTGGCAGAACCGTCCAGGTTGCTCCCCCCAGCCACAGACAAATTAGCTCTTCTTTCTGCCTCTCCTCCAACCCTGCCCCCCCCCCCATTCAATTCACCCTCTAAAACCATTTCTTATGAGGCAATAATCAATATTTATATTTATGGACATATTTTTAGCTGATTTTGTGCCCCCCCCCATTGCCTGCGCCCCTGGCGGGTGCCCACCTCACCACCCCCTAGCTATGGCCCTGGCCCCATCAGGCACTAAAATTGCTTATTCTCCCTTCAGAGCTCCAGCCAGAACCCAGGAACTCCTTCCCTTCTTTGCTTTTCATCAGCATTCGACTGTCTCTCTGGGAATAGCAGTTCCTAAATCGGGTACGGCTGCTCCCATTCAGCAAATGGTGCTAATTTCCTTTCACAGCCCAAGCAGAGCTGTGATTGCATCTTGTCAAGTGTGCCGAGGTGTTCTGGGCGGCTGTTCTCTTATTCGTCCCACCCCAGAGGTGGCTGCATCCTTCCGTATGTGTGACAGACAGTCAAAAGGAGGTGAACTGAGGAAGGGATGTAGGCTGGGGAGGAGAGGGGGGATGAGTTCCCCAACTTTGGGGTGGGGCGTTCATCCCTGTATTCTCAGTTAAAATTTGGTGACCATGCTAGGAGGGTCCAGGAAAGGGATTAGATAGCTCTAAGCTGTCACTGGCGAAGTACTGTAAAGCCAAGTGAGATGCTGACTGGAGGGAGGGGCAGAGGAGCGGAGCTCTGAGCCCCTCGGGAGATTAAACTGTTATTAATATTTTGAAGAAACACTGATTCCCTTCTAATGCCGCTGTCGTGGCTGGTTTTTAAGAAAAATATGCAGCATGCTATGGCTGTTGTGTCTTTATCCTTCTCTTGCCCCCAAGGAGCTTACAAGGTCCTCCCACCACCATCTATGACCTTGCAAGGCTGAGATAGGTGGACTGGCTCACAGTCACCCGGTGAGCTTCATAGCTGAGCAGGAATTGAACCTGAGTCTTCCTGGTGCTCGTCTGACATTTAAGAGCTGTGGGGTGTGAGAGCACAATGCCAGGTCTGAGAATGCAGGAAGCAGGACTGGGGAATCTGCACCCTCCAAATATTGCCCTGTACAGCTGTGACCATTGGCCATGCTGACCAGTTCAGCAAGTGCTGGAGGACCACAGGTCCCCTGTCCTCTGGCCAGCAGAGAGAATGGGGTCCAAACAGAGATTGTCATTGGCTGCCCAGCATCAGCAGAAGAGAAGGACTTGCACCGCAGTTGGGAACACAGTTTGCTTCCTGAGCTGCTTCAGGAGGAAGGCAGCATCAAAATTCAGTAAACAACAAAGCCATGAAGCTTCCCTTGAGCTGCTGATGCATTCCTCTTTGGCCTGGATTATACTAGTTTGGCTACATGAGGAGCCGCAAAAAGGATCAGATGTAGATAATGCCCCACTTAAAGCCGCAAAGGGAGAGGGACCTGGCCATGTCTGCTCTCCTGCTGGAACAAGGCCACATTTTGCTCTCTCAATGTATCCCAATGCTTGGCTCCTGCTGTTCCAGCCCTTGGCTTTCTGACTTGTGACCTCCCTTAACCTCAGCCTCTGCTCCTCTTTCTTGTAAGATGAGACCTGCAGGATTTGGCCAAAGGCCCATGCAGTCCCTCATCTTGGTCTCACTCTCCAACCAACTGCCCAGGGGAAGCTCCCAAGCAGGACCTGAGGGCAACAGCGCACTCCCCACTGGTTCCAGTTACAGATAGGTAGCCGTGTTGGTCTGCCATAGTCAAAATAAAAAAATTCCTTCCAGTAGCACCTTAAAGACCAACTAAGTTAGTTCTCCCCACTGGGCGATTCCCAGGGACGGCTACTCAATGGCAGAATGAGTAGGACAGAGCTATTGGTTGCTTCTCCTCTTGCTTCCGCCTCCGTTCTTCCAGGAAGTGGGCTTGCTTAATAGCAGTTGGCGGGTTGGGGGTCAGAAGGCCAAGTTGCGCTCAGTGTGCAGCAATTGAAGCGCATTGCCATGGGGAAAGTCCATTTTAAGTCCAGAGTTTTGACATTTCCTAATTGCCACTACCAAATAAGGCTGTGTGCCCAACCTGCATGGCCTAGGGCTTTGAGTAGAACCCAAGTGTCCTGCCACCCCCCTCCTTCCACAGCCGAAATTGTGTATCTCACACCCACAGAGGTTCCTGCTGCAGCAAATAGATTTGCAGATTACACATTCAGACAGACGTTGCTCTCGAGTTGGTGCCACTGTGGCACTTATGATGCACTTGTGCATGGGGTGAGGCACCATCACAAAGGTCTGCACATCCCTTAGGAAATATTCTGCACATGCACACATACTGCTCTTTCTGGAAGAAACTGCAACAAAACCAAACCACAAGTGCACAGAGTTAAACCCCCCCTGCTGATTTATAAGCCCAGGCTCCAGAACACACCAGAGGTTTATGCAACTGCTGCAATAGAATGAATGCAAACAGGCCATTGCATATACCGTATGCACACACCTAAAGGAAATGCATTTGGTTCTAGAATTTTCCAGCTCTACAGCTCCATGCAAATAATCAGCTACATAAAAATGCACAGTTGTTTACAGAGAAGATATGGGACGGCACCGAATTTCTTAGGAACAGTTGCATTAGTGCAGTCCCTGGTCATTTTGTCCCTTTCTCCCAGCTCCCATCACTTGCCCCTGTTCCAAGCCCCTTCCATGCATCCCTGTATCTTGCTATCCAGTTGTACCCCTTGATTTACCCGTCACTGCATGTACACAGACACACATATTTGTTTATTTGTTTCCAAGCTGCCTTCATAAGCAGAGTTCTCTGGTATGATGTTCACAGCCCACCATCCTACCCCGGCTGTGTCCTGTTCCCTTTCCTTTGCTGCCACGGGGAGGAAGGGTTTGCGGATGCTGACTTTCTGTTTCTTTTTACAGTGTGATGAGTCCAAGAGGAGGACCTCCAGGTGTCAGGCAGCCCCCAGCATGTCGCTTGACCTGTGTGATCAATATGCCAGATGGGAAGCAAAAACGGGGAGAAATGCCGGCAAACCAAGAAGCCTGTTACAAAAGAAGCAGAAATGGAGATGGCAGGGTGGGTGGGTGAAGAATATAAAGAGCAGCACAACAACACGATCACTCTTCTGATCTGGAGAAAAGCTGCTTGCTAATACCAAATATGAGAGGCAAACGCTGATCATAAAACAAAAGCCATCTATTGAGTCTTCAGAATTGACAATTCGCAAGAGCATACATTGATGTATCCCAAAACTTACTACACACAGAGAGAGTCTCTGTAACAGAAACGCACACAGAGGAGAAAGAGAGAGAGGTCTCTGATATACTAGTCTAAAGGAAGGCAATACACTTTGCAGATCCCAACTGGGATAACAGGACTATAACCTCTCTCCCCCCCCAGGCAGCCCCCCCTCTCCTTTGTGGTGGAAAGGCACAAATGCATCAGCAACCGGCTCGCAAACACAAACTTGCACCCGTTGGTCCTCCTCTTCCACAGCTGCGGTGGTCGGAGAGGAGCAAAGGGGCGCTTCGCTGCATGCCCGGGCAGCTCTGCAAATACTTGCCAACATACCAAACTCCCCCCCCCCGCCCCTCGCCCGGCAGCCACAACCACCTGCTGTGCAAACGCCAGAGAGAAGCAGATGTAAAGGATGTGGCGCAGGTAAGTACAGGTCCCTTGAGGCAGGCAGAGCCACGAAGATGCGCAGCGACTGAGGGACCATTCTCACATGTGCTGATGTGCGTGCATTTGCAGGCACGCGCTACACACACATGCAATATTTCACAGAGCAGGCACACTGTCTCTGACACAAACATACACACACACGTCCACCCTCCCTCTTGCCCTCTCTTTGCCTAAATCACATGTCCCCAGCCTCGGGCTCTCCATGTGTTCCTGGGTCTCTCCTCCCTCGGCGCCCCCCGCCCCAGCAGCCGCTCCCGCCCCTGCTTTCTTCTCCTTGGGCTCTCTGCCAGGCAGGCTGTGCTCACACACTCTGCCAGGGAGCGCAGAGGCAGGCAGCTCCGTGCCATGGCTGAGCCATCCCAAGCTGCCGACCCTGTGCCCCGTGGCCAGCTGTAACGTGGGAACTCATCCCGCCAGCCCCAGGAGGGGGAGGGACGCGCAGCTCCCCCCAGGTAGGAAACGGGAGGGGCAGCAGGAGGGCTGGGGGGTGGAGGAGTTTGCATTTCGCGCAAGTACGCGGGAGAAGGATGCGGGAATGGATGGACCGCAGGTGGCGCGCAGGGCGTGCATGGAGCTAAGATTGGGACTGGAGACTGGGGCGCAGGAGCGCAGGAACCAGAAGTTGGGATACAAAGGTGGGCTGGGATTCTGACCTGGAAATGGGAGGGGCAGCATGCTGGGTGCGCCACAGCTCAAGCGATTCCATTCTTTAGACACCCAGAAAGTTTAGGAGCATCTTTGGGACGGGGCAGAAGTTCCCTCTGGGTGAGGACAGGGCTGTGAGAAGAGGGCTGCACAGTAAAGGAGAAAAAGCAGAGGCGCTTTGGGTGCTGAGGGAAAGCGGTGAATAAAAGGCACTGGCAGCACCATATAAGAGAGCACACGTGCACACAATCAGAAGAAAGGGGTTTTTAAAGCTCCTGCCAATGTATTTGATGCACTCAAACGCCTGCCAGGCAGTAGGAGCTTTGTAAAAGCTCATTCTACATCTCTCAAACACACACACACACACACACACACACACACACACACACACACAGGCGAAAATGGACTACAATATAGCTGTATTGGTGTGTTTGTAATTATATATAATTTACACAGTAGAAGTGGGTTCAAACGTGTGTGTGTGTTTATGTATCCACATTATTTTGAATCTTTTGTGTCTGTGAAAGATAATGCATCCAGGGATCTCTGCAAATGCATTCATGTGCACTAATGCATACGTATCTCCTGTTTGTATGCTTTTTCTATTGGTTGGTATATGACCACCTATGTGTCTTTGAGCAAGCACATGTGTGACTCAATAAACCATTGTTCTCACCTAGCTACATTTGTGTGTATGGACAGATAGATGTGTTTAGGTAGCATGTGCATGCAAGTCACAGGGTTCTTTCCAGTGCCTTGGCAGGAACTTTACAAGTGTGTGTGTGTGTGCTGCATTGCTCACAGGGTCTCTCTCTCTCTCTCTCTCTCTCTCTCTCTCTCTCTCTCTCACACACACACACACACACACACACACACCCCACAAGCATAGTCTTTTACTGCAATCTATTGGATTTAAAATAACAGTCATCAGCTACTACAGTTTATTACAGAAGAAGGATCACAAAATTCAGTTCTGGTGGTGGAGTCAGCATGGTATATGGGAAGTTCACTGGACTTCTGAGAATCAGTAATCCTCATGGTTCTGGAAAGATGATTTCAGGAGACCTGGGACATGATCTCAGTGGTCGGCTTCCTCCCTGACACTCCCTGCCCTTTCCTTCAAGAGTTTGAGATCCTCTCCCTTCCACCTCTTTGGAGTCCCATTTCTACACTGACTTCTGTTGCACTATTTTGAAAATAGGACAGACTACCTAGTGGACCTTGTCTCCTAAGAATCTGTTAGCGATTCTGCTGATACCCTGTGGGTTCTGTGTAGCATTAACAACATCTGATTGATTCATTAGATCAAATAATATTTGCATTATCATGTGTGTGCCTACGTCTAAACTGTGTTGTACATTCTGTTCCAATAATTCTCAGTTGTCAATTATGACGCTTGGATGTGCAACAAACTGAGGTCTCCAATTCCCTAACCCCTCTGTTCCCACACAATTCTGCTTGTAGAGTTATATCAGGACTAAACATGCATGGAGAATAGGGAAAAACCTGTTCTGTAACCCTTCTGGCACATAAGAGTGGTTGTAATGCCTTCTATTCCTTGTTAGGAGATCTTGAGCATGTGTCCTGTTGTGTGCATGTGTGCTTAGACTTGTGAGTGTGCTGCACAACTGCATGTTGTAAGCGCATGGATTAAACTAACTCAGCTCTGAAAGAGGATAAGATCACAGGGGACTTTTGAATATATATTCTCCCTCTCCCATAATGCTGTGACTGCTCAGGATCACCCAATGAAATTGATTGGCAGTAGATTCAGGACAGACAAAAGAAAGCACTTGTCACATTATTAATTTACAGAATTCATTGCTGGAGGATAACGAGATGGTTCACTGTCACAGGTAGCTTTGAAGGGAGATCAGATGAATTCAGGGGGATAGATCTATCAAAGGCTAGTGGCCATGGCAGAAACGCTCCACAAAACCTCCATGTTCAGAGGCAGTGCACCACGCAAGGTCAGTTGCTGGGAGGCAGAATCAGGAGAGGGCTCGTGCCTTTGCCCCTGGTTTATGCATCTGCCTGACCGCTATGGAAAATGGGATGCAGGACTAAGTGGGTTTTTGGTCAGGGCTTCCATTATGCTCTCATGAAGCATCTCCTGCCTGCTCAGTCCTGTGCTCCAGGTATGGAAATGTTAAAATTAATCTCATCCAAGCAGAAACATCCTTATATCTCCCCCATCCCTTTCCCCAAAGGCAGAGTTATGCAATCTGGGGATCTTTCCTTGAAAACCCTTCTATCAAGTTGGGCGTATTTGCTGTGGAGGCACCAAATGGGACAATGATCAGCAGATCACTTACCTGGGATCACCTGGGTGGTAGAATAAGGATGGACCTTCTCACTGAACTTGGGAAACTAGGAAACAATTCTCTGGCATGGTCTCCAACTCTCTTGGACAATCCTATTTGCACCTTCTGTCCTTCGTGGGATAATGCATGTTCTCTATTTCTTTCTCTCTCTTTCTTCCTGAGGGGTGCAAGGAAGTTAGACTCTCTGGTTTTTAGACAGTAGGCTGTGAGCGCATTCACACTCAGAGCCAGCACAACCTGTTAGGTGAAAATTAACTTTGCTTCCCCTTCCACCCTGGATCCTGGTTTCCTTCTCGACCTCATTAAAGCGTTTCCCAGTCGCATTGTGCACTGACTGGTGTGATTCTACAGGGTTTCTGTAAGGATCTCTCTTAGCCCTGTCTGGAGGTGCCAGCTGCACTGAGCCTGAGGATGCGCTGCCTCTTAGCTGCCTCTCTTCCCCTTGGAGGGGTTTCCGATGAGCCTGGATTCTCTTGTCCGCAGCAGCAGCCCTGATGCCCTCCAGGGTCAGCCATCCCTGTTCCTGCTAGACCTTCTTCTGGACAGAATAACCCACACAGATCATGTACCCTGACTGGCTTTGCCACTGTGGCAACCTGGTCCAGGCTCAAAGCAGAGAAAGGTCGGTCATGAATTGCCATGAGGAAGCTGCATTCACAAGTGGGGCAGCAGAGTGAGCAAGAGAGGAGCCGGACCCCGAGGCTCCTGATCTGGGACTAGGAACATGCCTCACACACATGGCGTGCGGAACATGTTTCCGATGAGGCATCTTGCTTAGGGGAAAAGGCTTAAGAGGTCAGAGATTTCTAGGTTGGAGGTGGGTGGGAAGACAACCAGTTGAGGGGTTTATAGCCATTTATAAAATTAGGAGTGAATGAGTTACTTTCTCTCAGAGCATCAGGCACTGCTTCCCATAGGCACCGCGAGCACAACATGCTCGCATGCCTTGGCCACCACAGATCTGACACCCACAGAGGAGAACTTTCCTGTCTCCTCCAAGGCTACCGTGCTTTTTGGGCTGAGTCAATTCTCACATTTACAGCTGCCAGTCAGCAAGTGTAGAGGAACCAAGTGTTGAGAAATGCAGACACATGTGTGAACCAGCCCATCTGCTGAAATTCAGGCCAAACCAAATGGAAAAACTTGTTCACATAACACAGAATAATCCCTTGAGCACACCTGGCCCCCAATTTTATGGGTGTGGGTGTGTTAGCAAGCCCCCTCCAGCACCAAGCAGTCCCCACCTGCCCCACCCTGTGCCCCCCACTGCTTCCCCTCCTAGGGCTGCCACTGCTGCAGTCGCCAACCTCAGCCTCCCCTTTGCAAGGGAAAGGCTTTGCCCAGCAGCCTTGCTGTAATGGAGCAGAGAACTGAGCATCCCCTTAGCCCATTTGAGCACTGTTAGCAGGTGAGGCCGGGAGCAAGCTGGAGCATGCTGGGAAGCTGGGGCCTGGAGCTGGTCGACTCTTGGGGGGAGTGGCAGTGTCCGCTCTGCTGGACCAGGCCAAGGTGCGTGGCCCTGGCAAATGCGCACTGTGATGGGTCTTGCTGCCAGGCCTGGCTGTGCTGTTGTTCTGTTATTGTTTTGTAGTATCTGTAGTATCTGTAAATTTTCCAACACTACAATTCTATGATTCTTTTATAAGCTGTCTTGAGAATGCCTGAAGGGCAGAGTATGCATTTGAGATATCAATGTTCTCTTGTGGTGGGGAATTGGAGAGGCTCTCCAGACCTTGTTGGACTCCAAGTCTCATTATCGCCAGCATGGCCAATGGCCAGGGATGATAGGCTCAACATCTGGAGGGCCAGAGGTTCCCCAGCCCTGGCTTATGGAAGTAATTGCCACGTGATACTAGGTTAAACAGCAAAGCAAGTTAAGAACAGGACACCCATGGTCACAGGCTGATGATACCGTGAATGAAACTGCTGGGAACTGTATTCTGGAGTTTTGAGGTAAAGCGTGGATCACACTGTCAGAGCTGCTTCAAGATCCTAGCTCACAGAGGATCACGCTAGCCAGCGGTTACTTTGTAAAAGTCTTTATTGAGTTACAGTTTCCATTCTCAAGCTGCTGCGTGCAACTCTACGTCTTATGGGTTAGACCGGCGAAGCTCCGTCTGAGTCTCCGCCCCCTGTACACCAGCTAAGTACCCTAGCCTTACTCCACCTTTTCCGCCTGACCGTTCTTCTCTGGGTCCCTCTGCCCCCCGTGGTCTCTTCCTTTCTGGACGCTTCTGACGCTGACCCCCCGGGCCCTTCTGTCTCCTTGCAGCGGGCTTTAGGACCTGGCTCCCTTTCCGGGCTGCTTACTGCGCCACCTTCCTGTGTATTTGAACTTGGCGCGCGCGCCCAACCTTCCACTTGCCGCCTGACCGTTTCCTCGCTCCCCGATGGAGGTGTGGCCACTCCTGACTCATGCCCTCCCTCCTGCTGCGAGCTGCCAGAGCTCGGTACCTGGCGCCCTTCCTCTCCACTGCGTTCTGTTGGTGATGCTGGCCCCGATTTCCAACTGCTGCTCTCTGAGCCCCCTCTGGACCCTTCTTCCTGGGGTGTCCCCCTAAGCTCCCCCCTTGCTCTGGCCACTGGCGCTCCTTCCTGTGAATCTTCTGATTCACTGGAAAGACTCGGAGATCTCGGGTTGTCGTCATCACTCATCTTTTCTTCTGCCTCCTCCCCCTCGCTCTCTGTTTCCTCCCTTGCCCTCGCCTCTGCTCCTGAACCCCTGACACACACCCAACTCAGTTTTTTCCACTCTAATCCGGAGAGGCTGTTTAGTGTTTGGATCAACACCTGAAAGTCGGTGTCTGGATGATGGAAAATGAACTGAAGATGAATCCTGAGGAGAGAACTGAGGAGATCTATTTGTCCAGGGCTAGGAGGACAGCATACCTGCCAGCACCCAAAGAAGCAAGTGTCTGGTTTGAGGTATCCCTCAATTCCAAATTTTCATTGGAAGCCCAAGTAGCAAGGAGTGCCTTAGCCCACTTCTGGTTGGTGCACCAACTAGGGCTGTTCCTGGACTGAGCTAGCCTGGCCTCAGTGACCTATCTGGGATAGATTACTGCAAAGCAGTCTATGCAGGGCTTTCCTTGAAGATGGTCTGGACACTTCAAGTGTGCAGAATTCTGCTACCGGGCTGCCAGTGGAGCAACCTGTAGGGATTATGTAACACCAATTCCAAAATCTATTCACTGGCTGCCTGTGAATTGTTTTTGTCGTTTAGTTGTTTAGTCGTGTCCGACTCTTCGTGACCCCCTGGACCAGAGCACGCCAGGCATTCCTGTCTTCCACTGCCTCCCGCAGTTTGGTCAAACTCATGCTGGTAGCTTCGAGAACACTATCCAACCATCTTGTCCTCTGTCGTCCCCTTCTCCTTGTGCCCTCCATCTTTCCCAACATCAGGGTCTTTTCCAGGGAGTCTTCTCTTCTCATGAGGTGGCCAAAGTATCGAAGTCTCAGCTTCAGGATCTGTCCTTCCAGTGAGCACTCAGGGCTGATTTCCTTAAGAATGGATAGGTTTGATCTTCTTGCAGTCCATGGGACTGTCAAGAGTCTCCTCCAGCACCATAATTCAAAAGCATCAATTCTTCGGCGATCAGCCTTCTTAATGGTCCAGCTCTCACTTCCATACATCACTACTGGGAAAGCCATAGCTTTAACTATATGGACCTTTGTTGGCAAGGTGATGTCTCTGATTTTTAAGATGCTGTCTAGGTTTATCATTGCTTTTCTCCCAAGAAGCAGGCGTCTTTTAATTTCGTGGCTGCTGTCACCATCTGCAGTGATCATGGAGCCCCAGAAAGTAAAATCTCTCACTGCCTCCATTTCTTCCCCTTCTATTTGCCAGAAGGTGATGGGCCCAGTGGCCATGATCTTCGTTTTTTTGATGTTGAGCTTCAAACCATATTTTGCGCTCTCCTCTTTTACCCTCATTAAAAGATTCTTTAATTCCTCCTCACTTTCTGCCATCAAGGTTGTGTCATCTGAATATCTGAGGTTGTTGATATTTCTTCCGGCAATCTTAATTCATCCAGTCCAGCCTTTCGCATGATGAATTCTGCATATAAGTTAAATAAGCAGGGAGACAATATACAGCCTTGTTGTACTCCTTTCCCAATTTGGAACCAATCAGTTGTTCCATATCCAGTGTAGCTTCTTGTCCCACAAAGAGATTTCGCAGGAGGCAGATGAGGTGATCAGGAACTCCCATTTCTTTAAGAACTTGCCATAGTTTGCTGTGGTCGACACAGTCAAAGGCTTTTGCATAGTCAATGAAGCAGAAGTAGATGCCTTTCTGGAATTCTCTAGCTTTCTCCATAATCCAGCGCATATTTGCAATTTGGTCTCTGGTTCCTCTACCTCTTCTAAATCCAGCTTGCACTTCTGGGAGTTCTCGGTCCACATACTGCTTGAGCCTTTCTTGTAGAATTTTAAGCATAACCTTGCTAGCATGTGAAATGAGTGAAATTGTGCGGTAGTTGGAGCATTCTTTGGCACTGCCTTTCTTTGGGATTGGAATGTAGACTGATCTTCTCCAATCCTCTGGCCACTGCTGAGTTTTCCAAACTTGCTGGCATATTGAGTGTAGCACCTTCACAGCATCATCTTTTAAAATTTTAAATAGTTCAGCTGGTATATCATCACTTCCACTGGCCTTGTTATTAGCAGTGCTTTCTAAGGCCCATTTGACTTCACTCTCCAGGATGTCTGGCTCAAGGTCAGCAACCACACTACCTGGGGTGTACGAGACATTCATCTCTTTCTGGTATAATTCCTCTGTGTATTCTTGCCACCTCTTCTTGATGTCTTCTGCTTCTGTTAGGTCCTTACCACTTTTGTCTTTTATTATGGTAATATTTGTACGAAATGTGCCTTTCATATCTCCAATTTTCTTGAACAGATCTCTGGTTCTTCCCATTCTGTTGTTTTCCCCTATTTCTTTGCATTGCTCATTTAAGAAGGCCTTCTTGTCTCTCCTTGCTATTTTTTTGGAAATCTGCATTCAATTTCCTGTATCTTTCACTATCTCCCTCGCATTTTGCTTGCCTTCTTTCCCCCGCTATTTGTAAGGCCTCGTTGGACAGCCACTTTGCTTTCTTGCATTTCCTTTTCATTGGGATGGTTTTCGTTACTGCCTCCTGTATAATGTTACGAGCCTCCATCCATAGTTCTTCAGGCACTCTGTCCACCAAATCTAAATCCTTAAACCTGTTCCTCACTTCCACTGTGTATTCATAAGGAATTTAATTTAGATTGTATCTTACCGGCCCAGCGGTTTTTCCTACTTTCTTCAGCTTGAATTTTGCTATAAGAAGCTGATGATCTGAGCCACAGTCAGCTCCAGGTCTTGTTTTTGCTGACTGTATAGAGCTTCTCCATCTTTAGCTGCAGAGAATATAATCAATCTGATTTTGATGCTGCCCATCTGGTGATGTCCATGTGTTGTATTGTTGGAAAAGAGTGTCTGTGATGACCGGCTTGTTCTCTTGACAGAATTCTGTTAGACTTTGCCCTGCTTTGTTTTGATCTCCAAGGCCAAACTTGCCAGTTGTTCCTTTTATCTCTTGATTCCCTACTTTAGCATTCCAATCCCCTATAATGAGAAGAACATCCTTCTTTGGTGTCATTTCTATAAGGTGTTGTAAGGCTTCATAGAATTGGTCAATTTCATTTTCTTCAGCACTAGTAGTTGGTGCATAAACTTGGATTACTGTGATGTTAAAAGGTCTGCCTTGGATTCGTATCGAGATCATTCTATCATTTTTGAGATTGCATCCCAGTACAGCTTTCACCACTCTTTTGTTGACTATGAGGGCCACTCCATTTCTTTTACGGGATTCTTGCCCACAGTAGTAGATATGATGGTCATCCATACTGAATTCGCCCATTCCCATCCATTTTAGTTCACTGATGCCCAGGATGTCAATATTTATTCTTGCCATCTCATTTTTGACCACATCCAACTTACCCAGGTTCATGGTTCTTACATTCCAGGTTCCTATGCAATATTTTTCTTTACAGCATTGGACTTTCCTTTCGCTTCCAGGCATATCCGCAACTGAGCGTCCTTTCGGCTTTGGCCCAGCCGCTTCATCAGCTCTGAATCTACTTGTACTTGTCCTCCGCTCTTCCTCAGTAGCATGTTGGACGCCTTCCAACCTGAGGGGCTCATCTTCCAGTGTCATGACTTTTATATGCCTGTTGTCTTGGTCCATGGAGTTTTCTTGGCAGGGATACTGGAGTGGCTTGCCGGTTCCTGCTCCAGGTGGATCACGTTTGGTCAAAACTCTCCACTATGACCTGTTCATCTTGGGTGCCCTGCTCGGCGTAGTTCATAGCTTCTCTGAGTTATTCAAGCCCCTTCACCACGGCAAGGCAGTGATCCATGAAGGGGACGTGATCCATGAAGGGGCCTGTGAATTACCTTGCATTATTTAAGATATTGCTATTAGCCTCTAACTATGGGACGCGGGTGGCGCTGTGGGTAAAACCTCAGCACCTAGGATTTGCTGATCGCATGGTCGGCGGTTCGAATCCCCGCGGCGGGGTGCGCTCCCGTTGCTCGGTCCCAGCGCCTGCCAACCTAGCAGTTCGAAAGCACCCCCGGGTGCAAGTAGATAAAGAGGGACCGCTTTATAGCGGGAAGGTAAACGGCGTTCCGTGTGCTGCTCTGGTGCCGGTTCGCCAGAGCAGCTTCGTCACGCTGGCCACGTGACCCGGAAGTGTCTGCGGACAGCGCTGGCTCCCAGCCTCTAGAGTGAGATGAGCGCACAACCCTAGAGTCTGTCAAGACTGGCCCGTACAGGCAGGGGTACCTTTACCTTTACTAGCCTCTAAAGCCCTGAACGACTTGGGACCCAGGTACCTAAATGGATGTCTGTCCCTGGGGTCAGCTGGAGAGATCCTGTTTGCAGTCTCACCCCCACTCCTGAGACGCCAGGAGGGTGACCTGTCCCCTCAGGGCATTTTCTGTGGTGGCTCCCCAATTCTGAAACTTCTTCCTTGGAGATCGAAACTAAAGATTGTTTTATTTCACCAGACATTTGGTTGAAGAGTATTTACTATTGTATTTAACTGATCTGCTACTCTCTTGTCTACTCTGTAGTTCATGTACTTTTATTGATTTTATAGTAGTTTTATTATGTTTCTTTTTTTGTTTCCCATTTACACACATACATTTTCATGCCTGTTTTAAGTCATCTTGGGCTCCATATTTGAGGGAAAGTGTGGCCTTCAAGGCACACTCGCATCATATATGCAAAGCCCATGGCTTCCCTGCTCCCAATAATCCTGGGAACTGTAGTGGA
This sequence comes from Podarcis vaucheri, assembly GCF_965113315.1. NCBI lineage: Eukaryota > Metazoa > Chordata > Lepidosauria > Squamata > Lacertidae > Podarcis > Podarcis vaucheri. The sequence goes on from NC_138755.1 coordinate 997,045, forward strand.
TTAAGGGTGCTGGGAATTATAGCTCTGTTAAAGTGGTATAAATGGACTTTCAATGTATGGTGTGGATTTGACTTTGTCTAACAAACAAATTATTCAATTTTTCTTTTAGGATCTAGGACTCAGATGGGAATTTGAACAGAATATAGTCATAGAAAGTAGTTCTGGTTGTAGCAATAGGCACTCATTGCACTTAGAAAATGAAAAATACTTCACAGACATTACCTGAGTAATCCTTACAACTATTCTGTAAGATAGGTCAATATTATAATCCCCATTCTGAACAAGGAAGGGAATGAGGTTAAGGCCAGAAATAAACAACAGCCTGCTATTGTTTTTCCAGAGAGCTGAAGGCAGTTTGAAAGAGAGACCACTATTCACTTTTTTAAAGAAGAGAATAAAAATATAAAATTGAAAGATTTGTTAAATTACTTTCTTATTGCTGCAAGTCCACCAATTTCCCAAATATGGAAAACATAGTCTGAAATAAACACCTCATTGTGGTGGAGTAATATATGGAAAAATGCAGGACATTAAAAACTTATATGGTACACCCATTTTTTTAAAGGAAAAACATGTTGTCTCAGTTTGGTGGGATTTATGTAAATGAATACATTAAAAAAGAAAAAATACATTTGTCTCTTCTTGACGTAGGTGACCCTGTGGTCTAAACCACAGAGCCTAGGGCTTGCCGATCGGAGGGTCGGCAGTTCAAATCTCTGTGATGGAGTGAGTTCCCGTTGCTCAGTCCCTGCTCCAGCCAACCTAGCAGTTCGAAAGCATGAAGTGCAAGTAGATAAATAGGTACCGCTCCGGTGGGAAGGTAAACGGCGTTTCCGTGTGCTGCTCTGGTTCGCCAGAAGCGGCTTAGTCATGCTGGCCACATGACCTGGAAAAACTGTTTGCAGACAAATAATGTCGGCTCCCTCAGCCAGTAAAGCTACAACCCCAGAGTCGTCTGTAACTGGACTTAATGGTCAGGGGTACCTTTCCGAGCCTCTCATGAAATTTGGGATAAGGACACCTAATTGCTTGAAAAAGTTTCTTGATGTAATATAGAGCCTTTTATTACTGGTACTCCTTATGTCGCTGATAGTTTCAGTTGTGGGTCTATGTTTCTGTATATTTTTAAAGTCATATGCGCCACACTTCTTGCTCTCGTTTCTTATGACTGTACTCTCCACTTACCTGTCTGCATCTTATTGCAAATATCCGAATAAGCAGCTTTATCATTTCTTCTTGTGAATATAACATCCTATGTCAGCCTTGGTTTGGTTTGGTTTGGTTTGGTTTTTATGTGTTTGTCTCATGAAGTTTTATTTTGTTATCAGAAAAAAAGAAAAGAAAAAAAAAGAGAGAGGGATCACTATTCATAGTGTGTGCATTTCCCCTACTTCTGCTTCTGGTAAACAGGTTTGGGAGGTTTTTGGCATTGTTTGGAAAGCTTGCCACACCTGTTCAAACCAAAAGGACAAAGGAAATATATGAGTGCACCACAAGGAGCAAAACCAACTAGAATCCCACTATTAAGTCTCTTCAAAACTTCTGTCTGTCCCATCTTAGAGAAGGTGGTTTCTTTAAGGCTATCTGGTGAACTTATGGCAAAAGGTGGGATTTGAAACTAAAGATTTGGCTAGCTTGGTTAAGGAGGTTAGAAAGGAAAATATGCACCACAATCTTGGAACAGTAAGAAATCTAAGGGGTCTCAGCATCCCCCTTGGGTTTGGCTCTCTTGGAACAAAGGTCACTGCAGGCATCTGGTGTTTCGTGCTACATTAGGAGGGGTTTTCTACATATAGACATATAGGCTGAGCAGTTGGAAGAAACCATGGCATTAATATTCCTATTGATCCTGTCTAAGCAGGAGATAACCAGAGCATGCACCACTCTGGCCAGACAGTCTGCGGGCAGGGAGGGTCTCAGCCTGAGTACCAGATGGAGCTGGTAGACAGCTGCCCTGGACACAGAATAGACCTGCCCCTCCATGGACAGCTGTGAGTCCAAAATGACTCCCAGGCTGCGCACCTGGTCCTTCAGGGGCACAGTTACCCCATTCAGAACCAGGGAGTCCCCCACACCAGCCCGCCCCCTGTCCCCCAAGAACAGTACTTCTGTCTTGTCGGGATTCAACCTCAATCTGTTAGCCACCATCCATCCTCCAACCGCCTCCAGGCACTCACACAGGACTTTCACCACCTTCACTGGTTCCGATTTAAAAGAGGTAGAGCTGGATATCATCTGCATACTGATGAACACCCAGCCCAAACCCCCTGATGATCTCTCCCAGAGGCTTCATATAGATGTTAAAAAGCATGGGGGAGAGAGAGAAAGAGAGAAAGAGAGAAAATCGGGGGATGCATTAGGAGAAAGCTGGCATACAAATAGAAAATCCTATTATCTGATTCTGCATATTAGTTGTTGTCTGCTATATTTGTGGTGAATACTGAAGCACATCCACTAAATACAGTTTTCTTGTTCTGGTACCAGATTCCACACACACCCTACAATATAGAGAACTTGAAATGTTTGTAATATTTAGCAATTAAATGTACATTTTATTTAATATTTATTTCATAAAATTTATACGTTGCTTGATTGCAAGAAAAGAAAAGAAAGAAAATCAACCCACAAAGTGGTTTACAAAAAGATAAAACAATAAAGCCAAGAAAAATGTACAGCCCGACTGCAAATCATATAAAGTCAAAGGCCCAGGACCCTGCTTGTTTACTTAGCACCATCGATGTTCATGGCACTCTATAGAGGCCGGGGGGGCGGGGGGGGCGACTACTATGTGATATTTGTTTTGTTTTCCTCCAAGAGCAGTCAGCAGTGGCACCTGCAACCCCTGCCGTGTGATATGCCAAACCGCATTTGAAAGAGGGTGCAATTTCAAAAGCAGTAAGTGTTGCAGCACGCCAGAGGGTCAGGTGTTTCAAAGAAGAGAGAAAAGGCTTTAGAATTCCAGTTTGGTTAGATACAGCTTCCTTGTATGAACCTGAGAAGTTCTGGGAGATTTCCTTCCCATTGTCTCCAAGATTCATGAATGCGACACGCCACTGATCATTCTTCATAGAAGGGTTTTCACGCTGTCTCCTCTGCGGCCCCAGCAGAAGGTGGCGCTCTCCCGCCCAGTGCAAATGGGGTAGCCAAGGAGGCACTTCTGTCTGTGTGTGCATGCATAAAGATGTATAGGAGGGTAGCTAGCAAGGGAGCCCAGGTTTGGAAGGGATCTCCCGCCATGGGGTGCCTTGGCCACCCTTGTATCCCAGGGTTTATGTTTTCCAGTGGAGTCATAACATGCCTAATGAAGAGGTCCCCCTGCGTAGTCACAAAAGACAGCCATCTGCTTACAATATACTTACTGGTTGCGCTGGTATGCAGATTTGCATTTCTGTCTCCGGGGGGGGGGGTGTTGTGTGCAAAATATCTATATACAGATGCACCACATTATGTGCGTTCATTCTGAGATCCGGCAACTGTTCATGGCTTGGTGCCTCAGTGCACCCTCCCTTGGGCGTGTGGCGTGGCATGTTTGTGCAGCTAAGCATGGTTGCTTATGCCTGTCTGCATGTAAATTGCTTTTTTGTCCGTGAGACACTTGCGCTGCCTGAGCCGGGACGAAGCCTGGCATGCCCTCAGTGGTGTGTGTGCACTTTGTGGGGCATGTGAATGTGGCACTGGCACAGATGCCAGTCTTGATACAGATGTTCGCGCTGTGTGGCCATTTGTGTGCCTGAGCACCCCCCTCCCCTGCACCTTGGCACTCGCAGGCATCCCTTGGTTCCCTGTCTGTGTGCCAGGTGGGCCTCTACTGGTTTTGCATCTCCTGTTGCACAGCTGTGTAAACAACACAAGGTAGGGTGTGAGCAAGCGCCTGCCTCTCTCCTCTCTCGCTGACTGCGTGTGTCTCCTGCTAGATGTGCCGGCGGGGCCTTCCTTCCATTCTCGCCTGTTAAGTTACCTGACACTAACGGTGCTTTGCTGGGTTGCCATGGCAATGCCTGCCTTCTTGGAGGTTACAGCCTGGATAACAGGGTTACGAGAACTTCCCACAGGCTTTCTCTCTGGCAGCAACAGGTTCTGAGCAGCTGAGGCTGAGAAACCCAAAGGAGGGAGGGGGTCTTCAGCAGGAAACCTTGAAGGAGCTTGTCTGATGGGACAGGGGCAGCAGAAGAAGAGAGGGGCAGGGGTGGCAGCACAATCTTTTGTCTCCATCTAAGCAGCAGTCCACCCTCAAAATCGTATGCAGACTCTGGCTGCCCTGTGGGGATCATCACATCAAAAGCTCCTCTGATCTCCTCTCTTCCTTCCCCTCCTTATTCTCTCTCCTGCGCTCCCTCTTCTGCAAATTCATCCCTGGCGGCTGTTTCTCCAGGTTCCTTCATGGTTTTTTAAGAGGGTACAAATAATTTTTCCACCTTCTCCTCTGCTTCTTCTGGTCATAAAGCTATCAGTCCCCAGATGCGCGCATACACCGCAAGCAGCCATGCACACTCCCTCGTCCCAAGCCACACACTGTGATCACCCCCCCCCCATAAAACCCACAGCTGGGGATGAGCTAATTGTCTTCCAAGTGTGGCACTGCCCCCTCGTGGCATGTGAGCAACTCCACAGCCACCCCAAGGAACTTTGTAGAGAGGAGAGCGTTGTGTAATCGTTGTGACAGCAGAGCGATGGAAACAGAGAAATGCTTTCTGCTTCAGCGTCCCAAATATGGTGAAGTGCGCGAAAGAGATTCTGCACATGCAGCCGCAGACGATGTCTCGCTAGCAAGCAATGGAGGAGAAACTGTGCCTTAGTCTGGCGGAAAGAGAGGAAGAGCGGCATTTCTCCGAAGCCCCTCATTTGAGCTTCATTTTAAAAAAACTATTCCTTTTCATTATATCTCTTTTGCTCCTGATTTCCAGCCTGGGCTTCTGTGGCTGCCCGGAACGGGTACAATGGAATCTGCACTCTATTGTACACCCATCAAACTTAACAATGAAATGCATCCGAACAAGCTGTGTTGTCCTAACTTTCCCCAAGATTGCCTCAAAAAGCAAAACGCAGGAGGCAAGGAGAAGACACATCTTCCAGCACTAGCTCTGCCAGGGTTGTCCCTGGACATTTCAACATCAAAAGATGGAAATCCAAAAGACTTCTTCTCAATCCCCTGACACTCTGCTGTTAAAAAATAAACAGCAATTTGTGGTAAGACACAGCCTAAGAGGGACATCTCTCTCTCTCTCTCTCTCTCTCTCTCTCTCTCTCTCTCTCTCACACACACACACACACACACACACACACATACACAGCCACCCCAGACATCCTTTTTATTGTGTATTCACGATGATATGTGCTTGTGGTGATATCCACACTTTCAGTGTTTCTTCCAACCAGGGCGAGTGCTGGAACATCCTGCTGAAATCCTGTGACTTGCCACAAAAGTTCTGGTTTATACTTTGTCTTTCTTTCCTTGTGCCCCTCCAGAGGGCAATAAGATAGAATCATAGAATCATAGAGTTGGAAGAGACCACAAGGGCCATTGAGTCCAACCCCCTGCCAAGCAGGAAACACCATCAGAGCACTCCTGACATATGGTTGTCAAGCCTCTGCTTAAAGACCTCCAAAGTAGGAGACTCCACCACACTCCTTGGCAGCAAATCCCACTGTCGAACAGCTCTTACTGTCAGGAAGTTCTTCCTAATGTTTAGGTGGAATCTTCTTTATTGTAGTTTGGATCCATTGCTCCGTGTCTGCTTCTCTGGAGCAGCAGAAAACAACCTTTCTCCCTCCTCTATGTGACATCCTTTTATATATTTGAAGATGGTAGCATTTGGGAAAGATCATGGAACAATAAATCGGGCAGAATGATATGTAGGCGGTCCAATATGCCCACCCCTAAAGCACTCTTAGTGCATCCATGGCATGTTGCCATCTGGAGAAGCCCAATCATTGCACATGCAGAAGATGATGGACAGGCTGTTGTGAATTACTGCAATGCTGGGAGAGCAGCAGTGTAGACAAGGACAAGCACGGCAGGCCCCATGACAGAGGGAGCTCCACCCTTCAACACCACAACTACCAGTCCTTGCTCCCAAGCATCTGCTGTCTGAGCTTGCTGCCTCACTCTGCCCAATGGTAGGGCCAGCCCTGACTGAAACTTTGGAGTAACTGTGCTCCAAATTTGCTCCCTGAGGCTGGGCTTGAGAGCTGAACATATTTCCTTGCCAAATGTGGAAAGCTTGTAACCTAAAATGGGAGATGGAAAATTGCTTGCATGAGATGCAACAGTTGCATGCAACATTTCTCCGGTGAAAATAGGGACATCCAATTCCATAATGATAATTTTACTATTTATACCCCACACATCTTACTGGGTTGCCCCAGCCACTCACTCTGGGCAGCTTCCAATATATATAAACATTTAAAAACATTAAGAAATTCCCTATACAGGATTGCCCTCATACGACTCAGGAGTTGGATAACTCCAAACCCTCCAACATTTATCTGATGAAAATAGGGAAGTCCTAAGGAAAAGCGGGACATTCTGGGATCAAATCAGAAATCAGGGCAGCTTTGCCAAATCAGGGATGTCCCTGGAAAATAGGGACACTTGGAGGGTCTGCAGCTGTCATTCATCTTCAGGGTTCAATTCCCTTTCCAGGGCTTGTATGGATGAGGGAATAATGTACCTGATCTCCAGTGAACATGCATTAGGGCTGAGATTCTCAACCTTCTTGGGTCCACGGCTCCCTTAACCAACTACATTCTTTCTGCAGCTCCCCTGTGGGGCTCAGGAGCCCAGTTTTGTCACCCCTTGCTTGCAGAGCTGTCAGCCCCTCACCCTTCCCCCCCTCCCTTGTGGAGTGTTCCCTCAGCCTCCTCTCCTTTGGAGTCCTCTGGGCAGCCGCTGCTGCCGTCCCTGGTCTCTGAGATGCTCCCCCCCCCACCCCAAAGAGAGTTGCCTCCTCACACTGCCCCACAGAGGCCTGGGAAGCACCCCTGGCCACCCCAAAGAGGCATCCTTTGCCTGGGGAGCTTGTAGCCAGGGCTGCTGCAACAAACAGCTGTGCAAGCCTTTGGGAGGCAGAGATGCGAGAGGGCCTCAGAGGGGAGGAAAGAGGGACAGAGGCCAGTGTTGCCTGCAGCACCCCTGACCATCATTCAAGGCACCCCAGGGTGCCACGGCACACTGGTTGAAAACCATTGCAACAGGGTACCACGCGCAGTACAGTCTTCTGTTTCACACACTGCACCTGCTAAAATCTATTTCGAACTGTGAATGACATATTGTGGGTCTCATGGTTTCTGGCATGTATTTAACTCAAACACAGACACTGGCTTAGCTTTAAAACTGTTTGCAGAACAGATGACTACATTAGGCACAGTAGAGCCTTCAGTGATGTGCAATTGTGTGTGCTGCCCAGTGGGGGGGAGTTCAGGCAGAGATTTGTGGTATTAAAAATGGTGTCCGTACAGATCATAGAATCATAGAGTTGGAAGAGACCACAAGGGCCATCGAGTCCAACCCCCTGCCAAGCAGGAAGCACCATCAGAGCACTCCTGACATATGGTTGTCAAGCCTCTGCTTAAAGACCTCCAAAGAAGGAGACTTCACCACACTCCTTGGCAGCAAATTCCACTGTCGAACAGCTCTTACTGTCAGGAAGTTCTTCCTAATGTTTAACAGATGTGCAGCTGTTTCTGCCTGTGCAATGTGGAAGGGTGTGTGATCCAGGCAAAGTAAGCCATGATCAAGGCAGGAACTGTAGGGAACAAGTCCCTACACCATAATCTTAAGAAACTTTTTTCAAAGATAAGTCCCACTGAAAGCAATTGAGCAAGTGATTGCAATTGACTTAAATCCCACTGCTTTTAATGGGCATTACAGTGCAATCCTTAGATGCCTACACAGGGTCTACTCGCATGAAAGTGTTTCTAGCAGCCTCCACCAACCTGGTGCCCTCTAGATGTTTCCACCCACAACTCCCACCAGCTCCAGCAAGGAGGCACGGATGAGAGTTGTGTTCCAAAACATCTGGAAGGGGCCATGTTGGCGAAGGCTGGTTTATTTGCAGCCTGTGTCATGGCTCCCTTTAGCCGCACCAGGAGTGCTGGCTGCAGCCCTGGACATATTTAATATAAATTAATCCACCTGAACCCAGTGGCACTTACTGCTGAGTAACCATGCATGGGAGTGAGCTGTAAGCTACCACAGAGAGTTGGACTAATTTGATAAAAGTGCCCCCATGACCTCTTCCTGTCAGACTTTTAAAATGTATGATTACTGTATTTGTTTCCCTCTTGCTTTATTTTGCAACACTTCTTGTGAAAATAGTTCTATATTGTTCTATATTATTATTTTTTGTAGATTATTGTCAGTTTGTGAATATGTCCTAGGGAAACCTAATCAGATGGGTGGGGAATAATAATAATAATAATAATAATAATAATAATAATAATGGAATAGGACATTCCTATTTTCAGCAGAGAAATGTTGGAGGGTATGATTCTATGCTAAGTGTGTCATTCTGAGCTCATTGGAAGAACGGTGGAATATAAATATAATAATAAATCAATAAATAAGGTGACAAGCTTTGACTGCAGGTTAAGCTGCCACTAAAGGTAGAGACACGGCAGGGGGTTGGCAGGGGTTGGCAGGGGGTTGGACTCGATGGCCCTTGTGGTCTCTTCCAACTCTATGATTCTATGATTCTATGACACATGAGGGGATGAAAAAGCTGCAAATTCTACTCTGGTCCAATCCTGTCTGAGGGCTTATTTCCATTCTCTCTGCTCATTTCTTGTTTGCCCTTCTTTCTTTCTCAGGCTTCCAGCTCCCCCACTCATTTCTCCTGCCAACCCCACAAGGTCTGTGTTTTTCAAGTACTCTGCCTCTTCTGCCCCCTCTCAGTCCTCCTGCCCATCATCCCCTGGGCTGTTTCTGCTTCCTTTCAGCAATGCACACCTTCTCCCATCTCTTGGATCTCATTCCGATGCAAATAGCTTGTTTCTGCAGAGGGTTTTTTGTCAGGCCTCAAGACACTGCAACCCTGCTAATTACTGGTTAGCGCGCGCACACACACACACACACACACACACACACATATATACCCTGCCGCCCCAAAGCAGCTTCTGTTTGCAGCTTTTAAATGCACACCTTAAATGCAAATACACATTTAACATGCTGTCCATTTTGACCCTAAGTTGGCACTGTTTCTCAACATTCTATTGCCGGGCAAGTAATTCAAATTAAGAACTTTTGCTGTTCTAAATGGCCTCTCTGCAAACTATTTCTTGTGCATGCCTTTCTTGTCAATGAGATGACTCTACTATTAGGTAAAGTGAGCTCAGGTTAACCCTTTCATGTACGCAAGTGTGAGTCAGTAATTGTATATTTCAACAGAAGAGATGTGGGTGTTGCACAGCTTACTGTCCACCCTGATCATTTCAAGCATCTTTTTCATTGGTGCCCTTATGTGAGATAAGCACCTGTCTCCATAATTACCTCCTCCAACTCACATCATCCCCAGTCAGCATGGCCAATGGTCAAGGATGATGGAGTTGTGGCCCTCCTGCATTGGTCACCCTGCTTGGAAGAAATAAACTACAAATCCAAGAGTGCAAAAATCAAAGTGCTGAGTAGCCATTTGGAACAAAAGAATTGAGCCTGGTGGCCGACAGCTGAGTTGCTGCTGAGAGTGGCAAGCAGGTCCCTCCTTTTATGCAGGCTTTTGCAACTTTTTCTGGCAGTTATGTCACCCCTTACAAGGTATTTAGCAATGCTGTTGTCAAAATAATAGATTTACTGAAAAGGAAAAAGGGTTAAGGGCCAAAAAACAAGCCTGAGGCAGGAGTTGGTTTGCTTGTGAGGAATTCAAATGTACAGCAATCACAACAGAAAACTGGGACATTTTATTCCTGGGTAAGAAGCAGCTGCCTCCAGATATTATATCCAACTATATAAGTTTGGAGTCAGAAATTATATGGATCTGTTCCTCAGGTTCTTGATGACTCATTGAGAACTGATGCAGGAATGCAGCCTGGCTGACTTCCAGCGAGGGAGTGGGGGAAGAAAGAGACAGATTGCCCCTCTGCTCAGAAAGGAAGGCTATGTCAATCACCAATGACACCCTGAGAATCTTTCTGGAGAGCAAGAGGCCCGTGCTAGGAAAGGAGTTTGTGAACAGAACCCACTGGCTGCCAGCTCTGCAACTGGTAGTCTGGCCACCTTTTGGAGAAAGAGCACTGGAGATTTTACCCACTCATATAGTTGAAAATATATTTAGGTTGTTTCTTCCATTTCTGAAAACCCCAAACAAAAAAAGGAAAAAAGAAAACTTATCCATTCTCCTCCCAATATTAAGAAGGCCAGAAGAAAACACAGTTAAGCTCAGCCACACAGTCCAACTAATAAACAGTCCAACTAATAAATGGCCTGAGAGGCCATTTGAAAAGCATAGGTGTGCAGGAAGCTGCCTTATACTGAGAGTGCTTCCAGACAACCTGATTATCGAGCATTCAACCCGATTTATTTATTTTTACAGGGAGATTAGATGATGTTGGCTCTTTAATGAACATTTGTTCTGATTTGTTTGTGCGGAGGTTAGATTACAGTTGCATCAAAGCAAGTGTTTCGCACCATTTTCTAATGCATTTCTCCATTACTTTGTCAGATCTTTTGGGGAAGCAAGTTTGTTGTGCAAGAGTTCAAAAATCATCTTTAATTGTGTATTTTGAATTTGCAGGTGTGAATCTCAGCAAAAAATAGCTCTGTGGTCTGCAAGTTCCCTGAATCAGTGCTATTCTATTGCCCATCCAGCTTAGCACTGTCTACACTTAACAGCAAGAGTTTGAGAGAGGGAGGTCTCCTAGACCTCCAGCAAAGATGGAGGAAGGCCCCGGGGGGGCGGGCGGCTGTGCCCTATTATTGTCATGGGACATACTGCCCTTGTGATCCGTGTCGATGCCTCCAAGTTTTAGTTTGTCATTGCTCCCGGAGGCCTGGGCAAGGTCTCCCTCTCTCCTTCCCTCCCTCCCTCTGCAGGATTTGAAGCAGAGGCACCATGCCATGCGTCTTTTCAGAAATTAGTGTCTTCTTGTGTTTGGAAAGTGATAAAGAGCTCAGGGGTGAAGGTATCTGAGTTGTATGTGTGTTGCCCAGAGAGCAGAGCATAAGGGTGGACTAAAAGGGTGAGTAAGATCATACAGCTGGCACCCCATAATAACCATGCCTAAGGGCCATGGCATCCCAGAGTCTCCCTTTCCCACTATCATGGCTACTTATAACAGGGAGGTTTATATATACCAGCATCTCCTTAACTACAACTCCCCTGTAGCTGCTGAGGTCCTCTCACAAATCCCGCAAAAACAAATTAGAGATGAGCTTGCAGTATCTCCAAATCTGGGAGAGCTTTGTACAGCTATTAACCAAATGAAAAACAACAAAGCCAGCGGACCTGTTGGGATACCTGCCAAAGTCAAAGAATCATAGAATCATAGAATCCTAGAGTTGGAAGAGACCACAAGGGCCATCGAGTCCAACCCCCTGCCAAGCAGGAAACACCATCAGAGCACTCCTGACATATGGTTGTCAAGCCTCTGCTTAAAGACCTCCAAAGTAGGAGACTCCACCACACTCCTTGGCAGCAAATTCCACTGTCGAACAGCTCTTACTGTCAGGAAGTTCTTCCTAATGTTTAGGTGGAATCTTCTTTCTTGTAGTTTGGATCCGTTGCTCCGTGTCCGCTTCTCTGGAGCAGCAGAAAACAACCTTTCTCCCTCCTCTATGTGACATCCTTTTATATATTTGAACATGGCTATCATATCACCCCTTAACCTCCTCTTCTCCAGGCTAAACATGCCCAGCTCCCTTAGCCGTTCCTCATAAGGCATCGTTTCCAGGCCTTTGACCATTTTGGTTGCCCTCCTCTGGACACGTTCCAGTTTGTCAGTGTCCTTCTTGAACTGTGGTGCCCAGAACTGGACACAGTACTCCAGGTGAGGTCTGACCAGAGCAGAATACAGTGGCACTATTACTTCCCTTGATCTAGATGCTATACTCCTATTGATGCAGCCCAGAATTGCATTGGCTTTTTTAGCTGCCGCGTCACACTGTTGGCTCATGTCAAGTTTGTGGTCAACCAAGACTCCTAGATCCTTTTCACATGTACTGCTCTCAAGCCAGGTGTCCCCCATCTTGTATTTGTGCCTCTCATTTTTTTTGCCCAAGTGCAATACTTTACATTTCTCCCTGTTAAAGTTCATCTTGTTTGTGTTTGCCCAGTTCTCTAATCTGTCAAGGTCGTTTTGAAGTGTGATCCTGTCATCTGGGGTGTTAGCCACCCCTCCCAGTTTGGTGTCATCTGCAAATTTGATCAGGATGCCCTTGAGTCCATCATCCAAGTCGTTGATAAAGATGTTGAATAAGACTGGGCCCAAGACAGAACCCTGTGGCACCCCACTAGTCACTCTTCTCCAGGATGAAGAGGAACCATTGATGAGCACCCTTTGGGTTTGGTCAGTCAGCCAGTTACAAATCCACTGAGTGGTAGCATAGTCAAGACCGCATTTTACCAGCTTCTTTACAAGAATATCATGGGGCACCTTATCGAATGCCTTGCTGAAATCAAGGTAGGCTACATCCACTGCATTCCCTTCATCTACCAGGCTTGTAATTCTGTCAAAAAACGAGATCAGGTTAGTCTGACATGACTTATTTTTCAGAAATCCATGCTGACTATTGGTGATCACAGCATTCCTTTCTAGGTGCTCACAGACTGTTTGCTTAATGATCTGCTCCAGAATCTTCCCTGGTATTGATGTCAGACTGACTGGGCGGTAATTATTTGGGTCCTCTCTTTTCCCCTTTTTGAAAATAGGGACAACATTTGCCCTCCTCCAGTCTGCCGGGACTTCGCCTGTTCTCCAGGAATTCTCAAAGATGACTGCCAGTGGTTCTGAGATCACATCTGCCAGTTCTTTTAATACTCTTGGATGCAGTTCATCTGGCCCTGGAGACTTGAATACATCTAAACTAGCCAAGTATTCTTGTACTATCTCCTTAGTTATTCTGGGCTGTGTTTCCTTTGCTGAATCATTTGCTTCAAATTCTTCAGGTAGGGCATTGTTTTCTTTATCGGAGAAGACTGAGGCAAAGAAGGCATTGAGGAGTTCAGCCCTTTCTGTGTCCCCTGTTTGCATTTCACCTTCTTCTCCTCTGAGTGACCCCACTGTTTCTTTGTTCTTCCTTTTGCTACGAACATACCCATAAAGCCTTTTTTATTGCTTTTAACCTCTCTAGCAAGCCTGAGTTCATTCTGTGCTTTAGCTTTTCTGACTTTGTGTCTACACGTGCTGGCTATTTGTTTGAATTCCTCTTTGGTGGTTTCCCCCCTTTTCCATTTTTTTGTACACATCCTTTTTTAATCTTAACTCAGTTAAAAGTTCTTTAGATAGCCACCCTGGCCTTCTTTAGGCACCTTCCATGTTTCCGTCTCATTGGTATTGCCTGACGTTGTGCTTTTACTATCTCCCTCTTAACAAACTCCCAGCCATCATGAACTCCCTTTCCTTTTGGTATTACTGTCCATGGGATCTCACCCAACACTTCCCTAAGTTTTATGAAGTCGGCTTTCTTAAAGTCAAGAAATTGAGTCCTAGTATGCTTGGCTGCTCCTTTCCACTGTATAGTAAACTTCAGAAGAGCATGATCACTCGCGCCTAATGATCCTTCCACTTCTACCCCACTAACCAGGTCATCAACATTGGTTAGGACCAGATCTAAAATGGCTGTTCTTCAAAGTGGGCGGAATTAAACTTATACAACTTCACAAGCTCATCGAAAAAATCTGGGAGAGAGAGGAGATCCCAGTAGACTTTAGGGATGCCAAAATTATCATGAGCATGAAAAAGGTGACAGAATGGATTGCAGAATCTATCATGGCATCTCTTTACTAGCTGAGGCCGGCAAAATTCTTGCAAGGATCTTAGCAAACCGTCTCTTAACAATATCTGAGGTGACCCTTCCTAAATCCCAAAATGGTTTTTGACCTTCTAGGGGAACAGTGGACATGATTTTCACCTCTTGACAAGATTCAAGAAAAACGCAGAGAGCAAAACCAACCCCTGTATACAACATTTATTGAGCCTAGGGATTGCTTTTTAAAAAAATGATATTTATTGAAAAAAGAATTTTTAAAATCACAAAGAAAGGGGGGGGGGAAACAAAGTTACAGAAAAAAAGACAAAAACAGAAATAAAAAATAAAACCATCATTTTCAAATTCTCCACTTTCTTTACCTTCTTTCCATGACCTCCTCCTCCTCCCATCTCTTGATTAATAATTGTCACAGCAAATCCTTTCCATAATTCATAATATTCTGTCAATACATTACCTTGCTCTATTTTCATCTTATCTTATATTAAACCTTAAAACTTAAAATTTAAATCTTATTTATACCAGCTTCTCATAACCATTACCTTTTTACCTAATTCTTTAAACATTCTTACAAGAGACTAGTAATTTCATTTCAACATTTTTGCAACTTTCATAAAAACATTTCTGACGATAAAAAAGAAAAAAGAGAATAAAAACAATCCAATCTTCTTCCAGCGTCCCCTCCCCCCGGTCCCGGGATTATCAGTCCTTTTTGTCCCATTAGTCTGGCCCATTTAACCTGGTGATCTTATATCCGAGGCCATCAAATCTCTTCCATGTCCCTTCCGCAGTTCTTCTTCATATTTTCCTTTCACTCGTGGGAACTCCAGCTTGATAGTGTTTTTGACCCTTTTCGACAGATCAGCCCCTTTCTCATAGTCCAGACTAAACTCCATGTAGTATTTTAAAGCATATTTCAAGTAGTAAACATGTTTCCAATTCCCTCCAAGATAAGTCCCAACAGCTCCAAACCTCTGACGGCGCATTGCCAGATTCTGAGAGTCCAAACATCCCTGCATAGGGGGGTCAGTCCAACCCCCCATTTCCAGCCAAACTTTATCTTTCAGAATCTGTTTTTTTCCAAGTTCATTTATCAGATCCAAAGACTCATTTTCTTGCTGGGCCAAAAGTCCCTCCATCTCTGGCGCCCAAGGTTCAGCAAGGTCCTCTTCTTTCAGTTGTTCTGTCATGGCACGCTCCTGTTTTGGTTCCTCGATGGGCTCCATATGATTTCCCACTACCTCTTCAAAGGTTCTGGCCGCATTAGTCATAAAATCCATCTTCTGACTTAACTGATCCAATAGGGCATTTATTTTGCAGAAAGCACCCAACAGTGCTTCTGAAGGCATTGTCCTACAAGGTCACGAATTCTTTCCCACAGTTGTAATCAGTAACAGCTGCAAGTTCCCAGGATTTAGTTACAATCTCACAGTTCCCCTCTAGGGGGAAGACTTCTGGTAGTACTTTTCCTTAGAAACAATAACAACAAAGTTTCTTTTTTAAGATATTTTGTCCATAATTGTTCTTTTAAAAAAGGAAACAATGGAGTCACAATGTTTCTCTTATTTTAACTATCTGTCAAGACATTTATTTCTGGTCAATAAGCTTCAAACATCAAATCTGACACCCCGCCCCAGGGTCAGGACGGTGGAAAATTACTTTACTTTAACTTCACTTCTGCAGGTTTAAACGTGAGCCTAGGGATTGCTGATCAGAAGGTTAGCAGTTCAAATTCCTGCAACGGGGTGAGCTCCCGTTGTTCGGTCCCTGCTCCTGCCAACCTAGCAGTTTGAAAGCACGACGTGCAAGTAGATAAATAGGTACTGCTCTGCCAGGAAGGTAAACGGCGTTTCCATGCGCTGCTCTGGTTCGCCAGAAGCGGCTTAGTCATGCTGGTCACATGACCCGGAAGCTGTACGCCGGCTCCCTCGGCCAATAAAACGAGATGAGCGCCACAATCCCAGAGTCGTTTGCGACTGGACCTAATGGTCAGGGGTCCCTTTACCCTTTACCTTTAAGGCCTTCAACACTGTACATCTCAATGCCCTGTGGAATGTCCTTCTGAAAACTGGCTGTGAACATGATAATATGACAGCAGCAATTGCAGATAGCAATGGCTCTCAAAGTGAACCATTCACAAGTGGGATCAGGTGTTAAACAGGGTTGTGTTATCGCCCTAACTCTATTTATTATTTTCATTGTCATGATCCTACAGTTTGTCAAAGGGAAACTCCCCACCGGGGTAGAAATCATATACTGAATCAAACAAATGAAAAGCTCTTTAATCTGAGTAGGTTGAAAGCAAAGAGTAAGGTTACCATAACTTAAGTCATAGAGCTTCAGTATGCTGATGACAACATAGTGTGTACAACTACCCAAACCATCCTAAATATCTTCAAAGAAGCTTTCAGTGAAAACTTGGGCTATTGCTCAATATCCAAAAAACCAAAGTGCTGCACCAACAAGCACAAAACAACCTATTGGCAGCACCTCAAATCCAACTTAATGGTGTAACACTGGAAAATGTTGATCACTTTCCCTACCTGCACAGTTATCTTTCCACAAGGGCCAACACTGATGACGAAATCCAGCATTGCCTGAGCTCTGTAGCTTTCTCCTGACTGAAACACAGAGTGTTTGAGGACCAGGACATTCACAGGGGAACAAAAATGCTTGTTTACAAAGCTAGTGTACTGCCAGCCTTACTGTATGCTTGGGAAACATGGACCACTTATAAATGCCATCATCAACTCCTCGAAAGATTCCATCAATGGTGTCACTGAAAACTTTTACACATGACTTGGGAGGACAGGTGAACAAATGCCAGTGTACTAGAAGAAGCAAAGATCACCATTGTGATCTTTCTTCAATATCAACTTGGTTGGTCTGGTCATATTGTTCAGATGCCTGATTATCGTCTTCCAAAGGAACTACTCTATTCAGAACTTAAAAATGGAAAGCGTAATGCTGGTGGTCAAAAAAGAGGTTCAAAGACTCTCTCAAGGCAAATCTTAAAAAAATGTAGTATAAACACTGACAACTGGGAAACACTGGTCTGCAAGCACTCCAGTTGGAGAACAGCCTTTACCAAAGGTGTCTTGGGTTTTGAAGGCACTTAAACTCAGGATGAAAGAGAGAAACGTGCTAGGAGGAAGGCACGTTTGGCAAACCCTCACTGGGACCAACTCCCGCCCGGAAACCAATATCCCCACTGTGGAAGGATGTGTGGATCCAGAATTGGCCTCCACAGTCTATTACAGACTCATTGTTAAAACCGTGTTCATGGAAGACAACCTTAATCAGCTACAAGGGATCACCAAAGAAAAAGATAGCCCATGGGCCATAAAATAATTTCCCCCTTTTGAAATGCCCCAAAAGTGTTGCTTTTGTACATTGTACTTTAACACACAACCACATTTATGAAAAAGAACTTGAGATTTTAGGAATAACAAGCTCTGCATCCAATCAGTCCGTGGCAGCTATTAATAGCTACTAGGCAGGATGGCCATCTTCTGTTTCCACTGCTGGAGGTCGTTTGTCTTGGAATTCTGGTTGCTGGGAATCCCAGGTGGGGAGATGGTCCTGCTGGTGAGCTTCCCATCAGCATCTGGTTGGACATTGTGTGGGATGTGGGACTAAATGGGCCCACTGGCTTGATCAAGCAGGTCTATTCTTATGTTACTGTAAGTCTCATTAATTTCCACAAGGCTTCTGCACAATTCGTCTTCTCTGGATTGGGATCCTTGGGGAGGGGAGATGTCATATAGGGATGGGGAACTTTTGGCCCTCCAGAGGTTGCTGAAGTAGAACTTCCATGAGTGCCAGCAAACATGGCCAATGGCCAGGAATGGTGGGAGTTACAGTAGAGCATCATTTGAAGGGCATCATTTGAACAGGTCCCCCACCTATCATCCCTGGAGGGGGTGCTGTTTGTGCTGTCTGATGTGTCACCATGCTTTCCGTGGTGCTGAGGGAACTAGGACCCCTGGTTCTCTCTTTAGCCTTGGGAGAGGCATGGAATGGAGGCTATGTGCTTCCCATGTGCTTTGCATCCTATGCACTCCCACCTCTGGTTTGGGGAGTGGTGGACACACCATGTTAGGCACAATCCATATCTATCCTGTTGCTTCTTAGGAAATTCTGCCTTTTTATGCATTTCCCTATCAAACTGGCTTTGATCTGGATTGAGTAAAAGAACAACGTAGCTGCCTCTTGAGCCAGAAATGTGCACACAGCATGTAGACAGATGTATTTGGGCTGGTGTGTGTGTGAGAGAGAACTCAAGGGTTTTGTTCCCAGCCCTGAAAGGAGATGTGCGTGCTCTTCCGCTCTAGCTGCTTCTTGCCTCTGGAGTGTGAAGGCCGCGCTAACGAGGCATGAAGGGAACGTTGACAGGAGAAAGGGTCATGGCAGCAGGAGGTCCTCTGTGTGTCGCGGCCCCTATTCCTCCCTTCCAAGGGGGCAATGGTTCCAGTTAGGACCAGGTTTGGGGGTCCCAGGCAGCCCCCCATGCTGTGAAGAGGGTGGCAAGAGGGGTTCTGGTTGCATGGATCTGGCGTGGAGTGTGTGTATGCCAGTCATTGGGTGATAGGCACTTTGCAGTTCTTTGGAAGGGAACCAGGAAGTTAAAGAACGCATGTTAAAACATTTTGCTAAATTCTGCACACACAAAACTCAATTTGTTGACTTTAAACAAAACCTACTGACCTGTTTATGTTCGTACTCCAATATTTAGGGGCTGCACAGAATTCGAACAGCTGCAAGAACAAAAAATTTCATTAATTCTTATTTAATGTTACGCTGATTCCCTCGGTATTTTTACTACCCTCAGAAGCTTAGGGAAGCTTGGCCTGGGAGGGGGCTAGTTCTCTGTGGCAGCCCCTAAATTGCAGAAGTGACTTCCCACAGAGGTGCAGCTAAAACAGGTCCAGTCCCGATTTTATGAAAGCCATCCCAGTTTCTGATTTGATTCCAGAATGTTCCTATTTTCCTTAGGATGTCCCTATTTTCATCAGAGAAATGTTAGTGGGTAGCGAGTGAGGTGACTCCTGAGCCAAGGAGATAAGTAACTACACAACCTTTAGAAGACAGCCCAGGATAGGGAAGTTTTTTAAGGTTTAATATTTTCTTATGTTTTTATATATGTTGGAAGCCACCCAGAGTGGCTGTGGCAAATTATCATTATATTATTATGGAATATGGCACCCCTATTTTCATCAGAGAACATTGGAGGGTATGTGAGACTTTTTGGTGAAGGGTGGATAAGGGAATGTCTCATGCCTGATACCCTAGAAGGCTGCTGCAAGTCAGAGCAAGAAATACTGGCCTGGCCTGACGGCCCCCTCCTCCCTGGGCCCCCAGATTATACTGGGAATCATTTCAGCCCACTTTGCTTTTCCTCAGGATGCCGTTTGGCTGCATCGGACTTCGGGATGACAAGAACTACAACAGCCTGTCTGACATCACGGACAAGTATGAGATTGGGCAGCTGCTACGGGCGTAAGTAGGGTAGCAGAATGAAGAGCCCCCGGCTGAAGAGCCACAGCTCCCTGTGGCCTCCGGGGAAGCACCCCAAGGGAGCAAAGGAGCCGGGCCACTGGCAGGCTGGGCTGTTGGGGGCGGGTCTTTGTGTCTTTGCCACCCATTATTTGGAATCATAGCTGTCAGGTTACAGATTTGAAAATAAGGGACCAGCAGCCTTGAAAATAAGGGACCAGCAGCCAAAATAAGGGTCCTGCAGTCTCACTCGTTCCAGGCACTCCAGTCTTCCTGTCCTCCTGCAGTCTGGTCAAACTCATGCTGGGTAGCTTCGAGAACACTGTCCAACCAATTTTGTAACCAGAGGTTCAACTGAATAGAATCTGAATCACATGCACCACAAGGCCTATGCAGCCTCAACTTAAGATGGCTCCCTGGCCTGGCTTTGCACTGCAAAGTTTGCAGCAGCACGTGCAACAAAATGGCGTCCAGCTTTCAAAAAACCCCTCAGCTTGCATTAACTAGCCACACACAAGGCATGCAAGCTCCACCCCCCAGTCATTCTTAGACTTCTTATTGGGTGAGCAACACAGCCAAGCAACACAGTTGGATCCTCCCTCCTCCCTGGCCGGCAGGGAGGGTGGGAGGGAGAGGAGCCGCTTCCTTTGAAATTTAAGGGACATCATTTAAGGGACATTTAAGGGGCATCCATCAATAAGGGACAGCAGCGGGACATCGTGCTGGAATAAGGGACTGTCCCTTTAAATAAGGGACACTTGACAGCTATGTTTGGAATGTCCTGTCACAGCAGTTGGCCAGACGCCCTTTGGCATTTCTGGCACAGCTGCAGCATCCTTTCTTCTCTTTCGCACGGCCATCCTGCACCCAGCAGCCTCAGAGCAGCCACAGCATCTTCTCACCCTTGCCTGGCGCACGTGGAAGTTGGCACTTGGCAGCAGGACAGAGCTCTTGGCCTCACGTCTCTCACGCCACTGCTTTGCGGCTGCCCACCCCGTTAGCCCTTAACCCCTTCCTTCCCTTTGCTCTGCCTTCAGTGCCCCTGACGCACATAATAGCTATGTACTTTTAAAGCACATTTCCCCCCAAAGAATGCTGGGAACTGTAGCTTATTCTTCACAAAGCTATAATTCCCAGCACCCTTAACAAACGGCAATTCCCAAGATTCCCTGGGGTGTAGGGTGTGCTCTAAATGCATGGCACATATGCAGCCGGTGAGCAAGGGACAGTTAGCAGCTCCGGCGATTGTTGCTTTCGTTTTAGCCCATACCCTGCCTGCCATTTTGCCACAAGTGAGCAGGAAGAAGAGGAGCACGGCTTCTCCAAAATGGCCTCCTAGGCTGCGAAGGATCCATGAACTGGCTGCTGGGAGAGACAAGCTGAAGGCCAGAGGGTAGTCCCTTCAGGACAGCACAGGCGGCAAATGTCCAGCCAGCCTATTTGGCATCTTCAATGCACCACAACCATTCAAACTTGCCCGGGTGCCTCTGGACTTGCTTTGGTCATTGCATTTACATCATGCGAGATCACATTCACCCGGTGCTATACCAGCTGCACTGGCTCCCGGTGGGGTACAGGATCAGGTTTAAGGTGCTGGTTTTGACCTTTAAAGCCCTATACGGCCTAGGACCCTCGTACCTACGGGACCGCCTCTCCTGGTATGTCCCACGGAGGACCTTCTGGTCTTCAAACAAAAACATCTTGGAGATCCCGGGCCACAGAGAGGTTAGGCTGGCCTCAACTAGAGCCAGGGCTTTCTCGGCTGCGGCTCCAATCTGGTGGGACGCTCTGTCACAAGAGACCAGGGCCCTGCGGGACCTGACATCTTTCCGCAGGGCCTGCAAAACGGAGCTGTTCTGCCAGGCCTTTGGTCGGGGTTCAGTCTGACTCCCTCTCCCCTTTCATAAGAACTTGCATGAAAGTGGCCTCCCAATTTTTCTCACAGGCCCATGTAAGTTCAGCACAAACAGCTGGGCCTGGTGAGCATTTAAGGTCCCCAACCCTAATCTGCGGGTTGCCATCTGATTGGATTTTATTCTGATCCTGATTTGAGGATGTATTTTAATTGATTGTCTGATTTTATGTTAATGTGTTATTCATTTGATGTTAGCCGCTCTGAGCCCGGCTTCGGCTGGGGAGGGCAGGATATAAATAAAATCTATTATGATGATGATGATGATGATGATGATGATGATGCCTTCCCTCTGGGGAGAGAAGGCAGCCCATGTCCTCACTTCCTCCTCACAACAACCTTGAGCGGGTAGGATGGGTTGAGATAGTGATAGCCCCAGGTCACCAAGTGAGTTTCATGGCTGATGAGGATTTGAACCCTGGTCTCGCAGGTCCCAGTCCACCATTTGAGAATAGGAATGGGGTATCCTCCAAAAGTTCCATCAACCCCACCCAGCATGGCCAAAGGTCAGGAATGATGGGACTTGTAGTCCAGCAATATCAGGTGGGTCACAGGTTCCCTATTCCTCCCCTGAAAGCTATGCTGCACTCCAGAAAGTGGCCTCAAACCCAAAGCATGGAGAACTGATATATTATTGTTTATCAGCCATGGCAGCTGAAAGGGCCCTCTAAAGTCTGAGGCAAGAGGGCACAGGCTATCCCCTTTCTGCCCCGCTTGCCTGCTTCCCCAAGACATGATCCGGCCAGCTACTCAAGAAAGCAAGATGCTGAATGAGGCAGCCTGGGCAGCTCCTCTAGCAGCAGCAGAGCCGTTTTCACAGCGAAAGCGTGTTTCTTTTTTGCCCTCCCCTGTCCCACAGGAAGGAGTTCTGTGAGATTTGTGTGGCCCGCGAACGCCAGACAGACCGACTGTACATCTGCAAGAAGTTTCTCAAGAAAGACGGGCGCAAGGTGCGAAGGGCAGCCAAGAATGAAATCCTCATCCTGAAGATGTACGTGTCTGAGATCGGGGTTTAGGAGTGGGGGGGGGGTGCTGGGAGTCATCCACACTTGCCCTCACTCTGCCACTTTCTCCCGAGGAAACCTGATTGTGGGTTTTCCCAGGGAAAGTGGCAGGGTAAGCAGAATGGGTGGGGTAGAAATATTATTCTTACCTCCCCAAAGTCCCTTTGTCAAAGGTCCCTCCATCCTGCAGGCAGCCCAGGTTGGCATGTCTGTGCCAGTGGACTCCCGGGGGCTCCCTGGCCCTCATCTGTGTATAAAGCTTGTGTGTTTTCTCTGCTGTTCTGGGGAGAAAGAAGCTGTGCTTCTGTAAATCATAACACTCCCCGTAGCTTCTTTTCAGCAAACTGCCAAGTTGACAGGCTGTGGAGCGAGTTCATGGCCACCGAGCCAGAGTTAAGCTCGCAGCTAAATGTTCAGTTATAGCAACGGAAGTGAGGCGTTGGGGCTGGGGAGCTCCAGGATTGTGAGGAAATGAGACAGGGAGACTGGGGGACATGAAAGGAGAATAAAAATATTCACGAAAGCAAATACATCAGGACAAAAAGGTTGCCATCTGTTGTGGGGGTGGGGGTTCCACGGGAAGGCTCCTCTGGTCTGAAGGCTGGTCGGTTTAAGAAATATTTTGTAATTAGGAAATTATATACAGTTTGTGGGTATATATACGCACTGCTGCATTATGAGGCAGAAATTCCACAGATAAAGCTTTCCCTTCACCGGCTCTGCATGCTGAGAAAATCACCACTTGTTGAAAACTGTACCAGGTGGGGTGATGGTGGAAATATATCTATCCTACCTAGTAAGGGCCAAGCAAGGAAACTAAAATCCAGAGCAGAGAAGGCAGGACATCTTGGTGGAATAACCACAAGGTGTGCCAAATGTGAAATGCCTGGTTCTTATACTGCACGAAAGGTGAGGACCCTCTGGCATATGGGCCAGTTTTGGCTCACCAAATATCCTTCTCGCTCAGCTGTTCCTGGTAAGCAAGGAGGAGAGGAACATATGTTGCTCCAGGCTCTGGAAGGTGTTTGTATTAAAGCCCTTCTAAAATGGAGGGGGGCGCTCCATTTTAAGAGCAAGTTCAGTGCAAACTCCTTTGTGATCCTGGAGCAAGTCTTCTGAAGAGCACAGCTTAGAAAAGGCCTGTGACTTTATGTCATTGTGATGCCAAGTGGTTGACAGGTGGGTGTCAAATCTGTCCCACAAGTGGCAGGACAGGTAGGGCTCCAGCCCACTGCGTGCAGGGGGGGGCCCTCCGGTGTTACAGCCTAGAAGTGCCCCCACAGCCCCCTCCCTTCCCTGTGGTAAGTGGGTGAATATGAACTTCCCCTGTGTTGTCTGGGGCATTTGTATTATTTGTGTTATTAAATTTGTAACAAAGAATTTGTATACTGCCTAATCATAAAAACCTCTAAGCAGCTTATGGAAGATATAAAATGACATTAAAATCATCAGTAACAACCGGAAGTTAAAAATAAGACTTAACAAATTGTAAGTAAAGCCACCAATTACACACAAACAAACAAACACACACAGCCCAAAATAAAATTACATATTAAAATACATGCCAACTTTACACATCTTGGCAGCCTTGCTTAAACAAAAACGCTTTTAGCAGACACCAAGAACAATAAAGTGAAGGTGACTGTCTAATGTCAATTGGCAGGCAGTTCCAGAGGGTAGATGCTGCAGCGCTGAAAGATTGCTGAGAACTGCAAAACAAACATTAAGTGGCATTTATAATCCCAGTGGTTTCTACACTGTGATTGTTTCATTAATATTTTTATACCCCCCAATGTATCACAAAATTCAAAGTTAACAACAACAACAACAACAACAACAACATTTTTTATTATTTATACCCCAGCCATGCGGCTGGGTTTCCCCAGACACTCTGGGCAGCCCCCAACAGATTAAAAACAGAATAAAACGGGGTTTCTGTGGGGTTCCCAAGTTCTTCAGGCTGTGGATGAAACTACATGTGACACAGAGTTCTGTGAGGATGTGTGATTTCCCATACCAACACAGAATGCAGTTGAAGAGGGCCCTTGCCACTTTCTATTCAGGCCACACCCAGCCTTGAAAATCATGCCTAATCTGCTTTTAACTGCACCAGGGGGCAGGCTCCATGTTGGGGGGACAGAACCTCAGTTAGTTTTTTTATTGTTTTGCTTGATGGGGAGGGCAGCTGCCTCCCTGCCCCCCCAGCTACGCCCATGCTGTTAAACCTAGCTTTTACCATTAATTTTGCTGATAACGGCAACAGATTTCATGCCTGCTAAAGACAACCTTAACTTGAGGTGCTAACTGCCAAATCATTTGGAAAATATCCCTGTTTCTGCTTTGTAGTTGCACAGCCCAACCCATGTGAGTACTCACATAACTCTCACCCTCATTTTGTGCTAGCATTTGCTAGGGGGAAAGGAGGAATATTAATATTTCTCTTTAAGCAAGTCTCCGTTTCTGCAAGGCAGGTAGATGTAAAAGAAAGAAAGAAAGAAAGAAAGAAAGAAAGAAAGAAAGAAAGAAAGAAAGAAAGAAAGAAAGCCTAAGGCAGAGAGAGCCAAAAGGGAAAGGTGGCAGCCCCTCACCTGTTTCCATCCTAAATTGCAAGCAGCCAACCCTCCCCGCATCTCTGTTTGCCACCATCAAAGCTGTGCGCTTGATTCCCTGCTCAACCTGACATCATCAGAGCTGGTTTTAGCCTCTTTAGACGTCTAAAGGCCAGGCATGCATTATTGACTAGGGCCTTGGGGGCTGGCTGGGATTTCTGCTGACTTGGTCTTTGCACAAATGGTCCCTCAGGTGCAAACAACAAAGCCAAACTGGCAGGGGACAGGCAGCAAGAATGGTGGAAGGAGTCAGATCAGGAGAGAGAGGAGATGGAGGACTGGGCTGGTACTGAAGCAGTTTGGAGGGGTGGAGAGTGGATACTCGTGGAGGGAGCAGGACAGGAGCTCATGCATCTCTGCATTTTTCTTCCAGGGTGAGTCACCCCAACATCTTGCAACTGATTGACACCTTTGAGACGAGAAAGGAATTCTACATCATCCAGGAACTGTAAGTTTCACTGGGAGGTGTAGGCGTACCATGACATGTCAGGCACAAATGTGCCCAAGAAGCAGCTGGTTGAGAGGGCAAGGAGCCCTTCCACCTGCCCTGAACGTCATCATCACCCTCATCCCACCTGAAGGGCTTGGGGCAGGTTAGAACAATTCAAGTACAATGTTAAAAGCAGTTAAAAACAACTTACTATCACAGAAATAATGCCAGTGCCATTTCAATTTGTGTAAAGCTGATTAAACCATGCTAGGTGTTTGTGTGCGCTTGACTGGGTATTGAGAATTGCTTGGTTGGGCTGTGTCTTTGAACTCTGATAATGCCTCTCACCTGCCAAGTAGAGGCCAGACAGGGGCATATTTAAAGCAATCTCACTTTGCAAAAGTAACATTTGCATTAGCTGCTCTGCCCACTTTTGCCTCTGAATGTTTGCACATCTCTGCTACTTTTATATCCCACCTTGACTCCAAGGAACTCAAGGTAGCAAACATGGTCCACCCCTTGTCCGTTTTATCCTCACAACAGCTCTGTGAAGTAGCTCAGGCTGGCTGCTTCGCTTAAGGTCCCCCAGCGAGCGTTGTGGCTGAGTGGGGATTTGAACTCTGATCTCCCGGGGTCCTAGTCTTTGGAAGAGCAACGTAGGAATCACTTGGGCTGTCACTTTTCTGCAATCCATTCTGTTGTCTGGCTACTCCGAATCCAGCAGTGCCCAGCGGGGAATGGGGTGTGCTGGCCTCTTTCTGTTGATTTCACAACTCACGCTGAATTCTGTGTGTCGCCTGCAGGGCCACTGGGGGGGATGTTTTTGACTGGATCCTGGACCAGGGCTACTACACGGAAAAGGATGCCAGCAATGTTGTCCGGCAGGTGCTGGAGGCATTGGCCTATTTACATAACCTGCACATTGTTCATCGCAATCTCAAGGTAAGGAAAGATTCCTGGATCCCAGGCCTGACATGCTCAGAGTGACCTCCCTCCCTCTGATGGGCCTTTCACTCTTCCAACAAGAGGAAAGGGCCCAGAGGGACCCGGAATACATTTGTACTGCACTGTACCATTTTAGGGCTGGGGGGAGATGATGGCTAACTTTGTTCACCTGTGTCTCTGCTGCCTCCAGCTGGAGAATCTCATGTACTACAACCAGAACAATCGCTCCAAGGTGGTACTGCGGGATTTTTACCTCTCACGCTTCGAGAACGGGGCCATCACAGAACCATGCGGGACCCCTGAATATTTGGGTATGGATTTGTCTTTCCCTTTCCCAGAGCTGGATTAAAAACTAAGAGGCATGATTTCTCCTCCCCTGTACAGCTCTAACTGGCCTTCATGGCACATTGACAGAAACTAGGAGCTTTGTAGGCTGCCCAACACTTCTTTCCTCACAGGCAAAAATTCAACAGATAGCCATCCTTCTGGCACAGAGACACAGTGACAAAGAAGACATTGCCTTTTGCATTTCTGCCTTCCATACGGCTGCTAACAGCACACCACCTTGGCCGGGGGGGGGCTGGGAAGGTGAAAAGCAGCACCTGGGCACCTGCCTCCTAACACCACTAGTTTTGTCTTAACCAGCTCTTCAATGTTTCCCCCCTCTGACCCATATGTGTCTCTCCCCACAGCTCCTGAAGTGGTTGCTCGGCAACGCTATGGACGTCCTGTTGACTGCTGGGCTGTTGGAGTTATCATGTTTATTCTGTGAGTTCCACCAGCATATGTGTGTGTGTGTGTGTGTGTGTGTGTGTGTGTGGAAAAGGTGGGCAGAAAGGAACCTAGGAAAGGCCAAAGTGGCAGTCTCACAACAAGCTTGACAGACATGCTTTGCCAGACATCTGACCCACAGGTATGGCCTCTGAGATTGGCAGACACAAAGCACAGGGCCTTCAGGGCAGGTCTTCAGATGTTCCTTGAAGACTCATTTCTTCCCGTCTGCCTTTCTTTGGCCACATTTTTTACTGCTGATTCCTGAGACTAGATGCTTCCATATTCTTATTTATTTTTTTAACCACTCAACTCTACCCCCACTGGATCTCCTTTAGTTATATGCTGCCTTGCGAGGCTATTCCCTGAGAGGTGGAATATATGATTATTTCAATGATGTGTTTGATTCAGAATTGCTTGGGTCCAAGTCTTCTGTTGCCTTGTAATGATTTGATTCACCCCTATTACCTGCCCCCCCCAAAAAAACAGGCTGTCTGGGAACCCCCCGTTCTACGATGACACAGATGATGAGAACAGCAACAGCCACAACCGCCGGATATTCCGCAAAATTCTGGCTGGGGACTACGACTTTGACTCCCCCTATTGGGATGACATCTCTCTTGCCGGTAAGAGAGGGAGGCCTGGCCAGGACTCTGGGAACTGACTCGATTCTGACCAGACTCCTCTAGCCTAGTCTAGACATGCAAATGAATGAGACAGTAGAATCCCAAGACGGAAAGTGGGCGATTTCAGGCTTCAAGTGGGAAGGACATTGGTTGTTAATATAAAACTTTGCCTGCTTGTTTAAATGAATGAATGAAGAAAGCACACATGGGGAGAGCATCTTTTAGCACAATCTTCTGTGTGGGTTGATTTGGTTAAAAGGAAAACAGATATGCTATAATAAAAGGATAATTCCCTGGATGCCAAGATCCGGGTTTGGGGCAAGTGCAGTCATACCTCGGAAGTTGAACAGAATCCGTTCGACTTCTGAAATGTTCAACTTCCAAAGTACGGCTTCTGATTTGCTGCAGGAAGTTCCTGCAGTCAATTGGAAGCTGCGGAAGCTCCATCGGACTTTTGGCTTCCGAAAGAACATTCAAAAACTGGAACCCTCACAGTTTTCGATTGTTCGGAAGCTGAAACGTTCAACTCCCAAGGCGTTCGGGAGCCGAGGTACGACTGTACTCTTTGGCAAGAGAGCCTCAGCGGATTTTCAATCACAAAACGTGCAAGACTAATATAAGCCTGGCAGGACAGCTTACTCTATGGTTTTAACCCCTTCATGCATTAATTGGAGTTTAGCATGTTGGTTATATCAGGCTGGGTATCTCACACACTCCTCACTGTGGTGGTCTTCTTTCCACCCCCCAAAACTACATAAGGAATTCAAAATGTATGCTCCTCTTGTTACTTGAAATGGTAAAGCCCATTCTACCACGGAACATGTATTCTAACCTTGCTCTGGGTCACGGGGGGGACGGGGGACAGAGACGACAATTGTTCACTTTCTTTAATGTTTCCCACCAACCACCCTTTTCCTTTCTCCCATGCAGCCAAAAAGTTGGTGTCACAGCTTATGGAAGTTGACCAGGACCAACGTATCACTGCCCAGGAGGCACTGGGACATATCTGGTGAGAATTCACCATTCATGAGGCCCTCCCTGGGCCCTCAACATACATGTGCATGGGGGGAAATTGGTTGCTTATTACATATTGCAGCATTTATTAGATGACTATGAATGAAACTAAATTCTATCAATACTAGCAGGACGTGTGTGAATATATTGCTTCAATCCCTTTTATATACTGTATACCAAAATCCATATGATATAATAGACCTTTCATAAATTTCCAGGAGACCCTGTCAAAAGCTTTTTCAGCATCTACAGCCATTAAGACTGCCTTCTTTTCTATTCTTAAATCTAAATACTCTAATAAGTTTATGATGTTTCTAGTGTTGCTATGAATGTGTCTCCCGGGCAAAAAGCCAGCTTGGTCATTGTGTATAATCATCTGGAAGACTTTTTTGGATATTTCAGCTAGAATATTTGCATATAATTTATAATCGTTATTTAGAAGTGCAATAGGCCTATAGTTGTTAATAAGTAGATGGTCCGTTCTCTGTTTTGGAATTCATGCAATAAGGCTGTCTTTCCAAGAGTCCAGCATGATTCCATCTTTTAAGATGTTGTTCATGATATTTCTTAATGGGTCAGACAGGATGTCCTCATTTTTTTTGTAATATATTGCTTCTTCTAAGAGAGCAACCCACTGTGTTGTATCATTCAAGCTCAGCCTGACATGCCCATTGTACAGCCTGGACAAGTGTCCACTATTTCGAGACCTATCAGGGTGTACTTATGCTCCTTGTCACTGCAGTTATATTATGATCTCAAAGAACATACCCAAGTACAGACCACTCTCTGGAGGTGTCAGACTTGTGCAATGGGTATGAATCTGGTTTCCTGCCTAGGACTTTCAATCAGTCCATCTAGAGGGAATATTTCATCCCACATCCAGCCTCTCTCTGGGGCTCCATAAGGTATGTTCAGGTGCACAGATCCTTGGGAGAGGTTCTTTTCTGACCTGCTAACATTTGAATTTGGCAAGACCTTGGGAGGGAGAGGGCCTCCTCAATGGCTGCTCCTAGGTTCTACTAGCAAATACATTTTCATTTAGATAGGCCTTTGGCCCATAAGCTGTATGTAGTCATTGGTGTTCACTGACTGGTTTTTTTACTACAGTATTCCATTTGGTAGAGAGGCAGGATACTAACTAAATATGCCTCCCACAACCGTGCCAACTTGCAGGTGTCCCCAGAGCCTTTTCCTTATTTCTGGTTCTTGTCTAAGAACACTAGGAAAACCAGATGGTAAAAACACTGAATTGTCCCTGTATTATTGAAAGCCTACACTCTCTCACCTGCAATTCTACCTTCTTTACCTCTCAGGATATCTGGAAACATTGCCTCTGAAAAGAACCTCAAGGAAGGGGTCTGCGCCCAGATTGAAAAGAACTTTGCCAAGGCCAAATGGAGGGTAAGTGAGTCACATGTCACATGGTGGCGCTGTGGGGAAGAGAGCAGTGGTCAGCCACTGATCTTAGCCAAAAGGCTGAGAGGCTATTGAAATCCAGCAATTTTGATCAGAGTCCCCTGGCTCCAAATGCAGCTCCCTCACCAGAGGCAGAGTTGGAGGAAGAAGGGCATGGGATCGGTCAAAAATATGTATCTTATTAAAAAACAGCTCATGCCTTTCTCCTGAAATATTATAGCACTTGTGGAAATCAACAAGATTAGTGTCCCATGTGAAGAATGTGTCCTGACCACACTGCATGTGGTCCAGTCAGTCTTAGCTGGAATCCAACTGGGCAGCAGCAATTTTGCTCTGACCCACTTGGTGCTGCCTCATGACCCACCGGTGGGTTCTGGCCCACAGGCTGAAGACCTCTGATCTAGGCAGTAATAAGAATTATGATGTTGTAGGAAGCAGATACACTGCAGGGGAGTCTAGGGAACCAGGAAGTGTTCTGGGGCACAGACTAAGTTGACATGAAGTGCTGGCCAGGCCTATGGGACCAACCTTTCCGTTGTGGCTCTGGCCTCAAGCTCAGGGTGAAAGGAGGAGGATGAGCTAGCTGAGTCTGAGGCTCTTCAGTCTTTCCCTATGCATCAGCAACCCAATTCGATGTGACGTGATGTGTCTTTCAAAGCCAATGGTTCCAGGAAATCTGTAGACAGCTTCCCTGGAACCATTGCAAGCAGGTCAGAGATGGCGCTGTGCTCTGTCCTGCTTACCAGTTTTGGCAGCCTAGGCTATGAATGTCTCTGCCTCAGACTCAGGAAAAATTGGGGGGCTGGGGGCCATTATTTGACATTGCCCTTCTTTTTGCAGAAAGCCATTCGTGTTACTACATTCATGCAACGTCTCCGGGCTCCCGATGTCGGTGGCCGTCTGCCCGTGACTCCGCGTTCCTCCATGAGCGTTGCTCATGAGGTCACCATTGAGGCACCCAGGCTGGCCAAACGTTTGGAGACTCCATGCACACCGCAGGAGCAGCAGAGCAAGATAGAGGAAGTCATGGAGGCGGAGGAATAATGGCCCCTGCTTCCCTGATCCCATATTCTGATGCCTTCTCTGCTCTTGGAAGGGGTGGGTGGGGTCTGTGGGACAGTAGTTAGGGTAGTTATGGGGCAAGGAACTAGGGAGACCCTTAGCAGTGTTATTCTCTCCCCCCACCCCTGCCATTGGTCAGGAGCAAGAGCTATTTGGTTTGGACAGACAGGCAGCCAAAAAGGAGAGATGGACCCGACCCCACAGAGATGTGTATGGGAAGGGAGGACTGAGCATAAGAAATATGTTAGGACAGGGTGGTGGTCAGCTACCCCACTCCCAGCTCCCTGGAAAATGCACCTGTCTGAGCAGAAGGGGGGGGAGACTTCTTCCTAGGCCTTCCCCAGTAGTGGGTGCCAGCTGTGCCCCTTGCCATGTTGCATCCACCACCCCAGCGCAAATGCGGAATGCCTTGCAGAGTGACTGTCTCTCCCAGGCCTCATGGATCCACATCCCACACATCTGCATCCTTGCCTTTGCGATGTCACAATGGCTTCAGAGGAGTTCCCTTCCTCCACAAAGAAGCTGGAAGTATGAGCCAAGAAGGGGAAACCTTGTCCTCCTCTTTGCGGGGGCCTTGGGATATGCCAAGCATTTGCAAACATCAGCCAATAATGGAATGGGAAGTAGTTTCAGGCTAGTGAAGCAAGTGTTGGAGAAGAATCCATTCCATGGAGAAAGGATCCGTTTCCCAGCCTTTCCCTGTTCTATTTGCCCAGTCCGGCATTTCACTTTGAGCAGGGGCAGCAACAGCAGCCAGGTGGGAAACTTGGTACAGATGACGGCCCTCCTGGTTTGGATCCCCAACCTCAACCGGACTGTGCAAGGAGGGGCAAGAGAGGTGCATGTCTAAGCCAGCTGCATGTTTTATGAAGATGCTATTTTAATACAGAAACCTCTCAGCTGCCCCTCCCCTGGTGCTGTCTTTCCCCTCTCCTGGGGCAGCTCTGGGAAATAAAAAATAAACAGAGTCTCTGGTTATTGATGATCTCTTTTTGTTGATGGTGAGTGTTATTCTTGAGGTAATTGGTACTGGAATCCTTAAACAAGGTGGGGGAGAAGGGCCTATTTTGAATTCTAACCCCCCCCCCCCATCTGTATATAGTAAATACAGTTCCCTGCTTTCTGTTGGCTTGATTATGTAATCTGTAGTCCTGCGATAATGCTGCCATCTTATTTCTTTAAACAGCAGAGGAGTCTTCTGGGGCTGAAGCAAGCCAAATGTGAGAAAAGCAAGCACAGAGGGAGGCTTCCTTAGACCAGTGTTTCCCAACCTTTTTTGGGCAAAGGCACACTTGTTTCATGAAAAAAATCTTGAGGCACACCACCATTACAGCCCCGTGACGTCAGCGCGCAGCGTCACGCCGGGAGGGACATGAATTGCTAGCAAATTACATAATCACCTCCTTGAGGGCTGGCTCATCTTCTCCGAAGGCAGAACCCCATTAATTAACAGCACAGACTCACACCATAGCCAAGACGAGGGGGGAAAACCTCAGTCATGCACAGTCATGCACATGTGGGGGCTAAATGAGGACGAAGACCGGGCAGAGAGCAGGGTTCAAATCACCCCACCTGGCCAGGACAATCCCTGGGTGCTCCCTTGGGCCACTCGCCTGACCCACCTCGCAGGGCTGTTGTTGCGAGGAAAACACAGGGAGAACCACGCGCGCCCCCGGGAGCTCCTTGGAGGAGAAAGCGGGCGATGAATGCAATGCACGAAATATATGAGAGGCGACCAGGTTTTGCAGGTGAGGGGCCCCCGCCAGCCTCCGCTTCCAACACCCGGCGCAACGACGCCGAAGTTTCCCCCCGGGCTCGGGGAGCAGCGCTGCTCCCCCCCGGCTCCCCTTCGCCCTCCTGGCTCTCTCTGCCGCCCACTGGGGACCCCCCTCACCTGCCAAGTCCGGAGCGCCGGTGGAAGTTGCATGCATGCATGCAGGGCGCCGCGTTGCCATTGCATTGCACTGCACTCCATTGCATTCCGTCTGCGCGGAAGAGCCCCTGCCCCCCCCGGCCGCCGCCGCGCTCATTCCATGGCCGGGAGAAGAGCGCTTCAAACAAAACGCCCGGCCCGCCAGGCCACGCTGGGAAACGTAGTTTGCGCACCCTGCGCAGGCGCGGAGCCCAAGGGCGAGGGGACTACGGATCCCGGCAGCCCTCACGCCGGGGATGGAGGGGGAGAGGCCGGGTGCAGGGATGGAGGGACGGGTGGGCGAGCGAGTGAGTGAGTGGCAGCCGCCAAGCCTTGGCCGAGAGCCAGGAAGGGCTTCCCCGGAGGAGGAGGAGGAGGGAGGCGCAGAGCGGGAGGGAGGGAACCCCAGGGGTCATCTAGTGACGGCGCCCCAATCGAAAATTTGACTTAAAAAAAAAAAACCTTTCGAATTTTTTAATTTTTCCCGCGGCACACCAGGCAACATCTCGCGGCACACTAGTGTGCCGCGGAACAGTGGTTGGGAAACACTGCCTTAGACTAAAACGGCCTGTTCGTCCATCTTAGCTCAGTATTTCTAGTGACTGGGAATGGCTTTCCCAAGGCTTCAGGCAGAGAGTCTTAAGTACCTCCCTAGATCAAACCAAAGGAATAATCTAGAATGACATTGGCCTTTCTATTCATAGATTCTTAAAAAAATAAAAATGTGATGTTTTTGAGCTCAAGCCAGCCTAGGCACATGCTGTCCTGGAAGCAAGTGTGCAATTCCCCCATTTCAAATATATGGTAATGGGGTCTCAACTGGTGGTGACTGACAAGGAATGGAGTTGTAGTGGATGGGCTGGTGATCCTGCTGAGCAGCATGTGGCAGCTTGAAAAGCCAAATTCCATGTTAGGAGTCATTAAGAAAGGAACAGAAAATAAAACTGCCAATATCATAATGCAGTTATACATATCTGTGCTGCAACCACACTTGGTATAACGTGTAGAGTTCCGGTCACCTGACCTCAAAAAGGATATTGTAGAGCTGGAAAAGGTCCAGATGAAATTCTCAAGAGCAACTCTCCCACACAGACAGGGTTCAGAAAAAGAAGAAGCAAGGGTTGGGCCACAACAGAGGTGGAGAATATGTGTGAAGATGCTTGGTGTGGAGAAAGCAGATAGTGAGAAGTTTTTCTCATAATACTAGAGCCAACCAATGAAGCTGAATGTTGGAAGATTCAGAACAGAAGAAAGTCCTTCTTCACACAGGGCACTGGTAAACTATGACATTTGCTCCCATGAGGAGGCATAGTGAGAGTCACCAATCTGGATGGCTTTAAAAGAGGATTAGACAAATTCATGGAGGACAATGGCTACTAGTCATGTCAACAATGTTCTGTCTCCGTTTTGGAGGCTGTATTGCCTCTAAAGATCAGCTGCTGGGAATCACCTATGGGGAGGTGGCTGAGAGACTCGGGTCCTGCTTGGGGCTGCCCCCAGGCACCTGCCCAGCTCCTGTGAGAATGGGATGCCGGAGGCCTCTTCTCTTGCTCTTTCTTCTCTTCTCACTCTTGGGCACTTTCTCCTTATGGGGGATACAGTAGACCTCAGTCATTGAAAACGGACAGCCAGAGACTCTTGACTCAAATTAATCTGTCTCCCTGCCACTTCCTTTTCTTCCTATGTTCAGTCTCTTATCTGAAACACAAATTTCCCTAAAGAAAATGGTTGGGACCAACTGAAGCTGCCTCTTCTATCATGAGAGCTGGTTTTCCAAATCCCAGATACATTGTGGTTGGCTATGGTTGCAGGGGAAAGGAAGAGCATTCTGTGTGTCAAACTGCTGACAACACACTCCAAAACTCCGGAGGACTACACTCAGCAGCTTCATATAGATATTAAACAACATGGGGGATAGAACTGAGCTTTGAAGGACCTCATATTGAAGGTCCCATACTGCTGAAAAACAGTCCCCAAGCATCCCAACTCAGATAGCCTCTCCAGGGGAATACAGTGGTTGATGAAATGGAAAGCCACCAAGAAATCAAGGAGAATTAGTTTTCTCCTGACTGAGGTAATCATATAAAGTGACCAGGGCAGTTTGTGCCAAAACCAGGTGAAATATACTCAGAGTCGCAAAGTGATTTCATGCTCTTTATTCAGCTCATAGTGGTGAGGAGGAATGAATGAAAGTCCCCTCACAGTATCTGCTTTATATACATTATTTACACAATAGGCTGCCCATGATTGGCTAATTCCGGAATTCTACTGTAAGCCAATCAGGTTGTGGATTCACTTCTATCTGGAGCAGGATTGGGTGGTTCCTGCCAACCAATCATACTGCTGCATTGTTCTAGGACCAATCAGACTGCTGCATTCTGAATCCTATTGTTCTAGGACCAATCAGACTGCTGCCTTTTGGATCCTATTGTTCTAGGACCAATCAGCCTGCTGCAGTTTGGATCCTATTGAACTCAGTACATAACACCCCTCCCCTCTAAGTTCCAGTCCTGCCCGGGAGGTCGCATTCATAATCCTCGAGGTACGCCGGCGGCCTACGTGTTCGTTGCGGCCTGGGGTGTTCCCTGGTCCGGGCTCCAGGTTCTGGCTCGTGTTCCAAGGATGCTGGCTGTGATGGGGCTGTTTGGTCTGGTGCAACTGGCTCGCTCAGTCGTGGTTCTGGTTCCGGTGTCCTTTCGGCCTCACGGGTCCTCTCTGTATTTACTGATTCTGCCTCTCCTGCTGGCCCCTCCTGCTCTATGGGCCTCACTGCCCCGCTGTTCCCTTGGAACTCCTCTGACCTGTCCTCCTCCTGGTTTTCTCCCGGAAATCGTCGCCGTATCTGGTCGCAGTGGCAGCACCAGCATTGCCCCCCATCCGTTAGCACCTCGTACGACACTGGGCCAGTGACCCTGGTGACTGTGGCGGGTACCCATGCTGGGCCTGCCCCAAAATTCTTTGCGTACACTGGGTCCTGGGCCTCGAAGGTCCGGGGGTTCCTGCCTTCCCCCACCACTACCTCATCCTGAGCTCTATCGGGGTGAAGGCGGTCCAATCTGATTGCAAGGCGCCGACCCATTAGTAGTTCAGCGGGGCTCCGGCCAGTCGTTGAGCTGGGGGTGCTGTGCTGTGCTAGAAGGAATGTGGCAAGGCGGTACTCCCAGTCCCCTTGCGTCATGCGGCGAAGGGTGTCCTTGGTGGTCCGCACCATGCGTTCTGCTTGGCCATTGGTGGCAGGGTGGAACGGCGCCGAACGAATGTGGCGGATGGCGTTCTGCGCTGTGAAGGTTTGGAATTCTCCTGACGTAAATGCAGTCCCGTTGTCTGAGACAAGAGTGTCAGGGAGCCCGTGGGTTGCAAACAGCCTGCGTAGTACCCGGATGGCTGCGGACGTGGAAGTGGACGGTACCAGTGCAACTTCCAGGCATTTGGTGTAGGAGTCCACCACTATGAAGAATGTTTTCCCCTGGAAGGGGCCAGCGAAATCCACATGCAGGCGTGACCATGGTGCTCGGGCAGACTCCCAGGACTGGACTGGGGCCCTTGGGGGATCTGGGCGGGATTCTTGGCAGGCCTGGCAGTGTTTGACCCAGGCCTCTATGTCTCCATCGATCCCCGGCCACCACACATAACTCCTGGCCAGGGCCTTCATTCTTACTACCCCTGGATGTGAGGACCCTTTTGCGGAGGGGCTGGGGAACAACGACTCTGCTTCCCCATAACAGGCACCCCTTGTGGGCCGACAGTTCATGTTTGCGGGTTGTGTAGCCGGCGAATTCTGGCCCGGGGCTGCTGCTGGGCCATCCCCTCCACACCCAGTCCAGGACCCGGGAGATGACCCTATCTTTCTTGGAATAGTGTGCAACTTCTTGTGCCTGAATGGGGCGGTCGGGAAGCAGCTCCAGGCTCATAACCTCTTGTGCAGGTGCTGGGTCAGGGCCTGTTTCCGGTAGTGGTAGCCTGCTGAGGGCGTCCGCATGGCCCATCGCCTTCCCCGGTCGGTGAATCAGTGCATACTGGTAGCTGGCAAGGAAAATTGACCAGCTGAGGACGCGAGGAGACAGCACTTGGGGGGTCTGCTTTTCGGGGGCAAACAAGCCAAGCAACGGCTTGTGGTCAGTCACCACGGTGAAGGGCCGCCTGTACAAGAAATCATGGAATTTTTTTACTCCCTTCACGATTGCCAGACCCTCCTTGTCGATTTGCAAGTAGTTCCGCTCGGTTGCGTTGAGTGTCTGGGAAAAGTACGCCACTGGTACCTCTCTTCCATCCGGGAGTTGGTGCCCCAGGACAGCGCCAATGCCATAGGGTGAGGCGTCGCATGCTAGCACCACCGGCAGCCTCTCGTCAAAGTGTGCCAAGACTGAGTTTGAGACAAGCAAGTCCTTGACTGCCTGGAATGCGGCCTCCTGGCGCTGGCCCCACACCCAAGGGGCCCGCTTGTCCAGGAGTCTGTGTAGGGGCTCTGCTACTGCCGCCTTGTGGGGAAGGAATGGTAAAAGTCAATAGTTCCAAGAAGGCCTGAAGTTCAGTCTTGCTCTTGGGCGCTGGGGCATCACAAATGGCCCGTACCTTATCCCCGGTCGGGTGGACCCCTTCTGCGTCCACCATAAATCCCAGAAAGTCCACCTGAGGCACTCCTAGTAGACATTTTTCCCGCTTTACCTTGAGACCCGCCGTCTGGAAACGGTGCAGAACGGTGCGGAGGCGGTCCTCAACTCCTCTGGTGTGGGCCCGGCAATCAACACATCATCGAAGAAGGGGGTGACGCCAGGAATCCCTTTAAGGAGTGAGTCCATTAGATTCTAGAATATGCCTGGTGCCACACTGACACCGAATTGCAGCCGCTTTACCCTGAACGCTCCTCTGTGCGTCACAATCGTCTGTGCCTCTGCTGTGGCCTCATCTACTGGCAGCTGTTGATATGCTTGGGCCAAGTCCAGCTTGCCAAAAATTTTCGACCCAGCCAGGGTGGCAAGGACATGGCTGACCACTGGCACTGGGTATGCGTGGGCCGTGAGGGCCTTGTTTATGGTACATTTGTAGTCTGCGCAGATGCGGACCGAACCATTAGGCTTGACGGGTGTGACGATTGGGGTTTCCCAGGGGGCATTAGGCACCGGCTCCAGCACTCCTTGCTCCACAAGTCGGTCCAATTCCTCGTCTATATGGGGTTTCAAGGCGAACGGGACCCGGCGGGCCTTGAGCCTGACCGGTCGTACTGCGGGGTCAAGCTGTAGCACAATGGGGGGGCCGTATACTGTCCCAATTTCCCATCAAAAACCCCTGGAAATTCCTTGCAGATGGCGTCCACGTCCACTTGTAAGGTAGTGTGGTTCACCCCAGTGACAGCTAGCCCCAGTGGTCCAAACCATGCCAATCCCAGTAAACTAATGTAGGAGCCCTTGACCACAAGCAAGTCCAGTTGCCGCGTCCGCCCTCGGTATTGCACCCTGAAGGTCCCCACCCCCATTGTGGGGACCTTACGTTTCTGGAAGTCCCGTAGGGTGAATGGGGCCGGCCTGAGTTTGGGACCCCCAGTAGGACACAGTTTCCTTAAGGTCCTTGCCGAGATTATGGATAGAGTTGAACCCGTGTCAAGCTCCATGCGGCAAGGGCCCCCCTCTATCTGTACCTCTACATAAATTTTCTCTACGTTGGGGTGGGGCAACTGGTATACCTGGAAGTCCGTGAGCTCCGTCGAGTTGCCTTGGTGCGTTGGGCCCCGGGACCTGGGGCTCTTGGATTGGTCATCTGCTGCCTGGCGTCGGGTGGGCCGAGCCCGACACACCCGGGCGATGTGTCCCGATTTTCTGCACTGCCTGCACTCTGCGTTGCGGAAACGGCAGGTCCTCCTCTCGTGACTCTCCCTGCAGCTTGCGCAGTTCCCTCCTTCTTGTTGAGGCAGCTGTGGTCTGTGCGCTGCTTGAGTGCGCTGCTGTACTCGGTGCACCTCCTCCCTGTCGGATCCTGAGTCGTCGGTGAGGTCTTCATGGTGGACCCTCGGTTGGGATGGCAGGCTCGGCCGTGCCTCTTGCGTCGACCTCTCGGCAGCTTCCGTTGCCAGGGCCTCCTCCAGAGCGACCTGGAACGTAAGGTCCTTCTTAGCGTAGAGGCGTCGTTGCAGCTTCTCATCCTTCAGGCCACCGACGAGGTGGTCACGAAGCATGTTCTCCAGCTCTGAGAAGTTGCAGAACCGGGCGGCTTGGCGGAGAGAGGTCACAAACCCAGTTATGGTTTCCCCAGGGGCTTGCCGCTTTGCGTAGAAGGCATTTTGACGAGCCACCACTGAGGGCTGCGGCGAAAAGTGCCCCTTCAGCTGTTCCATTATTGTTTTGTATGGAACAGTAGCGACGTCTTCAGGCGCAAGGAGAGCCCTGGCGATTTCAAATGTCTCCTCTCCACAGACGCTGAAGAATATCACCCTCTTCTTGGTGTCTTCTTCGTCGGTGACCCCCTTGGCTTCTAGGAGGAAGGTGAAACGGGAGGCATATGCTTCCCAGTCTCCAGATGCTGGGTTGAATGGCGAGAAGCTGCTGTTGGCTGCCATTCTGAGTTCTTTGTGTCCCGGAGCTGAAGCCTGGATACACGGTGCGAGGCAGCGGTGCGGCAGGTGGCGGTGCTGCAGTGCTGTGTGTGGCAGTCAGCTCAGCGGGATCCCACCTTCGTCGCCAGTGAAATATACTCAGAGTCGCAAAGTGATTTCATGCTCTTTATTCAGCTCATAGTGGTGAGGAGGAATGAATGAAAGTCCCCTCACAGTATCTGCTTTATATACATTATTTACACAATAGGCTGCCCATGATTGGCTAATTCCGGAATTCTACTGTAAGCCAATCAGGTTGTGGATTCACTTCTATCTGGAGCAGGATTGGGTGGTTCCTGCCAACCAATCATACGGCTGCATTGTTCTAGGACCAATCAGACTGCTGCATTCTGAATCAGCCTGCTGCATTTTGGATCCTATTGAACTCAGTACATAACACCAGGCCTAAACCCTGATTGAAATGGATCGAGAGCTCCTGGATCTGGTCAGTGACTACCCGCCCAAGAACACTGCCTAAGAAAGGGATATTGGCAACTGGCTGGTGATTACTTAAGTTCTTAGGATCTAGGGATGGTGCCTCGAGAAGCACTCCTTTCACTGCCACCTTCAACTTGGCAGGAACCACCCCTCTCATAAAGAGACACTGACCACCCCCTGGGCCCACATAGATCTGCTCCCTGATGGATTTCATTAGCCAAGAGGGGCAAAGATCCATCCAGGCCCCAATCCAAGCTCTGGTAGATGTTCTGGAAGTGGTGAGGGAGCGGGTGGCACTGTGGTTTGAACCGGGGAGCTCCCGTTGCTTTGTCCCTGCTCCTGTCAATCTAGCAATTCAAAAGCACACCAGTGCAAGTAGATAAATAGGTACAACTGCGACAGGAAGGTAAGCGGCGTTTCCGTGAGCTCTGGTTTCCATCACGGTGTTCCGTTGCATTCCCGGAAAAGCTGTTTGTGGACAAACACTGGCTCCCTCAACGTGAGGCGAGATCCAGCGCTGCACCCCATCATTGAGGGGCAGTATTTCGATATAAGTAGGAAAATGAGAAAACCCCTAAACATTTTTTTAGGAAAAAAAGCACTGCGTCTATCTCCATCCTGGATTGCGTCCTGTCCGGTCCATTGCTCTCTGCGCGAGATCCTGCCGCCCCTCCCCCTCCGGCCACGTGCTTCTGCGCGACATCAGGAGCCACGTGCTCCCTCGCCCCTCCAGGCGACCGGCAACTACATTTCCCAGGAGGCACCGCAGCCCCGCCCCGCCGGCCGAGCCGAACCACCCGAGTGGGGCGTGCGGGGGGGGTTCCCCCTCTGAGCTTCCCCTCCGTGCCCGCCCGAGCGCCCTTTCCCCTCAAGGAACCCGAGAGGAGGCCGAGGCCCCGACCCCGCCGCGGCCCGGGAAATGCGGCGGGACGCCCGGCAGCTCGGCTTGGGGGCGCGGAGGGACGCCGCCCCCCCTCGGCCCGCGTGGTCTCGGCCGGCGCGCTCCTCGGCGCGGGGGGCGGCGGCGCGCGGCGTCAGAGGCGGCGGCGGCGGCGGGAGCAGCAGCCGGAGCCGGAGCGGAGCGGGGACGCAGGCGGCGCACGGAGGGGGGGTGAGAGCCGGGCGGGGAGAGGGGGGCGGGCCGGGGGGAGGGAGGGAGGGAGGGAGAAGTCCGCCACCGGCCCCCCAGCCCCCTCCATTTGGGGCGCGCTCCCCGCGCGGGATGGGGCTGGGCGAAGGGCTGCCGCCTTTCCCCTCCCCCCGCGCCCCCTCGGCACCTGGGAGGCCACCGCGGAACTCAGCGCCGAGGCTCTGCCACCATCGTGAGCGCGCCGCGCGCGACCTGCAGGGGGGGCAAGGGAGGGAGAGGCGCCGAGCCCTTTCGTGTCTCCGTGCCCGCCAGGCACTCGAAGCCCGCTTCCCCTGGCAGCCTAAGTGACACCTGTCAAGGATCATAGGATCGTGAAAGGTGGAGCTGGAAAGGGCCCTGAGGCTCGTGCAGGGCAGGAATCTTTCCCCCGATGTGGGACCCACAACCCTGAGATCAAGAGTCTCACGCTTTTAGGCACCTTTGGTCTTTTGCAGGCTCCTTCCTCTCCTCTCCTCCCCTCCATTTTTTTAGTCTCCAGATTATTTCTCCTCGAGCAAGGACTGTTGTTAGTACAGCTATAAGCCTGTTCCAATTTCTAAACCTAGCTTCCAAAGGTATGAGACAGAGTCTCTCTGAAGTGTGCTGAAGTTCCTCTCCAGCCATTGTCAATGCTTGGTCTGCCCCCACCCCCTAGTTTTACTGAGCTGGTGAATGGGCTGCATTGCCAGACAAAAATCTGGCTTCAAGTCTGTGTCCGCTGGTTTTCTGTTTTCCAATATGTTGCAGACTCCTGTCTGAGGGTTGGCTACCTGGACATCAAGGCAGCCTTGTGTGCTGACATTTTTTATTTCAATCATTAATGGATGTTTCATTCTCAGCTTGGGGAGGAAGGGGAGAATTGGGACAAGTAATATGGATGATCCAGACCTGCTGGCTTATATGGTTTGACCCTTTTCTATGTTTTCTGTTTCCTTGACTTGTAAGAAGGGAGCTGGTTAAGAACCTAATCTCAAGAGACTGTAACTACTTCTCTAGGGATGGGCTAAAGTGGCATAGTATCTGTAAGCAGCCTCCTGTTCTTGAAGAGCTACCTAGAGGCATTCGTATGCTAGTGCCTTTTGCATCAAATTCCATTAACTCAGACTCTGATGAGACACTAACAATGCTTGACAAAGATTTTCTCACACTGTTCCCTTTGTTAAGGAGCAAGAAGCCCAACTCGGCCTCCCTTTGGCCACTTCTCTTCCTTCCCCTGCACAAACATGCATTAACCCAGGTCATTCCCCACACAGAAATTTAGCTTTTTTCTTACTGGCAGCTGAGAATGGGTAAATACTTCTGGTCCAGCAACAGAGATTCTTGATCATCATAGACTGTCTCTAATGGTTGCTTACCCCAACTGCTGTTTGAGAGAGTTGGATAAATCCAGCTGAGAATGGAGTCTGATATTTTAGGGCAGCGGAGAGGAACCTGTGGCCCTCCAGACATTGCTGGACCTCAGTTCCCATGAGCCCCAGCCAGCCAACTAGGGCACTATCTGGTTTTCAACATTTTTAGCTGGTATATAACCAGCTAAAATCACGCTGTCTCGATATATCATGATATATATCTGCGGTGGCGAAGGGCCTTGCAGGGTCTCCCTGTGGCGGAAGAGGTTCCTGCGTATCTCCCCACAGCATCAGAGGGCCTTGCTGGGCCTCCCCATGGTGGTGGAGGGCCTTAAAATGTAAGGAAGTAGTAGATTTAATAAAAATATTAAATAAACTTCCATATACAGTGGTGGGACGCGGGTGGCGCTGTGGGTAAAACCTCAGCGCCTAGGACTTGCCGATCGCATGGTCGGCGGTTCAAATCCCCGTGGCGGGGTGCGCTCCCGTCGTTCGGTCCCAGCGCCTGCCAACCTAGCAGTTCGAAAGCACCCCCAAGTGCAAGTAGATAAATAGGGACCGCTCCAGCAGGAAGGTAAACGGCGTTTCGTGTGCTGCGCTGGCTCGCCAGATGCAGCTTGTCACACTGGCCACGTGACCCGGAAGTGTCTGCGGACAGCGCTGGCCCCCGGCCTCTTAAGTGAGATGGGTGCACAACCCTAGAGTCGGACACGACTGGCCCGTACGGGCAAGGGTACCTTTACCTTTATACAGTGGTACCTCGGGTTAAGTACTTAATTCGTTCGGGAGGTCCGTTCTTAACCTGAAACTGTTCTTAACCTGAAGCACCACTTTAGCTAATGGGGGCTGCCGCTGCTGCACGATTTCTGTTCTCATCCTGAAGCAAAGTTCTTAAGCTGAGGTACTATTTCTGGGTATGCGGAGTCTGTAACCTGAAGCGTATGTAACCTGAGGCGTATGTAACCCGAGGTACCACTGTAATATATTTAATATATTTTCAGCTAATTTAAGAGTAGTTTAAGTGATTTACTCTTCAAGTTGCATATGCTTCCCCAACTCAGAGGTCTAAGTGGGATCTGTGCATGCATAAGCCCCACTGAGTTAAACTAAACTTACTTCTACTTTCCTGGGAGTAAGCCCCATTGAATTCAGTAGGGCTTACTTGTGAGGAGGCACGCATTTGCTTTCACTGCTTACCAAAAAACACCCTCCCCATCATTTTCACACAGTACCCAACCTCCCATTTCAGCATAAGGCAGCCACCTAAATCTTCTCCCCTCCATCCCCCCCCAAGGCCCCCAAAAAGCTCTCATCCCACCAATATCTCCCCTTTTTATCAAAGGGAGGGAGAGAGGGGAAGCAAGCAAAAAGAATAGTGTCAGGGGTTCAGGAGCAGAGACGCAGAGAAGGGAGGAAGCAGAGAGCGAGGGGGAGGAATCCGAAGGGAAAATGAGTGATGATGACGACCCGAGATCTCCAAGCCTAAGCAGTGAGTCAGAGGACTCCCAAAAGGGAGCCCCAGTGAGCAGAGCAAGGGGGGGATCCGGGGGGACACCCCAGGAGGAAGGGAACAGAGGAGATTCAGAGAGTAGCAGCTGGAAGTCGGGACCCACGCTCATAACTGAGGGCGGCAGCAGCTGGAAGTCGGGACCCACGCTCAAGACTGAGAGCAGCAGGGAGGAAGGTAGCCAGGCATCGGGTTCCGGAGGCTGTCAGCAGGAGGGAGGGCACGAGTCAGGGGTGGTCACGCCCTCCTCAGAGAGCGAGGCAACGGTTAAGAGGAAAGTAGAGAGTTGGGCGCGCGCGCCAAGTTCAAATGCAGCGGAAGCTGGAGCAGTAAGCAGCCCG
The DNA here is from genome assembly GCF_965113315.1 of Podarcis vaucheri. Classification (NCBI taxonomy): domain Eukaryota; kingdom Metazoa; phylum Chordata; class Lepidosauria; order Squamata; family Lacertidae; genus Podarcis; species Podarcis vaucheri. Next base: position 1,041,510 of record NC_138755.1, read on the forward strand.
GAGAGTGAGCCAGGTCCCAAAGCCCGCCGCAAGGAGGCAGAAGGATCAGGGGGGTCAGCGTCAGAGGAGAGTAGAAGGGAGGAGGCCCAGGGGGGCAGAAGGACCCAGAGACGTAGGGAGAGGCGAAGGAGGTGGAGCAAGGCTAGGGTATTAAGCTGGTGTGCAAGAGGCGGGGACTCAGACGGGTCTTCGCCGACCTAGGGCAGAAGGTGTAGAGCTGCACGCTGCAGTTCGGAAATGAAACCTGTAACTTAATAAAGACTCTTATAAAGTGAACGCTGGCGGACTTGGTCCTATGTGAGCTGGGACTGGGTGGCAGCTCTGACAGTAAGACCCGTCTCACAAAAGCTTCGGACACCTGATATCTCGCAGCGGAGAGAGAGGCAGCTGGAGGAGGGGATCGGTGTTTGGGAGCAAGCTCACGACGGTTAGCAGAGATGACGGAAGCAGAGACAGTTGCAGCGCTGCAACAGGCAGTTACCCAATTGAACGCGGAGGTACTGGCATCCAAGAAGAGGGAGGAGGATGCGGCAGCCGCCTACAGAGATCTCCACGCCAGGTTTGAAGCATGGGTTAAACACGGGCAGCCAGGACCCAGACCGGAGGGGGTTGGGTTGGCACGGAGAGCAGGAGGGCTTGTGGCTCACTTCGATGGGAATTTACAACAGTACCCCAATTTTCGAGCAGACGTAATGTGCGCACTGCAACTGCTGGCAAAAGACTTTAGAGATGAGGAAGAGAAAGTGGGGTTCATACTATCCCATTTGCATGGGGATGCTAAAGCGTGGCTACGCAATTTGTGGAGGGATAAAGATCCGGCGCTTCAGAATGCAGATGCCTTTATCAAAGCGATGGATGCGTGTTTTTTGTCTACTATTGATGTGGATCTTGCCCGACGGGAGATTCATGGACTAAAACAAGGGAGGGCAAGCGTCCGGCAGTACCACGCCCGCTTTTTTGCGCTGGTCAGTGCCTTAGAGTGGGACCGGGATTCGCCCCCTGTCAGAGACCTGTTCTGGGAGGGTCTAAGCTCTGCGGTCAAGGATGAGATTGCAAGGGGGGAGAGGCCCCGAAGCACGCAGGAGGTGGTCCAAAGGGCGCTGACTGTGGGGGTGAGGCTGGAAGAACGTCCATGGTGCAGAGATGAAGGACGTGGAGGGCGCGAAGCAGCGAGAAGTTTCTCTTTCATTCCAAGAGAAGCAGCGCGTGCGCAATCCACACCTCCGCCTGGAGGGGGAGGGGAACCGATGGAGGTTGGAGGTGCAAGGGCTCAGTCAGCAGCCAGAGCCCAAGCACCGACAGCAGTGAAAGCGAAGCCTCCTAGAGGGAACAGGAAGTGTTACATCTGCGAGGATCCAGGCCATTTGGCGAAAGAGTGTCCCCGGAGGCTCCACAAGCACACTGCAGCCTCAGCAATGGTGACTGCAGCAACGCAGCAAGGAGAACCACAGCAGGGAAACGACGATGTCTGGCTGGAGACAGAGGCACTGGGGCCCAGCCAGACGCATCAGTGAAGCAGTCCCCAGCGATCTTGCAACCCACGGACCCCCTCCCACCCAAACCAGTAGTGCAGCTCACAGCATCTCTCCAGCTACCCGATGGCGTCACTATCGAAGTGCCGCTTTCTGTGGATTCTGGAAGCAACGCAGACTTTATAGCGCAGGATTTTGTGGAGCAGCACGCTATACAGCTACTGCCTGCCACTCTGCCCCTGCAAGTCGTCACAGTGGATGGCAGAGAGTTGCTAGGGGGGCAGGTGGTGAAGCAAACGCCACCGATGGTGATGCGCCTTGGCAACCACAGGGAAGTCATCAGTTTTAATGTCACCCAACTGTCGGACACGCCCATTGTGTTGGGCATGAGTTGGCTGGACAGGCACAGTCCGACACTGGCTTGGTACCAGAGACAGCTGATCTTCGGCTCCTCTTATTGCGCAGAACACTGCATCCTGCCCAGACAGGAGGGAGAGGAGGAGGAATCACAACTGCAGTTGGGAACGTTGCAAGCAGTCCCCCACAAATACGCAGACTTTCTGGAGGTCTTCTGCGAGAAAGAGGCTGACAAGCTACCACCGCACAGGCAATATGACTGCAAGATTGACCTCCTACCAGGGGCGACGCTGCCGAAAGGGAAGCTGTATTCCATGTCTGAGGACGAATTGCAGGAACTCAAACAGTTCATAGATCACAATTTGCAGCGCGGTTTCATCCGGGAGTCCAGGGCAGTAGGGGGCAGTCCTGTTTTCTTCGTGAAGAAGAAAGACACGCCCCAAAAAAGACTGGTGGTGGATTTTCGCCTCTTAAACAAGATGACCAAGCCTTCTGATTTCCCCATGCCCAGGATTGACGACCTACTAGCGACGGTGCGCAAGGGACGCGTGTTCACCAAGTTGGACCTGCGAGGTGCGTACAATCTCATCCGCATGCGGGAGGGCGATGAGTGGAAGACAGCCATGTTCACGCCTCTGGGCACCTACGAATACAGAGTGATGCCGTTTGGATTGCAAAACGGTTCTCACTGTTTCCAAGCTTTCATGCATCATGTGTTGGCGGGACTCCTTTACAAGAAGTGCGTCTGCTTTCTGGATGACATCCTGATATTCTCCGAATCGCAGCAAGCCCATGACCAAGATGTTCGGGAGGTGCTGAAGAGGCTGCAGCAGCATAGACTGTACGCCAAACTGGAGAAGTGCCAGTTCGACACGACGGAGGTGGATTTCTTGGGTTACAAGTTGTCGGACAAGGGGCTAGCCATGGACAGCGCCAAGGTTCGTGCGGTGTTGGATTGGAAGAGCCCGCGCAACCGGAAGGAGGTCCAGCGGTTTGTCGGCTTCGCCAACTTCTATCGCAAGTTTATCAAGGGGTTCGCGATGCAGACGGCGGCCATTACGGACACGCTAAGCTCCAAGAAAAAGAAATTCATCTGGACGGAGCAGGCGGAGCAGTCCTTTCAAGCACTCAAGCGTCTCTTCGCGTCGGAAGAGCAACTGCTGCATATCGACCCCAGCAGACCGATGCGGGTAGAGACAGACGCGTCCGATAGAGCAGTGGGAGCTGTCCTGCTGCAAAGGGACCCACAGGGGGTCTGGAGGCCGGGAGCGTTCTACTCCAGAAAGCTCAGCAAGTCGGAGCAGAACTACACCATCTGGGACAGGGAGTTGCTGGCCATTCATGCAGCTTTCAAGGCGTGGAGGCACTTCCTGATCGGCGCCAAGCACACGGTGCAGGTCTGCACGGATCACAAGAATCTGGAGCACTGGCGCACGGCTCAGTTCCTGAACCAGAGGCAGATACGTTGGGCGGAGTTCTTTGCTGACTTCAATTTCCGAATAGAGTACGTCCCAGGCGACACCAACGTCATGGCGGATGCACTGTCCCGCAAACCGCAATACCTCGAAGAGGCGACGCCAGCGGCAGCCATGCACATCTTCGCGCCAACAGCGTGGGCGTGCGCTTCAGCCACAGTAGACCTGGATGCGGTGCGGCGGGCGTTGCAGGACGACTCCTTCGCGCAGGCGAAGATGGCAGAGGTGCACAAGGGCACGGCGAAGGGCGACGAGTTCCAGATACGAGACGGCTTGCTCTTACGTAAAGGGGCCATCTACGTGCCGGGAGACGAACTTCGCGCCAGGGTACTGCAGCAGCTGCACGACGCACCCACGGCCGGGCACTTTGGCACGGAAAAAACGGTGGAATTAGTCGCAAGGGACTTTTGGTGGCCCAGACTGAGAGGGGAAGTCGCGGACTACGTTGCGAGGTGCGACACCTGCCAGAGGGCCAAACCGGTGCACAAACCACCGGCGGGACTGCTGGAACCGCTGCAAACGCCGTTTGAACCGTGGGAGAGGGTGGCCCTGGACTTTGTTACGGATCTACCCAGCTCGAGAGGCAAGACAGCTGTACTAGTGGTGGTGGACTTGTTCACCAAGATGGCACATTTCATTCCGTGTGCGAAGGTGGCCACGGCGGAACAAACCGCCAAACTGTTCATAGATCACGTGTTCAAAGTGCATGGTCTGCCGCGGTCTATCCTGTCCGACCGCGGGCGCCAGTTCGTCTCGAATTTCTGGCAGAAGCTGATGAGTTTTCTAAATGTCAAGGTCGATCTGGCATCAGCAAGACACCCGCAGACCAACGGGCAAGCAGAGAGGGTCAATGCCATCATGCAGCAGTACCTGAGATGCTATGCCAATCAACAACCTGCGACCTGGGTGGATTACCTGCCGCTCGCCGAGTTCGCTTACAACAACACGAAGCACGTGTCCACAGGGGTGACGCCGTTCTTCGCCAACAATGGGAGGAATCCCAGAACCTTCCCGGGACGGGAGAGAGTGGGGGACGGAGAACCACAGACGGCGGACGCGTTCGCGTCAGAGTTGCAGGCGGTACACGATCAACTCAGACGGCAGCTGGAGCTAGCTAAGCACGCCTACAAGGTGCAAGCTGACAAGCACAGGCGGGTTGGCGAAGAGATCCAAGTGGGAGACTGGGTCTGGTTGGCAGCCCACGCAGTGCCGACCAGGTCACTAGCCAAGAAGAAGTTGGGGCACAAGCAAATTGGTCCGTACCAAGTCGAAGCACAGATCAACCCGGTAGCCTTCCGACTGGTGCTGCCGGAGGGTTCCAGAATGCATCCGGTGTTCCACAGGTCGGTGCTCACTCCCTACAAGGCACCTCACAGATTCCAGGAGCCAGGGACGGCACCGAGTCCGTTCCGGGAGCGGACGGAGACGCGAGGGGTGACGCAGCAAGACCCCATCAACGAGGTCACGGAGATTTTGGACTCCAGATGGGGGGAAGAGGGAGTCGAATACCTCCTAGCCAGAGAGGGCACCCGGGCCAGCGCCAATAGCTGGGTGCCAGACTACGCTTTGGAGGAACCCCTGCTCAAGGACGAGTTTCATGCCCTTTTCCCACACAGACCCATGCCAGCGAGCTTCTTCGACGACTGGCTGTTCACGCCCACACTTTCTTCCAGCACGTTCCATGGATTCGACTCGGACGGGGAACCCGCGCTGAGCACCCGTTCCCCAGAAGGATCGCCGGCGGGTTCGGCGTCAGACACCTCGTATTGGTGGGACGATCGACCGGAGGAGCAATGGCGCCGGAAGTGGCTGGAGATGCCAGGTCGAGCGACCGACGCAGAGACTGACATGGACGTGTACGGGGAGGACCTTGGGTTCGAGCACGGCGGTACAGAGATGGAAGCGGAACAGGTCAACGTCGGCGACCGCGAGGAGGAAGACTCGGAGGTCTTCAGTTGGCGGCCAACCACGGGGAGCGAACTGTATCCGGCATTCCCTCCCGTGATGATGGAGCACCCAGCACCCACACCTGAAAGCGGGGAGGGGGGAAGGGGGGGCTTCGAGGGGGGGATGGATGTCAGGGGTTCAGGAGCAGAGACGCAGAGAAGGGAGGAAGCAGAGAGCGAGGGGGAGGAATCCGAAGGGAAAATGAGTGATGATGACGACCCGAGATCTCCAAGCCTAAGCAGTGAGTCAGAGGACTCCCAAAAGGGAGCCCCAGTGAGCAGAGCAAGGGGGGGATCCGGGGGGACACCCCAGGAGGAAGGGAACAGAGGAGATTCAGAGAGTAGCAGCTGGAAGTCGGGACCCACGCTCATAACTGAGGGCGGCAGCAGCTGGAAGTCGGGACCCACGCTCAAGACTGAGAGCAGCAGGGAGGAAGGTAGCCAGGCATCGGGTTCCGGAGGCTGTCAGCAGGAGGGAGGGCACGAGTCAGGGGTGGTCACGCCCTCCTCAGAGAGCGAGGCAACGGTTAAGAGGAAAGTAGAGAGTTGGGCGCGCGCGCCAAGTTCAAATGCAGCGGAAGCTGGAGCAGTAAGCAGCCCGGAGAGTGAGCCAGGTCCCAAAGCCCGCCGCAAGGAGGCAGAAGGATCAGGGGGGTCAGCGTCAGAGGAGAGTAGAAGGGAGGAGGCCCAGGGGGGCAGAAGGACCCAGAGACGTAGGGAGAGGCGAAGGAGGTGGAGCAAGGCTAGGGTATTAAGCTGGTGTGCAAGAGGCGGGGACTCAGACGGGTCTTCGCCGACCTAGGGCAGAAGGTGTAGAGCTGCACGCTGCAGTTCGGAAATGAAACCTGTAACTTAATAAAGACTCTTATAAAGTGAACGCTGGCGGACTTGGTCCTATGTGAGCTGGGACTGGGTGGCAGCTCTGACAAATAGTCTCTTTTAAATTTAAAAAACACCCTTTTTAATATGGAAGAAAGCTATTTAGGGGGAACCAACAACATAAACACTACCAGAAAATAAAAATAGAAGCTCTTCCCCCCTAGATTTTTCAAGGTGGGGGTGAGTGTGAGGAAGAAAGAAGTGCTTTGTTTGTTTATCTGTGGGGGTCCCTCCTGGATTGTTAGCAGGCTCTGCATAATTACTCGAGCTCCAAGTGGAAAGCCACTCCCTGGAAAAGACCCTGATGTTGGGAAAGATGGAGGGCACAAGGAGAAGGGGACGACAGAGAATGAGATGGTTGGATGGTGTTCTTGAAGCTACTAGCATGAGTTTGATCAAACTGCGGGAGGCAGTGGAGGACAGAAGTGCCTGGCGTGCTCTGGTCCATGGGGTCACGAAGAGTCGGACACGACTAAACAACAACAACAACAAGTGGAAAGCCACCAGCTAAGCTGAAAGAGTTTGCTGCTTTGTGTGAGGGCTTGTCTACTTTTCTTACAGGGGGAGGGAGGGAGCAAATTATCTGCAAAGCTGAGCTACCCCCTGGGAAGCTGTTAAGTCTCCACCTTTTGTTCACTGGTGTATTGCCTTGTTGAAACACTTATCAAGATGTCATTTGCTCAGCCCTCCAGCCAACAAGGCCAATGGTCAGGGGTGATGGGAATTGTAGTCCACAACCTCTGGAGGGCCACAGGTTCCCTATCCCTGCTTTAGAAAGTACAGTGCTGATGGCAACTGCAGAGATGAATGGGAGCAGCGCAAGAGCACCGCCGAGGCTTGACTAGCTGCTGGCAGAACAGTGTGGGATTTAACAGACCTCTGGTTTGATCCAGCAGAGCTGTTTTTCTGTTCTTAAGCCGCTTCCCATCTGGAAATATTTTCCTATGGCTGCATTTCAAGCAGCAGGTAATATGGATGAGGATAACGAGCATTGTTCACATGTACCCTACGGAGAGTGTGTCAAAGTCCATCCTTCTTGGTTTACCCTGCTCTTTCCCAACATGTCATGTCAGTTGGATTGCTTTGTCTTTGTAGCAAACCAGGCTCTAGTCCGTTGCCTTAAGCGTCTGAAGGCACCTGCCTGTGGAGAGGCAGCTGGCACAGCTCATGGCAGTGTGGCTCATGGTGTAGGGAAGGAAAGAGCCACATCGCTGTGGTGTTGAGCAATCTCAAGGAAACCCCTCCGGCTAGCTGAAGAATCCTGGGGAAAGATGGCAGAAAGGAAGCCTGGGACTGTTTACTAAGACTGCCCCCCCCCCCCAGGCAGATAATGTACTCCCATAGGTTAAATGTGCATGAAGGCTAAAGACATAAGAGGTTTCCTCCTCTGAGCAACTCATTATTGTTATTCATTACATTGGTCTTTGGTCATTAGGACCTCACAGCAGAAAAAACTGTGTCAGCAGAGTAGCCAGAAAGGTGCTGGGTTTCTATAAGGCTGGAACCAGACAGTTCAGCCTCTCAGACCCAGTGGGCTGCAAGAGGACTTTGACACAGAAGCCGCAGACCACACACTGAATTAAATTTCCATATCATAAATTAATGTGTTTGCAATATAATTAATATTCTTTAATATACACAATAGATTGAGTCTCTTGTGAAGCCAGTAAATAAATGCAGCCCATGAGAAGGAGGAGGAGGGGGCACGGGATGGGGGGCAACAGGGGCAACAGCTGCCTCATCCTCCTCACTTGCCTGCTGGTTGCCCACAGCTGCCACCATTTATCCCACTTGCTCCCCCCCCCCCCCGTACACCACACACACAGCCTCTTCAGGCTGGTTATTAACTAAGGAGGGGCAGGGATCTGTAGAGCTGGAAGGGGACTCCTGAGCGTCATCTAGCCAGACCCCCTGCAATCCCTGGCAGGCAGCCAGAAGCAGAGCCTCCCTGCCCGAGGCAGCCCAACCGCCCTCAGAGCCCCCTCCAAGGCCCCCTGCATGTCGCCACACACCGTGTCTCTGCTGGGCCCAGGCTGCATCACAGCCTCCCTCTGGCCCTGCGGCTCCACTGCCATGGCCGCTTCCCTCAGCCCACCCCTTGGGAGAGGGCCCAAGAAGCAAGCAAGCAGGGAGAAGAGAAAGCTTCCTTCTCCACATTGGGTAAGGGCTGCCTGAAAAGGCCTTGTGGGCCACAGGGTGGACCACCAGCTCCCAAAGCAGTGGGCAGGCATCATCTGTGTGACTTCAGGGTAGCCCTCTGGGTTTCCTGCTGTTCCGGGTTCCCCAAGTGAGTCATGGCCAGGCAAGGAGGTGCTTTGGGAGTCTTCTGCACCTGGGAGCTCTTTACATTCCGAATCCAGGAGCATCCTCATGGCATATGAAACGTTCATACAGTTTGAAACATGGGGGGAAACTGGTTTTTTCCCACTTGAGATGTCTGCCTTTCCTTCATCCATCCATCCACCCTTTCAATTATTTTTGTAAATTAAAATTATGTAAAAAGAAATATATGCTATTGTCAGAGCTGCTACCAGGTCCCAGCTCACATAGGACCACGCCACACAGCGTCCACTTTAAAAGAGTCTTTATTGAGTTACAGGTTTCATTTCCGAACTGCAGCGTGCAGCTCTACACCTTCTGCTCTAGGTCGGCGAAGACCCGTCTGAGTCCCCGCCTCTTGCACACCAGCTTAATACCCTAGCCTTGCTCCACCTCCTTCGCCTCTCCCTACGTCTCTGGGTCCTTCTGCCCCCCTGGGCCTCCTCCCTTCTACTCTCCTCTGACGCTGACCCCCCTGGTCCTTCTGCCTCCTTGCGGCGGGCTTTAGGACCTGGCTCACTCTCCGGGCTGCTTACTGCTCCAGCTTCCGCTGCATTTGAACTTGGCGCGCGCGCCCAACTCTCTACTTTCCTCTTAACCGTTGCCTCGCTCTCTGAGGAGGGCGTGACCACCCCTGACTCGTGCCCTCCCTCCTGCTGACAGCCTCCGGAACCCGATGCCTGGCTACCTTCCTCCCTGCTGCTCTCAGTCTTGAGCGTGGGTCCCGACTTCCAGCTGCTGCCGCCCTCAGTTATGAGCGTGGGTCCCGACTTCCAGCTGCTGCTCTCTGAATCTCCTCTGTTCCCTTCCTCCTGGGGTGTCCCCCCGGATCCCCCCCTTGCTCTGCTCACTGGGGCTCCCTTTTGGGAGTCCTCTGACTCACTGCTTAGGCTTGGAGATCTCGGGTCGTCATCATCACTCATTCTCCCTTCGGCTTCCTCCCCCTCGCTCTCTGTTTCCACCCTTCTCTGCGTCTCTGCTTCTGAACCCCTGACATCCATCCCCCCCTCGAAGCCCCCCCTTCCCCCCTCCCCGCTGTCAGGTGTGGGTGCTGGGCGCTCCATCATCATGGGAGGGAATGCTGGATACAGGTCGCTCCCCGTGGGTGGCCGCCAACTGAAGACCTCCGAGTCTTCCCCCTCGCGGTCGTCGACGTTGACTTGTTGCTCTTCCATCTCTGTACCGCCGTGCTCGAACCCGAGGTCCTCCCCGAACACGTCCATGTCAGTCTCTGCGTCGGTCGCTCGACCTGGCATCTCCAGCCACTTCCTGCGCCATCGCTCCTCTGGTCGATCGTCCCACCAATACGAGTTGCCTGATGCCGAACCTGCCGGTGAACCTTCTGGGGAACGGGTGCTCCGTGCGGGTTCCCCTTCTGAGTCGAATCCATGGAACGTGCTGGAAGAAAGTGTGGGTGTGAACAACCAGTCGTCGAAGAAGCTCGCTGGCATGGGTTTGTGTGGGAAGAGGGCATGAAACTCGTCCTTGAGCAGGGGTTCCTCCAAAGCGTAGTCTGGTACCCAGCTATTGGCGCTGGCCCGGGTGCCCTCTCTGGCTAAGAGGTATTCGACTCCCTCTTCCCCCCATCTGGAGTCCAAAATCTCCGTGACCTCGTTGATGTGGTCCTGGTGCTTCACCTCCCGCGTCTCCTTCCGTTCCCGGAGCGGACTTGGCGCCGTCCCTGGCTCCTGGAACCTGTGAGGTGCCTTGTAGGGAGTGAGCACCGACCTGTGGAACACCGGATGCATTCTGGAACCCTCCGGCAGCGCCAGTCGGAAGGCTACCGGGTTGATCTGCGCTTCGACTTGGTACGGACCGATCTGCTTGTGCCCCAACTTCTTCTTGGCAAGCGACCTGGTCGGCACTGCGTGGGCTGCCAACCAGACCCAGTCTCCCACTTGGATCACTTCGCCAACCCGCCTGTGCTTGTCAGCTTGCACCTTGTAGGCGTGCTTAGCTAGCTCCAGCTGCCGTCTGAGTTGATCGTGGACCGCCTGCAGCTCTGACGCGAACGCGTCCGCCGTCTGTGGTTCTCCTTCCCCCACTCTCTCCAGTCCCGGGAAGGTTCTGGGATTCCTCCCATTGTTGGCAAAGAACGGCGTCACTCCTGTGGACACGTGCTTCGTGTTGTTGTAAGCGAACTCGGCTAGCGGCAGGTAATCCACCCACGTCGCAGGCTGTTGATTGGCATAGCATCTCAGGTACTGCTGCATGATGGCATTGACCCTCTCTGCTTGCCCGTTGGTCTGCGGGTGTCTTGCTGATGCCAGATTGACCTTGACATTTAGAAAACCCATCAGCTTCTGCCAGAAAGACGAGATGAACTGGCGTCCGCGGTCGGACAGGATAGACCGTGGCAGGCCATGCACTTTGAACACGTGATCTATGAACAGTTTGGCGGTTTGTTCCGCCGTGGCCACCTTCGCACACGGAATGAAATGTGCCATCTTGGTGAACAAGTCCACCACCACTAGCACAGCTGTCTTGCCTCTCGAGTTGGGTAAATCCGTCACAAAGTCCAGGGCCACCCTCTCCCACGGTTCAAACGGTGTTTGCAGCGGTTCTAACAGTCCCGCCGGTGGTCTGTGTACCGGCTTGGCCCTCTGGCAGGTGTCGCACCTCGCGACGTAGTCCGCGACCTCTCCTCTCAGCCTGGGCCACCAGAAGTCTCTCGCGACTAATTCCATCGTTTTCTCTGTGCCAAAGTGACCGGCCGTGGGTGCGTCGTGCAACTGTTGCAGTACCTTGGCGCGAAGGTCGTCTCCTGGTACATAGACAGCCCCTTTGCGTAGGAGCAAGCCGTCCCGCACCTGGAACTCGCCCGTGGTAGCCGTGCCTCTGAGCAGTTCCGCCATCTTGTCTTGCGCGAATGAGTCGTCCCGCAATGCACGTCGCACCGCATCCAGGTCTACTGTAGCTGAGGCACACGCCCACGCCGTCGGTGCGAAGATGTGCATGGCCGCCGCTGGCGTCACCTCTTCTAGGTATTGCGGTTTTCGGGACAGTGCATCCGCCATGATGTTGGTGTCGCCTGGGACGTACTCTATTCGGAAATTGAAGTCAGCAAAGAACTCCGCCCAACGTATCTGCCTCTGGTTCAGGAACTGAGCCGTGCGCCAGTGCTCCAGATTCTTGTGGTCCGTGCAGACCTGCACCGTGTGCTTGGCGCCGATTAGGAAGTGCCTCCACGCCTTGAAAGCTGCATGAATGGCCAGCAACTCCCTGTCCCAGATGGTGTAGTTCTGCTCCGACTTGCTGAGCTTTCTGGAGTAGAACGCTCCCGGCCGCCACACCCCCTGCGGGTCTCGCTGCAGCAGGACAGCTCCCACGGCTCTGTCTGACGCGTCTGTCTCTACCCTCAACGGTTTACTGGGGTCGATATGCAGCAGTTGCTTCTCCGATGCGAAGAGATGCTTGAGCGCTTGAAAGGACTGTTCCGCCTGCTCCGTCCAGATGAATTTCTTTTTTTTGGAGCTGAGCGTGTCCGTAATTGCTGCCGTCTGCATCGCGAACCCCTTGATAAACTTGCGATAGAAGTTGGCGAAGCCGACAAACCGCTGGACCTCCTTCCGGTTGCGCGGGCTTTTCCAATCCAATACCGCACGAACCTTGGTGCTGTCCATGGCTATCCCCTTGTCCGACAACTTGTATCCCAGGAAATCCACCTCCGTCGTGTCGAACTGGCACTTCTCCAGCTTGGCGTACAGTCTATGTTGTTGCAACCTGCTGAGCACCTCCCTCACGTCTCGGTCGTGAGCTTGCTGCGAGTCAGAGAAAATCAGGATGTCATCCAGGAAGCAGACGCATGTCTTGTAGAGGAGTCCCTCCAACACGTGATGCATAAAAGCTTGAAAACAGTGAGAGCCATTTTGTAATCCAAAGGGCATAACTCTGTATTCGTAGGTGCCCAGCGGTGTGAACATGGCCGTCTTCCACTCATCGCCCTCCCGCATGCGGATGAGATTGTACGCCCCTCGCAGGTCCAACTTGGTGAACACGCGTCCCTTGCGCACCGTCGCGAGGAGGTCGTCAATCCTGGGCATGGGGTAATCAGACGGTTTGGTCATCTGGTTCAAAAGGCGGTAGTCCACAACTAGTCTTTTTTGGGGCGTGTCTTTCTTTTTCACGAAGAAAACGGGACTGCCCCCCACTGCCTTGGACTCTCTGATGAAGCCACGCTCCAGATTATGCTCGATGAACTGTTTGAGTTCCTGCATTTCATCTTCAGACATGGAGTATAGCCGCCCCTTCGGCAGCGTCGCCCCCGGTAGGAGGTCAATCTTGCAGTCATATGGCCGGTGAGGGGGTAGCTTGTCCGCCTCCTTCTCGCAGAAGACCTCCAAAAAGCTCGCGTATTTGTGGGGGACCGCTTGCAACGTTCCCAACTGCAGTTGTGATTCCTCCTCCTCTCCCTCCCGTCGGGGCAGGATGCAGTGTTCTGCGCAATAAGAGGAGCCGAAGATCAGTTGTCTCTGGTACCAAGCCAGTGTCGGACTGTGCCTGTCCAGCCAACTCATGCCCAACACAATGGGCGTGTCCGACAGTTGGGTGACATTAAAACTGATGACTTCCCTGTGGTTGCCAAGGCGCATCACCATCGGTGGCGTCTGCTTCACCACCTGCCCCCCTAGCAACTCTCTGCCATCCACTGTGACGACTTGCAGGGGCAGAGTGGCAGGCAATAGCTGTATAGCGTGCTGCTCCACAAAGCTCTGCGCTATAAAGTCTGCGTTGCTTCCAGAATCCACAGAAAGCGGCACTTCGATAGTGACGCCGTCGGGTAGCTGGAGAGATGCTGTGAGCTGCACTACTGGTTTGGGTGGGAGGGGATCCGTGGGTTGCAAGATTGCTGGGGACTGCTTCACAGATGCGTCTGGCTGGGCCCCAGTGCCTCCGTCTCCAGCCAGACATCGTCGTTTCCCTGCTGTGGTTCTCCTTGCTGCGTTGCTGCAGTCACCATTGCTGAGGCTGCAGTGTGCTTGTGGAGCCTCCGGGGACACTCCTTCGCCAAATGGCCTGGATCCTCGCAGATGTAACACTTCCTGTTCCCTCTAGGAGGCTTCGCTTTCACTGCTGCCGGTGCTAGGGCTCTGGCTGCTGACTGAGCCCTTGCACCTCCAACCTCCATCGGTTCCCCTCCCCCTCCTGGCGGAGGTGTGGATTGCGCACGCGCTGCTTCCCTCGGAACGAAAGAGAAACTTCTCGCTGCTTCGCGCCCTCCACGTCCTTCATCTCTGCACCATGGACGTTCTTCCAGCCTCACCCCCACAGTCAGCGCCCTTTGGACCACCTCCTGCGTGCTTCGGGGCCTCTCCCCCCTTGCAATTTCATCCTTAACCGCTGAACTTAGACCCTCCCAGAAGAGGTCTCTGATAGGGGGCGAATCCCGATCCCATTCTAAAGCACTGACCAGCGCAAAAAATCGGGCGTGATACTGCCGGACGCTCGCCCTCCCTTGTTTTAGTCCATGAATCTCCCGTCTGGCAAGATCCACATCAATAGTAGACAAAAAACACGCATCCATCGCTTTGATAAAGGCATCTGCATTCTGAAGCGCCGGATCTTTATCCCTCCACAAATTGCGCAGCCAGGCTTTGGCATCCCCATGCAAATGGGACAATATGAACCCCACCTTCTCTTCCTCATCTCTGAAGTCTTTTGCCAGCAGTTGCAGTGCGCACATTACGTCTGCTCTAAAATTAGGGTACTGTTGCAAAGTCCCATCGAAGTGAGCCACAAGCCCTCCTGCTCTCCGTGCCAATCCCACGCCCTCCGGTCTGGGTCCCGGTTGCCCTTGCTTAACAAGCATTTCAAACCTGGCGTGTAGGTCTCTGTAGGCGGCTGTAGTCTCCTCCTCCCGTTTCTTGGAAGCCAATACCTCTGAGGACAACTGGGTCACTGCCTCTTGCAGCGCGGAGATCCTCTGTTCTTCCGTCATCTTGCTAACCTTTGTGAGCTCGCTTACAGACACCCCTCTTCCTCCCCTAGCGGCTTCTGCTCCCGCTGCAAGGTTTCAGGTTTCTGAAGCTTTGATGAGACGGGTCTTACTGTCAGAGCTGCTACCAGGTCCCAGCTCACATAGGACCACGCCACACAGCGTCCACTTTAAAAGAGTCTTTATTGAGTTACAGGTTTCATTTCCGAACTGCAGCGTGCAGCTCTACACCTTCTGCTCTAGGTCGGCGAAGACCCGTCTGAGTCCCCGCCTCTTGCACACCAGCTTAATACCCTAGCCTTGCTCCACCTCCTTCGCCTCTCCCTACGTCTCTGGGTCCTTCTGCCCCCCTGGGCCTCCTCCCTTCTACTCCCCTCTGACGCTGACCCCCCTGGTCCTTCTGCCTCCTTGCGGCGGGCTTTAGGACCTGGCTCACTCTCCGGGCTGCTTACTGCTCCAGCTTCCGCTGCATTTGAACTTGGCGCGCGCGCCCAACTCTCTACTTTCCTCTTAACCGTTGCCTCGCTCTCTGAGGAGGGCGTGACCACCCCTGACTCGTGCCCTCCCTCCTGCTGACAGCCTCCGGAACCCGATGCCTGGCTACCTTCCTCCCTGCTGCTCTCAGTCTTGAGCGTGGGTCCCGACTTCCAGCTGCTGCCGCCCTCAGTTATGAGCGTGGGTCCCGACTTCCAGCTGCTGCTCTCTGAATCTCCTCTGTTCCCTTCCTCCTGGGGTGTCCCCCCGGATCCCCCCCTTGCTCTGCTCACTGGGGCTCCCTTTTGGGAGTCCTCTGACTCACTGCTTAGGCTTGGAGATCTCGGGTCGTCATCATCACTCATTCTCCCTTCGGCTTCCTCCCCCTCGCTCTCTGTTTCCACCCTTCTCTGCGTCTCTGCTTCTGAACCCCTGACAGCTATATTTATTTTCTTATCTGATTCAAATATTTCTACTTGTGGGACCTAAAAGGCATTATAATAAAGCAGGATTGGAGAGCTGCATTTCTTCACAGTCACAACGCCACCTCCTCTCTCTCTCATTCTTCGCATTATCAACCCCTTCTCCCTCCCTTTTTCCCGGTGCCCAGGGGGCTGCAGATTGTTCTAGCCAGAGATCCGGACATTGAACCGTAGTAGCTTGCAATGCTCCATCCATTTTGGCTCCCTTCCCTCCATCACCCCAACTCCTCTAAACTGCTTGCTTGCAGAGGGTTTTTCACCTTTCTTCCATTGTGCAGCCTTTCTCCTCTGCCCTCTTCGTCTCCCTTGAGGTTCCCCACTACTATGGAAGTAGGTTCCCTACCCCAGTTTATAACTCACCACATAAATATATATATTTGTGATATCTTCAAGTCTAGCTGCTTTGGTTTTCTTCAGACAATGATTGCAAGTAAACTTAGAGGTGAGGGCTACCTACACATAAGTTAGGTTTTGCCAATAGGAAAATTAGATTTTTGTGGGGCGGTGCATTAAGGATAGCAGAAAACAGAGCCATTAATGTTGTTCTAAGCCAAAGGGCATTTTTGTTACCTAAATTATGAAATGACCTCTCCACACAGTCAGTATTATCCAGAAACAGAAGAAACCATTTTAAAAAATCTGCCTCTCCCCTTAGCTCCAAGCAGTCTGGCCAGTGGTCAGGGATAAGGATGAGTTGTCACCCAATAACACATGGGGGGGGGGCACCACATTTGGTACCCCAGCATAGCTTATTGGGAAAGGGTTGTGGGGAGCCCGGAGCTCGTCTGCTCCCCAACCTGCGCATTGGAACAAATGACAGTTTTCCATACGGACTCTGGGAGCTGTAGTTCTTGCCAAAGCAGGACAAGGTCTGAGTGGGAGCTTATGAGAGTGCCCTTATGAGCGTCACTTAAAGTTTAAATCAAGGTGATAACAGTTTCTGAAAGACCAATAGGAGCTGATTATGACCTTCCATTTTTATCTCCATGGTCTTCAGAGAGCTGAAGGTTTGCACAGATTGAAACTACCGTATTTTTCGCCCTATAGGACGCACTTTTTCCCCTCCAAAAATGAAGGGGAAATCTGTGTGCGTCCTATGGGGCGAATACAGGCTTTCGCTGAAGCTTGGAGAGCGAGAGGGGTCAGCGCGCGGGGCGCCCTGAAGCAGAGCACCCCTCGCGCCGGGCAGATATCCGCAGCCTGGGGAGCCCTGCGGATAGCAGCCTGCTGCACGGAGTGCGGGGCGCGCTGAAGCAGAGTGCTTCGGGCAGACATCGGCCAGCCCCACAAGCTCGGGGGACAGCGGGGAGGCGCAGCACCGCCTCCCCGCTGTCCCCCGACCTGGTTTGGGGGGGGGGAATAAAGGGGGAAAATTCCTTTATTTCCCCCCCCCAAAAAAAACTAGGTGCGTCCTATGGGACGGAGCGTCCTATGGGACAAAAAATACGGTACCTTTCAAATCAGCTTGCTTCTCAATTTGGTATTGCGCATTTCCAAACATAGATAAATTTCTTTGACGTGCTGCAATGTTTGAGGAACCTGAGAAGATATGAGCGGTGTACATGTCTTAACAGTATACCGGAATTGTAATTATCTAAAATGGTAGATGAACTTATGTAGTCATGGCAGAGTTATTAGAAAACATTTTGAAGGAGTAAAGGGCAACCAAAACTACATTTTAAAACCTTGCCTTAAAGGGTGTTTCACATATTTGTGAAGGAGAAAATATTTCATGAGAGGGTTTCCTTGCACATTTTTCTGGAATTCCCCATTTTTCCATTGGAAGAATTTTTGAGTCAGGATCTCTGACAATGCCCCAAGCCTCGCCTTAATCCCCAGTTTTCCTCTTCACCCACAGATTGCAAAAGTGAAGGCAGCATTGGACCTGGAGGGAAGCCCAAAGGGGCTCTAGGGACGCCCATTTGGGGCCAGAGGGCTCTGCTGCAGGTGTGAACAATCTTTGGCTTCCAGGTGTTGCTGAAGCACAATATACCCAGAGGATCTAGCCAGTGTGGCCAGTAATCAGGAAGTATGGGATTTGTAATCCAACTCCCTCAGGAGGGCCAAAGGTTTCCCACACCAAGGGCTTCCTTGGGAGGAGGAAGAAAATCCAGCCGCAAACACTGATCCAGCAAGTGACCAGGAAGAGGAGGAGCTGCCTCAGGGCCTAACCCAGAACTCCCTGCTTCAGCTCCCACATGTTCTGGTCATGGAGACTTTGTGGGAGGTGAAGCAGCTTCTCCCCATTTTGCATTCTGGAGGTTCCCATCTCTGCTCAACATAGCTTTTCAGGGCTGTCATGGCTCACATCTTGGGAACTGTGACATGGCTTTTCATGGACATCTGACCTGGAAATCTGGTGGGGTATATGTCGGGGGTCACCAATGTTTTCCAACCACTGGACACATTTTGAATTTAAGGAAAGTGTTGTGGGGGTGTGGCATAACACAAAATGGCTGGCGTGGGGGCAGAGTTTAACACAAAATGGTTGCCACAACCAAAATACAGAGGTACCTTGGGTTACATATGCTTCAGGTTACAGACTCCTCTAACCCAGAAATAGTACCTCGGGTTAAGAACTTTGCTTCAGGATGAGAACAGAAATCGCGTGGCGGTGGCGCGGCAGCAGCAGGAGGCCCCATTAGCTAAAGTGGTGCTTCAGGTTAAGAACAGTTTCAGGTTAAGAACAGACCTCCAGAACGAATTAAGTACTTAACCCGAGGTACCACTGTACAGTGGTACCTCTGGTTGCGAACGGGATCCGTTCCGGAGGCCCATTCGCAACCTGAAAAGAACGCAACCTGCGTCTGCACGGGTTGTGATTCGCCGCTTCTGCGCATGCACGTCATGGCATTTTGCGCATCTGCGCGAGCGGCGAAACCTGGAAGTAATTCGTTCCGGTACTTCTGGGTCGCTGCGGTACACAATCTGAAAACACTCAACCTGAAGCAAATGTAACGTGAGGTATGACTATAGGGGGAAAAAAGATTTTAAAAAGACATTGAAAGGGTGTGGACACCCCCAGTAGCTGTCCCATCCTTTGGTAGGCAGGGGGCACCTACATCAGATACCACTGTATTCCCTCACAGAGACATGCTGTTTGCACCTCTCCTGTGTTCAAAAGGGCTGGGTGGGTGGGAGCCCAGTCCGGGCATCCAGTCAGTTGAGGCATGTTTAAGTGAATGTGTTCAGCAGGGCTGTTTTTCTAGAAAAAGAGGTGCCAGAACTCACCAGGAGCTCCTCCGTCATTCTCTTAGGATGGCAGTGGCGCCCCCCTGAGAGCTGCAGCTGAACAAATGTGCTGTGTAGGCAAGGCCAAGCAAGGAAGAACAGAGAAAACAGCCTCTTGAGGCTTGTGGAGTTTTGAGGGGATATTTACAGAGACCTTTCATGGGCTCTGGCCTGCAGATCCCAGTGTATGTGACACATATTTAGTGGACAGTGGAGGGCTACTCAGATTGACAACCAAAGATATTTTTGTTGTTGTTTAGTTGTTTAGTCGTGTCCGACTCTTCGTGAACCTAGGGACCAGAGCACGCCAGGCACTCTTGTCTTCCACTGCCTCATATTGGTAGCTTCGAGAACATCGAGTACCATCTCGTCCTCTGTCATCCCCTTCTCCTTGTGCCCTCCATCTTTCCCAACATCATGGTCTTTTCCAGGGAGTCTTCTCTTCTCATGAGGTGGCCAAAGTATTGGAGCCTCAGCTTCAGGATCTGTCCTTCCAGTGAGCACTCAGGGCTGATTTCCTGAAGAATGCATAGGTTTGATCTTCTTGCAGTCCATGGGACTCTCAAGAGTCTCCTCCAGCACCATAATTCAAAAGCATCAATTCTTCGGCGATCAGCCTTCTTTATGGTCCAGCTCTCATTTCCATACATCACTACTTGGCAAACCATAGCTTTAACTATACGGACCTTTGTTGGCAAGGTGATGTCTCTGCTTTTTAAGATGCTGTCTAGCAGCATGTTGACATTTGGAGTATTGAATAGGAAGGCAATGAGCTTTGTCTCCAAATAAGGATAGCCTGAATTATGTTGAAGACAATGCCTCTATATAGCACTTGAGGGTGCAGACCCACAGTAAGCGAATAGGAGCTATGCACTGTGCTAGGTTGCAATGTTGGAATAGTCACTGCGTCCTCACAGTGCTATAGTGCAAGACATTCTTTTACACCCACCCACCCGCTGTATACCCGGAGGTCTCAGGGGGGTTCACATAACCCACTTCCCTGCATTAACCCAGAGGCAGCCATTTCTCATTCCTGGCAGTTCACATCTAACCCCAGCCTTGACTCTCTTGGTGATCTTAGGCAAACCTTTCCCCCTCTTTTTTAAATCTCACCCCCCTCCCAAAGGAGTCCAAGTGAGCAAACAACAAAATCACTGGAAAATACTTTTTCTTTTTTTAAACAAACCAAATATCTTCCATGTTAATATTAATAAGTCCATATTAATATTTCAAGAGTGCCAGCAACAATGTCTCTCAGTGCTGCCCAATGCCTGAGTGAATAGGAATGTCTTTAAATTCCACTTAAATGTCAGTAATGAGGAAGAGAGTTTAACCTCAGCAGAGAGGGCATTCCATAAGTGGGGGACCACTACCAAGAAGGCTCTGTCTTGGGTTGGCATGTGACAGGCAGCCATCAGCCCCACCCACACAGCCTCCCCTGCCAGGCGGGGAATGCGAAGCAAGATGACATTGGAGGTATTTGGGTTGCAGGCTATCGAGAGCTCTGTGCGCTAGTTTGTTTAACTGCAATCCACCGTGGTTCGTGCTTATATTTCTTGCATGTGTATTGTGCTTTCAGGCCTCTGTATTCAAACACACCACAAGTGTAAGAGGCCGCCTTTTGGGTGTCAGTTAATTTGAGGAATGGTAATCCTTGGGCAAATACCTCTGTGCTGTTCTTAAGAGGCTGGTGTGCACTAAACGTGTGCCCCAAAAGCTGAATTCTTTGACGACAAATGTGTTGTGCTAATTTGCCTACTTTGTTTTTTGTTAACTATTTTTATGTTAGGCATAAAAGAGGAATACTGCTCAAGCTCAGCTCCGAATAGGAGGGGCTGTAACTCAGTGGGAGACCTCATGCTTTGCAGGCAGAAGATCTCTGGTTAAATCCTTGCTGTCTCCAGTTAAAGGATCTCAAGCAGGAGGCCTGAGGCCCTGGGGAGCCACTGCCCACTGCAGTAATCCACTCTGCATCAGGTGGGCCACTGGTAGGAGGTAGGGCTGGATATTTGACTGTTCAAGATAGATTTGGTCAAGTGAAGCTCAAGTATTTTTAAGGCATTAAAGTTGTGGGAAAACATGAGGTTTGGTACTAATGTTAATTAATAGAAAAGTACTAACTTAAATAATTCATTACTTTTTTTAAAAAAGTTATTTTTAAAATTACATCTTTCCCTCAAAGAACCTCAAGCAACATTCATTGTTCTCCTAGCCCCTTTTATCTTCACAACAAGCCTATGAGGCAGGGTAGGATGAGAGATGGTGACTGATCCAAGGTCAAAGCAGCCCTTTTCCAGTTGGCACTTCGAACAGGGCTTCTCCAGCGCTTTGCAGGCCCCGTCAGTCAGCTGCAGACTCCCTGGAGAGCAGCTGGCCTTGGCTTGGCTGAAGTGACCCGAAAGGCCTAATGAGGTCTAGAGGCTGGAGGTCCACTGACTAAGCAATGACTCTTCAGGGTTTCAGGTGGGTTTTCCCCAGGCCTGCTGGAGATGCCTGCAGTTGAACTACAGAGCAGATGCTCTACCGCTATGACTCTTCCCCAAAGGAAGATGCCACTCTATAAATGAAGCTAGATTGGCACGCAAGTGGATAAGGGCATTCTCAGTGGTGGCTCCACAAATGCGAAATGAAATGCCATGGCTCATCTGGCAAGCCCCCTCCGGGGTAGGCTTTAAGACCTGCCTTTAGCAGCTACTTTAACCTGACTTGCAGAACTCCACCATTTTTGCCAGATTTTGCTGCATTGGCATTGGTTTCGGTATTACAGTGGTACCTCGGGTTACATACACTTCAGGTTACACACGCTTCAGGTTACAGACTCCGCTGTACCTCGGGTTAAGAATTTTTCTTCAGGGTGAGAACAGAAATCACGCGCGGCGGCAGTGGGAGGCCCCATTAGCTAAAGTGGTACTTCAGGTTAAGAACAGTTTCAGGTTAAGAACGGAGCTCTGGAATGAATTAAGTACGTAACCAGAGGTACCACTGTATTTTGATATTTTGTGGTGGTTTATGGTCTTAGATTGTGGCTTGTAAATAGCTTTGGGAAGAATTTTTCTTGAAAAGCCATATAGGTATATACCGTAATTAAAGATTCCAGTTCTGCCCTGGATCATAGGGCTCTCATAGCACAATTCTATACATGTTTACGTAGAAGTAAGTCCAACTGAGTTCAGTTGGGCCTGTTTCCAAGAAAGGGAATACAAGCCTTCAGCTTCATTTAACTGATCTTCATGCTCCGAAGTCTGGTCTCAAATTTGTTAGATTTATATCCTGTCTTCTCAAAGGAGTGATGAAAGTTAGAGCACATATATGAGGTGATATTGCTCACTAGAGAGTAGATCTTCCTAGTTCTGTTGATTATATGGACTTGTTTCTAGCACTGCGAGGGCACCTCCAGAACCACCTCTGCTTATGTTCTCTTGTCCTTGCCTTTAATGAGTTGGGTTTTGTGCCCTGGAATGTTTGTCTTCCTGGCACATGAGTATGGCATGAGTGATGCCACTGGGTTCCTTCCTCCCCGAGGCCCTGTGATAGGCAGTAGGAGCAATCACAACTATAATGTGCATATTTGTGGCAGCCTGTTTTGACACTGATTTAAGTTGCTGGTTATGGCCATGGGCAACAATTAGTTTTCTGAAACATTCTGAATTGTAAAATAGGGTGGATTTGCATTGGGTAACCTGCATCAGAAACATTTCTGCTGTCTGAGAGCAGGGGTCACCAGCCCTTTTGAGGCAGCAGTCCCGTTTGGAAGTTTGAGAAAGGGCCATGGGTGCCAGTCACAAAATGGCTGTATTGGGTGTGTGACATAACACACAGTGGCTGGCATGTTTAAAATAGAGCAGGAAAGGAGACAGGAATGCAAAATGGTGTGGGTATTGCCCATCAATGGGGAGGGAAGGCACCTTAGCTCTTTGCACCTCTCTTCTGTTCAGAACAGGTGGGATGATGGTTGTCTAGGTACCAGGCTGGCGACTGCTCTCCTAGAGAATGATCTAATTTAGCATGTTAATTTTACTTGTATTTAGTAAACAAACAAAAAAAAAATGAATTTGAAAGCTTACCTCATATTATGCTTACAATAACGTCCACTCATTGTGTTCTCTTCTGCATTGGAGCCTTAATATAGCATGATGACTGCTAGATTATTCCAGGACAAAAAAATTAATGTGGATCTGATCCTCACTCCGCAAATCTGATTGGGCCAGATTTGGAGGCTTCAGTGGATGTTGTTGGATAAAGCTTAGACAGATTGTGAGTGACAGGGCCCAGGAGGAGCACATGATGTAGGTGTGCATCAGGTCAGTCTTTTGGATGAAAGATTATGAGGAGCCCCACAAAAGAGTAAAGAAAAGTATGAAAATGTGTTTAAAAGCAGCACCCCATTAATGAAGATGGACCAGAGGTTAATGGATACCATGAATAAGGGTCCTATCCTCATCAGTTATAGTCCTGTCCTCATCAGCTTTATAGTCCTGTCCTCTGGATTTTTGTCCCATGTTTTGCAACATTCTGTAGCAGTGAGTTCCAAGGAGCATTCATTTATTGTTGCTAGAAGTTTTGTTTTATTTTTGCCTGCTTGTGCTCCAAAATATTTTGGAATTGCAAGTAGTTGACCCATTGGCCCAAGAGAATAAAAGGCAGAAAATGGGTACATATTTGGATGCAGTTGCTCTGCTTTTTCTGTTTTGAGCACCAGCCTTTTATTGATATTGAGCAGATATCATCATAATCATCTTATTATTTCTACCCCGCCTTTTTAAATTTGGGAGTTTATTTCTTGGGGACAGTTTGACTCTTAATTGCATTGTCGAGCTTTCAATTAGTCCTTGCAGACACTAATTCTGTGCCGTAGCATAGGTTTGAACTGATTGGTTCAAAATTGGGAAAGGAGTACGACAAGGCTGTATATTGTCTCCCTGCTTATTCAACTTATATGCAGAATTCATCATGCGAAAGGCTGGAGTGGATGAATCCCAAGCCAGAATTAAGATTGCCGGAAGAAATATCAACAACCTCAGATATGCAGATGACACAACCTTGATGGCAGAAAGTGAGGAGGAATTAAAGAACTTTTAAATGAGGGTGAAAGAGGAATACGCAAAATATGGTCTGAAGCTCAACATCAAAAAAACGAAGATCATGGCCACTGGTCCCATCTCCTCCTGGCAAATAGAAGGGGAAGAAATGGAGGCAGTGAAAGATTTTACTTTCTCGGGCTCCATGATCACTGCAGATGGTGACAGCAGTCACGAAATTAAAGGACGCCTGCTCCTTGGGAGAAAAGCAATGACAAACCCATTTTTCATTTTTTTAATGAAAAATGGGTTGTTAATAGGGAAAAATCTAATGTTACTATTTTAAGACCAAAGATTAGGATAAACAAAGAGGGTAAGGATTTGCTGAGCCAACAAATTGAACTGGAATACAAAAAAGGGAGGTATGAGGAGGTCCGGGAAACAAGCTAAGGAAAATAAAGTAGCTGTTTTACTACAAAGGAATTTCAGAAATAGACTGGAAAGAGAAGCTGCTGAATTGCAACTCATTACCAAACTTAAAACCATGGAGAGACCTGGTTTGAACAAAGACATTGGATTCTTATCTCATTATACATGACTTAGCCATTTTTCACCTTCTCACCCCTTGCCTTTTCCTGTAAGACCTATTGCAGTTGTTAAGAGTTGTCAACAGGCTCATCTCAGCTATCTGCCAATCTCCCATTCCCACCACCCTTCTGAGTAATACCCCTCCCCACCTTCTCTCTATATAGAAGGATCTGGCAACTTCTGTTTCAGTGTATCTGAAGAAGTGTGCATGCACACGAAAGCTCATACCAAGAACTAACTTAGTTGGTCTTTAAGGTGCTACTGGAAGGAATTTTTTTATTTTGACTAAGGAAAATAAGTATAGAAAAATGGAGTGGTTTTAATTTTTATTTTGTATTTTTTTCCTTTTTCATTTTGTATTGTAATATCTTTAAAAAAATCTTAATAAATATCTTATAAAGAAAAGAAAAGGAAAAAAAGCAATGACAAACCTAGACAGCATCTTAAAAAGCAGAGACATCACTTTGCCAACAAAGGTCCGTATAGTTAAAAGCCATGGTTTTCCCAGTAGAGATGTATGGAAGTGAGAGCTGGACCATTAAGAAGGCTGATTGCCGAAGAATTGATGCTTTTGAATTATGGTGCTGGAGGAGACTCTTGAGACTCCCATGGACTTCAATAATAATAATAATAATAATAATAATTTATTATTTATACCCCGCCCATCTGGCTGGGTTTCCCCAGCCACTCTGGGCGGCTTCCAAAAGAATATTAAAATACTGTGATATATCAAACATTAAAAGCTTCCCTAAACAGGGCTGCCTTCAGATGTCTTCTAAAAGTCTGGTAGTTGTTCTTCTCTTTGACATCTGGTGGGAGGGCGTTCCACAGGGAGGGCGCCACTAGAAGATCAAACCCGTCCATTCTTAAGAAATCAGCCCTGAGTGCGCACTGGAAGGACAGATCCTGAAGCTGAGGCTCCAATACTTTGGCCACCTCATGAGAAGAGAAGACTCCCTGGATGTTGGGAAAGATGGAGGGCCCAAGGAGAAGGGGGACGACAGAGGACAAGATGGTTGGACAGTGTTCTCGAAGCTACCAGCATGAGTTTGACCAAACTGCGGGAGGCAGTGGAAGACGGGAGTGCCTGGCGTGCTCTGGTCCAGGGGGTCACGAAGAGTCAGACAAGACTAAACGACTAAACAACAAAGCATAGGTTGCTCCACAAGAAAAGGAAGATTTGCACAGAGTTTTAAGTGCCCCATTCTTTCTGGCTGCACCACCTTGGTTTTATAGTAGGAGTAGCTGTCTTGTGGCAAAAATGAAGTGAAATCCAGGGACTCACTGAAAACTAACCAATGCCTTTTTGTATGAGGACTTGCAATGACAGATGGCCGCCCAAGCTCTGCTTAAAAACTGCCTAGGAATGAGAGTCCACTGTTCTTCCTAAGCATTTTCCACACTGTTTAATGAATGACGATTTGCTGCGCTGCTCTTGACAGAAGGGGGAGAGGACAGGTCTCTGCCCTGAGCGGCTTGCAGTCCGGGGCTCCCCTGCTGATGAGGAGGGGAAGGGGAAGCGCGGAGGAATGGGACTGAAGCCGCCGACGCTCCTGTGGGCTGAGACCTTGAGCTGCAGCCTGGGCATTGCCATGGGGCGGGGCCACCGAAACGGAAAGTCCCGCCCCGCTTCCCCGAGCCGGGAGGGCGGGGCTTCCCTTGCCTGGGGCTTTCATCATAAAAGGAGGCAGATCTCCAGGTCAGGGGGCGGGGCCGGCGAACGACCGCCTCCCCGCGCCAGCCTATCCGGGCGCACGGTACCTGTGAGGGGCACAGGCCTAGCCCAATGGGGTCGCTCCGAGGGCCGGGCGGGGCTCTGTGCGGCTTGGAGGGGAGCGGAGCAGCGCTGAGGAGGTTTTTGTTCCGGGCCCGGCCGCCGCCATCTTGTGTCCGTGCGGGTCGGAAGAGGAGGAGGAAGCGGCAGCAGCGCGGAGCGGTGACTCGGCAGCAGCGGCGGCCGCGGCGGGGCCTGACACAGCCTCATTGGTAACGGCGGGGGGGGGGTCGCTCTCGGCTTCCTCGCTCCCCATTTCCATAGAAACAGAACCCGCCCAAGGATGCCTGTCGCCATAGAAACAAGGACTCATCCCCCCCTGCCCCCCTCCCAGCCGCTCCGGCCTCGGCCTTCGGACTCCCTCGCAGCCCCTCGGGCTCCTGGCCTCTCGCTGCTCCGTAGAAGGGGCGGCGGCCCGCCCTTGAGGAGCCGGGCTGGGAGGGGGCGGGGGCCCTTCCGCGTTTCGGTGTCGCCCGCCTCTGCCTCGTGTTCGCTTCCTTCAGAAATGCCGCCCCCCGCCACTCGCCCCTTTTCTGCCAGAACTTGAAAGGAGCCCCCCCCCCGAAGCGGGAGGGGGCGGCGCTTCCTTCTCGGTCCTCGCGGAAGCCGGGAAGCGCCTGCGGCCTTAGCTGCTCCGGCGCCGCGGCCTCGCTGTTTCTCTTTCCCCCCAGGATGGAGGGGGCGGGGATTGCAGAGAAGAGCCAGGATAAAAAGTCCAGGGGGTCAGTCAGCTGGGAGCCCTGGGAGCAGGCAAGTGCGGGGCTAGCGGGGGACGGGGAGCGTTTTAGCGCCTCTCCTGCCTGGCGGGGGCGAAAGGGATTCATTCCAAGGAGAAGGGAGCCCGGGATCTCTGGATACCCCATCCTTACCATTATTGCGGAGGTGCAAAACATGGGACGAGGCAAATAATAGAGTAACAGCTCTTTCAAGCTTGCCTGGAGATGGCATGCCTTTGAAGGAAGCTCGATTTGGGGTGGGAGCTGCTTTAGTCTAGGAAGAGAAATTTAAGTTGGTAAATAATTGCAAATGCTCATCGTTATTGGTTACAGGGTTGTGAGGCTGTACAATTTCCACAAAACGAACCAGCAACTTCTTTTGCTCAGCTGTCCTCCTGCATAGAAATCCACTTTCCTGTTAGGTCTCTTTGGGCTGGAGAGCATAAGAACTCAGGATTGTTGCCTTTATCCCTGTAATATATGTATTGCAGGGCAGTTTGAATGTAGGTCTGGCAGGCTGTTGCCCAGAAGGAATAGTGCCTGACTTACCCTGAGCAAGAGGCTAAGTCAGGGGTTGGCAACCTAAGGCCCATGGGCCGGATGCGGCACAATCCCCTTCTCAGTCCAGCCCGCGGACGGTCCGGGAATCAGCATGTTTTTACATGAGTAGAATGTGTGCTTTTATTTAAAATGCATTTCTGGGTTATTTGCGGGGCATAGGAATTTGTTCATTTTTTCCCTTCAAAATATAGTCCAGCCCACCACATGGTCTGAGGGACAGTGGACCGGTCCACGGCTGAAAAAGGTTGCTGACCCCTGGGTTACCGTATTTTTCGCTCCATAGGACGCTCCTGACCAAAAGACGCACCAAGTTTTTAGAGCCGGAAAACAAGAAAAAAAAATCTGACTCAAATTTTGTACTAAACTATTTAAAACAGCAAAGTGTGTGGCTCCTGTCCACTTTGCTGCTTTAAAGCGAGCCATGGTATATAATGATGAGAATGGAAAAAGGACACATTCCATTATAATGTAGCTGTTTTCATTATCACTGGGAAGTCAGTATTGGCAGCAGTCACAAAAACTAAAATTTGAGCATTTTACTGTTATTAATCAAGAATATTAATAGTCAGGGAGAGAAACCAGGGCTGTGCAAATGAGAAGTGCTTGGAGTATGGAGGAACAGCAAAAAGACGATAATAATAATAATAATAATAATAATAATAATAATAATAATTTATTATTTATACCCCACCCATCTGGCTGGGCCTCCCCAGCCACTCTGGGCGGCTTCCAAAAGAATATTAAAATACTGTGAAGCTAAAGATCAAATGATTGTGCTCCAGTTCCTAAATCTCTGAAGTTTTCTCAAAACAGGCATGGTTGTTTTGAAAGGAAGATTCAAAATGGAGTGACTGAGCAAAGAACAGAGGAGGAAAAGAGGGCAGATAAATAGCTTCCATTCAATACCAAGAGAACACAATGTTTTTGGTTTAGTATAGGTGGACTGTACTTGTAAGAATTTGTATAATGAATTATAGAGTTGGAGTGGAATATCAGAGCCTCTTTTCAGCAGTAAAGATTAGCTACTAGGAACATGGTCCACACACACACAGGATGTCTGGTTATAGCTGTGCAGTTTAAACTGTTCCTGAGCCAGATACCTGCTCAGTTTTAGCTGAAATTACTATTACTGGTTTGTGGAGATGCTTTGCATGTATTTATGACTATTTCCCCAAAACTGCTACTTGAAGAAATCCCCAAACTTACTATTTTAAAACTTCAAATGGAGCTCAGAATCCAGTTAGGCAATCCTTTGCAGTTGAATTAGGAGGCACTGAGAGACAGCAATTTGCTGCTCCCCACCCCCACCCTCCACCCCAGGAGCACACAGCCTTCCCTCTGCTTGCAAACCTTGCAAACCTTGTCCGGACTTCAGGGGAAAGCAAAGTCTGTAGGCAGAGCAGTGTAGCTCCCCACCCCCCCACCCCAAAAGCACCCCAGCAGCACACAATCTTCCCTCTGATTGCAAACCTTGTCGGGACTTCAGGGGAAAGCAAAGGCTGTAGGCAGAGCAGTGTGGCTCCTCCCCCCACCCCCAAAGAGCAGCCCAGGAGCACACAGCCTTCCCTCTGCTTGCAAACCTTGTCCGGACTTCAGGGGAAAGCAGAGGTTGCCGGCAGAGCCGCGTGGCTCCTCCCCCCACCCCCAAAGAGCAGCCCAGGAGCACACAGCCTTCCCTCTGCTTGCAAACCTTGTCCGGACTTCAGGGGAAAGCAGAGGTTGCCGGCAGAGCCGCGTGGCTCCTCCCCCCACGCCAAAGAGCAGCCCGGGAGCGCACAGCCTTCCCGCTGCTTGCAAACCTTGTCGGGACTTCAGGGGAAAGCAGAGGTTGCCGGCAGAGCCGCGTGGCTCCTCCTCCCACGCCAAAGAGCAGCCCGGGAGCGCACAGCCTTCCCGCTGCTTGCAAACCTTGTCGGGACTTCAGGGGAAAGCAGAGGCTGCCGGCAGGGCACCGTGGCTCCTCCCCCCACCCCCAAAGAGCAGCCCAGGAGCACAGGACAACAGGGATTTGGCTCCAGGGAACACACATTCGCTCCATAAGACGCACAGACTTTTCCCCTTACTTTTTAGGAGGGAAAAGTGCGTCCTATGGAGCGAAAAATACGGTAAGTGGACAATTGCCTTCCTTACTATGACCCTTTATTGGCATCCTTTGTTAGAATGGGCTCCAGTGTGTAAGATAAATGGCAGCTGGTTGGGTGTGGCTCAAAACAACAGTGTCAAAGTTCTGCGAGAACTTGCAACATGTTATATGAGTGACCTGATTTTCTTGATCAGTAGTACTGTTAACTTATGGCTAACCTCAGCCAGATACAGTATAGTCTAAATCTATAGAGTAAGGATCTTAGCTTTATTCTCAGAAGGGTTTGTAGCAGGAAGGCTTGGAATGGAGTAGAACTTCATCCTTGCTAAGGAATCATCTGTCAGTTCCATCTCATAATTCTTTCCTCTTACCAAACTACTTGGAATAGACTGTTTCTATCTCGCCTAGTCTTGAGTGATCAGTGGTCTGCTTACAATAAGCAAATAAGGTTGGTGGAATTTTATTCCTCATCCTTGGTACAATTGAAAGGCTTGTGTGCTAAAGTTGCCAGACTGAAACCACATTGATTTAAATGTCTTACTCTTCTAGTATCGCAGAACTAACATTTTGACAAGGGACAGTCATCTTAGCTAGCCTCTTTTGCTGTCTAGGTTCCAGATGGCTCAATTAGAATCTTTTTTTTTTTAAAAAATGTACTAGTCAAATGATGATAGTCCCTATCTATTAATATATCCTGATTAAAAGATTGTCCGTGACTAGTTGGAATTTTCAGATCAGCTGTTTTCTCCAACTCCCACCACAGTTTGCATTTTGATTACGAGGTCTGGTTATCACTTATTAGTTGACAACCGTGTTCAGTGTGAACGGTTTCTGTTTAGCAACCAGCTACATGTGCCAACTTTCAAAGATCTGATTCCCTGCATATGGTCGGCCTCTGCAAATGGGCACTTATGTAAAAGGAAATAGCCACAGTAATATCAGTCAAGTATGGAAAGGACTAAATCACATCCTTTATGATTTGAGAGATTGGTTCACTCTCACTCTGTTTCCTCCCTTGTCTTTTTGTAGCATTTGCCTGGATGATCAGTTATGACCTGGAATATTTCTTGGCTTATTGCTTTTCTCAGATGCCAGGTTCTATCTGATGTGCCTTATCACATCACCCCAAATGGGTCTTGTGTCAACATGATTAGTTTGGTTTTGCCATACCTAAATTCAAGGTGTAAACATGTTTTTTCACATTGGCCTAAGTGCCTGCATGCTGGTTCTACAGTCATTCAGATTAAACCGTCTGGCTGGCTTACTTGTGTTGAATACTCCATCTGGGGTTCAAATAAGTTAAACTTCTTCAAACATTTCTGAGGAAGAGTACCATACTATTGCAGCTCTTATGTTTCCATCAGGCTGGTTTTTATCAGATAATAATATCTCATACACTCTTGTTTCCCGTGATGAAATAGCATTCGGTGCTGGGAGTGTTCGACCAAGGAGTGCCCAGGTTGTCCTTCAGTTCTTGCAGTTAAACCAATTGGAACTTGAGTTTTCCTTTATTTTTCTTCAGTAGTTAATTGTTTCGACGTTTTGCACATGAATTCATTTGCTGGACAGCATATCTGCCACAGAATTCCTGGATTTGTGAAGCATTTTGGGGTACTGCCTTAGTTCAGGGGGTGGTACTAATCAGGTTTGTTATCCTTTGTAAATTGAGGGCATCCTAGAGTGTGCCTGACACTCCCCTGTTGCTTTCAGTTGCTGAGGTAGATCAGTAATGCTCAAAAAGTTGTCCTTGTGAGAAACCTGCTCTCTATGGCTGACCTTTTAATCAGGGGCTGATAAGCTTCCAAAGGATTCCAAGGTTCATAGGAAAACTACTGGGCGAGACTGTTGCTTGTTCCGAACTCAAGACTAATATACCCCTTTGCAGTTTTCCCTATACGGTGGTACCTCCGGTTGCGGACGGGATCCGTTCCGGAGCTCCGGTTGGATCCCGAGGTTTCCGCAACTAGAGGGACCGCTTCTGCGCATGCGCACACGGTGAAATCTGGAAAAATACTTCCGGGTTTGCCGCATTTGCATCCTGACGTATACGCAACCAGAGGTGTCACTGTAATCTGTTTTATCTTTGGGGTCTATTGTTGCTGTGCTAGAAATATGCTGCAACATTGGATAAGGTGAATAAGAAGGTGGGAGCTCTTTTTGGGCTCTCCACCAAATGATTGCATTGTTCAGTAGCCTTTTAATTCAATTGGATGTTGTGGACCATGCTAGAGTTGCTTTCCTCATTGGAGATGCACCTTCTTAAACAATAGTCACACGGAAAATTGCTGAGCTCACTGATTACCTGCTTTTATTAATCAAAGAGCTGACTGCTGTGGTTTTTGTCAGTCTTCCCTGCGTAGAGGATGCACCAACTCTCTCAAAACCATAGTAAGACTGAAACTTATCAGGACCATGGACCCAAGTAAAGACAAGCTTTTGCATTAAACTAATCTAAGTAAAATAAGTATTTCTCAGAAAGTCGGAAGGGAATTTTAATTCTGTTTAACTTCCAGACGACAATATAGCAAGATTCCTCATCAGTCCCTTTTTAATTGCTTCTTGTTGTATCTGGATTTGTGATGCCAGTTTCTTGGTTCCCAGTACTGCAGCAAATTACCTTCTCTGCATTAGCAGGACATGCGGTTTAGCTTATTCATATGAGATTGAACCTGTTTTCCATCTACAGATTCTCCTGAAGGCAACTGATAAAGTACAAAGAACCTTTAATCTGTCTCTCTGTGTGTGTGCATATATTCCAGTATGTCCCAAATCTGTGAAAGCTAAAATTCCCCATCTTGTTTGATTTTATTCATTTGCAGAAAATTAACTACAGCCCAAATTTAGGAAAAAATACTGTGGTGGTGAACAAAACAAAATTACATACTTGGATAAAAGTACTGTATTTTTCGCCCTATAAGACACACTTTTTCCCCTCCAAAAATGAAGGGGAAATGTGGGTGCGTCTTATGGGGCGAATGCAGACTCCTTGGCTTCAGCGATAGCAACACGAAGCCTCCGAAGCCTGCGCTCCAGAGGCTTCGCGTTGCTTCCGCTGAAGCCAGGAGAGTCTGCTCTTTGAGGCTGGCGGTGGGGGAAAGCAGCGCTTCCCCCATCGCCAGCCCCAGAGGATGGGGGCAGCAGGAAGGTGCGCGACGCCTTCCCGCTACTCTCCAACCCTCCTTTGGGCTTTTGCGGGAGATGGGGGAATTCCCCCACCTCCCGCAAAAGCAGGCAAAAGCCGTGCGCTCTTTAAAGGGGCTCCGCGGCTTCTGCTGGCTTTTCTACGAGGGGGGGGGAAATTCCCCCACCTCCTAGAAAAGCCTGCAGGAGCCGTGCACTTGGGGGCTTTTCCCCAAGGAGGCAGAAGGGACTGACTGGCCGCATCAGTCCTTTCTCCCTCCTGCGGGCTTTTGCGGGAGATGGGGGAATTCCCCCACCTCCCGCAAAAGCCGTGCGCTCTTTAAAGGGGCTCCCCAGCTTTTCTACGAGGGGGCGAATTCCCCCACCTCCTAGAAAAGCCTGCAGGAGACGCGCACCCTTTAAAGAGCGAGCTGCTCTTGGGGGCTTTTCCCCGAGGAGGGAGAAGGGACTGACTGGCCCTTTCAGTCCCTTCTCCCTCCTGGTCGAAAAGCCCGCAGGAGTCAAGTGGGGCTCCTGTGGGCTTTTGTGGGAGGTGGGGGAATTCCGCCACCTCCCGCAAAAGCAGGGAGAAGGTCTTGGAGTAGCGCACAGGCTGCGTGCTGCCTGAAAACTAGGTGCGTCCTATGGGCCGGTGCGTCTTATAGGGCGAAAAATACGGTACAAAAATGCAACGAATCACTAGTTCACCTCCCAGAGAAAGCATGGGTGAACAAGTTAGTTTTCGGCAGTTGCCTCCATGCCAATACAGTGGTACCTCGGGATGCGAACGCAATCTGTTCCAGAACCCCGTTCACATCCCGAACAGAACGTAAGACGCGTCTGCACATGTGCGGGCCACGTTTCGTCGTTTCCGCGCATGTTAAAAGTCCATAACTTGAACAGTTAAATGATTTCTGTAAATTTTGTCGCACTACCTGGACACCTTTTAAAATTATGTCAATAGACCAGGTCAGATTTTGGGCTGTTATGCAAGTTTTGAGTTTGCTGGCAGACGATTTCTTCTTGGCAGGGGGTTGGACTCGATGGCCCTTGTGGTCTCTTCCAACTCTATGATTCTTTGATCAGCTATTTTTTTTCTATTCTAAAGCTTTCTCTTTCTTTCTTTTACTATACACACACACATACACACACACACATATATATTTTAAAGAAGAAACTCTTTGAGGTCTCAGAATCCTTAATGTGAATGCACATGGTGTGTCCATTAAAAAAATAAATAAAAGCATTGAATTTAAAATACACAACAAGGCATTAAAGTTTACATCTTTATGTACCATTTATGTCGTGGTGTGTATCCCAGATTTAACTGAACTGAATTGGGTTTCCGTTTGCATGGAATGGCTTCTATTTTGGTTATGCTTTTAAGCTTACCGTTCATAGGTAAGATTCAAAAATTAATCCCATAAGCGTAAGCCTGTGCAAGAACTTCCACTTGTGCAACAGGGATTTCCCCCTTCTATCACCAACACCCTGAAATTGGCTCAGGGTGTTAAGAAGAACCCCCACCCCAGAATAGCGTGCCAGGGAGGAGTGGGGGAAGTTCTGTCTAACAAGCCCAAATGATTGCACTGATGGAACAATCGCTTTAGCACAACATTGAATTCCACCCAACATGTATTTTGCCTTATTGCAGAAATAGTTTAAATTATGTTCTTGTTCGTACTGAGATGCTTATGTACTATATATCCTAGCCTAGAATTCCCTTTGCTAGCTGTTAAGGTACCTCAGTTCTCTTTTAAAAAAGAAACGAAGTTCGCTTCAGCCCCATTTCATTTTCTGTTTTGGTAAGCCCTTTCTTAAAATGTCCCAGCCTTAACCTATAGTACCCCAAGACACAACAGATAAGTCCTCATGCCCTGCCCAATCCTATTTCCTGTCTTCTCTTTCCTTGTCCTCTAACCTTTTAGATCTAGGTACTCTTTTCTTGTGTGTCACATTCTGTCAAAGATTGAGCTAATTGTAGATTGCTTTGCCTCTTGGAAGGCTGCATTTGTGCTTCTTTCTGACATGTCTTTCAGATCCTGGTTTTCTCCTGGTTGAAGAAATGTAGTCACTTGTCACCAACTTGCTGTGTCACTGTTAGCTTCCTGTATGGGGTGCAGAGAGGGTGTAGCTCTGCAGAAATGCAAGCAGTTGTTTATGCTGTGGGAGTATAAGGACAAAGCTGCAACTGGAGTGCTGGAACCCAGGCTACTGTCCCAGCTGTCTGTTTCGGGACCCAAGAATAAAAGCAATACTTGTGGATGAATTTAAGCGGCCACCGTACAAAAGAACTGGCTCAGATTCAGGACACTGGGCACTGGGATTGGTGTTCATGGAGGAAGTAGGGATGTAGTGGTCTTTCCCTTCATTACCACTGGTTTGTGATGCTGGATGGTATTTCTTCTTCACCTCTCTTCTGCCTGCCTAGGATCTCTCTATTAACAGAAGGTAGCTGATGGTCTGTTGAAAGATCATCGGCCAGTTTCTAGTGGACTACTTGGTGCCTGCCAGGAATCACTGCAAAAAATTCTGAGCTAGGTGTACCTTGGGGATGCTCTTTATGTCCTGAGGCAAGTATGAATACGCAGGATTGCTTTGTAAATTTTTGAAATGCATAAATGGGAATTTAGGTCAAAAGAAACAGTAGACAAAACAAGACCAAAGTTGACCTGCCTAGGGTTATATGAAGAAACTTGTTTGAACTCGGTCCACTTGGATAAATTCACACATTGTAAAAGCTAATGAATTATCTCAAATCAAATAAGTGTAACTGCATATAATTCTAAGAGGTTTTCAGTATAAGCTGAGATCCTGACCATAAACTCCTAGGGAATTAGTCCTGCTGAATTCAGTGGGGTGTACGGTAATTTCTCAGTAGGCACATATTAGGATCTACCTGCATACCTCCAGTGGCATAGAGATTACAGTGGTGCCTCGCAAGACGAAATTAATCCGTTCCGGGAGTCTCTTCGTCTAGCGGTTTTTTCGTCTTGCGAAGCAACCCTATTAGCGGTTTAGCGGCTATTAAAGGCTTAGCGGCTAAAAGGCTATTATCGGCTTAGCGGCTTAGGAAAAGGGGGGGAAGCAAAAAAACCCGCAAGACTCGCAAGACTTTTTCGTTTTGCGAAGCAAGCCCATAGGGAAATTCGTCTTGCGAAGCGCATCGAAAAACGGAAAACCCTTTCGTCTAGCGGGTTTTTCGTCTTGCGAGGCATTCGTCTTGCGGGGCACCACTGTATTACCATTATCTCTGTTATATGGTGTGACCAAGTCCCAATTTTCCACTTAGAGTTCTTTGTTGGTCAGCTACGTCTCTACAAAGTCTCCCTGTTGGGAGAGGTCTTTGGACCTGTAACGAGAGAACCTGATTGCATTCTGCTTTTCCTTGATCTTCCAAGCCCATTGCTTGGAAATTCCGAATGATCTAACCTCTGCCAGCTAAGGCTGATTTTTTCCCAGCTGACTCATATCCAGCCCCTCCCTTGCCAGCCCCGTCTGTGTGACTTATGATTCTTCCTGTACTGAGCTGGAGAACTCTGCTGGGAGGGAGCAGCCTAGAATGAGGTCATGTGGTTCAGATGTCCACATTGAGATTTAGCAGCTTTACACAGTGGGTTAGTCTAGGCCAGATTTGATGAAGTGAACATGCGTGAGGGCCGGTCAAAGTTGTTGAGCTTTTTTAAGGATTGCTCCCCTGTAAAATTATTGGGTTAGGGTTATTGGGTTGAGCTTACATTTACACTTCAGTGTTTAGGAGACAGAATAGAACAGTGTCTGTGGTCAAAGTTCAAAGAAACAAGCTGTCCATTATTAGTGGCATCTCCTTTCCTGGGCTGCTTCAACTCCTGAGACTCTACAGCAGCCTTTGTCAACCTGGTACCCCAGGTGATGGAGACTACAACATCCAGCAGCAGCAGCTAGCATTATCCATCCACCTATCTTCCCATTTTTGTTCCACCTGTCTCCAGGGAGTTCAAGGCAATCTACGTGGTTCTTCTCCCCTGCCCTCACTTTTAACTCTCACAGGGGAGCCATGGAAGGGAGGGGGGAGGTAGGAGAACGTGATGCTGCCCCAAGCGCCCCCCCCATGTGATCTTCCCGCCCGTCAGCTGTTTCCTCCACCACTCACACGGGCACACATTACCCGCTCCCAGGAGCGTCCAGCGAGGGTCGATGCTGGAGAGGTGCAGCTCTCCATCAATGCTGAAGAGAAAGCGGCAAGATCCTCTGCACTCTGCTTAAATGGGGTTAGGCCATGCCCCCGGCTGACCAGATTGGTCAACCAAAGGAGTGACACAGGGGAGAGCTCCATGACAAGCCCGCAACACCATTTCCCTGGTGAAGAGAAATGGCTTTGGTGGAGCGTTGGCTGCTGGGCAGAACAAGATGAGCAGCAGGTGCTCAGGGACCGCAACAGATTCATTTCTCATAATTGCTTGGGGGGCGGAATAAATTGACCAGCGGGCCGGATTTGGCCCCCGGGCTGGACTTTGGACATGCCTGGTCTAAGATTTCCTTCTCAGTAACAGCAGGCAATAGGGGGGTCTTTTTATGTTGACAATACAGGACATTTGGAGGGACGCGGGTGGCGCTGTGGGTAAAACCTCAGTGCCTAGGACTTGCTGATCGTATGGTCTGCGGTTTGAACCCCCGCGGCGGGGTGAGCTCCCGTCGTTCGGTCCCAGCTCCTGCCCTCCTAGCAGTTCGAAAGCACCCCTAAGTGCAAGTAGATAAATAGGGACCGCTTTATAGCGGGAAGGTAAACAGCGTTTCCGTGCGCTGCGCTGGTGCTGGCTTGCCAGAGCAGCTTCGTCACGTTGGCCACGTGACCCGGAAGTGTCTTCGGACAGCGCTGGCTCCCAGCCTCTTAAGCGAGATGAGCACGCAACCCCAGAGTCGGTCAGGACTGGCCCGTACGGGCAGGGGTACCTTTACCTTTACAAGACATTTGGTAGCACCGAACTTCCTAAGTCAACACTTTGGGAAATCTGTGAGTGCTGCAACATCATATTAACTGTTAGGACATACTAGTGAGTACCTCCAATGGAATAGCCTCCTTTGCGTAGCCTAAAAGGCCCATGGTATCAGTCCTTCAGATGAAGGAGCTGCGTGTCCCATTTGGCAGCAGAGACCTGTTTAGGACTAACATCGAGGGGACCTTCACTTTTTATGACCCATTCATTGCAAGAGTCAAAAGGTTTTGCTTCCTCTCACCCCTGCTTCACATGAGATGACAGTCTTGTATATTTGGGCAGAGCCAGAATTCTGCTGCCAGAAGCCATCACAATCAAGGGACTTTGTGCCTTGCAGGCTATAGACCAAGCCTTGTATTCTTAACAAGTTGTATTTTCCCCTTTACTGCATTCAGATGTCCAGCTCGCCGTTGTCCAAGAAGCGTCGCTTGTCTGATTCGGAGACGAAGACGGGTTCAAACTGCTCCTCTGGCAAATCCGTACAGACTGATCTGCGCGAGGCGCCTGCCAACGTAAGACTTTGTGTTGAGCCCATTTCTTACATCCTGATTCTTAGTGGGGAAACTTTAGTATCTGTTCCAAGGAGAAACTAGGTCAGACCCCACAGTCTTGATATTAGTAAAGGGTTTGTTGCCATGATGGGTGGAACAGAAAAAGGGTCTGTTTGTCACCAGGAACTTCTGCAGCATTTGCACAGTGTAGGTCTGCACCATCTTTTGGGTGGCGGGTGGGCCACCCTGTCAGGGCTGAGGGTGAGAAAGATTTGACTACTGTAGTTTCTTGGTGCAGCAGTAATTTACCTTTTCCTCTGAGGTGACCATTACACAAGAGAAAACAAAAGGGCAGCCTCAGGGATATCCTTTAGATGCAAACTAGACATGCCCCAGAATTTTGCTCACAGACCTCTTGCAGCCTTGGCAGTGCAGTCATCCCCACCTTCCTCCCCTTTGTAGATCTCAGTGGGAGTTGCTGGGAACCTTGTTATCTGCAAGCAGATGTTCAAGGCAGCTATCGTAAAATCAGCACAAGAACTCAACACTCCTATAAAATGTAATAGCTGGTTGGGACTGTCTCTGAATATATTGGAAATCAGTATTAACTAGCCAAACATCCTGCTTCTACCAACTGTTTGGAGCCTTCAGTTATGCTCAATAGCCCAGCATTACAGCCTTAAGCCTCAGGCTTTTGTGTAGATTAGGCTCTCCTGCCCTACCATAATGTGTGCAAGTAGCAGGCAACCAGCAAGAGAACCCTTCTCCTTATTCAGCAGGTCATTTGGAGAATAAAGGCACCAGCTGCATGACTTACAGCTGCCTTCATTCCTAATTCTGGCTCAGGTCTTGATTTGAGCTGGAAAGGCCTCAAACTATACAGCTGGAAATTCCATTATTGGGATAAGATTATGTGAATTGAATGCATAGGCATATATATAGCTTAGTCCCATTTGCTGAATGTCAAATATTAGACGGCCAATATTGTCAAATGCTACAAAATAGTTGAAAGGGTGGATGGGTTTGCAACTCTGCTTCCTGACCATGGGCAGCCTTAGCTGTTCCCTTTAGAAACAGACTGTGCATGTTAAGTTTTTGTCAGCAACCAAGAGGCCTGGAAATGCATGTATTTTTTTAAAAAAGAATGCTTTGATTTCCAAAAAGCTTCAGTAGTCATTGCATTTTGTACTACTCAGTATTCCACTTATTCTGTGGTACAGTCAAATAGCTTGAGAGGAAAACACTGTGTTGGTGCAAGTTCTGCTAGCGATCACCCTCTTTCCTTTCTTTTTTCCAGGGTATGGCCAAGAATGGAAATGAAACGGACATTGATGAGGGTCTGTACTCAAGGCAGCTGTAAGTACCAGAAAGGCGGGGGTTGGGGTCCACCACTACAAAAGGAGTTGTGGTGCTATTCTTCTGTGGCTGTTGATGTTCAGCTGTTTTTCTGCTGCTGAGAGGCAGCAGTTTCGGGGCAAGATGCCTCGGGTTTTGGTTGGGAAGGCAAGGCTCTGAAATTAACCCTTTGGGATTCTTCCCTCCACCCTTTGTTCTGAGCAGATATGTACTGGGCCATGAGGCCATGAAACGAATGCAGAATGCCAACATTCTGGTGTCTGGCCTGCGAGGACTGGGTGTGGAGATTGCCAAGAACATCATCTTGGGAGGAGTGAAATCTGTCACAATCCATGATCAGGGTGTGGCTGAGTGGTCTGACCTCTCTTCCCAGGTAGAGTCCTCCTGCATTTACCTAAATGGCCTAAAGTGTGTTCCTTCTGGTAGGCATACTGCTCCATACATTTCATACTCTTTCCCCTCACTCTCCAGTTCTACCTGCGTGAGGAGGACCTTGGAAAGAATCGAGCTGAAGTATCCCAGCCTCGACTAGCTGAGCTGAACTCCTATGTACCTGTTACTTCTTACACTGGGCCCCTCAGTGAGGACTTCCTTAGCAACTTCCAGGTACTGTAAAGCAGGATGGCAGCTTATTGATAACTGGTTTTCTCTTCATAGGGGAAATGTCGGCTTGGTTTTCAGAAGAGAGGAGGGTTAGATTAGCAGGATATAATAATTACTTTTGAACAGATCAAGGGTCCATCTAGTCTAGAATTTTGTCTTCAGCAGTGGACAGCAAGGTGCTTCTGGAGTTTCAGAGGACAATTCAGTATAACAATAGTGGTTGTGATACTTTGTCTCCACCATCTAACATTCCAAATGGTATTGCCCCATACATTAAGGTTCCATTTAATTATCAGGGCTAACAATGTGACATGCATCTCATTTGTACGTATACCGAATGTCATCTTCCTCTCCATTTGCTCATGTAGCTTGCGGAGAGCCGTTTTGAATCTCTTTAGTCTGCTTGGAACTTGGCCATCATGAACTGTTTGTCATTTGGAGGCCAGGTTCCCTCACTGTTAGGAGGACAACCAAATTTAAGCACAAATTCGACCCACAGCTGTGAGGCATTCGCAAGCTTTTTTGCGGAGAAAGTCCTGTTGCTCCGCCGTGACCTCCCTGCCAATTTAGATACAGTAACTGAACTGGAGGCTCCTCGACTGACTTCAGGTTCAGTGTTGGACCATTTCGATCGGATACTCCCTACTGATGTGGATAGATTCCTCCAAGTTGGTAGGCCCACCACCTGCCTCCTTGATCCGTGCCCGTCTTGGCTGATTAGGGAGTGTCCAGATGTTGCGCGGACCCCCCTGGTTGAAATTATCAATTTGTCCCTTGACACGGGGACATTCCCAGGGGAACTGAAGGAAGCAGTGGTGCGTCCACTCTTAAAGAAAACGTCATTAGATCCTTTAGACCTATCCAATTACCGCCCAGTTTCAAATCTTCCATACCTGGGTAAGGTAATTGAGAGAGCGGTTGCTGAACAGCTTGGTAGGTTTCTGGAGGAAACATCGACATTAGATCCATTTCAG
This sequence comes from Podarcis vaucheri, assembly GCF_965113315.1. Lineage (NCBI taxonomy): Eukaryota > Metazoa > Chordata > Lepidosauria > Squamata > Lacertidae > Podarcis > Podarcis vaucheri. The sequence goes on from NC_138755.1 coordinate 1,082,340, forward strand.
TCCGGTTTCCGTCCTGGTTTTGGGACGGAGACGGCTCTGGTTGCCCTAAGAGATGATATCCGTAGACAACTGGATCGAGGCGGGTCAGGGCTGCTGATCCTTTTAGATTTGTCAGCAGCCTTTGACATGGTCGATCATGATCTTCTGGACCATCGCCTCGCAGACGTGGGGATACAGGGCATAGCCCGTAACTGGTGGTGCTCTTTTATCTCTGGTCGGGGACAGAGGGTGGCACTAGGGAGGGAAATGTCGTCACGCCACTCCTTGGTGTGTGGAGTGCCGCAGGGCGCAATTCTCTCCCCGATGCTTTTTAACATCTTTATGCGCCCCCTTGCCCAGATTATCCGGAGCTTTGGGCTGGGCTGTCACCAATATGCTGATGACACTCAGCTCTATCTGCTGATGGATGGCCACACTGACTCGGCCCCGGACACACTGACCAGATGCTTGGAAGCTGTGGCTGGATGGTTTCGTGGGAGCCGATTGAAACTAAATCCTTCGAAGACAGAGGTCCTATGGCTGGGTCGGGATGGTATGGGGATGAGGGACCAACTCCCTTCTCTTGAGGGGGCCCAGTTAGTGCCATTGCCTTCCGTTAAGAGTTTGGGTGTAATCCTTGACGCCTCCCTTTCCATGGAGGCGCAAGTTACAGCAACAGCCAAGGCGACATTTTTCCACCTTCACCGCATCAAGCAGTTGGTCCCTTACCTTTCCCGCCCCGACCTAGCCACAGTGATCCATGCGACAGTCATCTCCAGGCTTGACTACTGTAATTCGCTCTATGCGGGGCTGCCCTTGAAGCTGTCCCAGAAACTCCAGCGGGTAGAGAATGCTGCAGCGAGGCTCCTCACGGGGTCTCTGCCATGGGAGCATATTCATCCAGTGCTTTACAAGCTGCACTGGCTCCCGGTGGAGTACAGGGTCAGATTTAAGGTGCTGCTTTTGACCTTTAAAGCCCTTCACGGCCTAGGACCCTCGTACCTACGGGACCGCCTTGCCTGGTATGCCCCACGGAGAGCCTCAAGGTCCATAAATAACAACACCCTAGTGGTCCCAGGCCCTAAGGAAGTTAGATTGGCTTCAACCAGAGCCAGGGCCTTTTCAGCACTGGCCCCAACTTGGTGGAACGCTCTTTCTCATGAGACCAGGGCCCTGCAGGATCTGATTTCTTTCCGCAGGGCCTGTAAGACAGAGTTGTTCCGCCTGGCCTTTGGCTAGGAGCCAATTTGATTCCCTCCCCCCCATTTTCTTTTTTCTTTTCCTTCTCCTGCAATGAGGCTACATTTTAATATTTTAATGTTCCATTATTTTAATGTTGTATTTTATTTTTGTTTTTAAGTTGTAATCATTCATCTTGTTTTTATTATTGCTTGTAAGCCGCTCTGAGCCCGGCCTTGGCTGGGGAGGGCGGGGTATAAATAAAAAATTATTATTATTATTATTATTATTATTATTATTATTATTATTACTACTGTTTCCTTGACTCCGGATCGTTTAGCAATCTTAGATAACACAAGTCCTAATACAAATCCTTGTGAAGAGGCAGGGGCTGCACTGCTTACTTTAGAGCTCTAGGCATAACTGCTGCTGCTTTTATGTATACGTTTCCATGTTTTCTGCTGCAGTCAGTCTAATCCTGTGGGTGCATATAGCTTTAAGAGCCAGCTAGCCACAGGAATTCACTGGTGAGAGATTCTAAGAAAAGTAATATTATTGAAAGCAGAGCTTCTTAATTCTCTGTGCCATAGAACAGAGTGGAAAAAGCAGTGTTGTGGAGAAAAGCCCTCTTGTTGTTTAGCCTTCCTGTTCTGCTAAACTTCACTCTAAGAATGAGCCGGTACAGAGCTCAAGATCTGTGGTGTTACCAACAGCGGCAGAGTGTTTGTTGCCTAGAGTAGCACTTAGAAGGATCTTTTGTCCCTTCTGCAGGTGATTGTGCTCACTAACTGTCCCTTGGAGGAGCAGCTGCGCATAGGTGACTTCTGCCATGGCAAAGACATCAAGCTGGTCGTGGCCGATACAAAGGGCCTTTTTGGGTAAGATGTAATTCCAGCTCTGTTCTTTTATCTTTGCTATAGCAACTCTTGACCGTGTCCTTTGGCTGGGCTCTCCATCCTGTCTAACATGGGCAGCTTTGAGAGTTCCAGTCTTTATAGCCAATAACATGTCCAGCTCAGCCTTACTGCTTAGGGTATTGTTGCATCAGTGACAGCACTGAGAGTTGGGTTGCAGTGGAAATGGCACTATTGGCCCCTCACCCTGTTTCCTTTTCCTTACAGCCAGTTGTTCTGTGACTTTGGTGATGACATGGTTGTGACAGACACTAATGGGGAGCAGCCGCTCAGCGCCATGGTCTCCATGATTACCAAGGTAATTCCTTCCTGAGGCCGGAAGCCACAACTATTTCCTGTAATGGAGATGTGCAGTCTTCCTTATATGCATTGCCTCCTGCAATGTCTTGCATTGATTTCGACAGTGGACGTCCTTGGAGGTTTTTATGCAGAAGTTGGATGGCCAGCTTTAATGGATGCTTTACCTGACATTCCTGCATAGGGCTAAATGCTCCCCAGGGTCCCTTCCAACTCTACAGTTCTGTGATTCCCTTATTTCTGTACAGGGGTGCCCTGGAGAGGTAACCTGTCTGGATGAAGCTCGGCACGGTTTTGAGACTGGCGACTTCGTTTCCTTCACTGAAGTTGAAGGCATGAAGGAGCTCAACAATTGTGAACCAGTGGAAATCAAAGTGCTTGGTGAGACCCTGTTGGTGCCTTGACTAAGCAGAGCAAGTCTTGGATGTCACTTGAATTGGATGCTTGCTGGGGTTTTAGGCTCTCTAAGTGTCTGGCAAAACTACCTGGGTAGATATTAATGCCTTTCAGTGGTGTTCTAGCATTTACTTTAATTATTTGGAATTTTAGCCTGCTCTGTCCCCATATACCCTAAGAGGGTTACAATAGATTAAACATGCCAGAAACAAAAAATGACCATCCTCTCTCTTGTCCGCCTTCATGATTGTCTTCCTAAGAGCCCTTTTCTAACCTAGACACAGCCTATCAATCCCTAAATCAACAAACATTTCCATTCTCAAGCATTCCATCCCTAAAACAATCCTGCAATTTAAGTCTCCTCCTACTGTCTTACACCTGAGAGCACACCATTCCCTTCACTCAAAACCGTATCAACCCCTTTACACATAGGCATAGAATAAAATTCATTTCACAACCTGTTCATGTCTCCTTTTTTCCTGTTTCCTCTGGTATATGGAGACATAACACTTCTCTCCTTCCCCAAATTATAATTTAATCCTATTAAAAGGATTGAAAGATCTCTTCCATACTTTTATTATAGAGTGTCCCCCAATTGCAATATTGGCAGAGCTGGCCCTCTCGGTAGTTCTTCTACACTCAGAGGCTCAAGATGAGTGACAGCTCAGGAGAGGGCCTTCTCTGTGGCAGCCCCTCAGCTGTGGAACTCCCTCTCCACAGAGGTGCATCTGGCACCTTCATTGTACAGCTTTTGGAGAATGCTGAAGGCGTGCCGCTTTGCTTTTGATACCAGTAGTGTATATTTTTTGGGTCCACTTTATTTTTGTGATGGTAAGCTGTTTTAACTGTGTTTCCTGCTTGGCGGGGGGTTGGACTCGATGGCCCTTGTGGTCTCTTCCAACTCTGTGATTCTAATATTGTGTGTTAATGTTGTAATCTGCCCTGGGACCTTAGGGTGAAGGGCAGGTAATAAATAGTTGTACTAATAATAACATTTTGACATGGTTGCTGGGGGCCCTGACCCAAATACCGTTTTATTCCTAGTTTGATTTCTCGTATGAGACTGACAAAAACATGTGTTCTCTCTCTTTCTCTTTCAGGCCCCTACACATTCAGCATTGGCGACACCTCCAACTTTTCAGACTATATACGTGGTGGTATTGTCACCCAGGTCAAGATGCCAAATAAGATTAGCTTTGTAAGTGTTGTTGCTGACAGACTCTGGCTTTTTTGCAGTGCTCTTGTGCTGGAACAGCCTGGTCCCCTTTGGGCCACATGTGCCATTCCTTGGGAGGCATCATGATCTGGAGCTATCGACTCTCCCCTTGGCCATAGAAAATTGGAGCCATGAAGTGATCTTACGCACTTCCCATTTCACTGGATTGATAGTGCTGCCCCAATTGTAGTGAATGTTCCTATCTAGGGTTCTGGAATGTTTAACCTACAACTGCAGTGAATGTGGCAGTATTGAAGTTCCACTGTTTATATTGGATAAAGCAGGTGTCTCCATGTTCAGAGAGAATATTCATCTGCTTATCAGGGCACACTTTCTCACTCTTCTCTTCCAGAAATCTCTGCGCACTTCTCTGCTGGAGCCAGAGTTCATCATTACTGACTTTGGCAAGTTTGACCGACCAGGTCAGTTGCACTTGGGATTCCAGGCCTTGCACGAGTTTCGCAAGAAGCATGATCGTTTCCCCAAGCCCCGTAATCAGGTAGGTTGTTCCTTCTTGGTAGTAATGTGGTACCTTTATCTCCATGATTTGAAGTTCTCTATAGCTGCAGCTGCTCATACTAGCCACAGAAGCCACAAGTTTTGTAATAAGCAGAACTTTCCTCCTGAGAACATTAGTGCAGATAGCATTTTATGTAAAAAATCTGACATATCAGGCAACTCAATTTTGCTTCATTTTGAAGCTGAGGGCCAAACTTGTTGTGTCATGTTAAATTCACCTTTTCACCATTAAAAATGAAAATAGCATTTGTTTGAGGTTGATAATTATCCTGACTGCAGCAGATGGAGAGGAGTTTGTTGCTTTCCTCCTTCATTTGGGCTCCTGATTGTACACCCAAAGCTGTTACTTGCATTGGGAGAAAAGCTCCTGTGGGCACTACTTGCACTTCAAATGCAAGACTCAGAGTGTCTAGTTTGGCCCCGACCCTTTCAGTTTTTGCACAGTTGCTATTTATTTTCCAAAAGGTATTGTTCAGGCAGGGAGTGGAAATGGAAATGAGTGGTATATGGGAAAGAAGATGTGATCATTGTTGTATGTAATGTTGTTGGGGTTTAAGTGTGTGCATGTTTAGTTGTGAACCCTGTCGATGTGAATTGTGCATCCAGAAAAATACAATTCTACACGTGTGATTTTATCATTTTTAGTTGTTTGCATCATTCTGGCTTTATTACTCAAGTGGAAGGGCAAGAAGTTATGGGGGGGTACTTTGTGCTCTATAACTTATTCAAAACTGCCTGTGCCTCTGTGCCAGGACTGGTCGTTGTCCTCTTCAGATCACCACACAAACGCTTCTTGTCTTTTATAACTTTTTATTGCGTATTAACAAAACAATCTTATAAACGGTTCTTAACTATTATTCCTCAGAGTCACTTCTTTCAGATACCTTCTGAGCTCTGCTTCTCGGTGACCAGCCATTCTCAAAATGTTGAAGGTGCCCTTCCCTTCGCTTTCCTGCTCTTTTTCCTACCCTCCTGGCTAGAGCTGGCTTGTATCTCCCCTCCTCCCAATCTGAGCTAGAACTGAACCATTGCGTTTCCTGGGAACAGCCGGTTCCTCCCTGTTGTTCCTGTTGCTCTCTTCTGTTAGATTCACTGCTCCCCTTCCCCCCTTGGGGAATGCTTTCTCCCTCTGAGAAACTGGAAACTTCTAACTCTTCCCTGAAACTCTGTGGGGTTAAATACCTACAATCCTTGTTTAATAGGTATGTGTGAGAGCTGGGCAACAGCACAGGGCAAAGGCTGTACTTCAGTTCTTGAGTCTCCTGCAGATACTATTATATCAGTTTCAAAAGTATTGCCAGAAACTTTGCAAGGGGATTAGATGTATTTATTGTAGTTCCATTCCATTATCTTTGTCAAATCTCTGCATGCCTGAATGATCCTGCAATCTAACTGAACATTAGGGGTTTTTCCTAGCCTATGTCTGACTTCTCTCCCTTCCTTTTCAGGCAGATGCCAGTGAGGTTCTAGCTTTGGTCAAGGATTTGAATGAGCAAGCGGCACCCTCACTAAGACAAGAGCAGCTGAATGAGGATGTCATCAAAGAACTGGCCTTCCAAGCTACTGGAAACTTGGCTCCTGTCAATGCCTTTGTTGGAGGACTGGCTGCACAGGAAGTCATGAAGGTAATGCCAGGCTCCAGGAATTCTCCCCAGATATTGGGGAAGTTGGCTAGGAGCTCAGGTTCTGGGTTCTCTTCAGAAATAATTTGTAGTTTTGCGTTTCCTATCATCATCAATTTCTTCTTCAACCAGGAGCTTTGTATTTGACTATTTAGAACAGCAAAATCTTTGCCTCAGTAATAGAGAGACCAAGGTTAATGAGTTTGGCATGCAGTGTCAACCCAGCTCATGTCCTTAAATGGGACACCGGCCTCTTTGTAAAAAAGCCAAATGACCATGGCATAAGATATGACTGTCTTCCTCTTTCCTCACTCTCTTTCAGGCTTGTTCAGGCAAATTCATGCCTGTTACACAGTGGTTGTACTTTGATGCACTGGAGTGCCTCCCTGAGGAAAACAAGGATGCCCTGACTGAGGAGAACTGTACCCCTGTAAGCACTGTGGGGTTTGAGATGCATGCCAAGAGTAGGAGGGAAGTTCATTTGAGGTAGTAAGGTTTAAGCCCCGGATAAGGAACATGTTTAAATTTCTGCACTGTTCTGATGAAAAGTGAGAGCTCTAAGGGTAGCAGGACCTTATGGGTGGTATTTTACATACAAACAAACTGGCATCTGATATGTACCGGAGTAAATATGCTGTAACATTGGCTGGAGTTTGTTTTTGGGGACCACAACAAGGTTGAGGAAATAGAGAAATCAAGCATTGGCTAGAAGAAGAGATGAAAGCTGTCTTTGTTTCCTCTCTCTTTATAGAAACACTGTCGATATGATGGGCAGATTGCTGTCTTTGGCAGTGACCTGCAGGATAAGCTGAGTCAGCAGAAGTATTTTCTGGTGAGTGCTAGTACCGTTTTCCTATGCCTTGGTCAGTATCCCAAGCACCTTGTTGACATTTCTGCTCTTTCCCACTCCTAGGTTGGTGCTGGTGCCATTGGCTGTGAGCTGCTGAAGAACTTTGCTATGATAGGTCTGGGGTGTGGGCCAGGTGGAGAGGTGGCTGTGACTGACATGGACACAATTGAGAAATCCAACCTCAACCGGCAGTTCCTCTTCCGGCCTTGGGATGTTACAGTAAGTTCTGTTTATCTGCAGCTGCTTTTGCTGGGAGTGGGGTGAGTGACGCTTTAGAGGTCTGTGGTCTTCCACAGTACCTGTTCCGTAAGCCCCAATGAACCCAACCATTATAAAAGATTGTGCAGATATGACTTAGTGCTTGCTTAAGCTTTTTCCCTGAAACTCTGCTTGTTCTGGTACTGCATTCTGTGTCAATTTCAAGATTCCTTGTTTGATCAATAAACCCATAATGAAACCGAGTCATAGTTATGTCTGAACATTAATACAGAGCAAAAACAGTCACTGGGATGAAGCTCGTAGCTGTAGTGCTGTATCCACATTGTGTGACTTTCTGTCTGCCCAGAAAATGAAATCTGATACAGCGGCGGCAGCCGTGAAGGAAATGAACCCGAACATCCACATCACAAGCCACCAAGATCGTGTGGGCCCAGACACAGAGCGTGTTTATGATGATGACTTCTTTGAGAGCCTCGACGGAGTGGCAAATGCACTGGACAACGTGGATGCTCGTGTGTATCTGTCAGGGGTTGACTTGCTTACCTGTGCATTGCACACAGCTTTTTGCAGCTGATACATTTTCCTTGGTGTCAGCTGCAAGGCATCCTCACAGAGGATGGCTTCTCTGGCATTGTTCTTGCATTACTAGGCGGTGGATAAGAATGCAGTGAGAGTATTGGGAGTATAACTAAATAGGGGGAAAGGACAATCACTGCCTGGCCTCTTCACAGTCTGAACCAAACCCATTCATTATCCGAGGTGGATCCCATTATACAGTGGTACCTCGGGTTACATATACTTCAGGTTACAGACTCCACTAACCCTGAAACATTACCTCGGGTTAATATTACCTCAGGTTGAGAACAGAAATCATGCAGCGGTGGCAGCAGGAGGCCCCATTAGCTAAAGTGGTGCTTCAGGTTAAGAACAGTTTCAGGGTAAGAACGGACCTCCAGAAAGAATTAAGTTCTTAACCCGAGGTACCACTGTATATGGGACTTTCTAAATATGAGTGGTTTGTATAAATGATCTTATATGCATAGTCAGCTGATATATATTCCTGCAATAATACTTCCCTTTTCAGGGAGAGAAATTCAGAATATTTCTTCAAACACCTAGAAAACAATTTTCTCCCAACTAGTAGCGTTAGAAAACATTCCATTTCCTGTCTGATTCCCGTGCTGTTCTGGTCGGCAGCATTTTTCTGCTTTCTCATGTAACCGTTTTCCCTCTCGTTTGAACTAGGGATGTACATGGACCGTCGGTGCGTCTATTACCGCAAGCCCCTGCTGGAATCAGGGACGCTGGGGACCAAAGGGAACATCCAGGTGGTGATCCCCTTCCTTACGGAGTCCTACAGTTCCAGCCAGGACCCTCCAGAAAAATCCATCCCAATCTGCACGCTCAAAAACTTTCCCAATGCCATTGAACACACCTTACAGGTCAGTTTGTATCCGGTTGCATTTGCAGTTTTCAAGGCAATAGTTGGTGTATTGTAATAGTTAGGAACCAGAATGCTGCCTGGGTTCTCAGCAGAATGAATTTGCTGCAGGACCTTGCGTTTCAGTATGTTAGCCATATGTGACAACTGCATCTTGTCTCATTAGGGGAAGCTGGATCCTGTCCCCATCTGGTTTTGTCTGCTGAGGCAGCATTTACTGCCATGTCTAATCTTATGTCTAGTTACTATAATTTTATGCACCAGTGTTGGGAGCAAAGTGAGCTAGCTGCTGCTGTGTACTATAAAACCTCCAATCTTCTCTTCCACCTAGAAATCATATATTTCTTATCATTTATTTTGATAGTGGGCCCGTGATGAATTTGAAGGCCTTTTTAAGCAGCCCGCAGAGAATGTCAACCAGTACATCACGTGAGTAAAATGCTGTATTTGAGGATCTGAAAGTGGTCAGAGTTGGAGCCAAAGCCTTGCTCTGCACAACAGAAGATTCAGTGGATTGAGCACTGGCCAGTAAAGTATAATGATGTGCACTAAATGAAACACAGGCATATGAAACATGGAGAACAGGCAGTTGGGGTGTGGCTTTGCAGTTTCTGCTCATTTCAAAACCTTTCAGAAGTCTGGACACATGGAAATTGCAGGGCCAGTTCTCATTTTCATCGGTATTTGGTTTTAACTATTTTTAATACTGAATTTTAATCAACTTCAATAATACTGTGTTTTTTGCACCATAGGACGCAGTTTTTCCGTCTTAAAAACTAAGGGGAAAAGTCTGTGCGTCCTATGGAGCGAATGCAGGGGGGGAGGCAAGCAGGAAAAGTCCCCAAGAGCCACACACAAGCTTCGCACGGCTCTTGCGGGCTTTTCCCCAGGAGGGAGAAGGGACTGACACGGCCAGTCAGTCCCTTCTCCCTCCTCTAGAAAAGCCTTGCACAATCTCTCCAGCCGCGGGAGGCTACGCAAGGCTAAAGAGGAAGCCCAGGCAGCGAGCGCGATCCATCCCGCTTGCTGCCCGCGCTTCCTCTTTAGCCGTGCGCGCCTCTCCAGCCGTGGCAGGCTGCGCAAGGCTAAAGAAGCCAACTTTTCAAAAATCTCTCTATCTCTACCTCTTTTTCTTTTTTCGTCCTTTCTCCACCCCCTTATTTTCCTCTGGATCAGTGTTTTTATCTAGATTAATGTTTTAGTTTGGGGGGGGGGAATATTATAAAAAAGGAAACTTCACAGCTTTTATTTTAGTATACAATAAAAACATATTAAACAAAACACAAGAGAAGGAACTAGCATAGAAGAAGAAGAGAAAAGGGAAAGAGGGAGGATGCAAAGCCATTTACCAGAGGTAGATCTTAACCCTTGCCTCACCTGGGAGCTTCTCTGGGCAGGAATTCCCTCGGCTTAAGTGGGGTGAGGGAAGAGTGGCAGGTAGGGGGGGTACCTACCTAGACAGTGAAGCCACATGTCTCTCCAATGAAAATTGGGAGTGGGCATTGTGTGAAGTGGCTGTGGATCTCCTGCTGCAGAAGTGTAGGACTGTATAGAGTTGGGAGGGCTACCCGAGGGTCATCTAGCCTAGCCCCCTCACAATGTAGGAATCACAGCTAAAGAACGCCAGGCAGAAGGTTCCCCAACCGCTGCTTAAAAGCCTCCAGTGGTGGAGACCCCCAACAACTTCCGAGGTCACAGAATTGCAGGGTTGGAAGGGAACCCCAGGAGTCATCTAGTCCAGCCCCAGTGGACAGCGGGCACGATCCATCCCGTTGTGCAAGGCTAAAGATGCTGCTCAAGGCTAAAGAGGAAGCGCGCAGCCTGTCCGTTGCTCTTTGGGGCTGGGGGGGGGGGTAATGTTTTTTTCCTTTATTTCCCCCTCTAAAAACTAGGTGCGTCCTGTGCATCCAATAGAGCGAAAAATACGGTAATAGTGTTGATTTTTCTCCAGAGACTCCAAATTCATGGAGCGGACCCAGAAGCTGCCGGGCACCCAACCTCTGGAGGTGCTGGAAGCTGTCTACAAGAGTTTGGTGACTGATCGGCCCAAGTTGTGGTCTGACTGTGTGACGTGGGCTTGCAACCATTGGCACACTCAGTACAGTAACAATATTCGTCAGCTGCTGCACAACTTCCCCCCAAACCAGGTGAGCAAGTGAGGGTCCTTATAGCAGTTGGAGGGGTAGGTTTTCTTAACTGCTTTCTCCTTTATAACATCCCCTCTGTATTCTTTCAGAAAACTAATTCAGGAACCCTCTTCTGGTCAGGTCCGAAGCGATGCCCTCATCCACTCACTTTTGATGTCAACAATGTAAGCACTGAGATGGGGGTGGAGAACTGGCACCGCTAACTCGAAGACAGGTGGGAGTGGGGAGGAGGTGGCAAGAGCTGGTTCCTGTCATATCTACTGTGCTCAAAAAGTTTACTAACCGTATTGCAGCTGCATTTAGTCTTGGTATTCATAGTTCTTTTAAAAAGGTTGAAAACTGGAAGTATGGCCAAAAGGGAGAGACACTTAGGCTACAACTCTCCTTTAGACACTGGGCTGTTAGTTTTGGAACGGGAAAGGAGCACGTGGGCATGGGGTGTAGGGGAAGGAAGTGCTGGGTGCTGAAACCTTTGCAGAGCAAGAAGCTTTGCTAAAGCTGGGCAAACTCCAGTCAGCAACGTTCACTCTTAAGTTGCTCCCTCTTCAACTACCGTGAGTTAGACATGTGGTGGAGGACAGGTCAGAGTGGGAGAGGATGAATGGCTTCTGCTTTGTGCTCATGATGGCCTTATTTGAAGGTCAGAGAGAGACATTCCTCCAGGTCAGATTTGGCTAGAGACACCCTGAACAGAATAGAAGCATGCATGTAGCTTGAGTCTTTGCTGGAATTGTTCAATTTGTTTCATGAAACTCTTATTCAAATCATCCCAGTTCCTCTGGCATATAAGGCAGCTTGTTCAGGGGCCCATGGGGTTAAACCTGAACGGAGTTGGTAGTGGTGGGTGTAGTCAAGTTGGATTAGAGTGTCTTTAAGACCATTCTACATGATCCCTTCTCTGTCTGTATTTATTACTTATTTACATATTATTGATTCAGATGAAAGAAGCATGGCTTCTGGTCAGAGTGTGAGCATCACTTAGAGAATCTGGACTCTCAAGTAAACTAGGCTCCTGGCTTAACTTTCTGTCTTTGCCTCCTCAGCCCTTGCACATGGATTATGTGGTGGCAGCAGCAAACTTGTTTGCACAAACATACGGCATCACAGGCACCCGGGACAGGGCAGCCATAGTGGAGCTTCTGCGCCAGGTGCAAGTTCCAGAATTCACTCCAAAGTCTGGTGTTCGCATCCACATCTCTGATCAGGAGCTGCAGAATGCCAACGCCTCTGTTGGTAAGGCTTCCTAGAGTTGAGAGTGAAGTGGGCTGCAGTGGGGAGGCCTCTACCTTGATAGAGAAGTAGGGAATGACAGAAAGATAATTTGAACATTCTTCCTCCTAACAACTTCATATTTGTAGACCGGAGGGGTATCACATAAAGTATTTTCTGCCTGCTTCAATATTGTGCCAGATTGGATTTTTGCTTCCTGCCGAGGGAGACGCCTGCACAACCTGCTGAAACAACCTGTTTCAGTTCTCTTGGGTTACACACTGACCAGATGTCTGGAAGCTGTGGCTGGATGGTTACGTGGGAGCCGGTTGAAGTTAAATCCTTCGAAGACAGAGGTCCTCTGGCTGGGGCGGGACGATATGGGATCGAGGGGGCAACTCCCATCTCTTGCGGGGGTGCAATTAGTGCCAGCACTGGCCGTTAAGAGTTTGGGTGTAATCTTCGATACCTCCCTCTCTATGGAGGCGCAGATTACAGCTATAACAAAGGCGGCATTTTTTCATCTCCGCCAAGCTAAGCAGTTGGCCCCTTATCTCTCTCGTCCTGACCTAGCCACTGTGATCCATGCGACGGTCACCTCCAGACTGGATTATTGTAACTCGCTCTACGTGGGGGTGCCCTTGAGACTGACCCAGAAACTCCAGTGGGTGCAGAATGCCGCGGCGAGACTCCTTATGGGGTCTTCGCTGCGAGAGCACATTCATCCGGTACTATACCAGCTGCACTGGCTCCCGGTGGAGTACAGGATCAGGTTTAAGGTGCTGGTTTTAACCTTTAAAGCCCTATACGGCCTAGGACCCTCGTACCTACGGGACCGCCTCTCCTGGTATGCCCCACAGAGAAACCTACGGTCTGCAAATAATAACATCCTCAAGGTCCCAGGCCTCAGAGAGGTTAGGCTGGCCTCAACTAGAGCCAGGGCCTTCTCGGCTGCGGCTCCAAACTGGTGGAATGCTCTGTCACAAGAGACTAGGGCCCTGCGGGACCTGACATCTTTCCGCAGGGCCTGCAAGACAGAGTTGTTCCGCCAGGCCTTTGGTCAGGGCGCAGCCTGACTCCCTCCTCTGGCAACCTGCACAGAATTTTGCTTAATTGGTTGCCATCAATTTGATTTAATTAATTTTTATAATGAAATATTTTTAGATTGTGTGATTATTTGACTGATTATTTGATTGTTGTTAGCCGCCCTGAGCCCGGCTTCGGCTGGGGAGGGCGGGATATAAATAAAAATTTATTATTATTATTATTATTATGAAGCTTCTCTGAATCCTTCAAGCATCAGTGGTGAAATTTGGCTGCATAACTATGTTAGGGGAACTTTGCTGGGTGGGTGGGTCAGTCGGTGGATACCAGAGTTTACTGAAAGAGGAGGGTGACTTGAGGTTGTTGTTAACCTTTTCCAAGGCTCCTGTTTTCTTTTTCCCAGATGACAGACGGCTGGAGGAGCTGAAATCCTCACTCCCAAGTTCCCAGCAACTGCAAGAATTCAAGATGTTTCCTGTTGATTTTGAAAAGGTAAGGACCAGTTGAATTTCTTGGTGGCTAATCCCTAGTTTTACTGCCTGATTCCTTGACAGGGTGGGATTGGCTGGAAATGGTCCCTAGGTTGCCATGTGGAAGTGCTTCTGGTGCCTAGTCTGGAAGCCTCCAGTCAAGTGTGCAGCTCCCTGGGACATATGCGCCCAGAAGAGGTTCTAGGGAGGTAAGTGGTACGGTGGGACTATCACAGGGCTCAGTTGTCATTTTATTTGCATTTCAGGATGATGACACAAATTTCCATATGGATTTCATTGTGGCTGCATCCAACCTACGAGCAGAGAACTACGATATTCCTCCTGCTGATCGGCACAAGGTTGGCTTCCCTATTGGGTGTGAAGAGTGCAACCCTGGTCAGTGGAAGGAGGGGGCAGTAGTGTGGACTTGGCACTTAAGTGGGCTCTCCTACATCCTTTATCTCTTCAGAGCAAGCTGATTGCAGGGAAAATCATACCAGCTATTGCCACGACGACGGCTGCTGTAGTAGGTTTGGTGTGTCTGGAGTTATTCAAAGTGGTACAGGGCCACAAACAACTGGAGTCCTACAAGAATGGCTTCCTCAACCTGGCATTGCCTTTCTTTGGGTTCTCTGAGCCCATTGCTTGCCCCAAGAACAAGGTAAGTGGGGTGGCTTTTCCCTGCACCTCCTCTTTTGTTCACACCTCCCAACTTGCATTCTTTACCCCTTCTTTACAGAAGACACCAGCCGTTTAGCAATACAAGCATTGATAAATTCTCTTGCAAGCAGGGGGAATATGTCTCCTTAGGGCAGTGGTTCTCAAAGGGTTTGGCAGGAGATGGTGCGGGATGATTCAAGGACAAGCAAAAGAATTTTCAAGCATTTCACTGTACTGTGGACGCTCAGGTTGCGAACGTGATCCGTGCGGGAAGCACGTTTGCAACCCACAACGTTCGCAACCTGCAGTGCCGCGTCTGCACATGTTGCGGTTTGGCACTTCTGTGCATGCGCAAAGCACGATTTAGCACTTCTGCACATGCGCAAGCACCGAAACCAGGAAAAAACCGTTCCGGTACTTCCGGGTTCGGTGCTGTGCACAACCTGAAATTGTGCAACTCAAAGCGCCTGTCACCCGAGGTATGACTATAGTTTAGCAAAATATTACACACACAACCAGAAACTGCATCCATGCCTCTCTTCAAGAGTATAGGCTATTACAGTTCTTCGTGACATACTGTTGTGAACAGGGATCGTCACCACTGACAAATACGAAAGATCAGAAAAGAGAAAAGTTTTTGTGTTGATGAGATGAAAGTTAGTTTGTCTCAAATTAGTAAAGGGACCCCTGACCATTAGGTCCAGTCATTGCCGACTCTGGGGTTGCGGCGGTCATCTCCATTTTTTGACTGAGGGAGCCTGCGTACAGCTTCCAGGTCATGTGGCCAGCATGACTAAGCCGCTTCTGGCCAACCAGAGCAGCGCACGGAAATGCCGTTTACCTTCCCGCCGGAGTGGTACCTATTTATCTATTTGGACTTGGGCGTGCTTTCGTTTTTGTTTTAAATAATATTTATTAAAAGTTTAAGAATTACAAAACAGAGTAAAAAAGATAAAGCAAAAGTAAACAATACAAATCAAAACGTTACAGTACATATAAAGAAAAAAAAGAAAAAAGACCAAAAAAACCACAATACATCCAAACAAAAACAATTTAAAAACACCTCCAATATTTACATGTCTTTATCTTTCATTGACTTATTTCATCAACCTCCTCACACCTCCCTTTTTTGTATTCTAGTTATTAATTATTTCAGCAAATCCTTTCCATCTTTCACTATTTTCTGTCATTCAGTTGTCTTACTTTATTTTAATCTTATCTTACCATTAAAATCCTAAAACTTATATATACTTAATTCCTTATAACATTTTTACTAAAGCCATATAATTTCATTCCAATAATTTTTCTAACACTCATTAATTTAACAATATTTCTCTAAATAATATTTTAAAACTTTTTTCCAATCTTCTTTCACCGTCTCTTCTCCCTGGACTCGGATTCTGTCAGTTCTTTCTATCAATTCCATATGGTCCATCAACCTGGTGATCTTATCCGAGGCTCTTAACTCTTTTCCATGTCCCTTCTGCAGGTCTTCTTCATATCTATACATGTGCTTCGCTTTGTCTTCTGCTGATCTTGTTCTTAGTTTCCTTCCTTTGGCACTGAGGAGTAGATCTCAGGGAAACGCCAACCTAGCAATGTCATTGTTCCTTCTCGACAGGTCAGCCCATTCTCCATAGTCAGAACTAAAGTCCAAACAATATTTCAGAGCGTGTTTCAAAGTCCCTCCAAAGCTAAAGGCCCCCACATCTCCAATCTCCCCCTGACCCAAATCCAGATCCCAAACCTGCATAAGGGGATCTATCCAACTTTCCTTCTCCAATCCAAGCGGGAGTCCATCCCCCTGGCTTTCTCTGGATTCATTCGTAAAGGGCAACAGCTTATGTTCATTAAATTGCCTCTGTAAGGCCGAGGCTTTATTCACTTGAATTACTTGGGGTTCAACAACAACTTTCTCCTTCTCCTTCTCCACAACTTGCAGTGTCAAAACAGATTCCTGAATCAAATCCTGGGTTATATCTGTATAAGTATTCACTTTTAGTCCCAACTCAGTCATTTTTTGTCCCATATTGTCAATTTTAGTAGTCATCACATCCATCTTCTTATGAAGCTGTTCCAATAAAGCACTTGTCTTGCAAAATGCAATCACTAGGGCTTCTTCTGTCAACATTCTTGTCCAAGGTCAATCTCTGTTTCTCACGGTCTTTAATCTCTACAGCTGGAAAATTCCCCAGCTCCACTCCTGCAACAGTTTCAAAAACTCCCTCTAGAGGAAACAATTTCTATTGTAACCATCCTTTTAAAAAAATATCCAGCAACAAAGTTAGTTCAGTTTTCAGTTACATTTGCTCCTTTTCAAGTGCAAAAGGAAACAATGGAAACAATATATTTCTCTTATTTAGCTATCTGTCAGCATATGTTATTCACAGTCAATGAACTTTCCCAAAAAGTCGATCTTACTGACAGTCCGTTCCCAGGTTCAAGACGGTGGTAATTTATCTTCCTTCACTCTCTCCTGCAGGCTTAGGCAGTCTAAAACTTCCCCCCTCTTCTCCTGCTTCCAAGGGGAGGGGGTAGTAGTTTTAACCGATGGAGATTTAATCCTTTACAAAAGGCTTTCCAGACTTTAGTTTGCCACGTCTTTGCTTCAATCTATTTACAAAAGGGGAAGGCGGACTTCCTGTTTGGAACCTTCCCATTTCGATGCCAAATTACAATGTTTAAAGATCCAATTTTCCGTTCTACTCACGGGTAGTTGTTTAAAATCCAATTGTCCACAGGAAAAAGTCAGCGCTCTCCGGCAACAGCAATGCGGCTTCACTCCGTGAAAAAAGCAGTCGATTCAAAGCACTGCGCCACTCACCCCACGTTGCTCTGGAACCCCGAAACCAGGTTTCCCCGCGAGTAGGGGAGGCACAAAAGGTGCCAGCCGAATCCCACGTCCACAGGCTTCTCCCGCCTGTGGTTTTTAATGGGTCTCCTCCTCGCCGTGGCGGTCCAGACCCTGATTTCCACGGAGCGGATTCCTCCCGATCAGAGGAAATCCGCCATTGCTAGAGGCGCTAACCCGGAAGTCCGCACTTGGACGTGCTTTCGAACTGCTAGGTTGGCAGAAGCAGGAGCCGAGCAACAGGAGCTCACCCTGTCGCGGAGATTCGAACTGCCAACCTTCTGATCGGCAAGCCCTAGGCTCTGTGGTTTAACCCACAGTGCCATCTCAAATTAGACCTAATAGAAATGAGATTACCCAACAAAAACAAGCTCACACCTCTAATTGAGTTTGTATACATTCTTACGGTAAAAGTGTAAAAGGCTCGTTTATGTTTATATTTTGGGAAGAATTTGTGCTCTTCTGTAGCTGCATTGCTTTATACAATGGTTTTACAAAGTAGTCGTGTTCTGTGTTATAAATCAGGCACTGCTAGGAGGAGTTTCTTCCCCCCCCCCAACATATTCTTTATCAATCAAATATTCAGTGTGTCATGAGCATATTCTGAAAGTGTGGCCCAGTGAAAAAAGTTTGAGAACTACTGCTGTAGGAACTTGGGAGGTGGGGAAGGAAAACTAACACCAGCTGAAGCCCTTCAGCACTCAGGTGAAATTCATAGAATCATAGAATCATAGAGTTGGAAGAGACCACAAGGGCCATCGAGTCCAACCCCCTGCCAAGCAGGAAACACCATCAGAGCACTCCTGACATATGGTTGTCAAGCCTCTGCTTAAAGACCTCCAAAGTAGGAGACTCCACCACACTCCTTGGCAGCAAATTCCACTGTCGAACAGCTCTTACTGTCAGGAAGTTCTTCCGAATGTTTAGGTGGAATCTTCTTTCTTGTAGTTTGGATCCATTGCTCCGTGTCCGCTTCTCTGGAGCAGCAGAAAACAACCTTTCTCCCTCCTCTATGTGACATCCTTTTATATATTTGAACATGGCTATCATATCACCCCTTAACCTCCTCTTCTCCAGGCTAAACATGCCCAGCTCCCTTAGCCGTTCCTCATAAGGCATCGTTTCCAGGCCTTTGACCATTTTGGTTGCCCTCCTCTGGACACGTTCCAGTTTGTCAGTGTCCTTCTTGAATTGTGGTGCCCAGAACTGGACACAGTACTCCAGGTGTGGTCTGACCAGAGCAGAATACAGTGGCACTATTACTTCCCTTGATCTAGATGCTATACTCCTATTGATGCAGCCCAGAATTGCATTGGCTTTTTTAGCTGCCGCGTCACACTGTTGGCTCATGTCAAGTTTGTGGTCAACCAAGACTCCTAGATCCTTTTCACATGTACTGCTCTCAAGCCAGGTGTCACCCATCTTGTATTTGTGCCTCTCATTTTTTTTGCCCAAGTGCAATACTTTACATTTCTCCCTGTTAAAATTCATCTTGTTTGTTTTGGCCCAGTTCTCTAATCTGTCAAGGTAGTTTTGAAGTGTGATCCTGTCCTCTGGGGTGTTAGCCACCCCTCCCAGTTTGGTGTCATCTGCAAATTTGATCAGGATGCCCTTGAGTCCATCATCCAAGTCGTTGATAAAGATGTTGAATAAGACCGGGCCCAAGACAGAACCCTGTGGCACCCCACTAGTCACTGTTCTCCAGGATGAAGAGGAACCATTGATGAGCACCCTTTGGGTTCGGGCAGTCAGCCAGTTACAAATCCACTGAGTGGTAGCATAGTCAAGACCGCATTTTACCAGCTTCTTTACAAGAATATCATGGGGCACCTTGTCAAATGCCTTGCTGACTATTGGTGATCACAGCATTCCTTTCTAGGTGCTCACAGACTGTTTGCTTAATGATCTGTTCCAGAATCTTCCCTGGTATTGATGTCAGACTGACTGGGCGGTAATTATTTGGGTCCTCTCTTTTCCCCTTTTTGAAAATAGGGACAACATTTGCCCTCCTCCAGTCTGCCGGGACTTCGCCTGTTCTCCAGGAATTCTCAAAGATGACTGCCAGTGGTTCTGAGATCACATCTGCCAGTTCTTTTAATACTCTTGGATGCAGTTCATCTGGCCCTGGAGACTTGAATACATCTAAACTAGCCAAATATTCTTGTACTATCTCCTTAGTTATTCTGGGCTGTGTTTCCTTTGCTGAATCATTTGCTCCAAATTCTTCAGGTCGGGCATTGTTTTCTTTATCGGAGAAGACTGAGGCAAAGAAGGCATTGAGGAGTTCAGCCCTTTCTGTGTCCCCTGTTTGCATTTCACCATCTTCTCCTCTGAGTGACCCCACTGTTTCTTTGTTCTTCCTTTTGCTACGAACATACCCATAAAAGCCTTTTTTGTTGCTTTTAACCTCTCTAGCAAGCCTGAGTTCATTCTGTGCTTTAGCTTTTCTGACTTTGTGTCTACACGTGCTGGCTATTTGTTTGAATTCCTCTTTGGTGGTTTCCCCCCTTTTCCATTTTTTGTACACATCCTTTTTTAATCTTAATTCAGTTAAAAGTTCTTTAGATAGCCACCCTGGCTTCTTTAGGCACCTTCCACGTTTCCGTCTCATTGGTATTGCCTGTCGTTGTGCTTTTACTATCTCCCTCTTAACAAACTCCCAGCCATCATGAACTCCCTTTCCTTTTAGTATTGTTGTCCATGGGATCTCACCCAGCACTTCCCTAAGTTTTATGAAGTCGGCTTTCTTAAAGTCAAGAAATTGAGTCCTAGTATGCTTGGCTGCTCCTTTCCGCTGTATAGTAAACTTCAGAAGAGCATGATCACTCGCGCCTAATGATCCTTCCACATCTACCCCACTAACCAGGTCATCAACATTGGTTAGGACCAGATCTAAAATGGCTGTTCCTCTTGTTGCTTCTCCCACTTTCTGGACAATGAAGTTGTCTGCAAGGCCAGTGAGGAATCTGTTTGACCTTATGCTCTTGGCTGAGTTTGACGTCCAACAAATATCCGGGTAATTGAAGTCCCCCATTACTACTATCTCCCTTCCTTTTGCATGCTTGGCCATCTGTTCCAGGAAGGCATCATCTATGTCCTCCGTTTGGCTTGGGGATCTATAGTAAACTCCCACAATGAGGTCTCTGTTATTCTTCTCTCCCTTAATTTTGACCCAAATGCTCTCACTTTGGCTTTGAGGTTCTAAATCTTGGATCTCTTCACAGGTATACACATCCCTGACATATAACGCCACTCCTCCTCCTTTCTTGTCTGGTCTGTTTCTCTGAAATAGATTGTATCCCCCCATTATTACATTCCAATCGTGGGACTTATCCCACCAGGTTTCAGTGATGCCTATTATGTCATATTTAGTTTGCTGTACCAAGAGCTCAAGCTCATCTTGTTTATTTCCCATGCTTTGCGCATTAGTGTAGAGACATTGAAGTCCATTAATCATTCCCCCGTGTCTCTTATTTAAGGATTTTTTCCTCCCACCACTAGGTCCGCGTGCTGTTTGCTCCATTTGGTCTATGACATTTGGATGATCATCTTCATTAATTGATAGACTCCTACCTTCAGGAGCACTGTCTCCCTCCCCCACATTAGTCAGTTTAAAGCCCTCCTGATGAGGTTTCTGAGATTTTTGGCAAAAACATTTCTCCCAACCGTTGTGAGGTGCAGCCCATCACTTGCCAGAAGTCCATCTTCAAGAAACTGCAGTCCATGATCTAAGAATCCAAACCGTTCCTGTTTACACCATTTGCGAAGCCAGCTGTTCACTTCCACTATTTTCCCCTCTCTCCCTGGGCCACGTCGTTCAACTGGGAGGACAGACGAGATGACAATTTGTGCATTTAGTTGCTTCAATTTCCTGCCGAGAGCCTCGTAGTCTCTTTTGATCTTCTGGAGGCTATTGCTTGCAGTGTCATTGGTTCCCACATGAACCAAGAGGAAGGGGTATTCGTCAGTGGGTTTTATGATTCCTTACAGTCGTTCAGTTACATCTTGGATCTTAGCCCCGGGGAGACAGCACACTTCCCGAGACATCTTGTCAGGCCCACAGATCACTGCTTCTGTTCCCCTCAGTAGGGAATCCCCTATCACCACTACACGCCTCCTCTTGGGTTTGGTCGGGGTTCTTCTGTGAGCTGTCCGTTCCAAGGTCACCTGCACATTCCCTGAGGACTGACTTTGCTGCTCGTCTTCATATACCTGATCGACTGTAATGAGGGAGAGATCCTCAAATGGAGTCTGCTCTTCGTCTTCCATGCTAGGGGAGAGGACCTCAAAATTCCAAAGAGCTTCTGTGTGGCTGCACTTCCAAGTACAATAATATTTTTAAAACTTCTTGCAGCTCAACATTTCAGATTTTTTCTTTTTTATATACTAGTTTCTATTACTGTCACTTCACCATGTTTAGGGGGTGTTACATAGGCGGGGAGGCCCTGGGAATTTTTTTATTACTGTATCCAACGTTAGAAAACTGGAACAGACTGGAACAGGTGAGTGTCCATGCCCACTCTTCAGAAATAATACCTGACTGCAGGTGCAGAATCCCTTTTTTTGTATGGGGTAAGAGAAGTGGGCACATACGTATGTCCCGTCATGCAGACAAGTGATCTTCCTGTGGAGGGCCTGATTGCGGAGGCTCAGCTGTAGAGACAGGATCCTAGGAACATGAAGGAAACTTTTTCTGGTTTAATGTCTGTAATTCCCAAAATCTATGTTTTTGGTCCCCTCTCTTCAGTACTACAACACTGAGTGGACTTTGTGGGACCGTTTTGAGGTGCAGGGCATCCAGGCTGATGGACAGGAGATGACCCTGCGTGAGTTCCTGGCCTATTTCCAGGTAAGAGCTGGGGAGTCCAGAGCCGTTCCCTGTCAAAGTAGCTTAGCAGTTGCAGACATTTTTTAGTAATGGAAGTGAAATACTTCTTGTCTTACGCAGAAGGAGCACAAACTGGAGATCACAATGCTGTCCCAGGGAGTCTCTATGCTGTACTCCTTCTTTATGCAACCAGCCAAGCTGAAAGAGCGGCATGACCAGGCGTATGTATCATTTGGCTGTGCTTAGGCTAAACAAAGGTGGACAACTTCAGCCCACGCTTTCTCTGACCATTGTCCTCTCCCATAGGATGACTGAGATTGTCACCAGAGTCTCAAAGAAGAAGATTGGTCGCCATGTGAAGGCCCTCGTCTTTGAGCTGTGCTGTAATGACGACAATGGGGATGACACAGAGGTGCCCTACGTGCGTTACACCATCCGCTAGGGGCTCCTTTGCTAGCACCAACCACCTGCCTGCCACGGACTGTTAGTGCAGGGAAGGGTCCGCCTCCCTTCCTCACCCTTCACTGTTAAAGTGACTCAAAACATGAAATAATGTTTATACCCTTTTAGGATTCCTTCCCCGCCCCCCGGTTGTTTTTGTCACCACCAGGGCTTGGGAAATGCTCCACTCCTGTGGCCCCACCCTCCCATTCCTTGCAGTTATGTCATGTTTTTGAGGCGCCTTAACCCCCCCCCCCCGGTCCTTCAATGTTAGTCGTGTTGTGTTTTGGCTCCTGCACCACCACCACCTCCCCCCTCCACCACTCTCTGGTAGTGGAGGCTGCTCCCTCCCTCATTCTATTCTGGAGAGGGGGCTTGTAACAGGAAATGCCCCCTCGTCGTCTTCTGAGCACTGGGAGGCCTTGCCCTGGCTGGCTTTGGGGGGAGAGGATGCGATGGGCCGAGAGCGTAGGTCAGAACTGGTAAGAGAAGTAAATGAGTCAATAAACGTTTGCAAAAGCCAGTGGTCCTTTATTGCTCAACCAAGGAACTCAAGAGGGATTGTTGGTTGCATGTAACTTGGAACTGTGACCATTGTTCAAATGCCTGGAGTTCTCAGGCTGCTGCTAAAAAGTGCATTGATAAAGCTGTAGACTAGGGTGGATAGGATAGGCCTGGACTGATAACTCCTGATTTTCAGTTCCATGCAAGCAGTTTGTGTTTCCTTATAGACAGCTTTTTAAATGTACTGCTGCTTTCTGAAGACACCCCCTCCCCAATCCACACGTGGAAATGTGTGTGTGTGTGTGTGTGTTTGTGCTTCTGCTTGCTTCTGAAGTAGCAGAGTGAAGACTACACTGATGTTTTCTTGAAGCTCTCCAGTGTTGGGAGAATGTGGCGATCTTTTCCAACAAAAGAGATTGAGTAGCAACCATGCATAGTTGTGGCAGAACATTACCCGTATTGCGTTTCCACCATATGTCACACTCAAGAGGCAGGTGGCCTGGTTTCAGAATCATAGTGAAACCATTAATAATGCTTCACTCAGATGTTAAACAGGGAGAACAATTCTCTTCGCAGAGGATTTATTCCCTCTTTGGCTTGATGTTTGTACTGGGCCTTCCACAGTGAGGTTTAGGGAGGAACCTTCAAAAACAGTGCTCCTTTTCAGGGGAGGGGGTGATAGAGCATCCCTTTATGTTGAGGGTGGTAGAGGACCGCTGGTGTGCATGGGGCAGTTTTGCCAGAGCTATTGGCACCAACTGATAGCTTTCTCCCCTTCAAATAGAACTACAGGAACCTTGTATGAGCTTAAGGAGCCGATTAGTTTTGCATTCCCTCAAATCTTTTTGAGGTATCTAATTTATCCAGAATCAACTGATTTGTCTTCAGCAATACTTTCTCTCTCCTATCGGTCATACATGCTTATTACTAAATTTGGATTCTCAGCAGAGCTTAGCCTCTAGCAGATTCCCAGTTAGGTTTGTAGTGGAGAATTAAAATTATTATGAAGCTGCTGCACCAACACCCCACCCTGCATGCTTCAGGAAAAGGGCGGAATGTGGCAAGTCAGGTGAATTTTGTCTCCATAGGTAAATGACAAGCAGGTTTCTGGGTTGGTCCATGGATATGGATTGCTCCAGAAGCATCTTGCATCTTTCATCTCCAAATTGGATAAGGTCTCCTGGACAATGACAGTTCTCTTTCTCAAGCTCTGGGAGGAAGACCTTTCATTGCCTACAGACAGCCGCCCAATCTTAAACAACTCCTAACCCACAATAATACTACAACCAGACTTAACACGGACACTGGCACCAGAGCCTGCAATAAACCCAGATGCCAACTTTGCTGCCACATACACCCGGGCAACACCATTACTGGCCCCAACAACATCACACATACCATCTTGGGACTATTCAATTGCTCATCGTCTAACATTGTGTATGCCATCAAATGCCAACAGTATCCTTCAGCTCTCTATATTGGACAAACAGGCCAAACCTTACGCCAAAGAATAAATGGACATAAATCTGACATCAAGAATCACAAAACAGAGAAACCAGTAGGAGAACACTTCAATCTCCCAGGACATTCTATACAAGATCTCAAAGTAGCTGTTTTACTACAAAGGAATTTCAGAAATAGACTGGAAAGAGAAGCTGCTGAATTACAACTCATTACCAAACTTAAAACCATGGAGAGACCTGGTTTGAACAAAGACATTGGATTCTTATCCCATTATACATAACTTAGCCATTTCTCACCTTTTCACCCCTTGCCTTTTCCTGTAAGACCTATTACAGTCGTTAAGAGTCGTCAACAGGCTCATCTCAGCTATTTGCCAATCTCCTATTCGCACCACCCTTCTGAGTAATACCCCTCCCCACCTTCTCTCTATATAGAAGGACCTGGCAACTTCTGTTTCAGTGTATCTGAAGAAGTGTGCATGCACACGAAAGCTCATACCAAGAACTAACTTAGTTGGTCTTTAAGGTGCTACTGGAAGGAATTTTTTTATTTTGACTATGGCAGACCAACACGGCTACCTATCTGTAACTGAAATTGGATAAGGGACAGTCTAGTCAGTCAGCCGTCTATGACTGGTTCCTCGGCTTTACAGATTATGTTCTATGTGAAGAATCAGTTTTCATTTATATATGTTTCTGGGTTCACTTGGATCCAAAAGTCTACCATAAGGTAGAACTCCAGAGTGCTGTGGGAGGTGGAGAGTTTTTGACCACGGAAAAAAGAAGGGGCCATTTTGACCTGGGAGCATTCTGTTGGGTCCCTTGTTCAAGGAAAACTCTGGACAAGACACTGGTGGCCTTTATAGCTTAAAGTTGCAGAATTTCAAGGGTTAAAAGAAATGTATTGGCATCTTTTGAATTTAGGTAGTGTTCTTATTTCACTTTGACTCATCCTTATGATTATGAAAATACAATCCTGAGAAACAACGCAACTTGATTGGCTGCCATGTTCTGTCTCTTAAAACTGCTAATCATCTGACCTGCTTGGAAATGGTTCACTAGAACTCAATGGCCATCCAGTGAAGCTCAGTATTGGGGACAGATAAAAGAAAGTGAAACTATGGAATTCATTGCCAGAGCCGGCCTTGAAGACCAATAACGTGGGTGGCGTTGCAAGTGGAAGAGTCAGATTCATGGAGGTAGAGATCATGGCTACTAACCATAATGGCTGCTCTCTGCCTACATAGGCATCTGGCTGGCCACTGTGAGAACAGGGTTCTGGAGTAGATGGCCCCTGCCTTAATCCACCAGGTTCTTAGGACAATGCACTTACCTTCAGGCTCCATTTATAGACATGAGAGATAAGCCTGCAACAAGCCAGCATGTTACTGTTTTTTCCTTGTCTGCTAGAACACAAAAGCTGAACTACTTCAGTACTAGATGTGTGTGTAAGGTTAATTGCAATGATTGGCCTGGATCTTGGAGGATGCAAGTGCCTCTTGGGTTGAAGTAGTTCATATTTTCATTGATAGTATTTTACGTTACTTTTCATAATGGAATGATAAATTGCACTGCTGTTGCAGACATACTGATTTTCAAAGTGTAGATTTGGTGTTCTAAGCAGAACTTCGTTTCTAAAAGGAGACATTCATTTCTCAAGCTTTCCTGGCTCCTACCTTTATGCCACAATCAAAAAATAATGTAGAAAATAGGGCCCCTACATAACTTAATAGGGACGCGGGTGGCGCTGTGGGTAAAACCTCAGTGCCTAGGACTTGCCGATCGTATGGTCGGCAGTTCGAATCCCCACGGCGGGATGAGCTCCCATCGTTCGGTCCCAGCTCCTGCCCACCTAGCAGTTCGAAAGCACTCTTAAGTGCAAGTAGATAAATAGGGACCGCTTTATAGCGGGAAGGTAAACGGCGTTTCCGTGTGCTGCGCTGGTGCTGGCTCGCCAGCTGCAGCTTCGTCACGCTGGCCATGTGACCTGGAAGTGTCTTTGGACAGTGCTGGCCCGTACGGGCAGGGGTACCTTTACCTTTACATAGCTTAATGAAAATGTATGTTTACAAGTGACACTTAAAGCTCTGGCTTCTGCTGTGCCTCTTCAGCTGAAACCTAAGGCACCCATGTAATACAATCTGAAGCATATTTTACTCAGAAGTGACTGTAGGGATTAGACAAATTGGACCAGTGGTCTAATGTGACATAACGTAGCTTCCTATGTTCCTATTTTACAGCCAAGCAGAGGTAACCAAAGCCACTAGGAGGGCACATATAAAAACTAGTCCTGCGGACAGCCTTTCTATGGAGTCTAGGCTTGTCTTTAATCAGATAATTTCACCAGCTGTCTTGTCAAAAATCAATTAAAGATTTTTGTGTGTCCAGACTGCCTGTCAGCAAGGAGGCAGCCTTTCCCTCTTAACTGTTCTGTATTGCCTCTGTAGGGTGAGACTCTTCCATCACTCTTGGGCCAGAGACTACAGAATTGACTCTATGTCTACTGCTGTGGATCTAATGCCTTATTGCTGGAGGCACAGGCAGAATTAAGAGTCGGGTGAACTGGTAATGTAGTAGTTTTCTTCAGGAGCAATTATCTTCTAAAACTAAACAGGTTTCCTCTAATTGCCAGTACAAAGGGATTTCAGCAAAGAGGAGGAAGGTTAAGCTGTGTGTTGTTCTAGACCAAGCACGTCCAACAGGTACCTGAACCCAAAGGGGTAGATCACTCTGAGGAGTTGGCCACCCCTGTTCTAGACTATCACTGTGGTCAATATATAGACTGTGGCTGTAGTTCAGTGGTAGAACATATACTTTCCACAGAAGTACAGGCTTGATGGGTCTCAAACCGGTGTTGAATTAGGGACTTCCCCTGCATGCAAAAGGCAGGCTCCAGCAGATTGAGAAGAACCAATAATGGGTCCAACAATCAAGAAGTGGGTTTCTGCGTGTGCTGTAGAGCAAAGTGAGGGCAGATGGGGCTTGTCAACCTGGGTAAGCTCTGGTCCTAAATCTCTGCTATACTCATTTGTGAGAAAGGCTTCAGGAGTAAACCCCAAGGGAAAATCAGTACCCACACTGCCTTGTTGAAGAAGAAAAGGCTAAGGAGTAAACCCTACACAAATCCTGAGTCCCTAAGGCAGTTGGATGGTGCTTTGTATGCCTCCTTTCAGCAACTCCTGGAGCCAAGCGGCCAGACCTCTTGCTCTGCTTTCCTTTGAACTACATCAGTGAGGCCAAGAGGCTTGTCATCTGGGCAGCCCAGGACCTCATACACACTGCCCAGCCTTGCACCCTTTGGTGCTTCTAACACAGCAATTTGACTTCACCCCTGGAGGCACAATCCATTCTCTCTCAAAAAAGATGGATGCCAACTGCAGGCTTGATCACTGGCATATCTAGGTATGATTGCGAACAACCCTGTCTGAACCTCTAGAGAGGCATGTCAAGAAATGGAAGAGATTGGTGTGTGTAGCAGGAGGGAAGGGCCTGTTGCACAAGCAGAAATCCTTGTACTGGTAGGAGCGATAGTTGAATACCCCCAAAATCTTACCTTGCACCAGCTGCAGAAGAAATACAACATAACGAAAGAAATTTATTACTGCAGCCTTCCCTGGTGTTGTAAGAGACCTGTGTGAATTGAAAGGTTGATACTATCTGGCAGCTGTGGACTGTCACTGATCTTCATTTGGTGGGTCAGGATCCACTAGTGAGTTGTGGCCTGATCCTAGTTGGGTTGCAACAGGAGCACTGCCACCATGCAAATATAGCATAAAATATATCGTAAAAGATCCAGAAATGGGTGCCCAAATGCATGTTTAGGTTAAAAATGGGTCCTGGCTCTGAAGAGGTTGAAAATATCTGGGTTATGATTCCCCAATAACGCCGCACCTTTTCCTCATGCTTATACTTCTGCCACCCCCAAAACTCTCAGGAGAGGCTGTAGTGGAGAGGAGTGTGGAATTCCCCCTGAACAAGCGTGAATTCAGGATTAGGTACCATCTGTTATTGTTTTTATTTTTTTGTTCTACGCATTACTATTTTGAGCATTGCAATAGAAATGTTAAGCTACCTTGGGAGAACTTGCCCTAAAAAGCATGGTGGAAATAATGTAAACATAATATTATTCAAAGTATATTGCGCTCTCCTTGGCTAATGTTACTTGTCACAGCGTTCTTTCACAATTGATCCTTGTTAACTAGCATACCAGAGGAAAATGTGACCTACAGTCTGATGCAATGGACAGTAGCTAAGCCCCAGTCATTCTGGACATCTTACAAGTTTCACTGTATCACCACTAGCCCTCACTACTCTCAAGCAACAGGAAGGTGGAGAAACCAGTACAAGCCGCTAACAACAAAATGTCCCACATACTGCGCTCTCAAGTTGTACCTCAACACTGCTGCTGGATCGTTTCAAAGTGGCATGACCTGTAAAAGTCTTCAGATTACTAAGCTAAGAGAAGTTACCAGTATTTCTACAACTAGTGAAATCCTGTAACACATTTACAGTCAGGAGAGAGAAAAGACAGCTACTATGCTGACAAAAAAGAATAACTTCCCCTTCCGCACTTGGGTGCCCCCTAAAACTCTTCCAGGAGTTTCCCCAATCCGTGGGGGGAGGAGAGGGGGAATGTCCCCCTGCACAAGTGGAGGTCATTTAGCTTGCACATTTATTTGGGTGAAAACTGCCCAGTGCCTAAGACCACATTCTGCTGAGACTGCCTGGCACATGAACAGAAACCAACATGGCATTTTCCTATTGTTGAGAAGCTACAATTGGCAAACGCCACAAGTTCATCTTCTCAGTCTTCCAGTGCTGCCTGACAGAGACGTTACTGCTCAGATACTTGGAAACCTGGAAGATTTAGAGGTGAAGGAGTGGTTACTTCATCAATGTGTCTTAACAACACTTCAATATTATTTAATAATATTTAATAATTTATTATTTATACCCCACCCATCTGGCTGGGTTTCCCCAGCCACTCTGGGTGGCTTCCAACAAAATATTAAAAATACAATAAAGCATCAAACATTAAAAACTTCCCTAAACAGGGCCGCCTTCAGATGTCTTCTAAAAGTCAGCTGGTTGTTTATTTCTTTGACATCTGATGGGAGAGCATTCCACAGGGCGGGCACCACCACGGAGGAGGCCCTCTGCCTGGTTCCCTGTAGCTTCCCCGGAAGGCCCTCGGAGCTGCCCCTCCGCGTCTGGGCTGAGCGATGGGGGTGGATGTTTGGTATAGATCAGGCATCTTAGTGCTGCCTCAATCCTGCTTTTTTCGGGCTGGGTGTGTTCCTTAAACAGAAGGCGGGAGATGAGATCACAGATAGAATCATAGAATAGACCACAAGGGCCATCGAGTCCAACCCCATGCCAAGCAGGAAACACCATCAGAGCACTCCTGACATATGGTTGTCAAGCCTCTGCTTCAAGACCTCCAAAGTAGGAAACTCCACCACACTCCTTGGCAGCAAATTCCACTGTCAAACAGCTCTTACTGTCAGGAAGTTCTTCCTAATGTTTAGGTGGAATCTTCTTTCTTGTAGTTTAGATCCATTGCTCCGTGCCCGCTTCTCTGGAGCAGCAGAAAACAACCTTTCTCCCTCCTCTATGTGACATCCTTTTATATATTTGAACATGGGTATCATATCACCCCTTAACCTCCTCTTCTCCAGGCTAAACATGCCCAGCTCCCTTAGCCGTTCCTCATAAGGCATCGTTTCCAGGCCTTTGACCATTTTGGTTGCCCTCCTCTGGACACGTTCCAGTTTGTCAGTGTCCTTCTTGAACTGTGGTGCCCAGAACTGGACACAGTACTCCAGGTGTGGTCTGACCAGAGCAGAATACAGTGGCACTATTACTTCCTTTGATCTAGATGCTATACTCCTATTGATGCAGCCCAGAATTGCATTGGCTTTTTTAGCTGCCGCGTCACACTGTTGGCTCATGTCAAGTTTGTGGTCAACCAAGACTCCTAGATCCTTTTCACATGTACTGCTCTCAAGCCAGGTGTCACCCATCTTGTATTTGTGCCTCTCATTTTTTTTGCCCAAGTGCAATACTTTACATTTCTCCCTGTTAAAATTCATCTTGTTTGTTTTTGCCCAGTTCTCTAATCTGTCAAGGTCGTTTTGAAGTGTGATCCTGTCCTCTGGGGTGTTAGCCACCCCTCCCAGTTTGGTGTCATCTGCAAATTTGATCAGGATGCCCTTGAGTCCATCATCCAAGTCGTTGATAAAGATGTTGAATAAGACCGGGCCCAAGACAGAACCCTGTGGCACCCCACTAGTCACTCTTCTCCAGGATGAAGAGGAACCATTGATGAGCACCCTTTGGGTTCGGTCAGTCAGCCAGTTACAAATCCACTGAGTGGTAGCATAGTCAAGACCGCATTTTACCAGCTTCTTTACAAGAATATCATGGGGCACCTTGTCCAATGCCTGGCTGAAATCAAGGTAGGCTACATCCACTGCGATAGTGAGGGCAGCTCCGTTCAGGAGGAGCCCGAGACATTTGGGCACCTGAGGCCGGTGAGGGAAGATCTGCGTCGCGAAACGCGCCGCCAAAGCTTCTCCGCCTCTGCGCGGCGCCCGAGAGACGCGCCCAAGATGGCCGCCAGGCCGACTCAGCCGAGCAACAATTGGCCGGGAAGCGCCTCTCCTGCGGGCTGGGCGGGGCTTCCTCGGGAAAGCCGCCATTGGTGGCCGCTGACCCTGATGTCAGCGGGTGGGCGTTTGCCCCGCCTTGGCCGGGAAATCACAAGGGCGCCTTGGTTCACGGCGGGCTCCCATTAGCGGCGCAGGCTGCCACTCGTCAACGAGGCTGAGGTGGAAATCCCGGCCTCCGTCGGCAATAGGAGCAATGTTCACTTCTGTCGAGCGCGATTGGTCAGTTCAACCTGCCTATCAGGCAATTCTGTGGGTGGGCGGCGATTGGCCGCCGTGTTCTCCCGTTCCGGAATCGGACAGCGCCCGATGACGCGACCAACCTCTCGTTTGGCACGAATGACGCTCTTCCATTGGCCGCATCATTCTGTCAATCCGACGGAAGGGAAGTCTCAGCCGCCTTTTATAAGACAGCGACGGCCTCGATGTCAGTACGGAGTTACGCGATTGGGCGGTGGCTTCTGTCAATCCCGAAGTGGGTGGGGCCTGCGAGGGGCTGCTGAGGAGAGTCCGGGCGGCTGCGAGTGAGCCGGGCGGAGCCGGCAGTGGAGGCCGCCGAGAGAAGCGGGTAAGAGGGAAGTTCCTACGACGGCGGGACGGGAGGCAGCGGCCCTCGTGGCGACAGGGCCTCGCTTCCGTCAAAACGGAGGGGCTTTAGCCTCACGAAAAAGCTCTTGGTGAAAAGTTTGGGGGGGGGTCGAGAGGCGAATGTGCGGCGCATGCGCGAAGCCCGAAGACGGTTGGCTGCTGGGCGGGGTCGCGGCGGCGACGGGGGAGGAAGCGCGCCTGATTGGGCGGCTCCGCGGGGAAGGGTTCGGGGGCGGAGGGCGAGGGGGCTTTCGGAGCCCCTTGCGCATGTGCGGCCTCCATCCGTGGCGCGGGGGGGGGCGCAAACACGGAGCTGCCCGAGCCCCCCCCCCCCCGTTGGGCGCGGCCAAGGCCGGTCTCGCCTGCCGCGTGGTCTTGGCTACAATCGCGTCGCTTGTACTTTTAATTCACGGAGTTGGGGCGAATTCCAGCCACTTGAAGTGGGTCGGCGCGCAAGGCCTCGGTGCGCCTGTGCTCCTCTGGGTGGCAGGTGGGCACCATGTAGGACCGGAGGTCAAACCTATGGTAAAAGTCTTGATGGAAAAGTGGGGTGCATGTCTACTCAGAAGTAAGTCCTGTTAAATTCAAAAGCTTATACTCAAGTATTCCTTGCTGGATCGCTGCCCAAGTATAACCTCTTCCACTTTGATGGAATGGTGCTTGTAATTGTCTTGCTTTAGTCTAAATACAAGAATACTAACAGTCATCTACTTTATAGGATGTCATTATCAGCTGCTGCTTCCTCCAAAACTGATATTGGGTGTATTATTAACATATAGCTTTTTTAACCCATAAAAACACATTCCCCTTTATTTTTGGAGGAGTAAATAATTTAAGGCAGAAGTTAGATACTGATACACAAGTTTTGGACATGAAGCTGTAAGACCCTAAGAGGTATCTTAGTTTTTGCTAGTTGGAAAATAAATTTTAAAAAAATGAAATTTAGACCCACGTGGTAATGAAAATATTTTGCTATTTGATCTTAGAAGGTAGGCATAATTACACAGAATCAGAAGACATTCATATATTTAGAGAGAGGATTCATAAGCACCCCTATAAGACAAACAAGAAGTGGTTCTACATGGAGTACATCATCATACTAATGCTGCAGACCTGGAAACACTGTTGAGAATGAACTCCATTGAACTTGGTGGGGCTTGGTTCTGTATATTCATGAAAACAGGTTGCAAAACTAGTTGTAGAGAAAGTCACCTATCCTGAATGCAGTTCACATCTCACTTCATCTTCATAGATGATATCCTTGAAAATATTAGCACAAATCAGTATATTTGTCTTTAGCATAATCGGGGTCTGTAAGATCCGTAGTTTCTGCTTCTTTATTCTTCATGTATGTCAGAGTTACTGCTCTCATGTGTGTTTGTTGTATTAACTTTATTTCACTTGAAATAAAAGATGGAGTCTTGAGACGTGCAAAGGCCTTGCCACCAGGTTACAGCAACAATATGTTTGGTAGACTTGGGAATTTGTTAAATAATCTAGACAAATACAGTAGCACTGCTGTCATTACCTTTAAACCTGGGTTCTGTGGCAATGTAATTAACTCTGTAACAATAATGCTAACCAGTTGCATAATATTGAAATATAAAATATTGCACAAGAATTCAGTTTTCTCTTTTTTGAGTGGGCAAATGAGGGAAAAAAATATTGGCAGAGGGGGATGCAGAATGGGGGAAAAAACCTAATTTCCTCTTGTGTTTTTTCCTGGGCCCTCAGTCCAGTTATCCCCTCTTGCATTCAAGGGATGACACTGGAGTAAATTGTGAGCATCACCTCTCTCAACTTTAGCTCTTGACCATCATATGGGAATAATATTGAACAGTTTAATTTTTTGCCTTCTAGCATAGGAAGCACTAGCAAATTTGTCAAACATATTTGTCATGCAAATTTTTCAGATTTGCAAACTTGTGTCCTTTATTAGAGGGCAGGTAGACAGAAAGTTACCCAGCATTGTAATAATGAAAACTTGGATTTCTCTATTGATTTCTATGGTCAGTTATCACTTGCACTTCTCTTGAGTCATGAGCTTTCATGTCAGAAATTTCAAGGGAATCATAGAATCATAGAGTTGGAAGAGACCACAAGGGCCATCGAGTCCAACCCCCTGCCAAGCAGGAAACACCATCAGAGCACTCCTGACATATGGTTGTCAAGCCTCTGCTTAAAGACCTCCAAAGGAGGAGACTCCACCACACTCCTTGGCAGCAAATTCCACTGTCGAACAGCTCTTACTGTCAGGAAGTTCTTCCGAATGTTTAGGTGGAATCTTCTTTCTTGTAGTTTGGATCCATTGCTCCGTGTCCGCTTCTCTGGAGCAGCAGAAAACAACCTTTCTCCCTCCTCTATGTGACATCCTTTTTCTATAAGGGAATTTGGAGAAAGTGTTTTATTCCATGTCTGAGATGATTGTTCCTACTTTACTTTTCTTTTGTTGAATGCTTTATTGAAATTAAAAGACAAACAGAAATTCATCCAGAAATAACAATAGAAAATGCTACATCATATCACATTAAATTCCTATTACATCTATAATGACTTCCCGTCACTCCATCATGCATCTCCCACCTATTTCTTTGAGCTCACTTTCCGTTTTCCTTTATTGATTTTCATTAACGTCTTATTCTTCTATAAGTTCCTATTATACCACAGAAGTCATTCAAGGCCTGCCATTGACATCATATTATTACAATGTTCCTTAAAGTATATTTTGTACATGTCCCATTCTTTGATAAATGTTGTTTAGTATGTCCTCTCAATTTCCCTGTCATTTTTGCCAGCTTAGTGTATTCTAGCAGTTTGCTTTGCCACTCCAGTTTGGTTGGAATTGTGTCCCCTTTCCAGTTTGAAGTGATTAATATTCTTGCAGCTACCGTAGCGTACAATAATATTGTCCTTGTTTTTTTAGGTATGTCTGAACCTAGTATCCCCAAGAGGAAAGCTTCCGGCTTTTTTATAAAAGAGATCTTAAACATCTTTTTGAGCTTGTTATAGATTACCTCCTAAATTCCTTTATTTTCTTACAGTTCTACCACATATGTAGCATTGTACCTTCCCACATCTCCAACATTTACTTGAGGTATTTTTATACATTTTCGATAGTTTTGATGGCATTAAGTGCCAGCAGAATTGCATTTTCAGAAAATTTTCTTTCAATACATAATCTGCGGTGAACCTCATTTCTACCTCCATAGTTTCCCCCAAGCATCCATTGGGATGTTGTAACCAAAATCTTGAGCCCATGTAACCATTACTGATTTTACCTCCTCCTCCTTGACTTCCTGGTCAAGGAGGAGTCTATACGTTTTAGAAAGGGTTTTTCCTTTGGAGTTAACCTGTTCTTTTTCCAGTCTGGAGGGCTCTGTCGCGAAGCCATTTC
This sequence comes from Podarcis vaucheri, assembly GCF_965113315.1. NCBI lineage: Eukaryota > Metazoa > Chordata > Lepidosauria > Squamata > Lacertidae > Podarcis > Podarcis vaucheri. The sequence goes on from NC_138755.1 coordinate 1,117,239, forward strand.
ATTTTTCAAGTTTAAATATCTCATGGAGTTGGTGATATTGTAACCAATCTGACAGGCATACCCTAATTTCTTCAAAATCTTTTGGCTTCAGCTGATTTTCTTCCTCTTTTAACAATACTTTGTATGTTGGCCAATTCCCTTTCATCTTTTTCTTCTTTACTGCCAATGCTTCTATAGGAGATATCCACCATGGGGTTTTGGGTTCAAGCAGACCTTTGTATTTTGCCCAAACCATACATAGAGGCTTCCTTATAACATGATTTAAAAAGCTTTTGTGTACCTTGACCTTGTCATAACCTAAGTAGGCATGCCAGCCATAGCGGTTGTCATACCCATCCAGATCTAAAAGGTCAGTATTTTGTAGTATACACCATTTCCTGATCCAGGAGAGACAGGACGCCTCGTAGTTGAGTTTCAAATCTGGCAGGGAAAATCCCCCTCCTTCTTTAAGATCAATTAATAGTTTATGTTTGATCCTGGGCTTCTACTTTTCTGTGGGGAGGGTATGTTCTATATTCTTGTGGCATTTAAAGAAACAAGTAGTTTATCGAATGAGAAGGCTGCATTGCAGTGGGAGCAGCAAGTTTGATTGTTGTCCAAATGTCATTGCTGTGTGGCAGCCTCGTTCTCTGAACTACAATTCCAGAAGTACTTTGGATGACTCAAAGATGCAAGTTTTTCTTTTCTGTCTCCCCCACTCCTTGCTTAAAGGTAAAGGGACCCCTGACCATTAGGTCCAATCACAGACGACTCTGGGGTTGCAGCGCTCATCTCGCTTTATTGGCCAAGGGAGCCGGCGTACAGCTTCCGGGTCATGTGGCCAGCATGACTAAGCTGCTTCTGGCCAACCAGAGCAGCGCACAGAAATGCTGTTTACCTTCCCACAGGAGTGGTACCTATTTTTCTACTTGCTCTTGGACGTGCTTTCGAACTGCTAGGTTGGCAGGAGCAGGGACCGAGCAATGGGAGCTCACCCCGTCGCGGGAATTCGAACCGCCGACCTTCTGATCGGCAGGTCTTAGGCTCTATGGTTTAACCCACAGCGCCACCCGCGTCCGTCTTAAATCACTCATTGCTTAAATCACTGTAAATTTGTTTTCCAACTTGCTGAGTCACTTGAGGATACTGGCCTTAATCATGTGTTAGATGAGAATAACTTGTTCCTTACAGTTTAGTTTCAGGACATCTTTTCAGCTAAATTTTCTATTCTGCTGATTGGAAGTTTGCATTAAGGAAAGGTTATTAATTTTTTTAATGATATTTATTAAATTTTACAGACAATATAAAATTACAAAATTAAAAATAGGAAATTGAAAAAGAGTAACAATAATAAAAGAAAAAGAAATACAAAAATACAAAGACAAAATACATAAAAAGTAAAAAAGATTTTTTTTTTAGAAAATAACCATATTTTCATGTCTTATATTTCATTTACTTGTTTCCTGACCTCCTCACACACCCCTTTTTTGTATTCCAGTTCACATGGTTAATTCAGCAAATCCTTACCCTCTATCATTTATTTTCACTTAATATCTTAACCTACTATAACTATATATATCCAATCATTGTCAATCCATATTTACGTATTCTTGTTAATCTTTTTACCAATACCGCTTATTTTCACTCCAACATCCCTTTAACATTCATTAATTTTACAGTATTTCTGCAAGTAGTCTTTAAATTTCTTCCAGTCTTCTTCCACCACCTCTTCTCCCTGATCTCGGATTCTGCCGGTCATTTCTGCCAGTTCCATGTAATCCATCACCTTCATCTGCCATTCTTCCAGTGTGGGTAAATCTTGTGTCTTCCAATACTTTGCAATCAATATTCTTGCTGCTGTTGTTTCATACTAAGGAAAGGTTATTCAGAAGCTCTCTCTTCTTTATTTTCTACCAGAGAATCTTTGTTGTGAGATGTCTTCCCATTAAAGGGGATTCTAAACTACGGGAGATAGAAAGTCTGACATTCATAGCTGTAATACCCTTACAAGAAATCTCACAAGACGATTAATCTAGAGTTTAATGTGGTTGGTTAATTCTTGCCATAAAACCCTTTTAAGAAAGCAGACATTAAATCTTGGCCAAGCAGACTGAGCCCTTTTTCTTTTCTTTTTGAAGCGGGAAGTTTGCTTAGAACTACAGATATGGGTGTAACTTGTCTAGCTTTATATATCCTCTCAGTGTACATCCAAACTAATTAGTCACCAGGGTATTCTGTTCTTCCCATCGTAACCCCAAGTTCTGACATAAAAGCATTCTGGCTTTTGAAAACAGCATGCAGGCTTCCCGCTAAGCTAGACTTGGCTATGAATCCCCAGTACCATGTTTCAGAACTGGGCAGTGGTTTTTTTTCCTAGAGAAAAAGGCTTCTGTTCTGGATCTTATGAGTCAAACTAGAAGAAGAGCCAGCTAGCGCATTTGGTCCCATTTCATAAACAGCATCAGTAGGGCAGTTTTCAATATTGTGTGTTAATAGTTGTAGCTTATAGTGAATCATTGTACTCTTAATGCAGTGACAAAGGGAGCAGACATCTTTATCCTTTTGTTGTGGTCAACAAAATTTTACTCAGACTAAACCTGTTAAAATTAATGAACATGACTAAGTTAGGCCCATAAATTTCAGTGGGCCTACTCTGAGTAAAACTTGAATACCATCCTAGATCTTTTGACTAAAGGTTGACTGTGATTAGTATTTCAGCATCTATGCTTGGTGTCTAGATGTAAGTAGTAAAACTAAGCTCCCAAAAACAAATTTAGCCAGTTGCCATTGACTACTTCACGTTCCAAAACAAAGCAGTTCCCGTTTATTTTAGAAGGGCATCAAGTAAAGATCCTTCTACAATGTGCGCGTACGCACAGTCATGTGAGTCTCCTAAATTCAGCCTTGATCTCACTTTTGGAAAGGTGGTGCATCCATACTTTGTCTCTACACCAATGCACAGAGTATGGGAAATTGGAGCTTTTAGTACAGGGTGGCAAATATGACCTGGTAGGCATTACTGAAACCTGGTGGGATGAGACTCATGACTGAAATGTAGGAATTGAGGGGTATAACCTATTCAAAAGGAATAGACCAAATAGGAAGGGAGAAGGTGTAGCATTATATATAAAGGATGTGTTCACTTGTGAAGAAATCCATGATCTGGAGCATGAAAAGCAGATTGAGAGTAAAGGGCAGGCTTCCTTAACTTTGGCCCTCCAGATGTGTCAGGGAACTGCCATCGGAGGGACAGGTGGTGGAAGGGCTCACGGAGGTTGGGAGAGACCCAGCAGCTGAAGCAGGAACCAGCAGGGGGAGAGATGGGTCCCTGAGGGAAAGTGAGCAGGAGGGAAGGCTCAGGGACACTTCCAGCGAGAACAGTGGGGAGGTTTCTGGACCTCCCCTAGGGAGACCCACTCCTCGCCGGAAACTGTCACGCCGTGAGTCCAGAAGACGTGTTTCCGTTAAGGAGCTTTTATGTTGGAAGCGATTCCGAAAGCAGCCACTGTCGGAATCTGCCAGTGACTAGAGGAGCCATGTTTGAGGGGCTCCGTCACAGACAGAGGTTTGTGGACTTGAACAAACTCTGAGGGACTACAATTTTATGCACAAACAGCTCATCATCCCATCATAAGATGTTTGGGGCCTCCAACTCCCATGATCTCTAGCTAGCAGGACCAGATTGAGAGTATAAGGCAGAGATAAAAGAATACCTGGACCAAAATAATTTCCCCAAAATTTCTAAAGAACAAAACAAAATTCTGAATGACCCAATCACAGTTTTTGAAGTCCAACAGGCAATTAAGCATTCAAAATCAGGAAAAACACCGGGGCCTGATGGCCTCCCTGCAATTTACTATTAAAAAATTAGAAGAGGTATTGTTCAAACCCTTGAAAACAACAATGAACAACATCCTAGAATATGGCATAATGCCTGAATCATGGAAGGAAAGTTACATCACACTGATCCCAAAGCAGGGAACAGACCAGCTGTCAATAGCCAATTATAGGCCTATTTCGTTGTTGAACAACGACTATAAACTCTACACCTATATTTTAGCCGAAAGAATGAAAAAAATTCTCCAAACCATAATACAGACCAGGCCGTAATAACAGACTGTAATAAAGACCAGGCTGACTTTTTCCCCAACCGCCTAATTCAGAGTAACATCAGGAATATCATAAATGTGTAGGAATATCTGGAATCACAAATTGATAAACCACCAACCTTAATGGTGGTCTGTTGGCCCACGTCCCCACCTTCCTCACCTCTCCTCCAGTCCAGCAGGACCAGGCTGAGAGAGAGAGGTGGGCCAAATTACTTTTATTTTTCAGGACAAAACACAACAGAAGGGTAGATGATGCCACCACACCCTTGTCTGGGGAGAGCCCAGAAGAATAACCCAAGGGAGACGGCTACTCTTCAGTGTTACCTGGCTGCCCCACCCTGCAATTGCTTCACCACAAACTGCAGGCAGAAATTCAACAGGTTCAGTAGGCGACTGAGTGGTCAGACTTTGGATTCAGACTTTCCCCACGAAAGGCACACAGAACAAAATGGGAAAATCCTTTTTTAAGATTTATTTAAAAAACAAGATTAAATATACTTAAAAGTAGGCACATCTCTTACAGGGTTTCAGACAGGAAAATAAAAACATTGTAAAGCATCCCTAGCTAAAGAATCAGCATCTCAAGAAGACAACAGGAATTCTACATCACAAAAGACACGCATATCAATGTAGAAAGGAAGTGACTGCCAGCATGGGGTGAATATGGCAGAAGGGTGGATGGGTGCACGCCTGCAGGCTCCTTTCCTAAAGTTTTTATCCTTAAGACCTGAAGGACCAATCAGGTCCTAGAACAAATAATTCAACAGTCGGTCTGTAAGCATTTAGAAAAGGATGCTGTGATTACTAAGACCCAGCATGGGTTTCTCAAAAATAAGTCATGCCAGACCAATATGATTTATTTTTATGGATGGAATTACAAACTCAGGGAAATGCTGTGGACATAGTGCATATTGATTTCAGTAAGACTTTTGACAAAGGTCCCCCATAATATTCTCACGGGAAAGTTGGTAAAATGTGGTTTGAACGAGGTAACTGTTAGGTGAATTTGTAGCTGGTTGACTGAACCCAAAGAGTACTCATTAACAGTTCCTCATCATCCTGGAAAAAAGTGAAAATGGGGTGCTGCAGGGTTCCGTCCTGGTCCTGTTGTTCTTTAGCATCTCTATAAATGGCATGGATGAAGGAATTGGGGGGGATGCTCATCCAATTTGCAGATGACACCAGACTAGGAGGGATAGCTAATGTCGCAGAAGACAGAATCAAAATTCAAAATGACTTTGACTTCTGGTGCTTCCTGCCATAATGGAGGCAGCTCCCGCATTAGCAGAGATTGGTAGCAGATCGTAAACAAGGATGAATAAGGGTAATTGTCCTTGCAAGGCCCCCCCCCCCAATCAGGGGGGTGAGCATCACTCGCAGATCGTCTGATACTTGGCTCTCGTCCCAGCGGAGGCGGGAGGACCTGAGTGCAAAGCAATTCACTTATCGGTAACCCTCTGACACAGCCACTAAGGGCAGGGGTTCTTCTGTTTATTAGTAAGAAAGAAATTGGATTTAATTTGCAGATGTGTACCGGATTAATGGGACAGGATAATCTGCTGAATCAGCCACTGAGTCGCAATGTTTTGATCTGGAGAGATTTTCTTCATAGCTAAGTGTGGTATGTTGGGGGAGGGGAGCCTTTACCCTTTCTTTATATACCATGTTTGCTGCTTTATTGATTCGGCAAACCTCCCCCTGAGAGTTAATGGAGTGAGAAAAAGCAAGAGGAAATCACTGATAACAAGATAATATTTATGGATTATTACAAAATATATGGAACTGTCTGAGAATATTGATAGGATTTAAAGTATTGAGCTTCCACTGAATCGCTTTTGAAGATCTACCATAGCTTTGGTGGGACACCAGATCGTTAGCCGCTGAGTATTGGATGAGAAAGATAAGTAGAGAACTGCCCGGGGCTGTGGTGGGACGTCAGACCTTTTGTTAGACTTAGGAGCTTATTCAACTCCTAAGATTCTATGATTCTAATATTTGATGCATCAAATGGTACTCTCCAGTCTGTTTTGGAAGTGCATTTGTTCATAGAATCATAGAGTTGGAAGAGACCACAAGGGCCATCGAGTCCAACCCCCTGCCAAGCAGGAAACACCATCAGAGCACTCCTGACATATGGTTGTCAAGCCTCTGCTTAAAGACCTCCAAAGAAGGAGACTCCACCACACTCCTTGGCAGCAAATTCCACTGTCGAACAGCTCTTACTGTCAGGAAGTTCTTCCGAATGTTTAGGTGGAATCTTCTTTCTTGTAGTTTGGATCCATTGCTCCGTGTCCGCTTCTCTGGAGCAGCAGAAAACAACCTTTCTCCCTCCTCTATGTGACATCCTTTTTCTATAAGGGAATTTGGAGAAAGTGTTTTATTCCATGTCTGAGATGATTGTTCCTACTTTACTTTTCTTTTGTTGAATGCTTTATTGAAATTAAAAGACAAACAGAAATTCATCCAGAAATAACAATAGAAAATGCTACATCATATCACATTAAATTCCTATTACATCTATAATGACTTCCCGTCACTCCATCATGCATCTCCCACCTATTTCTTTGAGCTCACTTTCCGTTTTCCTTTATTGATTTTCATTAACGTCTTATTCTTCTATAAGTTCCTATTATACCACAGAAGTCATTCAAGGCCTGCCATTGACATCATATTATTACAATGTTCCTTAAAGTATATTTTGTACATGTCCCATTCTTTGATAAATGTTGTTTAGTATGTCCTCTCAATTTCCCTGTCATTTTTGCCAGCTTAGTGTATTCTAGCAGTTTGCTTTGCCACTCCAGTTTGGTTGGAATTGTGTCCCCTTTCCAGTTTGAAGTGATTAATATTCTTGCAGCTACCGTAGCGTACAATAATATTGTCCTTGTTTTTTTAGGTATGTCTGAACCTAGTATCCCCAAGAGGAAAGCTTCCGGCTTTTTTATAAAAGAGATCTTAAACATCTTTTTGAGCTTGTTATAGATTACCTCCTAAATTCCTTTATTTTCTTACAGTTCTACCACATATGTAGCATTGTACCTTCCCACATCTCCAACATTTACTTGAGGTATTTTTATACATTTTCGATAGTTTTGATGGCATTAAGTGCCAGCAGAATTGCATTTTCAGAAAATTTTCTTTCAATACATAATCTGCGGTGAACCTCATTTCTACCTCCATAGTTTCCCCCAAGCATCCATTGGGATGTTGTAACCAAAATCTTGAGCCCATGTAACCATTACTGATTTTACCTCCTCCTCCTTGACTTCCTGGTCAAGGAGGAGTCTATACGTTTTAGAAAGGGTTTTTCCTTTGGAGTTAACCTGTTCTTTTTCCAGTCTGGAGGGCTCTGTCGCGAAGCCATTTCATTTTTCAAGTTTAAATATCTCATGGAGTTGGTGATATTGTAACCAATCTGACAGGCATACCCTAATTTCTTCAAAATCTTTTGGCTTCAGCTGATTTTCTTCCTCTTTTAACAATACTTTGTATGTTGGCCAATTCCCTTTCATCTTTTTCTTCTTTACTGCCAATGCTTCTATAGGAGATATCCACCATGGGGTTTTGGGTTCAAGCAGACCTTTGTATTTTGCCCAAACCATACATAGAGGCTTCCTTATAACATGATTTAAAAAGCTTTTGTGTACCTTGACCTTGTCATAACCTAAGTAGGCATGCCAGCCATAGCGGTTGTCATACCCATCCAGATCTAAAAGGTCAGTATTTTGTAGTATACACCATTTCCTGATCCAGGAGAGACAGGACGCCTCGTAGTTGAGTTTCAAATCTGGCAGGGAAAATCCCCCTCCTTCTTTAAGATCAATTAATAGTTTATGTTTGATCCTGGGCTTCTACTTTTCTGTGGGGAGGGTATGTTCTATATTCTTGTGGCATTTAAAGAAACAAGTAGTTTATCGAATGAGAAGGCTGCATTGCAGTGGGAGCAGCAAGTTTGATTGTTGTCCAAATGTCATTGCTGTGTGGCAGCCTCGTTCTCTGAACTACAATTCCAGAAGTACTTTGGATGACTCAAAGATGCAAGTTTTTCTTTTCTGTCTCCCCCACTCCTTGCTTAAAGGTAAAGGGACCCCTGACCATTAGGTCCAATCACAGACGACTCTGGGGTTGCAGCGCTCATCTCGCTTTATTGGCCAAGGGAGCCGGCGTACAGCTTCCGGGTCATGTGGCCAGCATGACTAAGCTGCTTCTGGCCAACCAGAGCAGCGCACAGAAATGCTGTTTACCTTCCCACAGGAGTGGTACCTATTTTTCTACTTGCTCTTGGACGTGCTTTCGAACTGCTAGGTTGGCAGGAGCAGGGACCGAGCAATGGGAGCTCACCCCGTCGCGGGAATTCGAACCGCCGACCTTCTGATCGGCAGGTCTTAGGCTCTATGGTTTAACCCACAGCGCCACCCGCGTCCGTCTTAAATCACTCATTGCTTAAATCACTGTAAATTTGTTTTCCAACTTGCTGAGTCACTTGAGGATACTGGCCTTAATCATGTGTTAGATGAGAATAACTTGTTCCTTACAGTTTAGTTTCAGGACATCTTTTCAGCTAAATTTTCTATTCTGCTGATTGGAAGTTTGCATTAAGGAAAGGTTATTAATTTTTTTAATGATATTTATTAAATTTTACAGACAATATAAAATTACAAAATTAAAAATAGGAAATTGAAAAAGAGTAACAATAATAAAAGAAAAAGAAATACAAAAATACAAAGACAAAATACATAAAAAGTAAAAAAGATTTTTTTTTTAGAAAATAACCATATTTTCATGTCTTATATTTCATTTACTTGTTTCCTGACCTCCTCACACACCCCTTTTTTGTATTCCAGTTCACATGGTTAATTCAGCAAATCCTTACCCTCTATCATTTATTTTCACTTAATATCTTAACCTACTATAACTATATATATCCAATCATTGTCAATCCATATTTACGTATTCTTGTTAATCTTTTTACCAATACCGCTTATTTTCACTCCAACATCCCTTTAACATTCATTAATTTTACAGTATTTCTGCAAGTAGTCTTTAAATTTCTTCCAGTCTTCTTCCACCACCTCTTCTCCCTGATCTCGGATTCTGCCGGTCATTTCTGCCAGTTCCATGTAATCCATCACCTTCATCTGCCATTCTTCCAGTGTGGGTAAATCTTGTGTCTTCCAATACTTTGCAATCAATATTCTTGCTGCTGTTGTTTCATACTAAGGAAAGGTTATTCAGAAGCTCTCTCTTCTTTATTTTCTACCAGAGAATCTTTGTTGTGAGATGTCTTCCCATTAAAGGGGATTCTAAACTACGGGAGATAGAAAGTCTGACATTCATAGCTGTAATACCCTTACAAGAAATCTCACAAGACGATTAATCTAGAGTTTAATGTGGTTGGTTAATTCTTGCCATAAAACCCTTTTAAGAAAGCAGACATTAAATCTTGGCCAAGCAGACTGAGCCCTTTTTCTTTTCTTTTTGAAGCGGGAAGTTTGCTTAGAACTACAGATATGGGTGTAACTTGTCTAGCTTTATATATCCTCTCAGTGTACATCCAAACTAATTAGTCACCAGGGTATTCTGTTCTTCCCATCGTAACCCCAAGTTCTGACATAAAAGCATTCTGGCTTTTGAAAACAGCATGCAGGCTTCCCGCTAAGCTAGACTTGGCTATGAATCCCCAGTACCATGTTTCAGAACTGGGCAGTGGTTTTTTTTCCTAGAGAAAAAGGCTTCTGTTCTGGATCTTATGAGTCAAACTAGAAGAAGAGCCAGCTAGCGCATTTGGTCCCATTTCATAAACAGCATCAGTAGGGCAGTTTTCAATATTGTGTGTTAATAGTTGTAGCTTATAGTGAATCATTGTACTCTTAATGCAGTGACAAAGGGAGCAGACATCTTTATCCTTTTGTTGTGGTCAACAAAATTTTACTCAGACTAAACCTGTTAAAATTAATGAACATGACTAAGTTAGGCCCATAAATTTCAGTGGGCCTACTCTGAGTAAAACTTGAATACCATCCTAGATCTTTTGACTAAAGGTTGACTGTGATTAGTATTTCAGCATCTATGCTTGGTGTCTAGATGTAAGTAGTAAAACTAAGCTCCCAAAAACAAATTTAGCCAGTTGCCATTGACTACTTCACGTTCCAAAACAAAGCAGTTCCCGTTTATTTTAGAAGGGCATCAAGTAAAGATCCTTCTACAATGTGCGCGTACGCACAGTCATGTGAGTCTCCTAAATTCAGCCTTGATCTCACTTTTGGAAAGGTGGTGCATCCATACTTTGTCTCTACACCAATGCACAGAGTATGGGAAATTGGAGCTTTTAGTACAGGGTGGCAAATATGACCTGGTAGGCATTACTGAAACCTGGTGGGATGAGACTCATGACTGAAATGTAGGAATTGAGGGGTATAACCTATTCAAAAGGAATAGACCAAATAGGAAGGGAGAAGGTGTAGCATTATATATAAAGGATGTGTTCACTTGTGAAGAAATCCATGATCTGGAGCATGAAAAGCAGATTGAGAGTAAAGGGCAGGCTTCCTTAACTTTGGCCCTCCAGATGTGTCAGGGAACTGCCATCGGAGGGACAGGTGGTGGAAGGGCTCACGGAGGTTGGGAGAGACCCAGCAGCTGAAGCAGGAACCAGCAGGGGGAGAGATGGGTCCCTGAGGGAAAGTGAGCAGGAGGGAAGGCTCAGGGACACTTCCAGCGAGAACAGTGGGGAGGTTTCTGGACCTCCCCTAGGGAGACCCACTCCTCGCCGGAAACTGTCACGCCGTGAGTCCAGAAGACGTGTTTCCGTTAAGGAGCTTTTATGTTGGAAGCGATTCCGAAAGCAGCCACTGTCGGAATCTGCCAGTGACTAGAGGAGCCATGTTTGAGGGGCTCCGTCACAGACAGAGGTTTGTGGACTTGAACAAACTCTGAGGGACTACAATTTTATGCACAAACAGCTCATCATCCCATCATAAGATGTTTGGGGCCTCCAACTCCCATGATCTCTAGCTAGCAGGACCAGATTGAGAGTATAAGGCAGAGATAAAAGAATACCTGGACCAAAATAATTTCCCCAAAATTTCTAAAGAACAAAACAAAATTCTGAATGACCCAATCACAGTTTTTGAAGTCCAACAGGCAATTAAGCATTCAAAATCAGGAAAAACACCGGGGCCTGATGGCCTCCCTGCAATTTACTATTAAAAAATTAGAAGAGGTATTGTTCAAACCCTTGAAAACAACAATGAACAACATCCTAGAATATGGCATAATGCCTGAATCATGGAAGGAAAGTTACATCACACTGATCCCAAAGCAGGGAACAGACCAGCTGTCAATAGCCAATTATAGGCCTATTTCGTTGTTGAACAACGACTATAAACTCTACACCTATATTTTAGCCGAAAGAATGAAAAAAATTCTCCAAACCATAATACAGACCAGGCCGTAATAACAGACTGTAATAAAGACCAGGCTGACTTTTTCCCCAACCGCCTAATTCAGAGTAACATCAGGAATATCATAAATGTGTAGGAATATCTGGAATCACAAATTGATAAACCACCAACCTTAATGGTGGTCTGTTGGCCCACGTCCCCACCTTCCTCACCTCTCCTCCAGTCCAGCAGGACCAGGCTGAGAGAGAGAGGTGGGCCAAATTACTTTTATTTTTCAGGACAAAACACAACAGAAGGGTAGATGATGCCACCACACCCTTGTCTGGGGAGAGCCCAGAAGAATAACCCAAGGGAGACGGCTACTCTTCAGTGTTACCTGGCTGCCCCACCCTGCAATTGCTTCACCACAAACTGCAGGCAGAAATTCAACAGGTTCAGTAGGCGACTGAGTGGTCAGACTTTGGATTCAGACTTTCCCCACGAAAGGCACACAGAACAAAATGGGAAAATCCTTTTTTAAGATTTATTTAAAAAACAAGATTAAATATACTTAAAAGTAGGCACATCTCTTACAGGGTTTCAGACAGGAAAATAAAAACATTGTAAAGCATCCCTAGCTAAAGAATCAGCATCTCAAGAAGACAACAGGAATTCTACATCACAAAAGACACGCATATCAATGTAGAAAGGAAGTGACTGCCAGCATGGGGTGAATATGGCAGAAGGGTGGATGGGTGCACGCCTGCAGGCTCCTTTCCTAAAGTTTTTATCCTTAAGACCTGAAGGACCAATCAGGTCCTAGAACAAATAATTCAACAGTCGGTCTGTAAGCATTTAGAAAAGGATGCTGTGATTACTAAGACCCAGCATGGGTTTCTCAAAAATAAGTCATGCCAGACCAATATGATTTATTTTTATGGATGGAATTACAAACTCAGGGAAATGCTGTGGACATAGTGCATATTGATTTCAGTAAGACTTTTGACAAAGGTCCCCCATAATATTCTCACGGGAAAGTTGGTAAAATGTGGTTTGAACGAGGTAACTGTTAGGTGAATTTGTAGCTGGTTGACTGAACCCAAAGAGTACTCATTAACAGTTCCTCATCATCCTGGAAAAAAGTGAAAATGGGGTGCTGCAGGGTTCCGTCCTGGTCCTGTTGTTCTTTAGCATCTCTATAAATGGCATGGATGAAGGAATTGGGGGGGATGCTCATCCAATTTGCAGATGACACCAGACTAGGAGGGATAGCTAATGTCGCAGAAGACAGAATCAAAATTCAAAATGACTTTGACTTCTGGTGCTTCCTGCCATAATGGAGGCAGCTCCCGCATTAGCAGAGATTGGTAGCAGATCGTAAACAAGGATGAATAAGGGTAATTGTCCTTGCAAGGCCCCCCCCCCCAATCAGGGGGGTGAGCATCACTCGCAGATCGTCTGATACTTGGCTCTCGTCCCAGCGGAGGCGGGAGGACCTGAGTGCAAAGCAATTCACTTATCGGTAACCCTCTGACACAGCCACTAAGGGCAGGGGTTCTTCTGTTTATTAGTAAGAAAGAAATTGGATTTAATTTGCAGATGTGTACCGGATTAATGGGACAGGATAATCTGCTGAATCAGCCACTGAGTCGCAATGTTTTGATCTGGAGAGATTTTCTTCATAGCTAAGTGTGGTATGTTGGGGGAGGGGAGCCTTTACCCTTTCTTTATATACCATGTTTGCTGCTTTATTGATTCGGCAAACCTCCCCCTGAGAGTTAATGGAGTGAGAAAAAGCAAGAGGAAATCACTGATAACAAGATAATATTTATGGATTATTACAAAATATATGGAACTGTCTGAGAATATTGATAGGATTTAAAGTATTGAGCTTCCACTGAATCGCTTTTGAAGATCTACCATAGCTTTGGTGGGACACCAGATCGTTAGCCGCTGAGTATTGGATGAGAAAGATAAGTAGAGAACTGCCCGGGGCTGTGGTGGGACGTCAGACCTTTTGTTAGACTTAGGAGCTTATTCAACTCCTAAGATTCTATGATTCTAATATTTGATGCATCAAATGGTACTCTCCAGTCTGTTTTGGAAGTGCATTTGTTCATAGAATCATAGAGTTGGAAGAGACCACAAGGGCCATCGAGTCCAACCCCCTGCCAAGCAGGAAACACCATCAGAGCACTCCTGACATATGGTTGTCAAGCCTCTGCTTAAAGACCTCCAAAGAAGGAGACTCCACCACACTCCTTGGCAGCAAATTCCACTGTCGAACAGCTCTTACTGTCAGGAAGTTCTTCCGAATGTTTAGGTGGAATCTTCTTTCTTGTAGTTTGGATCCATTGCTCCATGTCCGCTTCTCTGGAGCAGCAGAAAACAGCCTTTCTCCCTCCTCTATGTGACATCCTTTTATATATTTGAACATGGCTATCATATCACCCCTTAACCTCCTCTTCTCCAGGCTAAACATGCCCAGCTCCCTTAGCTGTTCCTCATAAGGCATCGTTTCCAGACCTTTGACCATTTTGGTTGCCCTCCTCTGGACACGTTCCAGTTTGTCAGTGTCCTTCTTGAATTGTGGTGCCCAGAACTGGACACAGCACTCCAGGTGAAGTCTGACCAGAGCAGAATACAGTGGCACTATTACTTCCCTTGATCTAGATGCTATACTCCTATTGATGCAGCCCAGAATTGCATTGGCTTTTTTAGCTGCCGCGTCACACTGTTGGCTCATGTCAAGTTTGTGGTCAGCCAAGACTCCTAGATCCTTTTCACATGTACTGCTCTCAAGCCAGGTGTCCCCCATCTTGTATTTGTGCCTCTCATTTTTTTTGCCCAAGTGCAATACTTTACATTTCTCCCTGTTAAAATTCATCTTGTTTGTTTTGGCCCAGTTCTCTAATCTGTCAAGGTCGTTTTGAAGTGTGATCCTGTCCTCTGGGGTGTTAGCCACCCCTCCCAGTTTGGTGTCATCTGCAAATTTGATCAGGATGCCCTTGAGTCCATCATCCAAGTCGTTGATAAAGATGTTGAATAAGACCGGGCCCAAGACAGAACCCTGTGGCACCCCACTAGTCACTCTTCTCCAGGATGAAGAGGAACCATTGATGAGCACCCTTTGGGTTCGGTCAGTCAGCCAGTTACAAATCCACTGAGTGGTAGCATAGTCAAGACCGCATTTTACCAGCTTCTTTACAAGAATATCATGGGACACCTTGTCAAATGCCTTGCTGAAATCAAGGTAGGCTATATCCACTGCATTCCTTTCATTTACCAGGTTTGTAATTCTGTCAAAAAACGAGATCAGGTTAGTCTGACATGACTTATTTTTCAGAAATCCATGCTGACTATTGGTGATCACAGCATTCCTTTCTAGGTGCTCACAGACTGTTTGCTTAATGATCTGCTCCAGAATCTTCCCTGGTATTGATGTCAGACTGACTGGGCAGTAATTATTTGGGTCCTCTCTTTTCCCCTTTTTGAAAATAGGGACAACATTTGCCCTCCTCCAGTCTGCCGGGACTTCGCCTGTTCTCCAGGAATTCTCAAAGATGACTGCCAGTGGTTCTGAGATCACATCTGCCAGTTCTTTTAATACTCTTGGATGCAGTTCATCTGGCCCTGGAGACTTGAATACATCTAAACTAGCCAAGTATTCTTGTACTATCTCCTTAGTTATTCTGGGCTGTGTTTCCTTTGCTGAATCATTTGCTCCAAATTCTTCAGGTCGGGCATTGTTTTCTTTATTGGAGAAGACTGAGGCAAAGAAGGCATTGAGGAGTTCAGCCCTTTCTGTGTCCCCTGTTTGCATTTCACCATCTTCTCCTCTGAGTGACCCCACTGTTTCTTTGTTCTTCCTTTTGCTACGAACATACCCATAAAAGCCTTTTTTGTTGCTTTTAACCTCTCTAGCAAGCCTGAGTTCATTCTGTGCTTTAGCTTTTCTGACTTTGTGTCTACACGTGCTGGCTATTTGTTTGAATTCCTCTTTGGTGGTTCCCCCCCTTTCCATTTTTGGTACACATCCTTTTTTAATCTTAACTCAGTTAAAAGTTCTTTAGATTGCCACCCTGGCTTCTTTAGGCACCTTCTATGTTTCCGTCTCATTGGTATTGCCTGACGTTGTGCTTTTACTATCTCCCTCTTAACAAACTCCCAGCCATCATGAACTCCCTTTCCTTTTAGTATTACTGTCCATGGGATCTCACCCAGCACTTCCCTAAGTTTTATGAAGTCGGCTTTCTTAAAGTCAAGAAATTGAGTCCTAGTGTGCTTGGCTGCTCCTTTCTGCTGTATAGTAAACTTCAGAAGAGCATGATCACTCGCGCCTAATGATCCTTCCACTTCTACCCCACTAACCAGGTCATCAACATTTGTTAGGACCAGATCTAAAATGGCTGTTCCTCTTGTTGCTTCTCCCACTTTCTGGACAATGAAGTTGTCTGCAAGGCCAGTGAGGAATCTGTTTGACCTTATGCTCTTGGCTGAGTTTGACATCCAACAAATATCCGGGTAATTGAAGTCCCCCATTACTACTATCTCCCTTCCTTTTGCATGTTTGGCCATCTGTTCCAGGAAGGCATCATCTATGTCCTCCGTTTGGCATGGGGATCTATAGTAAACTCCCACAATGTGGTCACTGTTATTCTTCTCTCCCTTAATTTTGACCCGAATGCTCTCACTTTGGCTTTGAGGTTCTAAATCTTGGATCTCTTCACAGGTATACACATCCCTGACATATAACGCCACTCCTCCTCCTTTCTTGTCTGGTCTGTTTCTCTGAAATAGATTGTATCCCCCCATTATTACATTCCAATCGTGGGACATATCCCACCAGGTTTCAGTGATGCCTATTATGTCATATTTAGTTTGCTGTACCAAGAGCTCAAGCTCATCTTGTTTATTTCCCATGCTTTGCGCATTAGTGTACAGACATTCAAGTCCATTAAATATTCCCCCGTGTCTCTTATTTAAGGATTTTTTCCTCCCACCACTAGGTCTGCATACTGTTTGCTCCATTTGGTCTATGACATTTGGATGATCATCTTCATCAATTGATAGACTCCTACCTTCAGGAGCACTGTCTCCCTCCCCCACATTAGTCAGTTTAAAGCCCTCCTGATGAGGTTTCTGAGATTTTTGGCAAAAACATTTCTCCCAACCGTTGTGAGGTGCAGCCCATCGCTTGCCAGAAGTCCATCTTCAAGAAACTGCAGCCCGTGATCTAAGAATCCAAACCGTTCCTGTTTACACCATTTGTGAAGCCAGCTGTTCACTTCCACTATTTTCCCCTCTCTCCCTGGGCCACGTCGTTCAACTGGAAGGACAGATGAGATGACAATTTTTGCATTTAGTTGCTTCAATTTCCTGCCCAGAGCCTCGTAGTCTCTTTTGATCTTCTGGAAGCTATTGCTTGCAGTGTCATTGGTTCCCACATGAACCAAGAGGAAGGGGTATTTGTCAGTGGGTTTTATGATTCCTTGCAGTCGTTCAGTTACATCTTGGATCTTAGCCCCGGGGAGACAGCACACTTCCCGAGACATCTTGTCAGGCCCACAGATCACTGCTTCTGTTCCCCTCAGTAGGGAATCCCCTATCACCACTACACGCCTCCTCTTAGGTTTGGTCGGGGTTCTTCTGTGAGCTGTCCATTCCAAGGTCGCCTGCACATTCCCTGAGGACTGACTTTGCTGCTCGTCTTCATATACCTGATTGACTGTAATGAGGGAGAGATCCTCAAGATGAATTTTAACAGGGAGAAATGTAAAGTATTGCACTTGGGCAAAAAAAATGAGAGGCACAAATACAAGATGGGTGACACCTGGCTTGAGAGCAGTACATGCGAAAAGGATCTAGGAGTCTTGGTTGACCACAAACTTGACATGAGCCAACAGTGTGACGCGGCAGCTAAAAAAGCCAATGCAATTCTGGGCTGCATCAATAGGAGTATAGCATCTAGATCAAGGGAAGTAATAGTGCCACTGTATTCTGCTCTGGTCAGACTTCACCTGGAGTACTGTGTCCAGTTCTGGGCACCACAATTCAAGAAGGACACTGACAAACTGGAACGTGTCCAGAGGAGGGCAACCAAAATGGTCAAAGGCCTGGAAACGATGCCTTATGAGGAACGGCTAAGGGAGCTGGGCATGTTTAGCCTGGAGAAGAGGAGGTTAAGGGGTGATATGATAGCCATGTTCAAATATATAAAAGGATGTCACATAGAGGAGGGAGAAAGGTTGTTTTCTGCTGCTCCGGAGAAGCGGACACGGAGCAATGGATCCAAACTACAAGAAAGAAGATTCCACCTAAACATTAGGAAGCACCTCCTGACAGTAAGAGCTGTTCGAGAGTGGAATTTGCTGCCAAGGAGTGTGGTGGAGTCTCCTACTTTGGAGGTCTTTAAGCAGAGGCTTGACAACCATATGTCAGGAGTGCTCTGATGGTGTTTCCTGCTTGGCAGGGGGTTGGACTCGATGGCCCTTGTGGTCTCTTCCAACTCTATGATTCTATGATTCTATGATTCTCAAATGGAGTCTGCTCTTTGTCTTCCATGCTAGGGGAGAGGACCTCAAAGCGATTGTGTATTTCTAAGCAATCAGAGTGAACCCTGGGCCTCCTACTTCTTTGAGTCACGTTTCTCCATATATCTGGCTCCTGTGTTGGTGAACTAGACTCCTTCTCAGGGGAGTCCCCTGTCTCCTCCTTGGTGGAGACGGTGTGCTCTGTTGCTTCCAAGAAGAGCTCCAGCTCTCTAATTCTTTGGAGCGTAGCTACACGTTCCTCCAGTTGCTGGACTTTGTCTTTTAAGAGGGCAATCAACATGCAATTGCTGCAGGTAAAGCTGCCTGCAACCTTTGGCAAGATGGCAAACATTGCACAGGAACCGCAGGCGACTGCAGCTGTTCCCTCCCCTTCCATCTTGAGAACGTGTCGTTGGGGGTGGCTACAACGGTCCTCCATCATAAAAAGCGTGAAGACAGGACAAATAAATCCCCCCACAAAAAAACCTAGGTCTCCCCCCACAAACGTTTTGAGACTAGTTCCCCTAAATCTAAAAGATGGATCAAATTGCTAGCTCTGATAAGCTCCTCCCACAGGTAATCCCCTGCTTCAACAGAAACCCTGCCCCCTCTGACCTTTGCACAGGAGAACAGCTAATCAGCCACAAAGAAACACACACACAAGAAAACCCTTTTTGCTCCTCCTTCAGCTGCTGCCCTGCTGTTCTCCCAGGCTGCAGATTCCATTTGTATTCTGTTACTTAGTGGTTTTGTTCTCATCCTACATAAAAACCAGGAAGATCCAATAGCCAAGAAGTCTTTTTGAAGCCAGCAGGGAGGGGAGGGCTCAGGTGGCACGGAGGTCGTAAAAGAAAGAAGTTCTCACAGTCTGGCTCAGGCACAAAGGAAAAGACCAGAATGTGACTTGTGAATGGAGAGTTTCGAACACTGGTGATCTCTGATCCCCCTGATTTTGTTCCTCAAAATTCACTTGGAAGTTTTGTAGGCCTGATCCATCTGCATTGTAGGGATCAACAAATGAAGGCTTCATGAGCCCAAATAATTTATTAATTATTAATTTTTTGGGCTTCCCATACTCTGGACCTCTAAAGTATATCTCCAGTATTTTCATTTCTGCCTTCTTCCTGTTCTCATATTTCCACATTCCGATCTTAACACTTTAAAGTTCCCTGTCCCTGGCTGTGCGATTCTCAGTCATGTCAGAGATCATATATCCTTTCATCCGTTGGGTACAGTTTTATTTGTGTATATATATTTTTTTCAACTGTCAACTTGCCAGCGCAGCTTTTCCTGACTTCATTCCAATCTTCCAATCCAGGCTGTTGTCCAAGCCTGTCGTTTGTAGTTTAATGACGCAGTAACTCCCAAGTTGTTAAATTGTTACTGTTCACAATAAATTCCCAATGTTAAGTTGTTAAGCATACTGTGATGGTTCTAGGGGTTGCTCGTGAGTAAGTAGGTGCCCATCTCCCCGGCTGGGTGCAAACACCTGGCAGGGTTGCCAGAGTGAACCTTTCCTGTCCGGACAGCCACTCACCCGTGGCTGACTCAGTCGCTAGCAGAATCCGTCAGTGGGCGTTTCTTAAACTTCTTCCAGCAAAGAAGCTCTTTGACGCCTAGTCTCCTCCTACTCTCTCTCCGCGAAAGCCTTCTGCGCAAGGAGGGCGTGGGCAACGGAGGACCCCTACTCTCCCCACTGGTCCCAGGCAAGGAATCATGAGACGGCCTCGCCGCTTCCCCCATCTGCCCCCCTTCTCCACTGGTGCTACGCTGATTCTCTTCCCCAGAAGATGGGCTGCTTCTCCCGATCCCTGGACGCTCTCTAGAATCCCTCTGGCTTTTGCTCTCTCCCTCCGGCACTGATGGCAGTTCCCTGACACATACTGTTTGCAATATTGAAATGTAAATGAACTGTATTCCACAGATGTAGGTCATTTGGCGATCGATCAGCTTTCCTGGAGATCACCCCCCCCCCTCTGGGCCCTAGAAAGAGGGTTGCTAGACATCAACTTAGCCTTCTCTCGCTCATAATAAAGAAATTCTGCAAACAGATGCACTGTATGTTGTCCCAAATTGTTATCTCAAGTCATTATAATGTAAGCTAGCAAGTATTTCCCACTTCCCTCGAAAAAGGGAGGAATTCTCATTTTTCCGTGCTGCGTCATACTAACAAGCGCCATCTTGTTTCTTTTTTTATCTTTATCAAGTTTAAGTAAAGCTGCGCAGCTGAATACTTAAATTATAAATAGAAGTCCATCTGTATTCCGTTTTTTTTAAAAAAATAGGTTTCTTAATGAGGCTTGGCATAGAAAAACAATTGTAGATATAGAGAAGAAAAAAGAACGTTCCAGTCACCTCCGTAAATCCAAGCACCATGATGAGAATCTATTGGAAGTCTGAGCTTAAACACCAGGGACTCTGCAATTCTGCAGATTTTTTCTCAATCTTCTTCGGTCCAGACTATGTCTGTTTATTGTCCAAACCCAATTATTTTATGAAGCAGATATTTCCGGCTTACGAGAGTGACTTTGGAGAGTGCCAGCCGTGCCATGCTCTGGGACCCAGTGTCCTTGCCGCTTGCACCTTGATGCCAGCTGACAAATCTTGGACGATCTGCGGGTCTACGAGACAGTCCTCCCCCACCCTAGGGAGTCTGCCAGGGCTAATTACCCCCATATCAACCCGAATTACTGGCACGGCTGAGGTCCGATTGTGTGGGAGTCAGGAAGCCCTCGCCCATCCCCAATTGCTAAGAGGGTGCTGCTTTTCTTCCTTCAGGAGAGATGGCTGCCATACGCAAGAAACTTGTCATTGTAGGAGATGGAGCATGTGGAAAGACCTGCCTCCTAATTGTCTTCAGCAAGGACCAATTCCCAGAGGTCTACGTCCCCACCGTCTTTGAGAACTATGTGGCTGACATTGAGGTGGATGGAAAGCAGGTAATACTGATGTTGGGAGCCGGCCGGGCTGGGCAGATGCCTGGGCGATATGATAGGGCCTGATATCGCCACCATCTGGCTGGCTGGCTGGTGTGTTTTTTTGCTACCATGCTATGGTGCAAATCAGTTGGCTCATGTGGTAGCACTTCAGCAAAAGAGCAGCAGCTTCTGCAAGCCACCTGACTCACACAGCAGCGCAGCAGCAGAAGAGTCTGCGTATTTTGTAGAGCATGATGAACCATTCTCCTTTCCCCATTTCTCTGAGGCCCAGCTGGGGGGGTCCTGCTGCCAGCGCCTGTGCTGAGGCCTAATGGGAGGCCAGCTGCTTGCCCACTATATATATTTATATATTGTCTGGGGCATTTGGCCTCCTTCTCTGAGTTGGTCAGTGTAATGTGTGAAATAGCCCTCTTCCTCTCCCCACTCCCAAGAGCAGAGAGGAATTGATTTGAGAGAAATGAAGAATAGCTGCAGAAAGAACAGGTGGTTCTTTTGGAACTGCATTTCTTGGGAGTAGAGTTTGGAGTATGCTTTTCTGATTGAATTACAACAATACCAGCATCTTTCCACGTTGGTTGTGATTCATTACAGAATCACATTCATTACAGGCGCTGTGGTGTAAGCCACTGAGCCTAGGGCTTGCGGATGGGAAGGTCGGTGGTTCGAATCCCCGCGGCGGGGTGAGTTCCTGTTGCTCGGTCTAAGCTCCTGACAACCTAGCAGTCCGAAAGCACATCAAAGTTCAAGTAGATAAATAGGTACCACTCCGGCGGGAAGGTAAACGGCGTTTCCGTGCGCTGCTCCAGTTTTGCCAGAAGCAGCTTAGTCATGCTGGCCACATGACCCAGAAAAACTGTCTGCAGACAAACGTCAGCTCCCTCGGCCAATAAAGCGAGATGAGCGCCACAACCCCAGAGTCGTTCGTGACTGGACTTAACTGTCAGGGGTCCTTTACCTTTAAGGACCTAATAGGGAAGACACTAGCACATCACAGAATATGCTTTCGTTTAATGGAGTGATGACAGCACTTTGAGGACTTGCCCCCATTAAGTTATCATATTTGCGTTTCTACAGGTAGAACTTGCCCTTTGGGATACAGCTGGCCAAGAGGACTATGACCGCCTGAGACCCCTCTCCTACCCAGATACAGACGTCATCCTCATGTGTTTCTCCATTGACAGCCCTGACAGTTTAGGTGAGTCTCCCCTGAGTATGTGGGAGGGCTGACTGAATAAGAAGCAGCAGAGACTTCTGTAGACCTTTGGCTCTGGTCTCTTCCCAGGTGTCAGGTTGCTGATGGGAGCAGTTAAACTGTCATAGTAGTTGATTAGCTGGTCATATGCTGTGTATTACATCACACCACGGCTGGCGTTCAGTGTTCTGCCGCTTGTCCCTCCCCATTTCCGTCTTTTCCCCCGTGGCCTCCCCCCCCCCATGTACACATATCCCAGCTTTAACATTGGCTGCACCACATCCATTTCCTGAGCTTGCTACTCCTGTACCCACAGTGGTGGAAGTCCTTTAAATTTCATCCTGGTGGTGTCTGAAGGAACTCGAGACAGTTTCCCAAATCTTTGCTTTGGGGCACAAGTGGCTGAGAACTCCACGGTCTTCCTAGGTTTATGCTTATGGTTTTACCTTGTGCCCCTACAGAGAACATCCCTGAGAAGTGGACTCCAGAGGTGAAGCACTTCTGTCCCAATGTGCCTATCATCCTGGTGGGGAACAAGAAGGACCTACGTAATGATGAGCACACACGCCGGGAGCTAGCCAAGATGAAGCAGGTGCAGAGAGGCAACTGACATTCTTTGCTGGGATTTAGTATTGCCATCAGAATAGGAGGAGGGTACAAACAGCTATGCATATGGCCATTTGGGGCTTGAAAGGAATCTATGTCCTTTCCATTTACATCTGAGCACAAGCCCATCCAGAGAGGTATATTGTGGCCTTCTTCTCATTTTTGAAGGGGGCTTGGCGAAGCACAAAGCTACTGGTTTCCATGGGGTTCTCAGTACCTTTTCACACTCTATTTGGACTGAAGACAGCACTTGGCTTGCACGATACCATAAAATAACCTCCAACTTCACAACCCTAGCAAGGGCTGGGTACGAGTTTTCAGCAAAGGATATAGTCCCAGGGAATTAGTATTGCGTGGTTATAGGAGCCAGGAGTTCTGATAGCTAGGCTCTAGCTTTGATTGCTAGATTCTACCTCATTTCCCTTACCAGGATAGATCTCAGGCAACCTCACTGTCTGTTTCGCCCTTCCCTTTCAGGAACCAGTGAAGCCAGAGGAGGGACGTGACATGGCAAACAGGATTAGTGCTTTTGGCTACCTGGAATGTTCTGCAAAGACAAAGGATGGAGTACGGGAAGTGTTTGAGATGGCTACCCGGGCTGCCCTGCAGGCCAAACGTGGGCGCAAGAAGACCTCATGCCAGCTGCTGTAATTTCTTCCCAGCCTGCCTTCCCTGCCAGCCAGCCAGCCAAGCCTTTGAGCTCTTAGCTTCCAGGCTTGCCTCTCTTGTGATACCATGGACTGGCAGCTCTCCTCAGAGAGGGGGCTTGCTAGAGCTGGGCAGGGGCTCTTCTGGAGCATGACAACTAACTTTGGAGGTGGGGTGGTATTTCCCCCTTCCGTCACAGGCTTCTGACTCCCTCATAACAGGTCAGAAAATTCTGGCCCTCGGTGGGTCAGTGGGAGAGCTCCTTATCTTTCCGCGTGCTTGCTCACAGCAGTCTTGATTCTCGTTGGCAGCCTAGGGCACTACACTGCTCCAGGCCGTTTCTTTGTAGAAGACTTTTTGCCAAAGTGTGAAAGCCCTTTGCTTCAATAAAGGTCAGAGCCTTGAATTGGAACATCTGGCCCTGCCTAGTAAGGGACTCTTGACATGTCAACAAGTCATTCATTGTGAGTGGAGCCAGTGCTCCTGCACAGTGGGCAAGCAGTTACCCTTATCTTGGCAGACTCATTGATCCCTTAGCTGGCTTTTCTGCTTTTTAGGCTAGAGCAGAACCACTTTGGCACTTGTCCCCTTCCACAAGGCGAACATAGCCCAGTTCAAAAGCCACCCACTGTCACTTTCTTGAGGGCTGTCTCAATAAAGTGACATCAGGTCCTCCACCTTCTCTCTCTCCCACCCCAGAACAGAATTGTCTCCACTTAAATATTTATCTCCTGACAGCAGAGCAGAAGCTGCCTTTCCTTCAAACTGGCCCAAGAGACTGGGCCTTGCAGCCTGGCCCCTTTCTAGCAAAAATCTATATTTGTAAGCAGAGGTGCTATGAGCCAGTTTGTCTCTGGATAGCTGGTAGCTGGAGTAGCCACTGCCACAGCTTCAAGTGCAAAGGACCTCCTCTGTTGCTCCTGTCTCGCTGCTCCCCCAACACTCCTGCTTCTCTTCCCTTCCGCCTTCTTTGTACTCACTGCATTGCCACCGGGGTGTATGATTTTGTGTTTAATTTGTATTCACATGTTTAAAAAGTGGTTGTTACTTTTCAAAATGTACTTGAAAGAAAAATCTGTAATAAATTTGTAGCAATGTTTAGTACATGGTGGGGCTTTGCTTTTTGCCTCTTAAAATCTGCTGTGAAAAGGGAACCAGTAAAAAGGTGAGCATTGATTTTCTTACAGCAGTTGTACAGCACTGTCCCACCAAACTGCTGATCCCATGAAGTGCTTTGGTTGGAGTAAATTGTGATGGCTGGTAAAAGTAATCATACACTTCCCATAACCTTCATGAGGAAACAAGTCTTACCCAGAAACAAAAAATCTTTTAAGCAAGAAGCAGGATGGTGGTAGAAGCAGTCCAGTAGACTGGGAGCTAATCAAAGCATAGAGAGCTTGGCTTCAGGTAGGCCTGCTGCCCCTTTGGATTCCTGAAGCTCTAGAAAGTGTAGGGCGCTCTATGGAGAAAATGTGGTGGAAAGTAAACTTTCCAAACAGTTCTGTTAGAAACCACTTTGCAAAACTACTGGAGACATTCTCATAGTTGATTATTTGCTGATTTGTACACACAATAGCAACACGGGCCTTCTCACTTTCAGCCTTTCTCAACCTGTGGATCCCCAGATGTTGTTGAACTACAACTTCCATTATCCCTAGCTAGGAAGGCCAGAGCTCAGGGATGATGGGAGTTGTAGTCCAACATCATTTGGGGACCCACAGGTTGAGAACCACTGGTAGGTGAACATTAGACAGTACTCTGCCTGCCTTGTCCTTGTGCCTACTCTTTGGAGTCCAAGATTGTGACTTTGCTGTCTTTCTCTCCTGGTTCTCCCCTTTTGTTAACGTGAAATCCAATTTCTCTTAGGTGCCTTAAATAGTGAACAGGCACTTAATTGACATTCTGATGAATTTTTTTAGCTACAGAAAACTACCAACAGTGTTTCTTCTCCTTCTGGTGTCAATTCATGGTATCAGTACAGTGGTGCCTCGCAAGACGAAATTAATTCGTTCCGCAAGTCTCTTCGTCTTGCGGTTTTTTCGTCTTGCGAAGCACGGCTATTAGCGGCTTAGCAGCTATTAACGGCTTAGCGGCTATTAGCGGCTTTAAGAAAAAGGAAACAAACTCGCAAGAACTCGCAAGACGTTTCGTCTTGTGAAGCAAGCCCATAGGGAAATTCGTCTTGTGGAACGACTCAAAAAATGGAAAACTCTTTCGTCTAGCGAGTTTCTCGTCTTGCGAGGCATTCGTCTTGCGGGGCACCACTGTATTGGATATATGTAATCATGATCTGCACCATTTAATACTACAATGCATCTGCAGCGTAAGTCTAGTGACTTTCAGTTACCTAAAGCCAGGCCTATTTAGGATAACTTCTGCTTAATGGTACAGCTGAGCAACCTCAACCCCCCCCCCATTCTTCTAAGCCACTGGAGTTCATGCTTGTATCATTATCTATTGTTTGTAGCTTCTAAAACATTTGGCCTACTTTTTCTGTAATTTTAGCACAAGCGGAAGGGACAGTATTTTATCAACATCTATTTTTACGTTTTTTTCCTTGTATGGTTTTAGGACAACCAGATTTTTCCCCTCAGCTGTTTGACAGCAAATGGTAGTCTTCTGACTTAAAAGTAATTCCTTTCCGAGTTGCCACACGTTCTAATTCCCAGAACAGTAGTTGTATTGCTCTATTCTAAATATATCCTCTATTCTTTTTTTAAAGTAACCTCTTCAAACTCAGTTACAGATAGGTAGCCGTGTTGGTCTGCAATAGTCAAAATAAAAAAATTCCTTCCAGTAGCACCTTAGAGACCAACTAAGTTAGTTCTTGGTATGAGCTTTCGTGTGCATGCACGAAATCTCTGGTATCTGAAGAAGTGTGCATGCACACGAAAGCTCATACCAAGAACTAACTTAGTTGGTCTCTAAGGTGCTACTGGAAGGAATTTTTTTATTTTGACTCTTCAAACTCAGTGTAGTGCTGAGGTTGATAGAGCCAGTCATGGTGAAAACTGAAGTAGGAGAGTCTCTAATTCCAGAGGCCCTTCTTGTAAGGGAGCTCACTCCTTGCCCTCTGGCTAAGCAGGTTTCCAGCCACTATGGAAGTTAACACCTGGAAAAACCAGGCTAATGTCTAAAAGGAGTTCAGTAGCTTCTGAGCAATGCGGTGGAAAGAAACTTGTGGTGCTTGTAATTTTCATTTCAATGCAAAATTTTAAGCTTCCCATGTTTTGCTTCAGAGCCTAGGGTGGGTAGCAAGTCAGATCTTGCTTTAGCGCCTTAAATGCAGTTTAGCTGCTTTGAATGCTCTAGCCCTTCTTTCAGAGGTAGGAAACAGAATTTCCAATACAGAGGTCAGTGCAATAGTTTAGATAAGGTGCTTACTAATCAAATATTTGGCCTTTTAGTTTTTCCCACCCCCAAAAAGCAAAAGTTCTGAAAATCTCTATTGTATACCTTTATTGCACAAGATATACACCGCTGAAACAGCCAGCAACACAACATTCGCCATTTCAGTTGCTAAATGATGGTCCTAGTCCAGCCTCTTCCTATTCCTAGGATGGTCACGTGTGGTCCCTCCTTATCACAACTGGTCCAGATGAGACGTGCACTTGCCGACTGCGGGTAGAATCAATGCTTCGGCCTGGAAAGGGAGGGTGGAAAAGGCAGCATTACCACATTCATTTACATCCTCCTAAAGCAGAATGACTCTGCAACCAGTATAATGTAGCTAATAAGCTATGCAGACTTGAAATCCACTTTCCATCAAAATGCATCATCTCACACTTTCAATGTCTTTTTACCATCTCAGTTGAACATGCTGACAAGCATTTTTTTGCACTGGCTAAGGATCAACAGCACGTGTTCTACTCCATTTTTTCTTTACTATTGCATATGTCCCAAAATGCCATTAGTTTCTAGAAACCCAATGAACAAAAGCCATTTCCTGAAATGCTACAGAAAGTTGTAACAGTCCAGCTTGCACTGTAGTTCTCCTGGAGAACTGTGTGGTCCGCAGCATAGCCTCAGCTGCTCTCCTAAGATAGATTTCCAGAGTCAAACAGATGCTTTCATAAGTAGTGCCATTACGTCTTCATGAGTTTTAGACTTAATATCACACTTCCTCATTATAAAGCAATTTCTATTATAGTTGTTTTTTAAGGAGCAGTCTAAATGATGTGTTTAGCTTGCATGAACCTGTAGCCTTAAAAAGGCCTCTGAGGTATGGCAACAATAGACATCTCAGTACTGAGACTATCTGCTCATCAGTTTAAAACAAAAAACTGCCTGTGCATTATACCCATGTGCGCACATGACAAGACATCAATTGCTGAGTGCATTTCTTTTTGTGCTGACCTAAAACCCATCTGTTTCCCCAGAAAACCACACCCACCTTTCAAGATCAGAGTTTGCAGGGCATCAGTTGAAGAAGGAGCAAAAAGGGTTTTCTTGTGTCTGTGTTGTAATTCTGTCAAAAAACGAGATCAGGTTAGTCTGACATGACTTATTTTTCAGAAATCCATGCTGACTATTGGTGATCACAGCATTCCTTTCTAGGTGCTCACAGACTGTTTGCTTAATGATCTGCTCCAGAATCTTCCCTGCTATTGATGTCAGACTGACTGGGCGGTAATTATTTGGGTCCTCTCTTTCCCCCTTTTTGAAAATAGGGACAACATTTGCCCTCCTCCAGTCTGCCGGGACTTCGCCTGTTCTCCAGGAATTCTCAAAGATGACTGCCAGTGGTTCTGAGATCACATCTGCCAGTTCTTTTAATACTCTTGGATGCAGTTCATCTGGCCCTGGAGACTTGAATACATCTAAACTAGCCAAATATTCTTGTACTATCTCCTTAGTTATTCTGGGCTGTGTTTCCTTTGCTGAATCATTTGCTCCAAATTCTTCAGGTCGGGCATTGTTTTCTTTATCGGAGAAGACTGAGGCAAAGAAGGCATTGAGGAGTTCAGCCCTTTCTGTGTCCCCTGTTTGCATTTCACCATCTTCTCCTCTGAGTGACCCCATTGTTTCTTTGTTCTTCCTTTTGCTACGAACATACCCATAAAAGCCTTTTTTGTTGCTTTTAACCTCTCTAGCAAGCCTGAGTTCATTCTGTGCTTTAGCTTTTCTGACTTTGTGTCTACACGTGCTGGCTATTTGTTTGAATTCCTCTTTGGTGGTTTCCCCCCTTTTCCATTTTTTGTACACATCCTTTTTTAATCTTAATTCAGTTAAAAGTGATCTCAGAACCACTGGCAGTCACCTTTGAGAATTCCTGGAGAACAGGCGAAGTCCCGGCAGACTGGAGGAGGGCAAATGTCCCTATTTTCAAAAAGGGGAAAAGAGAGGACCCAAATAATTACCGCCCAGTCAGTCTGACATCAATACCAGGGAAGATTCTGGAGCAGATCATTAAGCAAACAGTCTGTGAGCACCTAGAAAGGAATACTGTGATCACCAATAGTCAGCATGGATTTCTGAAAAATAAGTCATGTCAGACTAACCTGATCTCGTTTTTTGACAGAATTACAAGCCTGGTAGATGAAGGGAACGCAGTGGATGTAGCCTACCTTGATTTCAGCAAGGCATTTGACAAGGTGCCCCATGATATTCTTGTAAAGAAGCTGGTAAAATGCGGTCTTGACTATGCTACCACTCAGTGGATTTGTAACTGGCTGACTGACCGAACCCAAAGGGTGCTCATCAATGGTTCCTCTTCATCCTGGAGAAGAGTGACTAGTGGGGTGCCACAGGGTTCTGTCTTGGGCCCGGTCTTATTCAACATCTTTATCAACGACTTGGATGATGGACTCAAGGGCATCCTGATCAAATTTGCAGATGACACCAAACTGGGAGGGGTGGCTAACACCCCAGAGGACAGGATCACACTTCAAAACGACCTTGACAGATTAGAGAACTGGGCAAAAATAAACAAGATGAATTTTAACAGGGAGAAATGTAAAGTATTGCACTTGGGCAAAAAAAATGAGAGGCACAAATACAAGATGGGTGACACCTGGCTTGAGAGCAGTACATGTGAAAACGATCTAGGAGTCTTGGTTGACCACAAACTTGACATGAGCCAACAGTGTGACGCGGCAGCTAAAAAAGCCAATGCAATTCTGGGCTGCATCAATAGGAGTATAGCATCTAGATCAAGGGAAGTAATAGTGCCACTGTATTCTGCTCTGGTCAGACCACACCTGGAGTACTGTGTCCAGTTCTGGGCACCACAATTCAAGAAAGACACTGACAAACTGGAACGTGTCCAGAGGAGGGCAACCAAAATGGTCAAAGGCCTGGAAACGATGCCTTATGAGGAACGGCTAAGGGAGCTGGGCATGTTTAGCCTGGAGAAGAGGAGGTTAAGGGGTGATATGATAGCCATGTTCAAATATATAAAAGGATGTCACATAGAGGAGGGAGAAAGGTTGTTTTCTGCTGCTCCAGAGAAGCGGACACGGAGCAATGGATCCAAACTACAAGAAAGAAGATTCCACCTAAACATTAGGAAGAACTTCCTGACAGTAAGAGCTGTTCGACAGTGGAATTTGCTGCCAAGGAGTGTGGTGGAGTCTCCTCCTTTGGAGGTCTTTAAGCAGAGGCTTGACAACCATATGTCAGGAGTGCTCTGATGGTGTTTCCTGCTTGGCAGGGGGTTGGACTCGATGGCCCTTGTGGTCTCTTCCAACTCTATGATTCTATGATTCTAAGATAACAGTGATGTCTGCTGATGGGGTGGGGTTCAATTTTGCATTGGCTGTGCAGGCTAGTCCTCCTTTCAGGTGACTGACAGATGGGTTGGCCTGCAAAGCAGATCCTGCCAAGGACATGGCGTGCAGAGTGAGAAAGGTTTCCCACCTGTGTTCTAGGGAAAGCCATGCTGGCCTCTGGCAGGGGATTAGAAGAGAGGTGAGGAATTTGCGATCCACTGTTAAGAATACAGTTCCCATTAGCCATGTTGCTTTGACAGCCACAGATCTCCTGCTGCTGTATTTAGGAAGAACTTCCTGACAGTAAGAGCAGTTAGGAAGAACTTCCTGACAGTAAGAGCTGTTCGACAGTGGAATTTGCTGCCAAGGAGTGTGGTGAAGTCTCCTACTTTGGAGGTCTTTAAGCAGAGGCTTGACAACCATATGTCAGGAGTGCTCTGATGGTGTTTCCTGCTTGGCAGGGGGTTGGACTCGATGGCCCTTGTGGTCTCTTCCAACTCTATGATTCTATGATTCTATGATTTGAAGGTAGAGAGCTCTACAGAAGCCATTTACCTCACAAGACACCTACCAACTCTCTGCCTTCTGGGAATGCAGCGCCGGGCACAGAAGGTGTCCATGGCCAGCCAGCTGGAATCACAGATGACTGCACTGCAGTGGAAGTAGATCTGAGGACAGTAAAAGCAACATAACATAGCAGGAGAACCAGGAAGCAAAACTCCCAACAGTCGGGATACCAACAACTACGTCCTCCCCTCCCTGCCCCCAGCACGTGTCTCCTGGTGCCAAAATACATACCAGCTCAGCTTTAATTTTATTGTTTTAAATCAATAAACCTTAATTTTAATTCCTATGGCAGCTTACAATAATAAAAAGCAACAGTTAAGACTGTTTGCATCCACAGAAACTATCAGAGCACAGCAACTGAGGCAGGCAAGTCTGTACTCTTATGGGACCACGTTGGGTGGGGGGGGGAGTTCAATAGCAAGCATTATCCCATGGTCAAGAGCTTCCCTTACCTGCCCCTGAAGTGCCTGGTTGTCCACCATAAATGTGAACATTTTCACTTCAAACCGCTTCAGGTGTGTAGGGAACGGGACAGAGTCCTCAGTCACTCCATGGAATGTGGTTTGATGAGAGTCCTCTGTGTTCTCACAACTTGGGGTGGGGGAAACATGACAGAGAAGCTAAGAGATACAAGCCTTGCTGCCACATCATTGTTGGCTAGCAGCCCCATGGCAATGAAGACACTGGGGCAGCCTGAATGCACAAGAAAAGCTGGAGCCTGTGACCTGCTATTATGCACACTTGTGATACTCAGCACAAGCCTAGTACCCCTGTTTCTGGCTTCTGAAATTTACTAAAACTCCCCACTTTAAGAAATGTTTGTTTCAATATGGTCAGGTACTTAAGAGAATACAGCAGCAGGTAGTACTGATTCTCATGCTCCATTCTGCCTTGTGTTGTGTGTTTTTCCGTATCATTTCATTCAGTTCTTGCCATCACTCCTCCACCCAGAAGTGCTTTTCTATTTTTGCCCCAGATACCTAAGGGAACGATATTATTTTAAAATGCAGCCAAACCAGCCAACCACCTCACCCCTCAATTAACAGGCTGTGAAAACATCATCCTTGCTCTTAGAACTAGTAATGTATTATTCAGACTCTTACCTGTCCACCACTATGTTCCACTGCGGAAGACTCTTCCTGTCAGAAGATGCTGTAGCCCAGCAGTCCTCCAGAAAAAGTTCTAGCTGTGGGTCCTCGCTGTGGAGAAGCTCAACCTGGAAGTGAAGTGGTTCTCTAAGGTAGCGAGTTACCGGGTGCTCCATGTCTTGGTAGAAGCTGCTGTAGGACTTATCTTGCCAGGGTGCCACAGGGGGGGAAGAAAAGCACATATCAGGACCTTAACAAACCCAGAGGAATTAGTTGCTTTTAACAAGCCAAGGCTGGCACTGAGCAGTCCAGGTCAGCCTTTGTCTCGCTCTTTTTAAAAAAATAATTTTTATTAAATTTTCCATTTTAACAATCCAATCAAATCACATTAAGTATTCCAAATTATACAAATACATATCATATAGTCCAAATATTCTGCCAAATTATAATTTTTTGTTGGGGCTTCCCATGCTTCAAGTTCAGTGGGGTTCCAATCATCTTACGTTTCTACTCCTTGAGTTTCCAACCAGGTCAGCCTTTCTCAACCTTAAGCCCCCATATATTGTTGGGCTACAACTCCCATCATTCCTAGGCAGCATGGCCAGCAGTCAGGGGTGATGGAGTTGGGTCTCAAGGTTGACAGCAGCTGGCCCAGGCTATTTCTCCCTAGTAGGTTCTGTTCTCCAGCACGAGAGCCAGGCTGGTGCAATGCTTTCAGCTCTGGTACCAGGGCTGAGAGGTCACAGAGAACTATGGCAAGACCTCATACCAGTGACAGAGAACAAGCTTTTTAATTGCCTGAATCTAGAGCAAATCAAATGGAAATCTGCCCAAACAGATCCTCCACCATCACACAAAAAGCTGCTCCCAAGGATCAAGGTGGGAGAACTCCTGAGGAGCTTGGAAAAGTGACTTTGAGCAAAAAGAATCCTTTTCTGCAATACATCTCTGTGTACTGCATCTCTGCTAGGTGGTCTGGGAAAGTCTGGTGCTCACTACCAAACCACTTGCTGTGAGGAATCCCAACTAGGCCACTGATAACCCCGCCACCCACCCACCCACCCAAAACAGCCAAGAGATGTTCCTGGCTGCTCCTAAAACGCCCCTCCACATGCTTTTGGGGTGATGGAAGAAAAGGCAACAGAACTCTTCAGCCCACAATGCATAAACTAGGTATTCAACACTCAAAGACTGTAGGCTGGGTTAAATCTCCCTACCTTGGGGGGGGGGGAGAGACTTAATGTGAATACTTACTGCAATTGCATTTGACTAGCAACATCTTAAGAAGTATTCTCCCTCAACACACAGGAGTACCATCAAGACAATATTTGTATTATCATGTAGATCTGTCCCTACAAATCTTTGACTGCATCTCCTATCACCCACAGCCACTGGCCATAATGCCTGAGGCTGATGGGAGCTGCGGTCCAACAATGTCTAAAAGGGCCACAGGTTCCCCATCCCTGATGTCAGATGAAAAAACGTTACTCATAGATGTTTTATCTATTCCTGTCTGCTGTTTTGAGATAAAATTCACAAATTTTGAGATAAAGTTTGGTTGCAGCCTTAACCTGCAAGGCTCCCACAGAAGGCTGTGCTGTGACATTACCTCTGGCCAGCTTAAGGGCAAGCCCCAGCACCCCCAGCCCAGGCAGGATGCTTGGCGATGGGGCTTCTGTTGGGCTGTACTGGAGCAACAGGGTATCACCCATAAAGTACCGGCAAGCACATTTCAACCTTGAAAAATACAAGTGAGAGAATAGTCCATTCATTACCCTTCCAGTCCAGAACAGTTCTGAGGGCATAGCCCTGCTTTGAGGGGTGGGGGAGGGGGAGAAAGGAAGCTGCAGCAGAAACTGGCACAAGAGTTCTAGCTGGTTATGTTTAAAGGCAGGATGCATCTCCTTCTAGGACAAGCTTGCACATGGGGGCCATGTCACCAAGTGACCCTTGTATTACAATGCGGTAAACAGCTTCTTTCCCCAGTCCTTCGCCCAAGCCACAAGTACTCACTGATAGATAGGTGCTGCTTGGCCTGTGAGAAAATAGAGGACTTCGTTTTCATAGGACATGGTGGCATCTTCAAACTGCAGATGAGATTAGACGATAAAACAGGAGGCGGTTTCAGCCATCTTCTAGAGCAGAGGCTGGGCAACCTGGGGTCCTCTAGATGTGGTTGGGCTACAACTCCCAATATCCCCTTCCCACCATGGGCCATGCTGGCTCCTGGGTATTTGGAATCTGGCAACATCTGGAGAACCACAGGTTACCCCACCCCAGTCTTAATGTTCCTTCCCCAAGGAGCTCAGCATAGCACTTGTTGTGCATGTACATTGTCCCTCCATCTTCCCAACAACTCTGAGAGGCAGGGAGCCTCAAGTACCAGACTAGAAGACTTTGTGCCAAGCTTCACAGTCATCTCCAGTAGCTAAGGAAGAGGCAGGCTGCTTCAACCCAAGACAATCCAAATCAAGAGCGAGCATGTTTTTTTGAGCTTGACATGAACTGATGGAGCAAACATTCAGGAACCATCTTCTTCTAACATGAGTGGCCTCATGGACTCTGCTCCTGACAAAGCAGCCATTTCTTACCTTGCGAGTTGTCCCACAAGAGGTCACGTTGAAGATGAACGTTGCTCCTTCCTCTGTCACCGAAAGTGGCCTGCAACGTCTGTCTCTCAGCACTAGGCCAGAAGGCACCAGATCTGGGGTGCCAACTAGCTTCAAGGCAGAGATCCTCACTGTGCCATTAGCCAGGCAATCTGCAAGGGAAATATATTATATATGCCAGAGCATAACAGACAAGCAATGGCAGACCTTGGGGTCTCAAATTTCAACAGCACCCTGAGAGACACCCAAATTCCACACACCCTGCCTCTCACCTTCCATTCTACATCATAGTTGTGGCACCCCCAAGGCTCCACATGCAGTGCAACCCAACTGGTTGTGCTCCCTTAAATCTGCCTCCGCAGACTAGTCAAGAAGCGGAAGCGACAAGAAGATGAGAGAAGGTGGCTTGCTGAATATAAGCAGAGTAGCAAGCAGGAGACTTCAATACAGTGGCACCGCCACTTATGAATGCTGCGGGTTACGCGCTCCGCTAACCCGGAAGCAGATGCCCCTTGTTGCAACCTTTGCCCTGTGATGCAAGCGGAAATCACACTCCGGCGGCACAGCAGCAGCGGAAGGCACCATTAGGGAAAGCATGCCTCATGGTAAAAGCGGTTTCCTGTTACAAACGGACCTCCGGAACGGATTAAGTACATAACACAAGGTACCACTGTACCATCAAATGAAACCATTTTCTCTGCAAATGAAAATGAAGAACAAATAGCTGGTTCCCAAGATGGACATGATAGAAATTATGAACTGACATTAGGAAAAGCAAATAAAAATACAGTGTACAACACAACAGAAATGCACATTGCTATGCAGAGCATCAGATGCTCTATCCTCTTATGTTTCTTGCTCCACCCACCCCTGGCATGTGGTTCCCAGAAGGGAAGGTGGCCCCCATATGGGAAAGGGTCCCCTGCCCCTGGGCTTGAGAGAGAGATTACCAATGAGGTCTTTTGGAGAGAAGCTGCAGGAAACGGCAAAGTCTATCATTTCAGCGAGACGATAGTCCTTCAGCTGCAACCGGAAGGTGACCAAAATCCCAAAAGAATCTATTTCCTACAAAGCAAAGGGGACCAGACTAGTTGCACAAGTTAAGAGCCGGCTGCATTAGGAGGCTTAGACAACCTCACCGCCACCACTTCCAACCCAAGGTGAATATTCTGCAGTCCTCAATTACCTGCTTGCACCCTTGGTTTCAGTCATCCTCCCTCTGGACAAAGCGGGAGGTAGCAGCATGAACGGCCCTTTTAGACCCATATCTTGGATTAATGGAAGAGGATATCCAGCAGCCAATGGACGAGGTGGGCACCTGCCAAG
Organism: Podarcis vaucheri; assembly: GCF_965113315.1. Taxonomy (NCBI): domain Eukaryota; kingdom Metazoa; phylum Chordata; class Lepidosauria; order Squamata; family Lacertidae; genus Podarcis; species Podarcis vaucheri. The sequence goes on from NC_138755.1 coordinate 1,152,927, forward strand.
GCCCAGGCCAGACTGTGGACATCTTTCACTGCCAAGGATGCTCCCCACAACACACAAATCCCATTTCAGACAAAGCACCAACAAAGATTCAAACTATCTCCTACACAGTTTCTAGTCATCAGCACTCACACATTAGTGTGCAGAAGACTGGAACATCAGCCTGTCTTCTGCCCCAGATTCTCAAGGTCACCTTAAGCCTTAGATGGATCTCCTACAAAGCTCAAGGGCCTGGGTTACTGAAAGCAAAGCAGGGCCCTTAAAAGGATTTTTTGTTGGAGGTGGAGAATAGGCGGTAAGTAATTCCTTTTGCTGAAGCAAAGAGATTTGCCATTCTGGTCATGGTACCCAGTGCCCAACATGCTCAAGAGCAGAGAAGGGAAGAAGGCCTCTTGTGGTGCCGCTGCTGCCAAGGCCAGCTGCCTGTGGTCCTCTCTCATCATACCACTAGAATCATTTACACGCCAGCTGTTCATTCATGCACCAGGACTAAGAACTGGCACCTGAGGTTCCTCTAGCTCCATTCTTTCTTCCATGTACATCATGTCTTTTTAACAATAACCTGGAAAGAACCGTCTTACTACTGACTTTTGTAAGCTGCTCTGGGAGCATTTTCAGCTAGGGAGCAGGGTGGAAATGTGTTACATTTAAAATACTTGTACAGATAGACTGAAATTGCAGAGTTTTCAAATTGAAAGCTTTTGCAGATGACCTAGTACTGACATTACAGGAGCCAGAATCTAGCACTAAAAGAGTATTAGAACTGATCCAGGAGTTTGGTCATGTGGCAGGATTTAAGTTGACTAAGTTAAAAACCAAAGTTCTTGAGAAAAATTTAACAATGACTGAAAGAGAGAGGTTTCAGAATGAGACAGGTTTAACAGTGGCCAAGAAGGTGAAATATTTGGGGATTAATATGACAGGAACTTATTTAAGGACAATTACGAAAAATGTTGGCCGGACGTCAAAAAGGACTTAGAAATATGGTCAAATTTGAAGCTTTCCTTGTTGGGCCGAATTGCTGTTATTAAGATGAATGTATTGCCAAGAATGTTGTTTTTGTTTCAATCGTTACAAATTTTGGATAAAATGGACTGTTTCAAGAAGTGGCAGAGAGACATTTCCAAGTTTGTCTGGCAGGGCAAGAAACCCAGAATAAATTTTAAAATACTAACTGATGCAAAAGAAAGAGGGGGATTTGCCCTGCCAGACCTTAAATTCTATTACGAATCAGCAGCCTTCTGCTGGTTGAAGGACTGGCTGCTTCTTGAGAACACAGACATTTTGGATTTAGAAGGTTTCAACAATGTTTTTGGGTGGCATGCATATTTGTGGTACGACATAAGGCACATAAGGCATTTAAAAACCATATTGTCAGGAAAGCACTGTTCAATGTCTGGATACGATATAAAGACTTACTTGAAAATAAAACCCCAAGGTGGTTGTCACCAATAGAGGCAAAAGCTCAAAAAAGGCTCAATATGGAGGCCAAGTGGCCAAAATATTGGGAGATTATAGAGCAAGAAGAAGACAAATTGAAATTGCAGAGTTTTGAGAAATTAAAAGATAGAGTGCGAGATTGGCTTCATTATTACCAAATAAGAGAGGTATACGATTTAGATTAAAAAATTGGCTTCCAGGTGGAAAAATCAAAGTTGGAAACAGAATTGCTAGATCTCAATACTAAGATACTTTCAAGAATGTATAACTTGCTGTTAAAATGGAATATTCAGGATGAAACGGTAAAATCTGCTATGATTAAATGGGCACAGGATGTTGGACATAACATTATGTTTGCTGACTGGGAACAGTTGTGGACCACAGGTATGAAATTTACGGCATGTAATGCCCTAAGAGAGAATATTATGAAAATGATATATAGGTGGTACATGACACCAGTCAAGCTTGCAAAAATCTATCATTTGCCCGATAATAAATGTTGGAAATGTAAAGAAACGGAAGGTACATTCTTTCACCTTTGGTGGACGTGCCCAAGGATTACGGCTTTCTGGGAGATGATCTATAATGAAATGAAAAAGGTATTTAAATATACCTTCCTGAAGAAACCAGAGACCTTTCTCCTGGGCATTGTCGGCCAATTGGTGCCAAAGAAGGATAGAATTTTCTTTATGTATGCAACAACAGCAGCAAGACTACTCATTGTGAAGTATTGGAAGACACAAGACCTACCCACTCTGGAAGAATGGCAGATGAAGGTGATGGACTACATGGAATTGGCGGAAATGACTGGCAGAATCCGAGACCAGGGAGAAGAGTTGATGGAAGAAGATTGGAAGAAATTTAAAGACTATTTACAGAAATATTGCAAAATTAATGAATGTTAGAATGATGTCAGAATGAAGTTAAATGGTTTAAGCAGCAATGTTATAAAGGTGTATGTAAAAATGGAAGGACTAAGATAAAAACAAAGAGGGAAAGAAATTGCTGAATTAACTAACTGAATTGGAACACAAAAAAGGGAGGCGTGAGGAGGTCAGGGAAACAAGGAAATGAATGTAAGGTATGGAAAGACTGATGTATTTTTAAAAGTGTTTTTTATCTTTTTTGTATTTTGTATTTTTTCTTCTACTTTTATTTTTGTCTTTCTTTTTCTTCTTCTTTTTAATTCATGTAATTCTTTTCTTTGAAACTTTAATAAATATCATTAAAAAAATAAAATAAAAGTACTTGTACAGTACAAGTGAGTTTGCCAGAGAACCATATTATTGGCAGGAGTGCCAGCTTGGCCCCATGACTGTGGGTGCCCAGGGCCTGGCACCAAAATTTGTGGGTGCCCGGGCACCCAGGGCATTGGCACCTATGACTCTTGGGAAACAATTACCCCAAGGAAACCAATCACCGTACCCCTCACAGCTGTTTCTTGTTTCCCTGCTTCATGGCTGGGCAACCCAAGCTTCTACACACACACACACACACACACACACACACACACACACACCGTGTTCCCCTTACCTCATAGCGCACATGGGCTGCCTGTCTGGGCACCCTTAAGGCCAAGTGGGTCCCATTGTCCAGCAAAGTATAGCCGAGTGCCTGCGCCTTCTCCTGAGTCAAAAGATCGTCCCCCGCAAAGGGAAGCCAGTCCTGGTCCACGTTGCCTCGTTTCACCACTAGGTAGAGGGCTTCGTCATCACAGAATCCCTCAGCCTGGGGCAGCACTGGGAGGGAGGCAGTAGGAAGAAGCAAGGCTTTCAGGAGCAGGAACCCTCGTCCATTCACATTCTACCTGCCCTTCCGATGCCACCGGCATGATTTAACAGTAGTACAACTTTCTAGGCAGCTGAGCAGCAGACAAGGACAATTCCTCCAAAAGGAATATTTGCATGAGGCTGGAAGCAAATGCTCTTCAGGGTAAGCCAAATGCCAAGGCTCAGGTATTGCACAGGTGCACGGAGGCACACCACTTCAGGTCGCATTGGGTCTAGGTAGGTGGGACACAGTGCCTGGCCACTCACCTGGAAAGGCCCTGGCCACACCTCCACCCCATTCACACAGTTAAGGCTCTTTGTTGTGGAGCACCTACAAAGACAAGGTGCTCCCTGTGGATTCTCAAACAGAATGTGATCCACACACAATGACAAATCATAGAATCATAGAATCATAGAGTTGGAAGAGACCACAAGGGCCATCGAGTCCAACCCCCTGCCAAGCAGGAAACACCATCAGAGCACTCCTGACATATGGTTGTCAAGCCTCTGCTTAAAGACCTCCAAAGGAGGAGACTCCACCACACTCCTTGGCAGCAAATTCCACTGTCGAACAGCTCTTACTGTCAGGAAGTTCTTCCTAATGTTTAGGTGGAATCTTCTTTCTTGTAGTTTGGATCCATTGCTCCGTGTCCGCTTCTCTGGAGCAGCAGAAAACAACCTTTCTCCCTCCTCTATGTGACATCCTTTTATATATTTGAACATGGCTATCATATCACCCCTTAACCTCCTCTTCTCCAGGCTAAACATGCCCAGCTCCCTTAGCCGTTCCTCATAAGGCATCGTTTCCAGGCCTTTGACCATTTTGGTTGCCCTCCTCTGGACACGTTCCAGTTTGTCAGTGTCCTTCTTGAACTGTGGTGCCCAGAACTGGACACAGTACTCCAGGTGAGGTCTGACCAGAGCAGAATACAGTGGCACTATTACTTCCCTTGATCTAGATGCTATACTTCTATTGATGCAGCCCAGAATTGCATTGGCTTTTTTAGCTGCCGCGTCACACTGTTGGCTCATGTCAAGTTTGTGGTCAACCAAGACTCCTAGATCCTTTTCACATGTACTGCTCTCAAGCCAGGTGTCCCCCATCTTGTATTTGTGCCTCTCATTTTTTTTGCCCAAGTGCAATACTTTACATTTCTCCCTGTTAAAATTCATCTTGTTTGTTTTGGCCCAGTTCTCTAATCTGTCAAGGTCGTTTTCATATCTGTGTTCATTTAACATGCTTTTACCACCTAGCCCACTGAAGAGTTATGATGGAGGACCTCTGTAGCCAACCCCAACGACACGATCTCAAGATGGAAGGGGAGGGAACAGCTGCAGTCGCCTGCGATTCCTGCGCAATGTTTGCCATCTTGCCAAAGGTTGCAGGCAGCTTTACCTGCAGCAATTGCATGTTGATTGCCCTCTTAAAAGACAAAGTCCAGCAACTGGAGGAACGTGTAGCTACGCTCCAAAGAATTAGAGAGCTGGAGCTCTTCTTGGAAGTAACAGAGCACACCGTCTGCACCAAGGAGGAGACAGGGGACTCCCCTGAGAAGGAGTCTAGTTCACCAACACAGGAGCCAGATATATGGAGAAACGTGACTCAAAGAAGTAGGAGGCCCAGGGTTCACTCTGATTGCTTAGAAATACACAATCGCTTTGAGGTCCTCTCCCCTAGCATGGAAGACGAAGAGCAGACTCCATTTGAGGATCTCTCCCTCATTACAGTCGATCAGGTATATGAAGACGAGCAGCAAAGTCAGTCCTCAGGGAATGTGCAGGCGACCTTGGAACGGACAGCTCACGGAAGAACCCCGACCAAACCCAAGAGGAGGCGTGTAGTGGTGATAGGGGATTCCCTACTGAGGGGAACAGAAGCAGTGATCTGTGGGCCTGGCAAGATGTCTCGGGAAGTGTGCTGTCTCCCCGGGGCTAAGATCCAAGATGTAACTGAACGACTGCAAGGAATCATAAAACCCACTGACAAATACCCCTTCCTCTTGGTTCATGTGGGAACCAATGACACTGCAAGCAATAGCCTCCAGAAGATCAAAAGAGACTACGAGGCTCTCAGCAGGAAATTGAAGCAACTAAATGCACAAATTGTCATCTCATCTGTCCTCCCAGTTGAACGACGTGGCCCAGGGAGAGAGGGGAAAATAGTGGAAGTGAACAGCTGGCTTCGCAAATGGTGTAAACAGGAACGGTTTGGATTCTTAGGTCACGGACTGCAGTTTCTTGAAGATGGACTTCTGGCAAGTGATGGGCTGCACCTCACAACGGTTGGGAGAAATGTTTTTGCCAAAAATCTCAGAAACCTCATCAGGAGGGCTTTAAACTGACTAATGTGGGGGAGGGAGACAGTGCTCCTGAAGGTAGGAGTCTATCAATTAATGAAGATGATCATCCAAATGTCATAGACCAAATGGAGCAAACAGCACGCGGACCTAATGGTGGGAGGAAAAAATCCTTAAATAAGAGACACGGGGGAATGATTAATGGACTTCAATGTCTGTACACTAATGCGCAAAGCATGGGAAATAAACAAGATGAGCTTGAGCTCTTGGTACAGCAAACTAAATATGACATAATAGGCATCACTGAAACCTGGTGGGATAAGTCCCACGATTGGAATGTAATAATGGGGGGATACAATCTATTTCAGAGAAACAGACCAGTCAAGAAAGGAGGAGGAGTGGCGTTATATGTCAGGGATGTGTATACCTGTGAAGAGATCCAAGATTTAGAACCTCAAAGCCAAAGTGAGAGCATTTGGGTCAAAATTAAGGGAGAGAAGAATAACAGAGACCTCATTGTGGGAGTTTACTATAGATCCCCAAGCCAAACGGAGGACATAGATGATGCCTTCCTGGAACAGATGGCCAAGCATGCAAAAGGAAGGGAGATAGTAGTAATGGGGGACTTCAATTACCCGGATATTTGTTGGACGTCAAACTCAGCCAAGAGCATAAGGTCAAACAGATTCCTCAACAAGAGGAAACAGCCATTTTAGATCTGGTCCTAACCAATGTTGATGACCTGGTTAGTGGGGTAGAAGTGGAAGGATCATTAGGCGCGAGTGATCATGCTCTTCTGAAGTTTACTATACAGCGGAAAGGAGCAGCCAAGCATACTAGGATTCAATTTCTTGACTTTAAGAAAGCCGACTTCATAAAACTTAGGGAAGTGCTGGGTGAGATCCCATGGACAACAATACTAAAAGGAAAGGGAGTTCATGATGGCTGGGAGTTTGTTAAGAGGGAGATACTAAAAGCACAACGTCAGGCAATACCAATGAGACGGAAACATGGAAGGTGCCTAAAGAAGCCAGGGTGGCTATCTAAAGAACTTTTAACTGAATTAAGATTAAAAAAGGATGTGTACAAAAAATGGAAAAGGGGGGAAACCACCAAAGAGGAATTCAAACAAATAGCCAGCACGTGTAGACACAAAGTCAGAAAAGCTAAAGCACAGAATGAACTCAGGCTTGCTAGAGAGGTTAAAAGCAACAAAAGAGGCTTTTATGGGTATGTTCGTAGCAAAAGGAAGAACAAAGAAACAATGGGGTCACTCAGAGGAGAAGATGGTGAAATGCAAACAGGGGACACAGAAAGGGCTGAACTCCTCAATGCCTTCTTTGCCTCAGTCTTCTCCGATAAAGAAAACAATGCCCGACCTGAAGAATTTGGAGCAAATGATTCAGCAAAGGAAACACAGCCCAGAATAACTAAGGAGATAGTAGAAGAATATTTGGCTAGTTTAGATGTATTCAAGTCTCCAGGGCCAGATGAACTGCATCCAAGAGTATTAAAAGAACTGGCAGATGTGATCTCAGAACCACTGGCAGTCATCTTTGAGAATTCCTGGAGAACAGGCGAAGTCCCGGCAGACTGGAGGAGGGCAAATGTTGTCCCTATTTTCAAAAAGGGGAAAAGAGAGGACCCAAATAATTACCGCCCAGTCAGTCTGACATCAATACCAGGGAAGATTCTGGAGCAGATCATTAAGCAAACAGTCTGTGAGCACCTAGAAAGGAATGCTATGATCACCAATAGTCAGCATGGATTTCTGAAAAATAAGTCATGTCAGACTAACCTGATCTCGTTTTTTGACAGAATTACAAGCCTGGTAGATGAAGGGAACGCAGTGGATGTAGCCTACCTTGATTTCAGCAAGGCATTTGACAAGGTGCCCCATGATATTCTTGTAAAGAAGCTGGTAAAATGCGGTCTTGACTATGCTACCACTCAGTGGATTTGTAACTGGCTGACTGACCGAACCCAAAGGGTGCTCATCAATGGTTCCTCTTCATCCTGGAGAAGAGTGACTAGTGGGGTGCCACAGGGTTCTGTCTTGGGCCCGGTCTTATTCAACATCTTTATCAACGACTTGGATGATGGACTCAAGGGCATCCTGATCAAATTTGCAGATGACACCAAACTGGGAGGGGTGGCTAACACCCCAGAGGACAGGATCACACTTCAAAACGACCTTGACAGATTAGAGAACTGGGCAAAAATAAACAAGATGAATTTTAACAGGGAGAAATGTAAAGTATTGCACTTGGGCAAAAAAAATGAGAGGCACAAATACAAGATGGGTGACACCTGGCTTGAGAGCAGAAACATGTGAAAACGATCTAGGAGTCTTGGTTGACCACAAACTTGACATGAGCCAACAGTGTGACGCGGCAGCTAAAAAAGCCAATGCAATTCTGGGCTGCATCAATAGGAGTATAGCATCTAGATCAAGGGAAGTAATAGTGCCACTGTATTCTGCTCTGGTCAGACCACACCTGGAGTACTGTGTCCAGTTCTGGGCACCACAATTCAAGAAGGACACTGACAAACTGGAACGTGTCCAGAGGAGGGCAACCAAAATGGTCAAAGGCCTGGAAACGATGCCGTATGAGGAACGGCTAAGGGAGCTGGGCATGTTTAGCCTGGAGAAGAGGAGGTTAAGGGGTGATATGATAGCCATGTTCAAATATATAAAAGGATGTCACATAGAGGAGGGAGAAAGGTTGTTTTCTGCTGCTCCAGAGAAGCGGACACGGAGCAATGGATCCAAACTACAAGAAAGAAGATTCCACCTAAACATTAGGAAGAACTTCCTGACAGTAAGAGCTGTTCGACAGTGGAATTTGCTGCCAAGGAGTGTGGTGGAGTCTCCTACTTTGGAGGTCTTTAAGCAGAGGCTTGACAACCATATGTCAGGAGTGCTCTGATGGTGTTTCCTGCTTGGCAGGGGGTTGGACTCGATGGCCCTTGTGGTCTCTTCCAACTCTATGATTCTATGATTCTATGATTCTATGAAGAGTACTTGAAGTAGAGCTACTGATTATGAAGTGAAAAGGGCCATCAATTCTCACCTTACCTAGAGCAAAAGAATCCCACAACCATTTGTCCCGCCCAACCTTCTCCTGGAAGTCCTCTCTAAGGGGCAATTTGTTTTATGCTTCTAGGCACAATTTCTAGAATAATTATTGCAGGCTAGAAACTAATCTCTATTTACTGAAAATTGCCACTCTAGTACTTAGCTCTATTTCCAGGAGTCAACAGAATCGTGGCTGGCACCCGTTGGGACTGGTAAGGCAGAAGAAACCAGAGCCAATGACCAGCAGAGCCAACTGATTCCAGCTTTACCCCCACCCTACTCCCTGCAGAGACTAAGGAGGACAAGCAGGCAGGCAGGCAGGGCAGGGCAGGGCAGGGCAGGGCAGGGCCTGCACCAATGGTAGGCAGGTGAGGGCTGGCTGAGGGAAGACTAAGGTGAGTGGGACAGTGTCCCCTCTGCCCTAGTGGACCAGCATCCCCGGCAACAGGAGGATGCCTCTTACGTTCAGCAGCTCACAGAATTCTGTAACATTACAACTTTCTTCCAGGAGCTGCCCAGGATGGAGAACTGGAGTGCCCCACTTTCGTTTTTTCCTCCCCATAACACTTCAAGGTAGGCTAAATCACCCTCTACACCAAGCATCAACATTACAAAATAATACAAATAGTTATCTAAACCTTGGCATAACTTCTCCATTTAGTCACCACTGTTTTAATGATGCCAAGCTATTCAATATTCATAGTTAAATATTTGTGTTCTTTACAGGCAAACCAGAAGTACCCTCCCTGACCCTGGTGAAATCCTAGATGCCACTTCAAATTGAACAATAGGTAATAGGTACATCTCCCCAAAATTTAGCCTTCAGCAACTAAAGTTAAGTTCACCATTTCCACTAACCGATTCTTGAATTAAATAGGAAAGTGATAAGAATGTTGGTTCCAACCGACTCACCTGCATCCTGGACCAGGGCTGTCAGAGGAACAGGGACATCAAAGGTGTCTCCCTGAGGAGTCACACTGAATCCCAATATGGGGTTTGTAGTGTAGCTTCTGATGTTATCTGGTACATACTGGGAAGATAATTTGAGCGGAGGTGAGCTCTGGTTATTCAGCATCATGACAAACCTTTGTTATTATATCACCATCATTTAGAGTGTAACAGCTCTCAAGGGAAGGAGCCTCTGTTGTGCTCATGAAAGCTAGGCATGATAGGCACCTACACTTTAACCTACAAACCATGCATTGTGGCCTACTAGATTTCATACCCTTGCAGTGTTTTTAGTTTTAATATGCTCCAGAGAGAAGGTATCCATATATTCCATCCCATCAGCTATTGACTGCAGGGACAATACACATTTGGAGTGAGAGGCAACTTTGCAGTTCCAGAGGCATAAATGAGCACCATCCCTTTCCAAGTCTCAATTCAGTTATAGGATACAGGGGGGGGGGGGAGATGCAACCTGGTGGAAAAAATTAGATGAAAGAAGCTCCATGTCCCAAGTATATTTTTTTGAGTTAGACCTTTCCAAGGATGTCATGCCAAAATTTGTTTTCCTAGCTCAGATGATTTAAGGATGGATAGTTGATGTATCTACAAGTGCTTAAGTGTTATTTAAATGTCAACTCTGAAGTTCCCCAGCCAACAGGACTACCAGCACTTCCACTCTCTATGCTTTGCCCCTTACAACTGCAATACACTCCCCCCCAAGAGCCCAAAGACTAGGCTTGGTTGGTGGCAGCACTCACCTCCCTCCCAACTCCAGGGGCATCAAAGGGGACTTGTACCACATAGCCCCGACTTCCATTGGAATACTTAGCTTCATAGATCTTATAGCCCTTCTTCTCAGCCTCAGGTAGTGGCAAGGGCCCTGAAGCATCCACAGTAATACTGACCAGCACTACATCTGGCAGGAAGGTGCCAACTGTTGCATTGAAGAGCTGGAGACTGGCATTAGTATCTGTACGGAGAAGAGAAATACTTTCTGTAAAACAAAACCTTTTTCTAGGCCAGTTCCCCATATCAATTTTGCTCATCAGGCTTACGAGTTAAATTTGCTCTCTAATGGATTTCCTCAGTTGTTCTGTCAACAAGCCCCAACAAGTATATGATGCTTCTCCTTTCTATAAATCCTTCAAGGTTGTCATTTTGCAGACATTTTCAGGACGTTAGTAAGCTAGACAATTTTCCTATTTAACAAAGCTCATCCTTCCCACAGAACATGTTTGCTTATTTGTTTATTCCTTCACCAATCCAATGTTCTTCCTTCAAAGACAAAGACCAAGGGTGGTCAACCTGTGGCTGTCCAGATGTGGTGGGTTGGCAACTCCTGGCATCCCTGACCACTGGCGGGCTGAGCGGAGTCCAGCAGCATCTGAAGACACCAAATCAGCTAGCCTCCAACAAAGAAAATGGAATCCAATAATTGGACCATATAGCCCTGTACTGACTGGCAGAGGCTCTCCAGGGTTTCATATACAAGTCATGTCCAGTCCTAAGTCATGTCCAGTCCTACCTGGAGATGCTAACATTTCAACCTGGGACCTTTGGCAATGTATGTGCTCTGCCCCTGAGCTACAGCTCTTCAGTGCAGGTGGGCAGGACCCAGGACCCATGGGCAGGACCCAGGGGACTGAGGAAGCCATCTTATACCAAGTAAGATCATCGGTCCATCAAGCTTAGTAATGTGTACACTGACTGGCATCAGCTCCTCAGGTTTTCAGACATGATTCTCGTCCAGCCCTACCCAGAAGTGCCAGGGATTGAACCTGGAAACGTCTGCATTCAATGTAAAGGCTCTACCATGGAGCGACAAGCTCTTCCCTGAATTCAAGGATCAAGAATAGACATATAGACACACACACACACACACACACACACACAGCAATAGTAAAGTGGTTCCTGTGCTCAAGACGAACATTGTAAGCCAGTGTACTCTTTGACCAAGAGTATGATGCCATCTCTGACTCTCCCACTGAAGAGTTAAGAACATCTAGGGGAATTCGGCAATTTGATCTTGCTAGAATAGAAGGCATCTACTAGCACACACAGTTGTCTGTGAAGCAGCCATCACCAATGTTTCAACAACTTTATAGAACTATTATTTACAATGAACACTCACAATCTGTAACTATGACCGGCACAAGTTGCAGAGGGGTGCTAATATCCTTCAGGATGGTATGTTTCGTAATACCCCTCTTGTCATCTTCCCACAGATGCTCTACATAAGGGGCGATTTTGTAGGTAATCATTGGTTTCCCATCAATCACATAGGTCTGGAGCAAGAGATAAACAAGTAGACCTCGTTAAAGGGACCTAATGTTAATACAAGCCATGTTGTGGCAGGATGTGTGAGAACACCTTCTCTCCCAGGTTCCCACCTTGTTGCTATTTCAATCCCAAAACATGGGCTCTGGACTTTAAGATTTGTTAAGGATTTCTAATACAGGTGTACACTTGACACATTTCATCTCCCTCATTTTGTAAGAAAGTGCCATTAAGACCATTTTGTACAGCAGGAGTGAGCATATCTACATTGTTCTTTTCTATAACTCTTTTCTAGAGCTCTGCCAACCAAAGCCAAGTGCGAAACAGTGGGCTTGTCCACATGGCTGCTTATCCCATGCCAAGAAATCACAGCTCCAAGCAGTCCTCAATTTGTCCTGCTGCTTTCCTGGGGGAAACCCACTCTCTAGTGCTAAATTGGAGCAAACATCAATCTGTAGAAAACCTAACTGATATTTGCTCCAGCGGGTTTTCCTGGGTGAAAGCAGCGGAACAAGTCTAAGTGTAGATGAGCTCAGTGTCTGAGGATAGAGAAGGGCAACATTCTCTTTCTAGAATTCAGGAGTGGGGTGGCTCCAAGCACATGCTCCGTGCCAAGGAGTAATCTAATTCCAGAACCACACTCAATATTTTCACACACAAAAATCCACTACTGATTTCCCCTCCCTCTCTCAGCAGCCTGCTTCATGGAAGAAAGCCTTTTAGTGGCTGCTGTCCTCAGGCAACTGCAGGGTCACCCACACAGGAGTTTAATGTGGATTTGAAGCAGCTGCGTCTCATCCACATGACCGCCTCCTCCTTGAACCTGCACTTCCTCACATTACATCTGGATTTTCGAATCTGAGGATAATCCAATAAGGACAGTCTAGCTAATATAAATGTGCATGTTACCCAATGGTGGACAAACACATGTGCACTGTTTGGGCATGTTAGGGTTTTTTTTATATGTGTGGTGCCATTTCACTGGGGGTCATCTGTGCAGTATACTCCTTACTCCCATTTGGTTTCTGTCCCAAAGGAAAATATGTAGTCTGTGTGGTTATTTTTTTGAAATTTAAAAATCAGCTTCTTTCTTCTTTTTTGCAGAGCTGCTCTAGCACAAACAGATGTATTAAAAATAATATTTTTATGGAAAATTAAGTTAAAATTTAATGATTGTATATGTCAGGGAACTGCCATCAGAGGCACGGGAGAAGGAGAGGGTCTCTGATTCTGCAGGGGAAGGTCCAAGCGCTAGAGGGAGACTCAGCCGGGAAGAAGGGGAAGAGAATGAGTGTAACACCAGGGATCCAGGAGAGCAACGGGACAGGGAGGTGCAGGGGCTCCAGGACTCTTCGTTGGAAGTTAGTGAGGAGAGCCCAAGCACCCCGCTGCCCACGCCCACCCTGCGCAGGAGACTCCCGCGCAGCGAGAGGCGGAGACGATTGGGCATCAAACAACTCTTATGTTGGCAACGCTTTAAGAAACGCCCACAGACAGATTCTACGAGTGACTAAGGGCAGCCACGCTGAGATGGGCTGTGCAGTCCGGAGGGTTTAACCAGGCAATCTAATGCTCAAACGGAGCAGGATTAGGCACGAGTAACTCCCAACCCATTATAGTATATTACTAAAAGAATTATATGAAAATGATGTACAGATGGTATATAACACTGGTAAAAATGGCAAAAATATTTAGAACAAGCTCTAACAAGTGCTGAAAATGCAAAGAAAAGGAAGGTATCTGTCAGGGGTTCAGAGACAGAGGCACAGGTGAGGGAGGAGACGGAGAGCGACGAGGAAGAATCCCAGGACAGTGAGGAAGAGGATGACAATGACTTGAGATCTTCCATGAGTCTCTCAAGTGAATCGGAGGATTCTCAGGAGGGGGCGCCCCTAGTCAGGACAAGGGGGGTCACAGGGGGGACCTGCCAGGAGCAGGGAAGCAGCAGGGAGACCCCGAGCGGGAGTGGGAGATCGGGGCCGGCTTCCCAGCAGGAACGAAGGGAAGAGAGGGGGGTTCCCAGTGTGACACACGGAGCGGAGCAGGAAAGAGACAGGGGAAGGAGATCGGGGGAGAACGTCCTGCCGGAAGAGGCGGAGAGTAGTACAGGGAGTAGTGTAAGTGTCAAAAGGAAGGTCAGGGGTAGCGAGCGCGCGCCAAGTTCAAATGTGGAGGCGCGCGGAAATGGAGAGAGCCCGGAGGAGGAGCCCAGCCCCAAAGCACGAAGGAGGGGGGAACAGGGATCTGAGGAATCCGCTTCAGGAGAGAGCAGGAGGGAAGGAACCCAGGGGGGCAGAAAGACCCTGCGGAAAAGGAAAGACAGGAAGAGGTGGTCTAGCACAAGCCTCTTAAGCTGGTGTAGGGGCGGGACCGATTCAGAGGGGACTTCAAATGTCTGACGTTAGAGACTAGGGGCTGAGCGCCTCGGTTGTGGAACCAATAATGAACTGCAATAAACATCCTTGTATATAAGAAGAGCTTGGCGTTGGTCTTTTGTGAGCTGAGACCTGAGGCAGCCGCTGACAGTACCTTTTTCATATGTGGTGGAATTGTAAAACAAAAATTATTGGGATTTGATTTATAATGAAATGAAAAAAATGTTTGAGATAACATTAGTTAAAAAACCAGAAGCTTTTCTGTTAGGTATTTTAGGTCAAGATTTACCAAAAGACAAGAAAAAATTATTAATGTATGTGACTACAGCGGCCAGAATTTTATTAGCTCAAAGATGGAAAAGTGATGAAATACTAACAAAAGAACAATGGCAAGAAAAATTGATGGAATATGCTGAAATGGTAAAGCTGACGGAGAGACTTAAAGATAAGGACAATAATTATTTCAAGAAAGATTAGAAATCTTTTATGATGTATATACAGAAACAAATGCACTGAAAGGGACTCACTTGCAGAATTTGATTAAGACACTTACAATTAATCAATATAAACAGAAAATATAAATATGAGGGTAAAATGTTAAGAAAATGTTAATAAGGTATCATTTCAATATATAAGGTATAGAAAATTATAGGCAGAAGAAATGAATATGTGATAAACCAGAAAGGGAAGTTGGGGGAAGTTGAGGGGGGGGGGGATAATAGAAAATATAAGATGTAATTTGTGTTTGTTTTTAGCATTGATTACTGTATTTTCTGGCGTATAAGACTACTTTTTAACCCAGGAAAATATACTCAAAAGCCGGGGGTCATAATATACTCTGGCGTATACTCTGCAGTTCCTGCAGCAACTCCCCACCAAAGGATAAAACGACAGCAAATTAAATCAGAGGACACCAAGCTCTCTAGATGAAGCAGAAATATGCTTGAAAATTGGCCCCAGAAGCTCCCGGCCACTGGGAAGTGGAGCGGATTTCCAAGCTGGACTGGAGACTGGTTTTTTAAATTTTTATTTGGTGTGTGTTGGAAGAGAGGTAGTCTTATACAGCGAGTATATCCCAAACTCTATATTTTAACTGGAAAAGTTGGGGGGGCCATCTTATACGCCCAGTCGTCTTATACGCCGAAAAATACGGTATGTGAAAATTTTGTTGGAAAATCTTAATAATAATAACAATAACAATAATAATATTTGCCCTTGCATGTACAGAAAAAAAAAGAAAGGAAGATCTTTCCCAACAAGACAAAGTAGGACCTTCTCTCTCTCAGAAATGAGAGCAACATCCTTTTATTCAAGCACAGCGCTTGCATGGCCCCATTGATTCCACCCCAAAACTTTTAAGTCAATGATCAGAGGCACCCATGCTCCTCCCTGCCTGGTCATTCTTTGCCCTTGTGTGGCACAACACACACACCTCTCTTTTGGGAACTTTCTTTTCTGAAGCCAAGATGACATGGACTAGAATTGACCAAATATGGATAACTAGAGGAATGGCACCAAAGATAAGGAAAATAGAAATCTGCCCAAAAACCTGCTCCGACCACAACGCTGTAAGGATGGAAATGAAACAAATAACAACTGGATCCTTCAGATGGAGGATGAATGACACCTTATTTAGAGATGAAGAAGTGTATAAAAAGGCCCAAAAAACCTTGAGAGACTACTTCGAAATAAATATGAACACCAATGTAGAAAAAAGAGTAATCTGGGATGCAAGCAAAGCTGTTATGAGAGGGTTTCTGATACAGCAGAATGCTATAAAGAAGAGAAGTCAAAATGAGAATAAAGATAAAATTCTGGAGAAAATAAAAGAAAATGAGAAGAAATTGAGAGCAAAACCAAAGTCCCAGGAGATTTTGAGAGAAATAAAATTATATCAAGTACAATATATGGAAATAATGAATCAGGAAATAGAATGGAAAATTAAACAAATGAGACAAAAAACATTTGAATCAGCTAATAAATGTGGGAAACTGTTGGCCTGGCAAATGAAAAAAAGACAAAAATTAAACACTATTACAAATTTAGAAGTGGAAGGAAAGAATATACATAATCCAGTTGAGATTAAAAATTGTTTTCAGAAGTATTTTAAACAATTATACATGCAAGGGCCACAGAAAGAAATGGACATAGACCAATTTTTGAAGACAAATGGATTACAAAAAATCTCTCAAGAAAGCAAGTTAATGCTGAACCATAAAATATCTGAACAGGAGGTAGAAGGTGCCATTCAAAACATGCAATTGGGAAAACTCCAGGACCGGATGGGCTGACTTCTAGATATTATAGATCTTTGAAAGAGTGGTTATTGCAACCTTTGAAAGAAGTCTGCAATGAAACATTTGAAGGGAAAAGGGCACCAGAGTCGTGGAAAGAGGCGTACATCACACTTATACCGAAATCAGAGACTGAAAAGACTCAGCTCAAGAACTACCGCCCTATATCATTACTTAATGTGGATTATAAAATTTTTGCAGACATTTTGGCCAAGAGATTGAAAAAAGTATTGATGGAAGAGATCCATAAAGATCAAGCGGGCTTTCTCCCAGGAAGACACATGTCTGATAATTTGAGGAATATAATAGATATTTTGGAAAAACTAGAAGTGAATCTAAACACTAAAGCAGTTTTGATATTTGTGGACGCGGAGAAAGCTTTTGACAACATCTCTTGGAGTTTCATGAAGAAGAACCTACATGGGATGGGGGTAGGCCAAGGCTTTGAAAATGGTATAGGTGCAATATACTCTGAACAAAAGGCTAAATTAATTGTAAATAATGTGGTTACGGAAGAATTTAAAATAGAAAAAGGGACACGACAGGGGTGCCCAATCTCCCCACTGCTTTTCATATCGGTCCTGGAGGTCCTGCTAAATATGATTAGAAGGGACCGGTTGGTTAAAGGTATACAGGTCGGAGCTAAACAATATAAATTGAGAGCATTTGCAGATGACTTAGTACTGACGTTACAGGAGCCAGAATCTAGTACTAAAAGGGTTTTAGAATTAATTCAGGAATTTGGTCAAGTGGCTGGTTTTAAACTGAATAAGTTAAAAACCAAGGTCTTAGATAAAAATTTAACACCGATTGAAAGAGATAGGTTTCAGAATGAGACAGGATTGACTGTGGTAAAGAAAGTGAAATATTTGGGGATTAACATGACAGCCAAAAATGGGAATTTATTTAAAGATAATTATGAAAAATGTTGGACTGAAGTGAAAAAAGTTTTAGAAATTTGGTCAAATTTGAAGCTTTTACTGTTGGGCCGAATTGCTGCGATAAAAATGAATGTACTGCCGAGAATGTTGTTTTTATTTCAGACATTGCAAATTGTGGACAAGATGGATTGTTTTAAGAGGTGGCAGAGAGATATTTCTAGATTTGTCTGGCAGGGCAAGAAGCCCAGAATAAAATTTAAGATACTGACAGATGCAAAGGAAAGGGGTGGATTTGCCCTGCCAGACCTTAAACTTTATTATGAATCAGCAGCATTTTGCTGGTTGAAAGAATGGCTACTTCTTGAAAACACAGACATTTTGGATTTAGAAGGTTTTAACAATGTATTTGGTTGGCATGCATATTTATGGTATGATAAGGTCAAAGCTCATAAAGCATTTAAAAATCATATTGTCAGGAAAGCTTTGTTTAATGTTTGGATAGGATATAAGGACTTGTTGGAAAATAAAACCCCAAGGTGGCTCTCACCAATGGAAGCAAAAGCTTTGAAAAAGCTCAATATGGAGGCCAAATGGCCGACATACTGGGAAATTTTGGAACAAGACAGAGATAGATTGAAATTGCAGAGTTTTGAGAAATTAAAAAACAAAGTGAGAGACTGGCTTCATTATTATCAAATAATGGAGACATATAATTTGGATAAGAAAATTGGCTTCCAGGTGGAAAAGTCAAAATTAGAAACAGAACTGTTAGAACCCAAAACTAAGAATTTGTCAAGAATGTATAATTTGCTGTTGAAATGGAATACTCAGGATGAAACGGTGAAATCTGTTATGATTAAATGGGCACAGGATGTTGGACATAATATTATGTTTGCTGACTGGGAACAGTTATGGACTACAGGTATGAAGTTTACGGCATGTAATGCCTTAAGAGAGAATATTATGAAAATGATATACAGGTGGTACATGACCCCAGTCAAGCTTGCAAAAATCTATCATTTGCCCGATAACAAATGTTGGAAATGTAAAGAAACGGAAGGTACATTCTTTCACCTTTGGTAGACGTGCCCAAAGATTAAGGCTTTCTGGGAAATGATATATAATGAACTGAAAAGGGTATTTAAATATACCTTCCTGAAGAAACCAGAGGCCTTTCTCCTGGGCATTGTCGGCCAATTGGTGCCAAAGAAGGACAGAACTTTTTTTATGTATGCAACAACAGCAGCAAGAATACTTATTGCAAAGTATTGGAAGACACAAGATCTACCCATCCTGGAAGAATGGCAGATGAAGGTGATTGACTACATGGAATTGGCAGAAATGACTGGCAGAACCCGAGACCAGGGAGAAGAGTCGGTGAAGGAAGACTGGAAGAAATTCAAAGACTACTTACAGAAACATTGTAAAATTAATGAATATTAGAAGGATGTTGGATAGAAACTAAGAGGTTTCCAGCTGTAATGCTTTAAGAGATATGAAAAAAAGAGGTTTCACAAATGGGTAAAAGTTTAATGGTAAGGATTTGCTGAGCTAACAAATCCAACTGGAATACAAAGAAGGGAGGTATGAGGAGGTCCGAGGAAATAAGTGTATGGAAGATATGTTATTGAAAATCAATGTATGTTTATTTTTCTTTTTTCTTGTTATATCTTAAAAACTTTTAATAAATATCTTTTTAAAAGAAAACAACACACACATCTCTCTTTTGACTTGCTCTTTTGTGCAAATCTGATAGACCGAAAAAATTTGTATTTCAATTTTTTAAAAAAGTCATGCTTCAAATTTGGCTTTGATGGAAAATTGTTGCACAATTCCACTACGAAGGTGCATGCATACTGGTAAACAAATACCTGCTGTCATGGCCACAATGGACCCCCGGTTTCCTGACCTGCAGGGAGAGGGGTTGGAAGAACTAATTGTGGGAAAGGGGCAGCACGGAGTGTGAACTGAGCCCATCTAGGCATGAAGAAATATTGAGATTTTGGAGGCATAAAATGGAAAGCACTCATATGTTGACAATGGCGCGCACACACAAAAAATGGCCCATATAGGCATCGACACCTTGTATGAATATGCCTTGTGAACAAACCCCTGCTGAGCCATTACAAACAATCCAGAAACTACCAGTAGATCCCAATCCACCTTCTGCCCACCCCTCTTGTAGAGTACATAGTTTAGGAGTGAAGCAATGTATGGCCATCCATTTGCCTCCCTGCCACTTAACAAATTACTCCCCATTCAAAAACACTTTGTGCTAGACCATTGAATTATCTAAAGCATCCAGGAGCAACATCCGTACCCACCTTGTAGTTACCACCTGGTGCACCAATGGGCATCTTTAGTACAATAGCATCCTTGTCACTAGCCAGTGAGTATCCCCAACTTCTGATGTCTTGTGTAGACAGTTTGTCCAGGTTGACCCCCATGTCCACTTGCAGCTCCTTGACAATGCCAGCTCCAACCAGGAGAGGAGGGATGCTCTTGGGAATAGTCCAGGTAATTGTTTCCTTCGAGTAGTGCACACCATCTGGCAGAGGGGAGTGAGGAGAGAGAGGGAAGCTTAGGGAGTCTCCAGACGGTCACTCTTTTGTGGGAGAGACTGAAGCCCATTCCAGAAGTTTAGACTTCCCAGTTAGTGGCTTAAAGGGTTCTGTTGCCCCAGCACAACAAAACCACTTTGAAAAAGAAACAGGCTCTTTGAGGGTCGGAAAGTGACAGAGAAAGGCACTGAAGTGTGGGATGAATGAATGAGCAACAGGAAGACATACTGCAAGCAAATTGGAATGAATGCAGGTTGGATGCTCATTGGCAAATAACTACCCAGCAAACAAATCAGAATGACAGAGACGGCATGTAATCTAACCTCCACATAAGCTTTTTGTGCAAGCAAACCAGGATGGATGTTAAGCAAACAGCTTGTCAGTGGAAGGAGGAACATGCCAGTTTTGGCTCCTCTTGGGGCTGAATCCACTTACTTGCCTTTTGCTCTTTCTAAAGTCTGGCAGAGGTCCTTGCTTCAATGCTCCATGTCCAAGAGCTCCCCCCCCCAAAAAAACCCCACTATTTAAAGCTGAATTCAAGCAAATGTCAGTTCTGATTTTCTGCAGATTGACCATTTGCTCTGACTGAGCTTTATGATTGGGTTTTCACAGGGAAAGCTCCAGAACAAAAAAAGAAAGGGGGGGCACTCAGACACAGAGCTTTAAATTACAGACTGTGCCTGGAAAGAGTGGAGGGAAGGTGTGAATAAGTCCTTTGTTTCTCATTTTTCTAACCTCAAATTTAGTTCTCAACATTAGTTTGCAAAAGATAAAAAAGGGAAAGGCTAAGTCCACATAAAAATCGTTCAGCATTCACCTTGTTCTTGTACAATTGCAATGGCACCAACCTGAGTAGAGCTTCAACTGAGTTCCAGTGAGTTCTGGCAGTGAGTCGTCCCCCCCCCCAAATTTTCACTAATATGAATGTTTATACACACTTTATCCCCAGTATAAGCAATGCTGTGCACCTTACTTGTCTGAAGAACTGTACTGCAAAATTCAGAGAAGCAATTTTTTAAGTATAGCTGTGTTTGTTTTCATATTGTTTCAGAAGATGTGAAGAAGGTAGGTTCACCTTTCAATGCAACTGTTTTGAATTCCCATCAAGGAGGGAATCCAAAGCATGGAAACTCTTGTGGGCTTAAGGGGTCTACAGCTCAAAAGACAGACCCCCTTGTTTACATACCTATAGGGCAGGTCACTGCTGTGTCCACCATTAGGAGCATCCAGCGCTGCTTGTAGTAGGTGCTGGACCTCACAGAGGAGAAGGGAATCCCATTGACCTGAAAACAGAAGCAGCAGCTCCTGTCTCTGCCATTTCTCATGTTTCAGTGCCTCACAGCTCAGTCCCTTTTCCCGTGAACTAGCAAGAGCAGAGTTATTTTCAATGGCATTGCAGAATTAGGCACATGCCATTCAAATTGCGCTTAGTTTGCATCATTTATGTTGGCCAAATAGTTCAGCACCTCTTGTTGCTCAGTTCAAATCCATTCATGCCAAGTTAGTACAGATAATGAGTCTACATAAAGCCCTGGTCAAGGGTCTAGCTTCCATCACCATCATTAGTACTACTCCCACTTTTCTACTTCAGTTGCAGAAATATATCATCTAACACTCAGTGAGACTTCCTAGCCAAGGCATTCTGCTGACTACATGCTACCCACCCACTACATTTCTCATTACTAAAGTGCACATTTTCCAAGCTCAAAAAGACACAGGTGTCGCTGGCCATGCCAGGGATGCTCCATGCTGAAGGGATCAAGGTAAATATATGTGCAAAATTTATCTTATGCAAGTTTTGTTTTTACTTTACAATTTTATAAGTTGCTTTACAGCTTGAGGCCATCAAAGCAGTGTAAAGACATGCACAAAAAATACAACTCTTAATTCTACAAACCATTCAAGCTCTTGCTGTTTCCTTCTGACATGCACCTCCTTATTTTTTTTGGGGGGGGGTTATGCACTTACCTCCACCTTCTGAGCCTCAGTGGCATTGTAGGGAGCCCTGAGCACAATCCTTGTGTCTGTGGTGTTGACTCCATAGCCAGCAGCATGAGCTTCTTCCACCCGCATAGCCTTCCTCCTGGCATCCATGTGAAAGACGATTTGCCAGATGGAGGAGGCCCCTGCGACAGCCTATGGGGGAGGGAGGAGAGGGAAGAAATAATTTCAGAGTTTTAAAATAACCTCCCATAGGGAAGTCTGCTGCCCCCCAGTTCTTTCTCAGTTGTGGCAAAGGAGAGAGATACCTCCGGAAAGGCAGCAGCCCAGTCCTCAGGGGGACCTGCAGGTTGATCTTGAAGAAAGCCATCTGGGATTGGTGGTACGTTCCTTCTTACAGAGACCTTGAGTGGGGAAAGGGGACATTGTAATTGGGAGAGACCAGTGGCGTAGCGTGGGGGGTGCCAGGGGTGCCGGCCGCACCGGCCGCAACATTTTGGGGGGGGGCGCGTTTGGCCGGCCCTCCTTGAGGAAGCAGGAACCCCACTGTCCTCGGACCTCCTCTGAAGGCTGGCGGTGGGGCGGAGAGACCTCCTCCCGCCTCCAGGCTTCGGAAGGATGCTCCAAAGCCTGGCGGTGGGGCGGAGAGACCTTCTCCCTGCGCCAGCCTTCGGATGGCTGTCCTGAAGACTTGTGGTGGGAGCAATGGCGTAGCGTGGGGGTGCAGGGGGGCCTGCTGCACCTGGCGCAGCATCTGGGGGCGCGCGGAAGAGACTCGAGTGCTAAGATCCATGGGTTAGGGGGCGCAAATTACTTGCCTTGCCCCGGGTGCTGAGAACCCACGCTACGCCACTGGGAGAGACTTCACAGCTACTCTCTGTACAGGATCTCCCACATGCCTTATCCAAGTCTCTCTCTCTCTCTCTCTCTCTCTCTCTCACACACACACACACACACACACACACACACACTGCAATTAGGATTTGCCAACTAAACATTTTTGCTTCTTCTGGCAACCGACATGAAATCAAGGAGCAAGGCTCCTGGCCTTTGAAGTGTATACCTCAAATTATTTTTGGCATCTCATATTTGTTTCTAACCTTTAAGCCTGCCACCCACCTCTCCCCGTGTGCATCTGGAACACACAATTTTTCCTCCACATTCTACTCCCAGATCAACTTTCACACATGACATAAGCAGAGTCAGAGAGGTTCAAGAGCATTTTAGTGTACACTGTAAATACAGGCTGTGTACACCCCATACATTCAAAGCACATGGTTTTCCCCAAAGAATCCTGGGAACTGTAGTTTACCCCTCACAGAGCTACAATTCCCATCACCTTAAAAAAAAAGAACTACAGTGCCAAGGTCCATTGGGGGAATCTGTACACTGTGTCTGCAACCTCCTGCTCTAGGAAGTGAAAGTCTTCATGCTCAGAGACTTGGCTTCTTGAAAGGCGGCAGCAGATCTCAAGGTACGCCTCTCATGCATTTCAAAATGCTGCTTGGCTCCCTAATATAAAAATTTACCTCCATATAGTTTGCCTCACAGACTATTTCTCGAGGCTGCCACGGGCCATATGAGCAGCTCACTGGAACATTAAGCACCACCGTATGCTGCATCCCAGGGTCTGTCGCTGCTGTTATCTGGATGTTCAAAGTGAAGTGCTGGTCATCCTGAATGTGGGAAGAAGAGGACCAACAGTTAACCTGCATTAAGGGTTATGCTTGCGGTGGTGGAAGTGTTCCTCCCGCAGTATAGGATGAGCTGGATTAAATATGTAACAAACATTCCAGCTGCTCAGAGAACAAAGCTGCTAGAATGTCTGCAATCCAGCAATTATGCAAGAGGGAAAGTTGTCAATTTGGCTGGAGAGAGAGGCCCTAGCCACAAGACAGTGTTTGGGGCAGGTCAAGGACTGGCACATGTTTCCAAGGGTGTTTAAAAGGAAAGCGGCTGAAGGAATTTATAGACACTGCATTAAGAAATGCCTACTAAAATGAACTTGACACAACATTTATTTGTGGATATTTTCAAATTTTAAGAGATTAAAAAGCACCTGCTTTCAGTTAGCTGTGCTTAGCTTCGTACACCTAGTGGAATAACTAGATGTCGAGGTGTTCCTGAGGACTAACCACAGGTGGCCTGAAACATAATACAACGACCCCCCTCCCTAGATGGCACCCTTGTTTGTATTCTTTGTATTCTCCTGCTTGTTTTAAATTGCTAGTCCTCATGGAAGCTACAGGGCATTGCATGCAGATCCAACTTTAAGATGCTCCTAAGACCAGGAACAGTGACTGCCTTATGTCCCAACTCCGTCACCTTCTTCTAGCAGTCTCCATGCTTAAGCACATACTTCTGCCCATAACTTTCACTCCCATCAGGAAGACTTATGGGTTCCAGGCACTGCACAGACTCAGATGCAGAATTCAAAGGCCATCACACAGGTTCAGCCGCTTTGGTCAGAGCAAGCAGATAGCACAGCTCTGGCGGGAGGTAGTTCTGCAGGCTCTGGGCCATCTGAATGGTAAATTAAGGCCTCAGTGCTTCATAGTGCCTTGCCCTTTTGATCTGAAACGTCCCCAAGTCTCTCACAGGCTGTCAGCATTGCCTAGGCTTCAATCCACTCTGCCTCAAGAGTCCATGGAGAATGCCCTAGTGCTGCCCATCCCAGTGGGCCTTCCTGTCAGCGTCAGTCAGCAGTATCAAGGAACAATGGGGGGAATGGCTTTAAGGACCCAGCTGTTCCTTTTGGACTATGTCCACACATGACATCATAGATGACATCAGGCATGGGGGCAAGTGGGTGTGTTTTGTGGGGGAATCACCTCACAGGCCAAACTGGGACCCACGCCAGGCCTCATTATGTTGGCGGCTCCTCACCGCTGTGCAAAACAGTTTGTTTTGAGCATTAAGACAGCTTCCCACAAACAGTCCAGAAGCCTCTTCACAATCCCTGCAGCATACAGCTTAGCCCTATATCCCACCATCAGAGTATAACAGCCAAGCAGCGAGGCACGGAGCTCTATATTCCCCCAAACGTCTTGTGAAATGGTGTATCCACATTTTGCTGACTGGACCTCGTCTATAGGCCAGGGCCTGCCAAACTGGTCTGGAAGGACAAGAATGTAGATCATTAGATGAGGGAAAGGGAAATCGCTTCAGAATAGTTACCCACAACAGCATTGTGTGCATTAATATTTCATTCTTTAACGTACCTCATTGAGACCCTGGCTGCAAACGTCTGACTGTGGCACCTACAGCCTGTGGCACCAGATACTCGATAGTTGGCCAGATGGGCTTTGCATGCTAACAAGAGTCATCATGCACCAGGAAACATAGTCTTGCAACCCTCAGTGATGATATCAGCTAATGCATCTCTGGAGAGGTTGTCTCAAGCCAGTGAAGCAAAGCAAACATCTGGCCACTGGCCAGAACCTGGTTAAGGCGCACATGCGGGACCCACGCACCCCCCTCTCCAAAGGTGAAAGAAAGAATGTTACATGTAGAACAACGCCCAAGTCTTCTCTTCATCAAAAGCAGGAAAAGAAACTGAACTCACCAATGGCAGCAAAGCTGATGTACTTGTTTTGGAAATAGGCTGAACTCAATCGGAGTCGGGCAAGGCTGCCTAGACACTGCACGTTAACCTGATCTGAAGGGCAAGGAGATAACAAAAAAATCAAAGTTGTTAGCAAACTGGGCACCGACCTTCTATCAGGCTCAAGTCAACATGGGAGCAAAACTCCTAAATGGTTCACAAGCCATGGTCCCAGTATCAGGTTGAGCCTCTTGGGGATGCTCAACACATCTATACGGGCTTGCTCCTCATTTCCCTTCCCTTGCCCTCCATCCTACGACTGCACCCTCTAAACAAGAACAAAGAGGAACAGCCAGAGGGGAGTTCAAAAGGTGGCAGCCCTAATTCCCTCCAGTGGCATCTAACAGTAGCCCACTTAATGACAGCCAAATCTTGTTTTCATGTTGCTGTTCTTCAATAAGTCTTTCTTTACCTTCATCTGTTCACAGCTGTGTTTTATGCTCCAGGTTGACAATGACATTCCAAAGGGTTTCCAGAATGTCTACTCCAGAAGGACCAGCATGGACTCTTTCTCCAAGACAAAGGGCCAAGATAGGAAACTGATTTGCTCCTAGGGTTGACTTCTGTTGCCCGCCCTGTGAACTTCAGTTCTCCTTCTCCCTGGCCACATGAACTGGGTGGAAGATTGCCTAGTCTTTTTACACAGCAGCACCAGGGCTCTCCCATGATATATAATGCACCCACTGAGTTTCCTCCTCTTGTGGGAAGACAGAAAGCAGGATCAGCACTAGATCCATTTTTGTGAAGTACAGTAATCCCTGACTACTGGTCTTGCTAGCTAGGGAAGATGGGAGCTGTAGTCCAAAAACAGCTGGAGATCCAAGTTTGAGAAATGCTGGTCTCGCTATTTGAGGAGGGGGGCAAAAGGAGCCAGGCTGCAGGGGCTATTTTGCGAATGGGCAGGGGAAGAAAAAGAAATGCAGCCAGTTAAGTAGGATGGGCTTGGGGTAGGAGTGGAAACATTGTAGAAGTTCAGTTAAGAGTGCCACATAAGGAGTGAACAGATTAATTCTTAAGGACTTGCATCCTTTGCTTCTACAGCAATCGGTAGACTTCTCTTCAACGCAAGTCTTCAAGACTAAAAATATGCCCTGAGCCAGCAGTGGAGAACCTGCCACCCTCTGGAAGTTGGATTCCACCCACTGACAAGGTGCAGCCAGCATGGCCAGTGTCAGGGATGATGGGGGTTGTGGTCAAGCAACATGCAGAGGGCCACAGGTTCTCATTGTAAACTTTGGTGGGCAAAAACTCACTGAATTAAATGTACTCAGGTCCATTGTGGCAGCAGATGGTGTATTTATTCATGATGTACTCTTTTCTGCATTGCTCTCAGGGCCTCAATAAGTCAGATGTTAGCAAGCAGTACAGTGGTACCTCAGGTTAAGTACTTAATTCGTTCTGGGGGCCCATTCTTAACCTGAAACTGTTCTTAACCTGAAGCACCACTTTAGCTAATGGGGCCTCCTGCTGCTGCCGCTGCGCCACCACCTCGCAATTTCTGTTCTCATCCTGAAGCAAAGTTCTTAATCCGAGGTACTATTTCTGGGTTTGCAGAGCCTGTAACCTGAAGCGTATGTAACCCGAGGTACCACTGTATATGCTAACTTAGAGTATGCTAGTGTCCCAAGTGCAAAGAGTAGCATTGCCTCCAGCTGGGTGGCTCTCAATGGGTCTGGGCTAACCCAGCAACTGTCAAATCTTGGCCAACCCATGACAGGAGCTGCAAGTATTATGATCATCCACTCCATGGCAGACAGACGCCTGGAAAAGGGCCGAGCTGCCAACTCCTGTCCTGTTTACTTTGCATGAATAAGCAGTTCAAGAGTGGGACACACCTTCTTTAAAGAGGAAAACGATGTACCCCTTCTTCCTTCCCTATTAACAGACTGTTCACAACAAGAAGGAAATCAAGGGCATGCAAAAGCTTTGAAAAATACATTAGGCATTATATTCACCAAGCCAAGTGGTTTTTACCTGCTACAGGAACAAATTGAAAGCACACTCCAGGAGCCAGAAAGCCAAGAAGCAGCAACCTGAAAAGAGAATCATGGAATAGTGGTTGACGCTGCCTGCAAACAGTGGAAGGCAGACAGAGGGAGGCCAGTTACAGATAGGTAGCCGTGTTGGTCTGCAATAGTCAAAATAAAAAAATTCCTTCCAGTAGCACCTTAAAGACCAACTAAGTTAGTTCTTGGTATGAGCTTTCGTGTGCATGCACACTTCTTCAGATACCAAGAACTAACTTAGTTGGTCTTTAAGGTGCTACTGGAAGGAATTTTTTTATTTAGAGGGAGGCCAGCCTTTCCTAGGTTGCTCCCAGACTGTCTCTCTTCTCTTCTCTTCTCTTCTCTTCTCTTCTCTTCTCTTTTCTTTTCTTTTCTTTTCTTTTCTTTTCTTTTCATCTTAAACTGCCTCAGCTATTAGAAACCTGGCAAAACACGGAACAAGAGTGGGGGAGCCAAAGGGAGATAACACCAAAGATGGTTCTGCATCTTTACTGTTGCTCCAGAAGGGTAGAAGCAAAACTATAGGCGCAGAAGTAGCAAGGGAACAGATTTCAGCTACATGTTTGGAGATGTTGCTTAACAGCAAGAGCCATTCAGCAGTCTTTCATAAGATGGCAACATCTCCTTCACTGGAAGTACTTAAGCACAGCAGGGGCAGACTTTGGTAATATGGCGCCCTGAGGGAAGGCAAATTCTGGCACCCCCCTAAATATTATTTTCATGCCATCCTTGCTCTCACATGCTCTGTGCATGCTCTCAAGTGCACTACATCATAATTGTGGCAACTCAATTGCCTGTCTGGCTGGGGCCTAATTTTGAGTTGGTCCCCATATAAACAAAGGTTTTTTTGGTTGTTTTTGTTGTTGTTCTTGTGTGTCTCCTTGGCTTGGTGTCCTGTGCAAAGGAACCACCCGCACTGCCCTAAATCTGGCACTGAGTAGAGGCTTGGCAACCACCTGCCAGGGATACTAGCTGCAAGTTTCCTGAACTGAGCAGAGGGCATTGACTAGATGAATCCCAAGATGGCTTCCAAATCTGAAAGAGTTTTGCTTGGGCATCTTTGCTAACAAAGTTTTCTATTAATCTGGAGCATGCCCAATGGGCTGTCTCCTCTTTCTCTCGGGGTTGGGGAGTCTGGGGTGGGAGGGTGTGAAAAGAGCAGCCAGCTGGGAGGAAAACATAGTCTGTGGAGTAGAGAAGCCTAAGGTG
Source organism: Podarcis vaucheri (assembly GCF_965113315.1). Classification (NCBI taxonomy): domain Eukaryota; kingdom Metazoa; phylum Chordata; class Lepidosauria; order Squamata; family Lacertidae; genus Podarcis; species Podarcis vaucheri. The sequence continues at coordinate 1,181,605 of NC_138755.1, forward strand.
TTCCAGGCTAGGACACTCTCCACACCCCAGTTGCTACACATACCCACGAGAATACAGAGCCTTAGCCAGTGGCCCAGCCATTAGGCAAGGTGAGGCAGCCACCAGAGGCTGCCAATAGTGGAGAGGGAGAGAAGGCAGAGCGCCCTGCGATGGTTGGAGACCACAGGTGTGTGGAGGATGTAGCGCCTGACCTGCAAGAGTTATTTGCAGCTTAATCACAAATATATCAGAACAGTTTCCATAAGTGAAAAACCTAGTGAAAACATAGAAACCAAGACGACTTTAAGAAAGAGCAGGCTAGAAAACCAGTGAAGTCAGATGTGCATAATAGCATCGCCTGCCTGGCCAGGGAGTCTCGCTTTAAGAAAAACGCTTCTGTCTGTCTGAACCGGAGTAGAAGCAGCGGGGGTGCGGAAGGCAACGGGACTCCTGGGGGGGGGGGGCAGCCCTACAGCCAGTAGGTTCAACAGGAAACCTCCTTTATCCGTGGAGGGGAGTTGGCACCGGGCGGCCCCCGCGCAGGAAACCTTGCTGGTCGCTCATTCCAGTACCAGAAGCGCCCCTCTCTCTCACCTGCCCCCCCCCCGCCCCGACTCACCTGGCCGCGGGGCTCCAGCTCCCCATCTTGCCGGACCAGCAAGGCGTCCCCGACCCTCCGCCGCCGCCGCCGCGCCCCGCGCGCCTTTCAAGGGCTCCGCGCCCGCCCAGCTGCGCCCAATTAGCAGCTGCCCCGCCCGCGCAGGAGAGGCGCTGGCCGGACAGGAGGGGGCGGGCAGCTGCCCTTTTCCGGGGGGGGGTGACCCCAGCGGGGAGCCCGCGGGCAGCATCTCCGTCCCACCTGGTCTGGTTTCCACCCAGGCAGCCCCGCATGGGAAAGAGTTGCTCCCCTGTCCTCCTCCGCCTCCATGTGGCCCAGGGGGGAGGCGGGGGGGGGGCTTACAGTATTTCAAAACACACGCTTCCTCCAGCAGCTGCCTGTGGTCTTTCCTGCCCTGTCCATATTCACCCTCAGCTGACAAATCAGAAAAGAATTCCAAGCGTTTCACCAACCAATCCTTCAACTGCATTCGAACCATACATCTTCTTCATTTGACCTTTTTAGGCCACCCTTCACTGAAATCATTTCTGGGGCTGTACACATCATTTAAAAACTGCTGCACCTAAGAACAATCTCTGAGTATCTCACAGTCTTCACTTAATGCAACTGTTGAAGAGCAGAACCCTATTAATCCGTTACTGCTAAAGGATTCCTCAGGATTCCCATGTCACCCTGAAGACTTTATTTCTTATTTCAGCCAAAATTTAAGGGACGTTTGCTGTTAAAATGTCTACCAATCAAATCCCATACATGTCTGCTCAGAAGTAAGACCCCCTGAATTCAATTGGGCATGCTCCTCTGTAAGTGGGGTTAGAATTGCAGGCACATTCCATTGTCTCTTGAGGCAATGCTAACAGCATTACATCAACAACATGCTGCAGAAATAGTCCTGCAAATAACAAAAGAAAGAAAGAAAGAAAGAAAGAAAGAAAGAAAGAAAGAAAGAACACCAATTTGGACAAGCACTTGGCGAGAGAACCGCCACCTACACTTCTGACTGAAGCTTCCAGAAGCTCACCAGATGGGCCACATCCTTTGCATTCCAGGGGACGCACTCAAGAGCCACTTGATCTCCCTTGGCGGCCTGCCACTGAGGTGGAAATGTAAAGGGATGGGAGGAAATAAAGCCAGGACAGGCATTTAAAATGAACATGTGAACATAGCATTTTGGTCAACTCTTGGTCATGTGATGTTATTCTGTGGCTCAGCATGCCATTAGATGAGTGAGAGTGGAGGGAAGTATTTGAACTTGCCTAGAGTGGCCAAAAACAACACCCATCGCAGCCTAGACCATCCCTTGAGTTATCCATTTCATCTGATGCTAGAAGTGGTCTGGAAACTTTATAGGTTTTTATAGAGTATGGAGAGGAAGAAAGAAGATGCCATACTTTAAGAACCAAGGTGAATGGGTGCTGGAGCTTATGCTTGGTTGCAAGCCATACTCCCTGAACTGGAGGACCCACCTCACTGATTTATTATAGGTGATGGAATGCACTCTGCACATGACCTGGGGTACTTTTGTTCTTTTTCTAGACCAGGGGTCTGCAACCCGCGGCTCCGGAGCCGCATGCGGCTCTTTTACATCTTTGCTGCGGCTCCGGGGCAGATACTAGCGAGGGGAGGAGGCGCATTGTGCGCCCCGACACTCCTCACTGTGGTGGGCGCTGTACTGGCTGTAACGTCGCATGGGGGCGGTGCGTGCGTTAGTCACGCACCGTCCCGACGTCACCTTCCCACCCGCTGTCAGATCGTGGCTCCAGAGATATATTTGTTTTAAATGTCGCAATGGTTTTGTGGCTCCCAGTTGTTCTTTTTTCTTTGGAAACGGGTGCAAGTGGCTCTTTTTGTCTTAAAGGTTGCAGACCCCTGTTCTAGACATACTAAGCCCTGGTAAACCCTCGCCAGACTTGATTGAGGCAGAAGAAGTGAGGGAAAGCTGTACCTCCTGGAAAAGGGGGGGGGAGTTACAAAACACTGGGAGACTATTGGGATGGTCAGTTAGAGAAAAGGGGGTGATGTGACTTGACCTTGTGCGTTTGCAACTTTTGGGATTAGGAATGTGGGCAACCGCCATATTATAAATTCCTCTCACTTTCAATTCCTTTTATCGCCTATTGACAGAACTGTTGCTTTTCAAAGCTTTCACTTTTGGCTGCAAACAGACAGATAATTTTGCCTAGAAGGCATTTTAGTTTAAACATTTTAGTTTTTAAACATTTTAGTTTAAAGACTGGCATGATGCGCTATGCAAGTCTCATCAGCTGCTTTTTATTTCCTACACCCATGCTTTTAGTGAGCAGAATTTCAACAGATGCATTTTTACTTTTATTTAACCAACAAATTTATATACTGCTTGATTGTACTAATATTTCTACAAGAAATATTAAAATTACCAATGAAGAATCATAGAATCATAGAGTTGGAAGAGACCACAAGGGCCATCGAGTCCAACCCCCTGCCAAGCAGGAAACACCATCAGAGCACTCCTGACATATGGTTGTCAAGCCTCTGCTTAAAGACCTCCAAAGTAGGAGACTCCACCACACTCCTTGGCAGCAAATTCCACTGTCGAACAGCTCTTACTGTCAGGAAGTTCTTCCTAATGTTTAGGTGGAATCTTCTTTCTTGTAGTTTGGATCCATTGCTCCGTGTCCGCTTCTCTGGAGCAGCAGAAAACAACCTTTCTCCCTCCTCTATGTGACATCCTTTTATATATTTGAACATGGCTATCATATCACCCCTTAACCTCCTCTTCTCCAGGCTAAACATGCCCAGCTCCCTTAGCCGTTCCTCATAAGGCATCGTTTCCAGGCCTTTGACCATTTTGGTTGCCCTCCTCTGGACACGTTCCAGTTTGTCAGTGTCCTTCTTGAACTGTGGTGCCCAGAACTGGACACAGTACTCCAGGTGAGGTCTGACCAGAGCAGAATACAGTGGCACTATTACTTCCCTTGATCTAGATGCTATACTCCTATTGATGCAGCCCAGAATTGCATTGGCTTTTTTAGCTGCCGCGTCACAGTGTTGGCATAACATGGCATAAAGAGGTTCACCTGTAGTGGGTCAAGGCCAAGGGTCTCTGTCGGTACAGAGAGTGGTAATCTCCTCCTCCTTGTTTCTTATGAACATTGCCAGAAGGAAGGATAATTTCTAGGGCTTGGAGGTGGGGGTCTGCTCAAACCCACACTGAAGGTCTGTTGTGATTTGCTCAGGGCCAGTCAAGTCTGCAAAAGTCTCTTCCTGTTACCTGCCTTCTTAAGACTGAAAATACACAGCAGCCAAGGGCTTTAGCTCAGAAACATTTTTTGTGCAAGCTTATATGCCATTTGTAGATACTGATTTGTCCCAGTGAATGTATCATTGTACTGACCTTGTGGGTTACATTTGAGAGTTACAGGACTCACAGTATAGCCATCTCATAACTTGCTGAAGATGTTTAGTCATTACTTCTGAGAAAGAGAGGGAGGGACCGAATGCTGCCTCCACCCAGACTATTTGGTTCAAGAGGCTGACTTTATTTTCCTGCCTCCTGGTGGCTGATTGAGGCTGCCTTTGGAGAGAGAGAGGACCGTGTGCCAACAAAGACAGGAAGAAATTCACTGGTGACTACAAGCTGTGATCAAAGGCTTGGATGGCATGTTGGCCTTGCTGTTTTCACCTCCTGTTAAATATTCTGTGGGCTAAATAAGTCAAAGCCAGCCAAGCTGGGCAGGAAGCACACAGCGGAAGCATTCTGCCAGCAGTTAATTGGGGTTAAAAAACTAGCTTTTGCTGCACATTCAAAGGGACAAAAGGCAAAGGAAGCATTTCTGCTGCACCATTCAGACCACTGTCTTCACAGCATCTTTATGTTGAGATGCAGATAACACTGGGTGTCTGTGGAGTCACCGCAGTGCTCATGGCATGTTGGGTTAGGCTTCTCATTTAGAGATCAACCACTAAGTCCAGCTTGCAAAATGAGACCCATCTTCAGCCTACTTTCTATTTCAGAGGTTGCCAACTAACCAAGAAAAACATTTTTCTTGTTCCTGTGCTAAAGGCAGCTTGGGCTACAGAAAATGGCAGAATTCATGGCACTTCCATGCATGCGGATAAACATGGTCACTTGCTAATGTCTGTGGGTCAAACTTGACACAGGAGCAGTGTCAAATAAAGATGTGGCAACCCTGCTATCTCTGTTTGCATGTTTTCTAGCTATATTTTTTCCTGCCTCATGTCAGCAAATGCCTGTCTCAAGGGACAAGGGAAGAGTGCACCTTCACAGGTGTAGTCAAACTGCTGAAGGGTTACTGCTGTGACTGTAGAAACAGTTTAAGGGAAACGACTGTCTTGAGGCAAGGCGCAACCCCATTAAGGGTCCTCATTACCCCCATTTGGAAGCATTAGTACAGGTGGAGATGGAGAGCCATGGTGCCAAGGCTGCAATCTTTGTACACACTTGCTTACTTCTTATTGTATTTGCTGGTCACTTTTCTCACAGACGAACCAAAAAGTGACAACCAGCTAAGAACATTCATCCAATAAAAATCTAAAAACATAGCAGAACAGATAAAACACATGAGGACTTACTAATCCCACAGAAAGAGGCCTCAATGCTACCCTTCAAATTAAAGTATAAACTGGGTAAAGATACAAGTCTTTGCCTGGTGCGTAAAAACAGGTAAAGGCTTGCCTCCCTCCCTGGGAAAGCATTCCACAAGTGGGGAGCCACCACTCCAAAGGCCAGATCTTGGGAGTATAGATGCCTAGGTTTGGACTGCAAGAGGTCTATGTTTGCTTGGGAACATCCCATTTAATGGGACTTATTTTTGAGTAAACTCAGACTTCATGTTTCTGCTCTACTGTTGCCAGCTTTTATTATTTTTGATGTCCTTTGCCTTTAACAACAACTAGCAACAAATGTTAGCAGGTGTAATCTAAGGCTTATCTCCATACTATGAAAAGCACCACCTGTGGATGTCTACACCACATGCTGCTGTTAAAGACACAAGCTAGTTATTTTTCTGGTGAGTTGGCAACTCCACTTTGCTCCCATCAGTCTGTAAGCCACTCCTTGCCCGCCCCCGACAGCACACACCTCTCCTCCCAGTCCAGGGAAGCTGGCGGTTTCTTTGTGCACAAGTTTCATTCCAGCTCTAATGCCTGTTTGGCTGTGTGCAGAACCCGAACAAGCCCACACTTGAATTAAACTAACAAAATCTGACAAGGCAATGTCTGGCCTGACAGCAGGAGAGGAAGACACTTTCCTGTGCTTCAGGCAGGAAATTCACCAAGACAGTCAGATGGATGTTTAGTTGGAATGAAGAGGGGAGGATGCATGTGCATGCAAGGTCTTTTTCCTCTTAACAGTCTTTCTAGCCAGGAACAGTCTGATGTGGGAGTATAGATTGAAATGGGATTTACAGCCTTTTTGGCTTCAGAAACCAGCAAGTAAGATAGAACTGCTTAAGTAACCTGTCGGAGGTGGTGTCTAAGGACACTGAGATACATAATCCTCCAGTTCATCTGCCCAGCTGCCTGTCCTCCTTCACCTGCTTAACCATCTCAGGAAACTCAGGTAACTGCTCATCAAGGGCTGCTTCTGTTTTGTTCTGCATGGCCAACACTCCCCCAAATCTCTGCTTCACAGACTTCAGGATATTCATTCTTCTTTTCTTTAAAATGTGCCATGCATTCAATTTGCTGGGGATTAAACACACAACAAACCTCATCTGAGCACCTAACTACAGATGTGTGTAAGAGAGTCCTAAAGCCATTTTTTTTTTTAAAGCGAAGCTCCTCTGGAGAGGGAAATTTAGACTAGATGGTTTGCAAGGGGGAGGGAATACTTAGCCATTTACTTACCTTTCCAAGCAGACATCTAAGCACAGTGGAAACATATAACTGGAATCCTGTGAAGAGGGAGATTTTGCAGTACAGACAGGGCAACATCCTCCCCGCCTTCTTGTGAAGCAGTTTGCATTTTTGGGAGGGTATCAAAATACTTTTACATGCATTTGGATGTAGCATGTAATTAGGCTCTGGGACTCACCACAGGAAGTTCAGTACATGTTGGACCAAGGCTCCTCAAATAATTTAAGGCAATTATATTAATAAATCTTGAGTGGCAGTCATTGTACAAGAACTAGAGACTTGCCTTCTTTTCTTTTTTAATGAAGCATGGAGTCCAAGTGGGAGGCAACAATTGCAAGGGGGAAAAACACTTTTAGAATTAACCAGGAAGTCCCCTCTACAAAAATTGATGCATGTGTGACTTTAGATTTTTCTCTATAGCACAGAAGACTGTCATAAACATAAATTATATTTGTGACCTCAGTCATTGGTTAAAACACTAAAAGGCAGTAGTGGGATCCTTTTTCACAAAGCTATTGGTTGGAATGGCACCTGCATATTTCCCTGTGTATCTCTTGTTCTGCAAGAGACTTTTGCTTGCTTACTTTTTTTAAAAAAGGAAGCAGTTGGGGGGGGGGGGAAACCCTGAAGCTGGGGGCCCTTGCTTCAAGATCAATACAGCAGATTCACTTACACCTCCTCCTGGGGAGGGTCTGAGTGGTGCACACATTTCTGTTGTGTGTGCTGCTAGACTGTCTCCACTTTGGTTGCATGGGAAAGGGGCAAATGGCAGGTGCTGAAATTGCCTCTGCTGCCCAACTCCTAAGTCCTGTCCTTTCTCTTCCATTCTTCTCTTCCCCCTAAACCCTAGAAATTAATAAATGGTAGAATTTTGATTATCTGAAGGATTGAAGGGAAGATTGGAGACCAATGGAAAAGTGCTGGCAAAGCTTACTTTCCAAGTCAGGGTCTCACCCAGGATAGATGCATTAACATGACAAAAGCTGTTGATGGCCCATCTGAGAGGAATCTTGGGCCTGGGCAAACTGAGGTTGCCATGGGATTGGTGTGTGTGTTTGAGGTGACACAAAAAGAGAGTCTTTTGAGCAAGGTGTGTTGGGAAGAAGGGAGAGGTCAGAGACTGAGATCCATCTTGGGCAGGCTGGCTGAAGGCAGGCTGGGAGAGTTGCCTTGGACTCCAGACCTGCACTGCTGTGGGGGACAAGCACCTCTCGAAATGACCAAGCTGTAAGATCTGGACTCTCTATAGGCAGACTGAATGTGTAAAGAGGTGAATAAACCATAGTTCTTAAAGCTACAACAGTCTCCAATGTGTCTCAATTCCCCAAAGGATCACAGACCCTGGGTGAGCACCTGGAACCCCCTGGAATCTTGCTACCAACCGGCAGAGAGAATGGGTGGCACCCAACTCTTGTAACATTATTGTTTTTACCTAGTCACCTTAGTGGTATGGAGAACTAGAGATCATGCAGGTGTGCTGGCTCAGACACCCTCAGAAGGCATAAATTCATAAACTTGTGGTGCCTGCCATATATTGTTGAACTCCAACTCCCATTGTCTCCAGCCAGCCCAGCCAACCATCAGGGACAATGGGAGTTGTGGTCCAGCAACATCTGAAGGCCATCATGTTGGCTACCTTGCTTTAGGGCTTTATAATTCCAAACCATCAACTTTAATTACTCCTGGAAGGCAACAGAAGATGGGCTGTCTCACTCTATTGAATCATTGCTAGTGACGGCCACACAAAGACTGTGTTGCAGTAGTTTAGCCAAAAGGTTACAAAAGTATGAATGGCATGAAGAGGGACTGAATTAAACAAACAAACAGGTTAAAATAATTATAACAGGTACAATGAAGCTCAGTGGCCCGCATTCCAGCCACCATCATATTTTTGGACCTTATTGCAGGAACTCCTGAAGGCTGTGAGCCAGACTGACCAAGGGAAGTTGTCTATGCTGGGTAATGTCCACAGAATGTAAGATGGCAGGATCCCAAAGGATGTGCTTTTTGGGGCTTCAGGCACCAGGCCTACTGGCAGACCAACTCTGTGTTAAAAAGATGTCTGCAAATGTGACACAAAGGCTGGCAACATTAAACCTGCCATATGAGAATTCCTTGCAGATGACCAGTGTCCGGAAACAGTCAGGTTGTGCATCCACAACAGTGACCAGAGGAAAAATGACCACTGGGGGTGAGAGCTGAGAGATGAAATGTCATGGTGCATCTGTAACAGCGAAACCAGGCACCTTCATCTGCCCCAGCTGCAACAAAACATGGCGCTCCCGTATTGGTCTCTGCAGTCACAGCAGGTGCTGTAACTATCCAATAGTTTGAATTTATCTCTGATGACACACTCTTCTATTGTCTCTCTAGACAGACAAATGCCAACAACATGGTCAACAGAGTACTTACCTGTTATCAGTGTGTTACCAATGCTTCCTGTGGCCATTTTGGGGTTTGTTTAATTGTGTTATTATGGTACTTACAACCTATTTATATATGATGCAAATACCATATGTACATATGTACAGTGGTACCTCAGGTTAAGTACTTAATTCGTTCCGGAGGTCCATTCTTAACCTGGAACTGTTCTTAACCTGAAGCACCACTTTAGCTAATGGGGCCTCCTGCTGCTGCGCTGCCAGAGCACAATTTCTATTCTTATCCTGAAGCAAAGTTCTTAACCCGAGGTACTATTTCTGGGTTAGCGGAGTCTGTAACCTGAAGCATATGTAACCTGAAGCGTATGTAACCCGAGGTACCACTGTATATGGGTGTGTGTTTTAAATATGTTGTAAGTCATCTGGACCCCTTCATGGATCACTGCCTTGCCGTGGCGAAGGGGCTTGAATAACTCAGAGAAGCTATGAGCTGAGCTGTGCAGGGCCACCCAAGATGAACGGGTCATAGTGGAGAGTTTTGACCAAACGTGATCCACCTGGAGCAGGAACCGGCAAGCCACTCCAGTATCCCTGCCAAGAAAACTCCATGGACAAAGACAACAGGCATATAAAAGTTATGATGCTGGAAGATGAGCCCCTCAGGTCGGAAGGCGTCCAACATGCTACTGGGGAAGAGCGGAGGACAAGTACAAGTAGATCCAGAGCTGATGAAGAGGCTGGGCCAAAGCCGAAAGGACGCTCAGTTGTGGATATGCCTGGAAGCGAAAGGAAAGTCCAATGCTGTAAAGAAAAATATTGCATAGGAACCTGGAATGTAAGAACCATGAACCTGGGTAAGTTGGATGTGGTCAAAAATGAGGGCACAAGGAGTAAGTGGCCCTTTTACATAAGCATGACCCCAGCCTGACTCTGCTACATAAAGAGGTGGAGAAAAGCAGAGATGTTTGTTTGTATAAAAGTATTTATTTATTTATTTTAAATGATCTTTATTGAAAAAAGAATTTTTAAAATCACAAAGAAAAAAGAAAAACAAAATTACAAAAAAGACAAAAAAAAACAGAAATGAAAAAGAAAAAATAACACCCTCATTTTCAAATTCTCCACTTTCTTTACCTTCTTTCCATGACCTCCTCCTCCTCCCATCTCTTGTATCTTGATTGATAATTGTCACAGCAAATCCTTTCCATAATTCATAATATTCTGTCTATACATTACCTTGCTCTGTTTTCATCTTATCTTATGTTAAACCTTAAAATTTAAAACTTATTTATACCAGCTTCTCATAACCATTACCTTTTTACCTAATTCTTTAAACATTCTTACAAGAGCCTAGTAATTTCATTTCAACATTTTTGCAACTTTCATAAAAACATTTCTGACAATATAAAAAAAAGAGAATAAAAACAATCCAATCTTCTTCCAGCGTCTCCTCCCCCCGGTCCCGGGATTATCAGTCCTTTTTGTCCCAATTAGTCTGGCCCATTTAACCTGGTGATCTTATATCCGAGGCCATCAAATCTCTTCCATGTCCCTTCCGCAGTTCTTCTTCATATTTTCCTTTCACTCGTGGGAACTCCAGCTTGATAGTGTTTTTGACCCTTTTCGACAGATCAGCCCCTTTCTCATAGTCCAGACTAAACTCCATGTAGTATTTTAAAGCATATTTCAAGTAGTAAACATGTTTCCAATTCCCTCCAAGATAAGTCCCAACAGCTCCAAACCTCTGACGGCCCATTGCCAGATTCTGAGAGTCCAAACATCCCTGCATATGGGGGTCAGTCCAACCCCCCATTTCCAGCCAAATTTGTTTTTCAGAATCTGGTTTTTTCCAAGTTCATTTATCAAGTCCAAAGACTCATTTTCTTGCTGGGCCAAAAGTCCCTCCATCTCAGGCGCCAAAGGTTCAGCAAGGTCCTCTTCTTTCAGTTGTTCTGTCATGGCACGCTCCTGTTTTGGTTCCTTGGTGGGCTCCATATGATTTCCCACTACCTGTTCAAAGGTTCTGGCCGCATTAGTCATAAAGTCCATCTTCTGACTTAACTGATCCAATAGGGCACTTATTTTGCAGAAAGCACCCAACAGTGCTTCTGAAGGCATTGTCCTGCAAGGTCACAAATTCTTTCCCACAGTTGTAATCAATAACAGCTGCAAGTTCCCAGGGTTTTGTTACAATCTCACAGTGCCCCTCTAGGGGGAAAGCTTCTGGTAGTTCTTTCCCTTAGAAACAATAACAACACAGTTTCTTTTTAAAGATATTTTGTCCATATTTGTTCTTTTAAAAGACGAAAGGAAACAATGGAGTCACAATGTTTCTCTTCTTTTAACTATCTGTCAAGACATTTATTTCTGGTCAATGAGCTTCAAATGTCAAATCTGACACCCTGCTCCAGGGTCAGGACGGTGGAAAAATTACTTTACTTTAACTTCACTTCTGCAGGTTTAAACGGCTCAGGAAAACCCCCCCTTCTTCTCCTGCTACCGAAGAGGGGTTCAGCAATTTAAAATGATGAAAGTCGATCCTTTAAAAATAATTTTTGAGGCTCTAGTTTGTATTGTCTTTGCTTTGTTCTAACTACAAAGAAACGGAAGGGTGACTTCCTGTTTATCCTTCCCGTTTCAGTACCAAATTAGGGTTCGTTTTAAAGTCCAAATTCCTTCTTATTTCGCCAATTCTTATCTGAAGTCCAAATATTTACTGTTCCAGTACTCACGGTTGGTTATTTTAGATGCCAAATTGTCCCAGGAAAAAGGCAGCGCTCTCCGGCAACGGCTATGCGGCTTCGCTCCACAGAAAAAGCAGTAAACTCACAGCACCGTGCCACTTCCCCCTCTTCACTTCAGAGCCCGTTTGTGGGTTCCTTTGTGGGTTGGGGGGGCGCTAAGGGTGCCCGCCGAGTCCCACGGTCACAGGCTTCATCCGCCTGTGATTTCCAGAAGGGTCCCCGCTACGCCGCAGCGGAAAAGACCCGTTTCTTGCGGAGCTGGTCCCTCCGGTTCAGAGGGAGTCTGCCATTGCTGGTGGCGCCACCCCGGAAGTCCTTTGTATAAAAGTATTTAATTAAACCTACATTATTATTATTATTATTATTTATCACATTCAGATAGAAGGTCATGGTCAGCCTGGCTCCCTTGCCCCTAAACCTCACCTCCACCCATAGCATGCGCAAAGACTTGAGACTGTTGGAACCGGGAACTTATTTACTAGTTTTGGCTTATAAATCGCCACTCACCTACGACCTGTGGCAAGTAAGAACTGGCAACCTTGCAGGGACACACAGTATTGAGTTGCTCAGAACTCAGTACTGCATGAATGGAGACTGCCCTCCCCGGGACTCTGATGTCATTCAGATAACATCAAGCTAATGGTTTCCTTTGGAATATGTAATCTGGTATAATTTCCTCAGTGCACAGTCTATAGAAAATAACAGGAGCATTTAAATTTGGTTTGTGATGTGTAACTGAGTGTTTGCCTTGATTAATTTTTTCTTGGGTGAAGTCTAGAGTGATTTTGTTTTTTTTTTTAAAAAAATGATATTTATTACGTTTCGAACAGTTTCAACACAACACTACAAACAAAAAGAAAAAAGGGGAAAAAAGAACAATACAAATACAATACAAAAACACTGCATACAAAACCAAACAAAAACAATTTAAAAACACCTCAAACATTTTCAATATCTTATCTTTCATTCGCTTATTTCCAACGACCTCCTCTCACCTCCCTTTTTGTATTCCACTTCTATTAATTGTTTCAGCAATTCCTTTCCATCTTCCTCTGTTTCCTATCCTATAATTATCTTAACACATTCTTGCCTTATTTTTTCCTTTAATTTTCTGTTAATCTATTTATACTTAATTCCTTATAACATTTCTACTAAAGCCATATAACTTCATTCCAACATTCTTCTAACATTCATTAATTTTACAATATTTCTATAAATAGTCTTTAAACTTTTTCCAGTCTTCTTCCCCCGACTCTTCTCCCTGGTCTCGGATCTTGCCAGTCATTTCCGCCAATTCCATATAGTCCATCAACTTCATCTGCCATTATCCAACACTTCAGTGCTTTCAAGAAGCAACCATTCTCTCAGCCAGCAAAAAGCAGATGGTTCACAACAAAGTTTAGGGCAGGGCAAGTCCACCTCCTTCTTTGGCATCCGTCAATATCTTAAATTTTACTCGAGGCTTCCTGCCCTGCCAAACAAATCTAGGGACGTCCCTCTGCCACCTCCTGAAACAATCCATCCCATCCAAAGCTTGCAATGTTTGAAACAAAAGCAACATCCCCGACAACACAGCAACCCTCTTCCCCACCATAGCAACTCGGCCCAACAATAACAACTTCAGATTTGTCCATATTTCCAAATCCCCCTTCTCTTCAATCCAACGTCCTTCACAGTTATCCTTGAATAAATTCACATTTCTGGCGGTCATACTAACCCCCCAAATACCTCTCTTTCTCAACCGATGTTAGTCCTGTCTCCTCCTGAAACTCTCTCAAGCTTTCCTTTTCCTCAGGTAGGGCTCTGATCCTCAAATTCATCTGTTTCTCTTTAAGTTCAATCATATCCAATGTCAGCTTGTGTTCATCAAGTTGTCCTTGTATGGATGGGACTCTCTCTCTCTCCAGTTGTGTTGCTTTACATTCAGCAGCAAGGGTTTTCTCCTTGACTTCATCCACAGTTTGCCGTGTCAAAGTAGATTCCTGTATCAATTTCTGGATGGTTTCTGTATTGGTATTCACCTTTTGTCCCAGATTATTTAAACTTTCTGCCATTAAGTCTATTTTAATATTTGCAGCACCCACTTTCACATTTATCATGTCTGTTTTCTTGTGAAGCTGTTCCAGCGAATCGTTTATTTTCACTAATACGACAGCTAAGGCCTCTTCTGTCGACATTCCGTCTGTTTTTTCCTTTCCATTTGCCATAACACTTAAAAGATTCAAGGTCAATCCCAGAGTCTCACAATTCTTTATCTTGCAGCTGGAAATTCCCCTAGCCCAGCTCCTGTAGAGCAACCAATTTCAAAAGCTTCCACTAGGGGAAAACAGTTTCTATTTGTATTAGTCAGTACTGTCCTCTTAAAAGAGGACAATGTTCCAATAATCCAAAGTTAGTTTCAGTTTTCAGTTACTTTTAAAAAACAGCCGGAGACAGTAGAAACAATGTATTCTCTTGTTTAGCTACCTGTCAATGAACGTTCTAAACGCTGTCAATGAACATTCCAAAAGACATCGATCCTGCTAGCAGCCCGTTTCCAGGGTCTGAGCGGCGGTATTTTAACTCTCTTGACTCTCTCCTACAGGCATATTCAGTCCACCACTCCCCCCCCTCTTCTCCTTTCTCCAAAGGGGGGGGGGTTTAGTTCTTTGACAATGGAGATTTAGTCTTTTTACAAAAGGCTTTCCAAGACTTCGGCTTGCATGCTCATTGCTTTAGTTTATTTACAAAAGGGGAGGCGGACTTCCTGTATTGAACCTCCCTGTTTCGATGCCAAAGTAAACATTTAAAAATCCAATTCCCCCACTTCAGCTCTACTCACGGGTAATTACTTTGGAGTCAAATTGTCCACAGGAAAAGGTCAGTGCTCTCCGGCAACAGCTATGCGGCTTCGCTCCGTGGAAGAAGCAGATGATTTGAAGCACCGCGCCGCTCACCCCACGTCGCTCCGGATCCCCGAAACCGGGTTTCCCTGCGAGTAGGGGAGGTGCAAAAGGTGCCCGCCGAATCCACGTTCACAGGCTTCTACCGCCTGTGATTTTTACGGGTCTCCGCCTTCGCCGTGGCGGTACAGACCCAAATCCCCACGGGGCAAATTCAGCCATTACCGGAGGCACCTCCCCGGAAGTCCGAAGTCTAGAGTGATTTTGGGTGACTCATTGCATGCGTGGCTTTGCAAGAGCCTTTGTCCCTTGATACAATTGCTGTGTAGTTTGAGGCTGGATGGCTGGATGAAAATACAGTCCCAGGGCCTGTCAGAATCTAATACTAAGCCATTTCCCTTGTGTTTGGCTATAAAAAGCGAGAGAAAGAGAGAGATTATTCACTATGCCCTCTGGCCTGACCTCCAAAGTGAGAACCCACAGGACTTTATGAACATGTGTGTTAGTCACAGAGCGGACTCATGATGCCACCAGAAGCCTTTTTATAATTCACTATCACTGAACTATTTACAGCTTACAATCTTGGCAGAGGATTCGTAACAGCAAGCTTGCTACTAGGAAGTAAAAAACCCCACATCAAATATAAAACAAAATACTTTCTCCATCTGTTCCCTGTTCGCCTCTCATTTAATTTGCTTGTTGTTGACAGTGCAAAGATCCTGAGTGTATTAGGACAATTTCACAAGTGCTTACTGAGAAGGCAGACATATTTTAACAGGTCAAAATAAGAACATTCCCATTCAGCTTATGGGTTAAAATTCTAAAGGTTTCATTCCCTAGCAGAAAAATAAAGAACAGTAAGGATTCTGCTATTTATTTATTTATGTACGGTATTTAAAACATTTATACCCCACCTTTCCTCAATGAGCCCATGGCAGCTAACAAGGTACGTTGAAATAATAAGCACAATTTTTAAAAAGAATTTTCCAACAACAAATACAATAGTTGGCCACAGTAGATATCTAAATATCCAAGTTCAGCAAAATCCCCATGCTACAAATCTGCATTTGCAAGGGGAGTGTTATTCCCACCCAGTTTCCTGCTTGGCAGGGGGTTGGACTCGATGGCCCTTGTGGTCTCTTCCAACTCTATGATTCTATGATTCTATGAATACTGGTTGAACCTCTGTTCCAAGGTTAGCTCTACTAACATTTGTCTTGTCTGAATTAATATTCAGTTTGTTTACCCGCATCCAGTCCATTACTGTCTTCAGGACTTCTATAGCCTCACTGCAATGAGATGGAAAAGAGAAAAGTGGGTATAATTCAATATCTCTATTAAATTGTGACTATAAGTTATTTGCTGACATATTGGCAGAAAGACTCAAACATATATTGAAAGATATAATTCATGAAAATCAGGCCAGCTACTTACCAGGAAAACAAATACATTATTAACATATTAGAATATCTTGAATTTAGAATTGTTAAATAGCGGCTCTGATGTTCGTGGACGCAGAAAAAGCTTTTGATAATGCACCCTGGTATTTCCTAAAGAAACAGATTAATTTAATGGGTATGGGAGAAAAAATTGAAAAATGTATTGAAGCAATATATCATAAACAAAGGGCTAGACTGATAATAAATGGTATGATCTCAGGAAATATTGAAATTTCAAAAGGAACAAGATAGGGATGCCCTCTGTCCCCATTATTATTTATTTTGGCATTGGAAATTTTAATGAATAAGATCAGAAAGGAGGAAATAATAAAACGAATTGTAGTGGGGGGAATTATAAAGTAAGAGCTTTTGCAGTTCATGTCTCCGTTCCTCCACCTGCAGCTGCTGGGTGACCTTGGGCCAGTCACACTTCTCTGACGTCTCTCAGCCCCACTTACTTCACAGAGTGTTTGTTGTGGGGGAGGAAGGGAAAGGAGAATGTCAGCCGCTTTGAGACTCCTTAGGGTAGTGATAAAGCGGGATATCAAATCCAAACTTTCCTTCTTCTTCTTGCAGGTGATTTATTAATAACAACAGAAAACCCTAAGGATTGTATCCCAAAAGCAATAGAATCTATTAACGAATTTGGACAATTAGCTGGCTTTAAAATCAATTATAAGGAAACAAACTTGTTAGTCAAGAACATGGGAATAGATGAACAAAAAGAATTACAGGAAACTACGGGATTGGAAATAAAGAAAAAAGTGAAATATCTAGGCATCTGATTAACATCAAAACGCATTAATCTGTTTCAGGACAATTATGTCAAAATGTGGAATGACGGGAAAAGAAATTTAGAAATCTGGAGCAAGCTTCATCTCTCCTTCTGGGGCAAAATATTGGTAGTAAAAATGAACATCCTAACTAGAAATGGGGGGGGGGGGCTTGGCTTTGCCTGATTTGGAGTTGTATCATGCAGCGGCAGCTCTAACTTGGATCAGAGAATGGATGATCTTAAAAGATAAAGATCTGTTGGATCTAGAAGGTGTAGGTACGTGTTTTGGTTGGCATGCCTATCTGGTATATGAGGTAAAAGTGCACAGGGGATTCTTAGACCATATAATTCCAAAATCATTGTACAAAATATGGCTTAAATATAGACTTGTTAGAACCAAAAACTCCCTGGTGGACCTCACTGGTAGAAGCCATGACTGTGAAGAAAAAAGAAAAATGTTTGGGCAACATACAAAAGAGGAAGATGATAAATTAAAATTGAAAAAAATTGAAGACATCTGAATGCACTTAAATGATTGGCTCCAATATTTTCAAATTACTGAACGATTGGGTAAGGATAGACAAAAAGGATTCTCCAAAGAAATATCAAAATCGGAAGAGAAGTTAATACTAGCAAAAGGAAAAATTATATCCAGCATGTACGACCTTCTTCTTGATTGGGAAGCAAAAGAACCCGTGCATGTGGGTGCCTGGAGAGATAAACTGCATTTAAGATATCCTCTCCTACCGATTAAGACCCATCCCACAGCATTGCTTCTTTTCAATAGGGTTGCACTCCATTGGAAGGAGCAGGTCTGCAGCTTCTGGGTACTCCCAAATACATCTCTGTCACTAGATGCCTAAGTGTCCTCTGTGGCAGAGAGTCTGTCAGGTTCACCTGCTACAGCTGTTCCTGGACAGGAATATAGTCCATGCACTGAGACTGGATTACTGCAATACATTCTCCTTGAACCTAGTCTAGAAGCTCTAGTTGATGCAGAATGTGGTGGCTAGACTGCTGATGGGAGCACATAGCTAAACTGTTGCTAAAACATCTGCACTGGCTGTCTATTGTCTATATGCAGCCAGCTGCAAAGACCTTGTTCTTAATTTACAAAGCCCTTCGGGACCACCTGAACCCTTATGTCCCAGCTCAATCCCTGAGATCATCTTCAGAAAAGTTATTGGTCTTCCCCCAAGTTGGCGACAAGAAACTGAGCCTTAGTGCCCTCATCCCAGTCCTGTGGGAACACCCATCGCTCGGCCAGCAGAGATTGGGCAGGTGCCTCCTGTTTATACCTGTGAATGTCTGCTGAAAACCTGTCTGTGCCACCAAGCTTATGCAAGCAGTTCAAAAATCATCTTTCTGTAATAACTGATGTTCTCTGATTTTAAAGTTTAGTGTAGTGTTTTAGTACATATTGATATTGTTGTAAAGCATTTTTAATATGGTGGTATATAAATATTTTTAAATAAATAAGTAAAAGCCATCATTTGCCTCTTGCCTTTTAAAGGGTCCCCTTTGGGCAGAACACTTCCAAGTGACCAGGATATTATCCTCATTTGCCTGCGTCCTATTGTTCTTTAGTCTGCTTTTGTGTTGCTTTCCTTTTTTAAAAAAATCACATCGTTTTGTTTGCATTTCTCCCTTCTCTTGTCAGATCCTGCTCTAGCTTTTTCTTCTTTTTTATATAGAAAAAGTAGCATTTCTCTCTAAAAGCTATTATAAACCGTTTCACCTCCAAAACGTGGATCAAAAACATCTCAGACTTTCATGTTGTAAAATTCTAATTCGATAAAACAAAAGCAAAGCCCACCGCCACTTGGCTCCAGCTTGGAGCTGGAATAAGAAATAGCGGGCAAGGACAAGTTTACCTGAGCCAGGTATCATCACCACCTATCAGGTACCTATTGCTGAAGAGGCCAAGGCCACAGTCTGAGGCTCCCCCTATTTTGAGAGGTGGTAGCAGCCAACGGCCCCAGGACTGTGAAAGCTATACCATTGTCAACCAAAAGGGAGGGGGGTAATATCTTAGAGCGTCTCGTGCTCCCTCCCCCCCCCCAGTTCACTGACAAGATTTTAGGGAGGATTTGGTATTTAAACATGATTTGTGCGCGTTATAAATGATTTGTTCGCGGAGTTCTTTTTCCAACAATCTCCCCAGCATGTGCTCTGTGGTTCGTGCCCAACGGCTCGTGGCTTGAAGGCAGAGCAAACCATTTGAATCGCTGGAGGGGGGGGCAGAAATGAAGGCTTTCTTCTCGCCCACCATCGCAATCAAGCGCGCTTTTATTTGCTTTAACTGGATTTATTGTATCCCAAACACTCTTAGTGCTGCTACTAAAATGGTCCCGGCCCACCATTCTGCAGTGCTAAAGCGGCTTGGGCGAGCTTATTATTTAGGGAGGGAGGAGTGAGCCGAGATTCAGCTGGATCAGCTGCGGGCCCAGACAAGCCCCGGGCTCATGTCCAAGGACTCCAGAGAGGCGCGTTGACCGGGATTTCCTTTCTCCGTTGACTAACAGGCTGCTGGAAAGAGATAAACCAAATCGCTGAGCTATCCGTCTCCCCCCTCGAAAAGTAAAAATAACATCGCCTCGTCAGGGGCGGGGGGGGGGCGGCGGCGCGGAATGTACCTTTGCAAGCGGCGAGGCGCCTGGAATACGACAACTTTAAGTTCGCCCCTGAGCGCCTCTTCGGGTCTGCAGAGATTCCAGTGAACTCCAGTCCCGGGGGCCTGGGAGTAATCAGAACTCGGTGAACTGCGGGGGAGACCGAGAGCGTTCTTGCCGGGGGAGAGTTCCCCCCTCACGCATGTCAGAAATGGTCAGGCTGGGATTCTACCACTCAAATACAGAGGGGGGACGCTCTTGGCGGCTCTCTCCCAGACAAATAAATCTCCGCTTTCCCCGGGGACGGGGGTCTTCTTTCTCCCACCTCCTTTGGTCGTGAATTATGGGGAGGCGCTGGCGAGGACGCGGCTGCTCGCCGCCCTCGGCCGGGAAATGGTACGCCCCGAGGGGCGGCGCGAGCGAAGCCCTGCCCGGGGTTGGCGCAGGCCAGTCGCAGGGCGGGAGGCGGCCGGGCCGGGGGTGGTTCTGCGCAGCCGGGAGGGCGGAGCCACGCGATCCGGGCTCGGGGCGGGGGGCGGCCATGGGCGGCTGAGGGGTGCCCAGTCCAGACGCGGCCCGGGCCGGCGGCCATGGCCGAGGACTACTGGGACTCGCCACCGCAGTAGCCGCCGCCAAGGTAAGAAACGCGGGTCGGACGGGGGGGGGGCACCAGCGTGACCTCTGACCCCTTGTTAGGAATCTGTCTCCCGAGGGACCAGCTCTGCTGCCTTGGGATAGGATCGCTCGCTGTCAAGCCATTCGGCCCTTTCTGGCCACGCAGGAGATCTGCTCCGACCTCTCGTGTAATTTTCCTCTGGCATTAGTTCCGCCCCGCACCCCCAATAGATCTGTTCGGCTTCTTTAATCCCCGATGCCGATCTCTGCCATCAGACTGAAGGAGGCTTCACATTGATCTCCTTACACCCCCCAGCGAGGGCTGCGCCCAGTATTTCTTAGCCCCTCCTCAGTAGGGTCGGAGCAGATCCTTTCCCCGTCGGACTTCGGGGAGATGCATGACTTAGGGGCGCCTTCTTAATCTTCCCCCAGAGATCCATACTCTTCAGCTGGGAGGTTCGCCCCTTCTGCCACTGGGCTAAACTCCTTGCTGCTTAAATCCGGGAGCGGAGGTGGGTTGTTCTGAAGTTCTGAGCATCTGCCCCTTCCTTCCCCGTTGGTGTTGCAGTCTTTTCCTCTACGGAGTCCTACCACTCCCCGTTGACTGCCGTGCCCTGGAGGCTCCCCGCCCCGGTCTGGTCTTCCTTCTGGCCCAAGGCTTTTGCCTGGCTCTGACCTCGCAAGGGCCTTTGGGGGGACTCTGAGGAGGCGCTTCTCGTTTGCCTCATGGCTCATGATTCAGGGACGAGGGGTTTCTTTCTGTTTGGACTTGCTGGGTGATCTTTGCTTTCACGTTGACTCTTGTCACTAGATTCCCTTGGCTTCCAATTGCTTCCCTCACTCTGACTGTGGACCTGGAAATGTAAGGAGGCGTATCTCTTGTAGGATTTGTTGCTTCTCTGCTACTTGGCTTGAGCCATTTCTTTGTGCAAGTGACCAAGTTTTCCTCTTCTCCTTCCCACACCCCCTCACGTCCAAATTGGAGGGCAGGTGGTGTGCCCCTCCTGGCCTTTAAGAGGTGGATGGGGGATGCTCCCCAATTCAGCATGTTCTCAGGGCACCACAGCTAGGAAATGGGGTGCAGAAGAGAGAATGCAGGAGGGGAAACCACAGGGAGTCTCCGTAGGGGATTCTTAGCTCTCTGTTCAGGAATTCCAGCTGCTCCTGGTGGGAGGAAGTTCCTTTGCTCACCTCTTCGTGAGCCTGATGATGTCATGGGGGGCGCTTCCATCTCCTCCCCACTTCACCCTATGCTGCGTCTGTGTGCGACTAATGATGCACTGGTAGGCAAATGGGTCCTGTGATGATGCTGTGAGGTTGGCAGGGATCAGGCTTATCTGGGAAGGGATTGGCTTTTGGGGCAGCTGCTGGCAGTATTAGCCCTGGAGATGTTTGGTGCAGAGGCCCCTGGGAGGGGGGCTGGTTTTCTCATTTTCCTCCCTTTCCATTTGCCTCCATGCTTGTAACCAGGAGTTCCCCAGAAGGCTGCCATTCCCTTCCTGACCCTCTGCTGTGCTCGACTGGAGCTGACAGCTTAGCAGCTACTGTGCTTGGTGGCTTGTCCAGATTTGCTTGCCAACCTTTTGCCTGCTCTCTTGTGAGGAAGGTGTGTGTCAGGCATACTTATTGGGAACACCCACCTTCCCCCAAACACATGGGTGCTTGCATCCATGCTAAGGTGCTCCTTTCTACTGCTCCTTTTTTATTTCCCTGCCAACTTGGGCCTGGTGACCAGCTTTTGGCACTCCGTGGAGTTGGCACCGGTGCCAGGTCTCGCGCAGGGTTCTGCAGTGAGAGCTGCAATGACAACATCTTAGCTGCTGAGCTGGTTTGGAGAAGGAAGAAAAGCAGAGTGGCTGCAACTGGTGAAAGGATGCTAATTTTCTCCCTCCCTCTGAGTTTTTACATTTTTTGGATGTCTTCTTAGATCCTAACCCACTGGAAAAAAGATTCTCCATTCTTTAGATGGCTCTTATCTGGTCTTTCAGATATAGTTGCTGTTTAGCTTGCTTTGGCTCACTGCTGAACCCACTGAAAATAGAATCAGAATGGGTCTAAAAAGCCACTTAGTCCCTCTCCTTGCCCCGAGTCAGGACAAACCTACTTCCAACCCCAACTGAACCCATACAAGCCAGAGCACAATACAGCACAGGCAGAGATCAGGTGAACTGCCCAAAATGTGCCCCCAAAAGCAGAGAGGAAAGGCAACTTGTATATTTCAGAGGAAGAGACAAACAAGAAAGCCACAGAGAAAAGAAATTGTTACTTCTGTAGCTCTGTACACCAGAGTATTTTATTATTCTCTTCTGATTTGTTCATAAGATGAGTCTTCTCCAATGTGAATATTTGTTGCCCTCCAGGTATTTTGGATTTCAACTTCCATCTGCCTTTGCCAGCAAGGACAATGGTCTGGGCTCTGCTGAATGGAAGGCAACTTGGTGAACTTCACAGTTGAGTGTGGGTTTTGTCCTGGCTCTTGCATTCCCATATCCAATATTTAATATCCTGGCTCATCATGTTATGCTATTTCTATAGCTCTAAAATTATTATTATTATTATATACTGCCCTACACCCGGGGGGGTCTCAGTGTATGATGATGTTTCTCATTCACCTCTGCAGTGACCTTTTGAGAATTTCCCCACTGTGTGGATGGTGAATAAATAAGTCTCTTTCCCAAGGCTACCTAGTGAGTGGATTTTGAACTTTTAAACTTGTATTGCCTATCAGATTGTACTCTGTGTTAACAAACCTGGAGTAATCTTTCCACCCCCTGGCCTGGTAGCACACCCTCAGTTGCTAACCTAGATTAGAACCCCTGCCGTTCATAAGAATTAGAACCTCCTTGCTATTCTTTAACTGCATTGTGAGTGTCATGTGGTGGTCACGGTCACTAAACTGCAGTCCTATACACATTTACTTGGGAGCATGTCCTACTGAAGTTAATGTTGCTTACATCTGAGTAGATGTGTATAGGATTGCACTGTAAGGCTGCAGTCCTTGTGTGCACATACTTGACAGTAAGCAGTATTAAACTAATTGGGACTTACATCTGAGTAAACTTGGTTAGGATTGTGCTGTAGTCTGTCCAGTTGTGAAGCACATTCTGGGCTGTTTTGGCTCTTGATCTTCCTGGCTTCCCTTTCTGTGTCCAGGAAGGGGTCCTGGGTATCCCACAAGCTCACACAAACACTAAGCTTAGGATCCTGGTAGTTTCAGCTTTCATTAGTCTGCCCCCATTTTGGGTCCCACGGTCTGAAAAAAAAAAGGCTTGAACAATGTAATAATAAATAAAATCTCCCAATAGGGAAGATGGGCCTGGGAAGGAGGAGTTTCAGTGCCCTTATGTACACTGGTGCCCTGCAAGACGAATGCCTCACAAGACGGAAAACCCGCTAGACGAAAGGGTTTTCCGTTTTGGAGGTGCTTCGCAAAACAAATTTCCTATGGGCTTGCTTCGCAAGACGACAATGTCTTGCGAGTTCCTGCGTTTCCCCCCTTCCCCCCTTTTCCCCAAGCCGCTAAGCCGCTTATCAGCTGATCTGCTAAGCCTCTTAACAGCTGATCTGCTAAGCCGCTAAACCACTTATCAGCTAAGCCGCTTATCAGCTGATCCGCTAAGCCCGCTAATAGCGCTAATCCGCTAAACTGCTAATGGGCTTGCTTCGCAAGACGAAAAAACCGCAAGACGAAGAGACTCGCGGAACGGATTCTTTTCGTCTTGCGAGGCACCACTGTAGCTTCTTGACCCACCCCCTGGCTAGGGGAATAAATTATGTTAAATTAGCAACTATAGGCAAAGTGGCTTAATTTCCATACCATATGCTGGTTTTTCTTGGCACAGAATTGTGATGAATAATCTTACCTTTCTTTTGAGCCCAAACAGTCCTGATTTTAAGAAAATCTTTGTTGCATATACTGACTTTTGTTTCCCCATGACTGCTCTTGGCTGCTTCAAAGCCACATGATCCTTTTGCCATTCAGTGTTTATTTTGGAGTAACAGTGGATTTGGGGCCCTACATGGCCCAAATTAATATGGCCCCAGCTTGGAAGCCATTGGATGCATTATTGAGAGCCTGGGCTCCCTATATTCCCTGGACATAGGTAGTCAGATGCTGCAGTATGCGTGACATCACTTCCCAGGCACAGGGGTGACATTATTAGTTTATTTTTATTTATTTGGTTTCTGACCCACCCTTCACTATTTGATCCCAGGGTGGGTTGCAGTAACTTAAAAATAACATTCAAAAGAGTTTAAAACAAATAATAATCATAGGAGGGTGAGTCCTGAAAATCTATATCACACATGTCCAAGGACAGGGTAAAGAGGCGCTTCTTCAGCATAGGATGCAAACTATACAGTGAAGGCACCCAGTGGACCTCTGTGGGGAGGGAATGCCACACCTTAGGGGCTGCCACAGAGAAAGGGTGGTAGAACTGCCAGCTCTGCTGAGCTTGACACCCAGGAAGGTTTGTCAGGAAGGAGGGAGCCTTTCAGGTATGTCCTTGATTTTTGACTGGGGATGGAGGAAGAGAAACTGGAATGAATATGCATCTTGCATGATCCCTTCAAGAAACTTATCCTGTCCTCTGTTGCCATCCCAGAATGAGCATGAGCTGGCAATGTAATAGTGAAATAAATATAATACAGGTGGGGACTCTTTCTTGCTTTTTGTTAGAAGTGGAGCTGTTAACAGACTTAAAAAGCAAGACCAAGGATTAAAATTGGGTCTCTGGAGACCAGATCTGGCTTGTGTGCATGAGTAGTTTGCGTTCTCTGATCTGTCCTTTGACCAGAAAGCAGATAGGAGGAGAAGACTCAATAAATTTTATCTTGGTGCAGCTTCCACCTTACTTTGTCCATGTGCTCGGGGTGCATTAAAACTGTTAAATCACACATGCTTGATACGAGCAATGCCCTGTTGTTTTTAAAGATGCCATTGCTTTATGCCGACTACTAAACATCTGCTGAGAGAAGAGCTCTGCACTTCTTGCAGAAAGTAGACAGGCTTGGGCTTCAGTCACATCGAAAGGCAGGTATCCAGTTGAAGAGCTGTCACCAAGATCGCTTGTCTGTATGCCACTGCTGGTCACACAGTACAGAGTTCACCCCAAAAGGCTCTCTTTCCTGACTCGCTGTCTCTGCTGCTGTGGCTCTTGCGAAAATGAAGGGGGGAAACCGAGGCAGCTGCTGAGCGGACCTCCAGTCCAAGGGCAGGGATATCCAGATCCACTGGTTCTTCAGGGTTACTGGTAAGGTGCAGATCTGTTGGTAGTTCCTGTTCCTCTTGCTCTCCTCTGAGGGGATCTCAGGTTGGAAGTCTGAGCAGGGTTGAATGCCTCTTAACAGCTTAACAACAACAACAACAACAACAACAACATAACCCCACTGCAAAAAAGGGCACATAGACATTCCATTGTGGCGACCATAACCCATGTTCAAGGTGCCTTTTGGAAATTAGCTTATATTTCTGTGTTTCTAACACTGCTCCTTGGAGACATAAAATGAATGACATCTTACAGCAGGGGCCAGCAAACCTTTTCAGCAGGGGGCCGGTCCACTGTCCCTCAGACCTTGTGGGGGGCCGGATTATTTTTGGGGGGGAGGGGGAATGGATGAATTCCTGTGCCCCACAAATAACCCAGAGGTGCATTTTAAATAAAAGCACACATTCTACTCATTTAAAAACATGCTGATACCCGGACCGTCTGTGGGCCAGATTTAGAAGGTGACTGGGCCGCATCCGGCTCCCGGGCCTTAGTGTTCCTACCCGTGTCCTACAGGCATGGGGACCTGGTGGCCTTCCAGGTATTGCTGGAGTGGACTGTAACTCCCATCATTGCCCACTCTGCTTGGGGCCGATGGGAATCCATCAACATTTGAAAGGCCACATGTCCCGTCCCCCCCCCCGGTCTTAATTGATAATACATCAGTGAAAATGCTGGCCATTGTCTTGCATAGGATCTAGGAATACAGACTCAAGATACAGTGATAGAGCGGTCTATTTTTTTGTCAGAGTGAAATAGAGTCCTTGGGGCAAGTGATTGCTCCATCCATACTGAACATGAGCGGACATCTTCATGTGCCTGAGAGGGTCTAGTTACCAAATGCACCAGGGCTACCTAAAAACCAAAGTTTATCTTCTGAGACTCTTCCAGTGCCATGCTGCAAGTTCTGACAGTGATGTTACTACTTAGATTGTTATTTACCCTGGCTGAGTTATTCAGAAGCTTTCTAGATTTAGAGATGGGTGACCAATTGCTCAAACTACCAGATATTTCAACAGTGCTGATTCATTTCATGGTTGTTTCTTTAAACAAAAGTCTTGACAACTGGAAGGCGTGCTTAGAGCCACCTGAGTCTCGACAAGGATAGCCCAATATCCCCACATTGCCAAAGCAGCCAAGAGAACCAAAATAAAAAAAGGAGAGCTATTTCAAAGGAGTGCCATGTCTCTTCATGGGCTTGGGATGCAGATGTATTGAAGCTTAACTAAGACCTGTGCAGCCCAGGCAGCTGACCCCAAGGATGAGTGGTCCATCCATGGTGGAGCCTTTCTAATTCAATTCCTGATTGAGTCATCTGCTGAGCCTTGATAGGAGAATATCCTAACAGATGCCTTCCTCCTGGCTTCAGCTGCATAAAAGCCTCCATCCCCATGAAGTTCTATCCTGTCCCTCTGTTAGGGCTGAGGGACCCTGAGATGCCTTAATATGCTGTCTTGCCTCCATCTTGCCCAGATATGAGAAGACCCTTCCCCAGAGTTGACTGGGGATCTGGTGCTGAGCTGTAGGCACACATGCTCCAACCACAGGCTCCACAGGATGAGACGTGCATTCAGCAGTGAGGGCTTAGAGGGTTGGGGTGTCTTTAAAGTTTGGCACTGTTGAAGAGGCAAGCTCCTGCTCTAAAACGGAATATGAAAAGTGGATTGCTTCTTCAGCATCCGAGGGCAACATCAAAGAAACCTCTGACTCTTAATCCTTTCCCTCTCTCTGTGGGCTGGAGGACAGGAAGGGGTGGGAGTGATCCAGAGATCACTGCCAATCTCCAGACCACAAGGTGGTCTCTGGAGCCCAGTCTCACTACCAGTATTTAGAGGTGCTTATCTCAAGCTGAGACAGCAGCTGCTGCCTGCAAGAGCCAAGCATTCCAGGGTGTACATGGGATGCTTTGTACATGGCTCTTCCGTAAGCAAATCAGTCACAAGTGCTGGGTTCTGGCTGTCATCTTGCTTTTTGGGTACAGCAGAGGCTAATGGATACTTTAGTTTTCTTTCTGCAGCTTCCCTTTGGGGGCCTGGGAAAAGGACCATTTGGAGTGCCCC
This sequence comes from Podarcis vaucheri, assembly GCF_965113315.1. Lineage (NCBI taxonomy): Eukaryota > Metazoa > Chordata > Lepidosauria > Squamata > Lacertidae > Podarcis > Podarcis vaucheri. Next base: position 1,208,831 of record NC_138755.1, read on the forward strand.
CCCCCCCCAGTTTACCTTCCTTGTGTCACTTGCAAGTTGCTCTCTCTCTTTCTGTGGTCGTGGAAAGCAACGTGGCTCCTCTCTTGCTAACTCTGAGGCAGAAAGGCTGGGAGTGGGGAAGGAGGAGTGCTGGGTGGGGATTAGACCTGCTACTCCGCTTCAGGGGGATTTGGGGGGTCCTGACCTTCAGCCTTGGTCTCTCCTTGGAAAGTGTCCCTGAAGCAGAGGAAGGACCAAAGCTGAGTGGCAGAACATCTGCTTGGCGTGCAGAATATCCTGGGTTCAGTCTCTGGCATCTCCAGGTGGGGCTGGGAGAGACCTTTGCCTGAAATCCTGGAGAGGAGCTGCCAGTCCGTGTAGAAAGAACGGAGCTGGATAGACCAGTGGTCTGGCTCAGTAGAAGCTGAGTTCTTCCTACGCTTGTAAGTGGAACAAGGTCTTCCCTCTATGGCACCGTGAGCCCTGCCTTCCAGAGAGAATCTAGCAACTGTGCATATGATCCCTTAATCCAGGGTGAGGCGAATGAGGATTCCTCATGCCGGCAAGGGGTGGCAATCTTTGACTCACTCCCTGAATCCCCATCTGGTCAGTAACATGGGTTCACCCAGTGCAGGCACATGGGGAAGCAGAAATAAAGGGGAGGAGAGGAAGCCTCAGCTGGTGACAAGAGGCCACCACTGCTAGAAAAATACTGGTTGGGAGTGAAAATCCCCACCAACTTTTCACTTCCCCCACCCCATAAAAATACTGATGGTGGCTGCCCTGCCCTGGGGAATGCTAGGATACGTCAGGGGCTGCCGCTCCATCACTGAGGCCTTACGGTTAGTGGCCCCCATGGCTTGGATGAATGACTCAGATCCACAAGGAGCCAGGCATGCTGTATTCTGCACCCAGTTTTGTGGGGTGGAGGGAGCACACAAAGCCCCCTCCCTGTTGAACAAATACTTTTTTATTGCAGTAGGCTTTTTCATTGAATTCTGATTTTGTAGCTTTACCTCCTTTTCCATCTTACTGTATTGCATTTCCTGTACGCTGCTTAGAGGCAATTGGGATTAAGTGGCACACAGATTGTAGGAATTAATAAACAAGAAACCCAAGTTCAAATCTAGGCTCCTCCATTTACAGTCTGGATGCTGCTTCTCGGTCTGGCTTCTACTTTTTAAAAATGTTTTTATTATTTTCTAAATAAACATGGAAGGCAAAACATGCAGTTTGGAGAGTAGTTTGTTACATAAAAGCTCACCTTCACTACTTCAACAAAATATATGGCCACAGGTTTGAAGGAGACATATGAATTCTGGGTGACCCCTGTGTAGTCTTGGTCCTACTTTTTTTGTAGATTGGGAAATACAATGCAAAACTTTGCTGGTTTTTTTGTGTGAGGATGAAATAAATACCATGCTTTTCACACTAAAGAATACTGTAGAAGTTGTCAGTAACCCACAATCTTGAATTAATTGGTATTCTATATGGTGAATGAAAAGCTCTCTTTGTGTGTGTGTGTGTGTGTGTGTGTGAGAGAGAGAGAGAGAGAGAGAGAGAGAGAGGTGTGTGCGCGCATATTATGATAGATGGAGACAGCCAGACAGCCAGGTTTATTTTACCCCCACGAATACAACTTTAGCTTTAAGTCAACACTCCCCTCATAGGAGAAAAACCAGCCCTGTTTTTGTGTGTGTGAGCTGGTGAATCTGCCTTGAGGAGGGGCACTTCTCTCCCCTGTGTTCAGTGGTGGAGCGGTGGAGCGTCATGCTCTGGCACGGGGGGGGGGGGAGCAGGCAGGGCTGGCGTCTCAGGGGTGTGGCACACGGCCTGTGGGGGCACAGCCATGATGGCACCCCACCAGGATTGCGCTGCCGGGAGCGGTGTGCTCCCCCCACACTCCTCTTCCTCCGCCAGCGCCTGTGAGATCTCTGTATCTGCACCCCCCCAATGTTAAGTCTCCAAGTGCTGTCCTTTCATTTTTCTTATACAAGGAAGTGGAAGTCTTTCACTTAAGTGGAGGGGGGTTGTATGTTCTCTTGGGGGTGGAGGCTAAACTGTCCCCTGGTGCCCTTAGTATCTGGAGTGAGAAGAATGCTTGCCCCCCCACCCCCGCAACTGTGCCTTCACCTTACAACTGCTTGCTTTATCCCATAGAAAAGGAAGCTGTGAAGAACTGAGTGAGCCCCAATTTGTGCAACTTTTCCATGGGTTCTAGTTTTTTTTGCTCAAGATAGATTGCAAAAGAGTATTTGGGAGAAGAGGATGGGTCATCAGGAGCTAGTTTTGAATAATAAATATTGAATGTAAAAAGTGCCGCTAGATGACTTTGTTCCCTTCTGTTGCATATTTTAAGACGTAAAAGAGAAATTCCTAGGCATCCGTATCTCATTTCCAGGATGTTCCTGGATTATTAGGTGCCTGAATTTTTTCCAGTTCTACCAGGATGTGGAGCCATTTCTCTTAGGCTGTGCAGATCACCAGAAGGGCTGTTTCTGTGGGTTGGCATCTTCTGCCACCTGCCAAGCCCTGAACACGGCTGCCCCTCCGTTTGCTGCTCCCTCTGGTTGGAAGAGGCTGCACTGTTAGTGCCAACAGCCAGGGGCAGCCAGGGACTGCTCCACAAGCCAGGATGTCCCTCCTATCCCTTTGCTTGGATGCTAACTGAACCATTTTGGAAACCCAACTTGGCTGAAAGGTGGAATAGACATGTGTTAAAAGAATAACCATTGTAGGGGGGCTGCGGAAAGCTTAGTGTTGTATCACATGCTCCACATTCAAAAGGTTCTCTGTTCCGTCCTAAAAGAGCACCTTCCCCAATCTTGGTCCTCTTGGACCCCACAACTGGCAGGCAAGGCCTTGTTGCTGGTGCTACCACTAGCAGCTGCCGGGTCGGTGATGACCTGTGACAGGGCCTTCCTGGTGGTGACTCCATTTGTGGAATGCCCTCTCTGGTGAGGTTTCTGTCTCTTTCATTACTGACCTTCAAGAGAATTTTTTTTTAACATTCCTGTTTACCTAGGTTTTTGATGCCTGAAAGAGGCTGTTCCTGGCAATCCTGATATAACTATTTTAGAGTTTTTAAAATGATTTTATAATTGATATGTTTGCTTCCCTGGGCTCCTTCAGGAGGAAGGATGGGCTGTGAATCGACTAAATAATAATAAACCCTGGTATCTCATGGCAGGATTGGGAGAAAAACCCCCGGCTGAAACCCTGGAGAGCTGCAGCCAATCAGAATAGATAATACTTGTCAGGGTTACTTCCAGATCCTAGCTCACAGAGGATCACGCTAGCCAGCGATCGTTAAATAAAAGTCTTTATTGAGTTACAGTCTCCATTCTCAAGCTGCTGCGTGCAACCCTACGTCTTATGCTTAGATCGGCGAAGCTCCGTCTGAGTCTCCGCCCCTTGCGCACCAACTTAATATCCTAGCCCTGCTCCACCTTTTCCGCCTGACAGTTCTCCTCTGGGTCCCTCTGCCCCCCTGGGTCTCTTCCTTCCGGGATTCTTCTGACGCTGACCCCCCTGACTCTCCTGTCTCCTTGCGCCGGGCTTTAGGACCTGGCTCCCTTTCCGGGCTGCCTACTGCGCCACCTTCCTGTGCATTTGAACTTGGCGCGCGCGCCCAACCTTCCACTTTCCGTCTAACCGTCACTTCGCTCCCCGATGAAGGTGTGGCCACTCCTGACTCGTGCCCTCCCTCCTGTTGCGAGCTGCCAGCGCTTGCTCCCTGGCGCTCTTCCTCTTTCCTACTCTCTGGCGGTGACGTTGGTCCCGATCTCCAACTGCTCCCCTCTGAGTCCCCTCTGGCTCTTTCTTCCTGGGGTGTCCCCCTAGTCTCCCCCCTTGCCCTGGCCACTGGTGCTCCTTTTTGTGAATCTTCTGATTCACTGGAAAGACTCGGAGATCTCGGGTCGTCGTCATCACTCATCCTTTCTTCTGCCTCCTCCCCCTCGCTCTCTGTTTCCTCCCTTGCCCTCGCCTCTGCTCCTGAACCCCTGACATCCATCCCCCCCTCGAAGCCCCCTCTTCCCCCCTCCCCTCCTTCCGGTGCGGGAACTGGGTGCTGCAGTGTCAAGGGAACGAATGTCGGGTACAGTTCGCTTCCCATGGCGGGCCTCCATCCGAAGTCTTCCGGTTCTTCCTCCCTGCTCTCGTCGACGACGGTCACCTCTGCTTCCATCTCTGTGCCGCCGTGCTCGAGACCCTGGTCGTCCCCGAAAACGTCCATGTCCGTCTCTCCCTCGCTTCCTTCTGGAGGCGTTGCTCGTCCTGGACCCTCCAGCCACTTCCTGCGCCACTGCTCCTCTGGTCGATCATCCCACCAATACGAGGGTTCTGAAGCAGATCCCGAGGGCGACCCCTCCGGGGAACGGGCGTCTCGTGTCGGTTCCTCATCCGAGTCGAACCCCCGGAACGTGCTGGCTGAAAGCGTGGGCGTGAAAAGCCAGTCGTCGAAAAAGTCCGCTGGCATTGGCCTATGGGGGAAGAGGGCATGAAACTCTTCCTTGAGCAGAGGTTCATCTAAAGCGTAGCCCGGCACCCAGCTGTTGGCACTGGCCGGGGTGCCCTCCTTAGCGAGAAGGTATTCTACCCCCTCTTCCCCCCATCTGGAGTCCAAAATCTCCGTGACTTCGTTGAGGCGCACCTCCTGTGCCACTCCCCGTTGCCTGGTTCCCTCTCGGAGCGGACTCGGCGCCGTTCCGGGTTCCTGAAACCTGTGCGGTGCCTTGTAGGGAGTGAGCACCGATCTGTGGAACACCGGATGCATTCTGGAACCCTCCGGAAGCGCCAGCCTGAAGGCCACCGGGTTGACCTGCTCTTCGACTTGGTAGGGCCCCAGTTGCTTATGCCCTAGTTTCTTCTTGGCCAACGACCTGGCTGGCACTGCGTGGGCTGCTAACCAGACCCAGTCTCCCACATGGATCTCTTCGCCAACCCTTCTGTGTTTGTCTGCCTGCACCTTGTATGCGTGTTTGGCCAGCTCCAGGTGCCGCCGCAGCTGATCGTGGACCTCCTGCAACTCCGATGCGAACGCATCTGCTGTCTGCGGCTCCCCCTCCACCAGTCTTTCCAGTCCCGGGAAGGTTCTGGGGTGCCTCCCGTTGTTGGCGAAGAACGGCGTGACCCCCGTGGACACGTGCTTCGTGTTGTTGTAGGCGAACTCGGCGAGCGGCAGGTAATCCACCCACGTCGCAGGCTGTTGATTCGCATAGCATCTCAGGTACTGCTGCATGATGGCATTGACCCGCTCCGCTTGCCCGTTGGTCTGCGGGTGTCTCGCCGACGCCAGGTTGATCTTGACGTTTAGGAAGCCCATCAGCTTCTGCCAGAAATTCGAGATGAACTGCCGCCCTCGGTCGGACAGAATAGACCGTGGCAGACCGTGAACCTTGAACACGTGGTCTATGAACAGTTTGGCGGTTTGTTCCGCCGTGGCCACCTTCGCACACGGGATGAAATGTGCCATCTTGGAGAACAAGTCCACCACCACCAGCACGGCCGTCTTGCCCCTCGAGCTGGGCAGATCCGTGACGAAGTCCAGGGCGACTCTCTCCCATGGCTCGACCGGAGTTTGCAGCGGTTCCAACAGTCCGGCCGGCGGTCTGTGCACTGGTTTGGCCCTCTGGCAGGTGTCGCACCTCGCCACGTAGTCCGCGACCTCCCCTCTCATTCCGGGCCACCAGAAATCCCTGGCGACTAATTCCACCGTCTTCTCCTTGCCAAAGTGCCCGGCAGTGGGCGCGTCGTGCAGCTGATGCAGTACCTTGGCGCGAAGTTCGTCTCCCGGCACGTAGATGGCCCCTTTGCGGATGAGCAATCCATCTCTCAGCTGGAACCCGTCGGTCGCTGCCGTGCCCCTTTGCATCTCTGCCATCTTTGCTTGCGCGAAGGAGTCATTCTGCAACGCTCGTCGCACCGCCTCCAGGTCCACTGTCGCCGCCGCGCACGCCCACACTGTTGGCGCGAAGATGTGCATGGCGGCCGCTGGCGTGGCGTCCTCCAGATACTGTGGCTTACGGGAGAGCGCGTCCGCCATGATGTTGGTGTCCCCCGGGACATACTCTATTCGGAAGTCGAAGTTCGCAAAGAACTCAGCCCAACGTATCTGCCTCTGGTTCAGGAACTGTGCCGTGCGCCAGTGCTCCAGATTCTTGTGGTCCGTGCAGACCTGCACCGTGTGCTTGGCTCCAATCAGGAAGTGCCTCCATGCTTTGAACGCTGCATGAATAGCCAGCAACTCCCTGTCCCAGATGGTGTAGTTCTGTTCGGACTTGCTGAGCTTCCTGGAGTAAAACGCTCCGGGCCTCCAAACCCCCTGCGGGTCCTTCTGCAGCAGGACTGCTCCGACGGCCCTGTCCGAGGCGTCTGTTTCAACTCTCATCGGCCTGCTGGGGTCGACATGAAGCAGCTGTTCCTCCGACGCGAAAAGACGCTTGAGTGCCTGAAAGGACTGCTCCGCCTGCGCTGTCCAGATGAACTTCTTTTTCTTGGAACTGAGCGTGTCCGTGATGGCCGCTGTCTGCATAGCGAAGCCTTTGATGAACTTGCGATAGAAGTTCGCGAAGCCGACAAACCGTTGGACCTCCTTCCGGTTGCGTGGGCTTTTCCAATCCAACACCGCTCGAACCTTGGCGCTGTCCATGGCGAGCCCCTTGTCAGACAACTTGTAGCCCAGGAAATCCACCTCCGTCACGTCGAATTGGCACTTCTCCAGCTTGGCGTAAAGCCTATGTTGCTGGAGCCTGCTCAGCACTTCCCTGACGTGTCTGTCATGCTCCTGCTGCGATTCCGAAAAGATCAGGATGTCATCCAAGAAACAGACGCACGTCTTGTAGAGGAGCCCCGCCAACACGTGATGCATGAAAGCTTGAAAAACGTGGGAGCCATTTTGCAATCCAAAAGGCATAACTCTATATTCGTAGGTGCCCAGGGGCGTGAACATGGCTGTCTTCCACTCATCTCCTTCCCGCATGCGAATGAGGTTGTACGCCCCTCGCAGGTCCAACTTGGTGAACACGCTGCCCTTGCGTACTTTTGCGAGGAGGTCGTCGATTCGGGGCATGGGGAAGTCCGATGGCTTGGTGACACTGTTCAAAATGCGGTAGTCCACTACGAGTCTTTTTTGGGGCGTGTCTCGCTTCTTCACAAAGAATACAGGACTGCCCCCCGCTGCCTGGGACTCTCGGATGAAACCGCGCTTCAAATTATGATCTATGAACTCTTTGAGTTCCTGCAGTTCGTCTTCAGACATGGAATACAGCTTCCCTTTGGGCAGCGCCGCCCCCGGCAGCAGGTCAATTTTGCAGTCATATGGTCTGTGGGGGGGTAGCTTGTCTGCCTCCTTCTCGCAGAAAACCTCCAAAAATTCTGCGTACTTGTGGGGAATCGCTTGCAGCGTGCCTAGCAGCAGCTGTGACTCCTCTTGCTCCCCTTCCTGCTGGGGCATGATGCAGTGTTCAGCACAAAAGGAAGAGCCGAAGGTCAGCTGCCTCTGGTACCAAGCCAGCGTCGGGCTGTGCTTGTCCAGCCAACTCATGCCCAATACAATAGGCGTGTCCGAGAGTTGAGTGACGTTGAAGCTGATGATTTCCCTGTGATTTCCAAGCCGCAGCACCATAGGTGGCGTCTGCTTCACCACTTGCCCCCCTAACAGCTCCCTGCCATCCACCGTGACAACCTGCAGGGGCAGCGTGGCAGGCAGCAACTGTATAGCGTGCCGGTCGACAAATTCCTGCCCTATGAAGTCTGCATTGCTTCCCGAGTCGACGGTGATTGGCACGTCCATGGTGATTCCATTGGGTAGCTGGAGCGATGCGGTGAGCCTCACTACTGGCTTGGGCGGGAGGGGGTCCATGGGCGGTAAAATCTCTGGGGACTGCTTCACTGACACGTCTGGCTGGGCCCCAGTGCCTCTTCCTCCAGCCAGACATCGTCGTTTCCCTGCTGTGGTTCTCCGTGCTGCGTTGCTGCAGTCACCATTGCTGAGGCTGCAGTGTGCTTGTGGAGCCTCCGGGGACACTCTTTCGCCATATGCCCTGGATCCTCGCAGATATAACACTTCCTGTTCCCTCTAGGAGGCTTCGCTTTCACTGCTGCCGGTGCTAGGGCTCTGGCTGCTGACTGAGCCCTTGCACTCCCAACCTCCATCGGTTCCACCCCTCCCCCTGTTGGAGGCGTGGATTGCGCACGCGCTGCTTCTCTGGGAAGGAAGGAGGAGCCCCTGGCTGGTTCGCGCCCGCTGCGCCCTTCGTCCCTGCTCCACGGACGTTCTTCCAGCCGCACCCCCACCGCCAGCGCCCTCTGAACGATCTCCTGCGTGGTCCGGGGTCTCTCCCCCCTCGCAATCTCATCTTTAACCGAGTTGTGCAAGCCCTCCCAAAAAAGGTCTCTGACAGGAGCCGAATCTCTGTCCCATTCCAGGGCACTGACCAAAGCGAAAAAGCGGGCATGATACTGCCTTACGCTGGCCCTCCCTTGCCTTAGTCCATGCACCTCCTTTCGGGCAAGATCCACGTCAATGCTTGATAAAAAACAGCCATCCATTGCTTTAATAAAGGCGTCTGCATTTTGGAGCGCAGGATCCTTATCTCTCCACAAATTGCGCAGCCATGCTTTTGCGTCTCCATGCAAATGGGACATGATGAACCCCCCTTTCTCTTGTTCATCTCTAAAGTCTTTGTGCAGTAGTTGCAGTGCACACATTACGTCTGCTCTAAAGTTGGGGTACTGTTGCAAATTCCCATCGAAGTGCGAGACCAGACCGCCTGTGCGTCTCCCCAACCCAATCCCCTCTGATTTGGGTGTCTGTTGCCCTTG